>NC_068326.1:16799224-17416446 GCF_000147395.1 Oryza glaberrima
AGTAAACACTCCCGTTCTTTAGTGTGAGGATTTTAATATTATGTTCTTGAATATAAGGATTTCGATACTTTGTTTGTTCGCATTGTTTGATCATTTGTCAAATTAAACAAAAAGAAATCATTATTTATTTTATTTATAATTTACTTATTATCTACAGTACTTTAAGCATAATTTTTTGCTTTTTATATTGTAATAAATTTTTTTAATAAGACGAGTGGTTAAACAGTGTAAGTAAAGTAGCAAAATCTTTCCCTTATGTTAGGGGACGGAGGGAGTAGTATTATTTTAATTGTTTACTTGATTTTTTATTTTTTTATTGTTTTAAAAAAGTACTTTAAAGCTTAGGAAAGTTTAAGCAAAGAAGTAGAAAGTTTTGTTTTATGTGACGTGTATACGTGTATAAGACATGTAATATTTATAAATCTAGTCTCTAGTGAATTTTGTATATTTGTAACCCTTATATAATTGCTCGGTTTTTTAACCTGTTTTAACTATCGTTATATCCTATTCCATTTTTTTTTACGAAAATGTGTATATCTAATATCAACCTTATCAAATTTATGTTTACGTAGTATCCTAATCAACCCCTAAGTCAATAAGATTAGCCATATAGTGTCCTTTTCGCTTTTCTTCACACGCACCGGACAAGTTAATACTAAAAAACGAGCATATTAGAAGTTCGTGCACTAGATTGCACCGAGTTAATATGTTCATGTACCGATGATGCAATTTAATTATCTTAATAAGAGGCGTTTTTAATGAAAAACTGTTTAATAAGGAACGAAGTATTTTAAAAGACGTATATTCATGACACCAATGTACAAATGGAACGAAGGTAGAGTTATGTAGCACATGGAGTACTTTGATGCTTGGTTGGATGGAGCCTTTAAAGTTTCAAGTGTTTGCTAGGTGGATATAGGGTTGCAATCGGGCCGACCCGTGAGTTCATTTATAGATCAAACTAGTTGATACCCCGCGCGTTGCTGCGGGCATAGAAGTATAATTATCGATGTGCAACGTTAGTGCAAACAATCTAATTAAATTTGCTAATAATTTGCTGAGAATCTCTTAATGATAGTTCTGTTCCCAGCAATGTATGATAGTATGTGAAATCTTCATCTGCTGGCCAAAACTTCAAAATAGAGAAACAATAGTATACAGTAAAGATCTGATTGGTTGTGAACGTTTAGAATGAACGAAACAAAAGACTGAAAAATTATATATTTATTAGGCATCATTACTATAATTCATTAAATTGTATGCTTCCAGATCATGGATTGCTGCATACCTTAGCAAAAATAAACCTTCACCTAATGTGGATGGTTCAAAATCTAAAAGATGACCCAATTATATATATGAGCATTGAGGGAAGCATCAAGCGTACATAGAAGTTGGGCACTTGACATCCGGATCACTCATAGTATTTGTTAAGAGATTACCAACAAAATAATTCCATTTAATCAATTGAAAAGCGAATGGGATCATGGCACCTGAAAGCTTAACTTTCTATATGCCCTCAGTCTGTCTGAAATATCATAGCTCAAATTGTATACCACATTACCAACTGCATATATGACATGAAACAAAAGCAGTTGCAAATTAGATGGAATAGCATAAAACAAATCTGTGCAGATTGATCTGGCTCTAGCTTTAGAAATACAATTACATGTTACATATATTTGAGCTATCCAATTTTAAGAGTTTTTCAGCTCATCTGCAACAGAAAAGATCTAAAGTATAAAACCCGTCACAGATTTTTTTTTTCTTTTTAATGAACTGGCACCGGTGTGTCAATTTCATTGAATATAGTGGAAAAAAAGAAGGCAAAAATTACACGAAACCCGCCATCCGGAAAATAAGTTGCAACTTGTTGATATGAGTATTCTATTAATCCTATTAAGCTCTAAGCCAGGATGTTACACCCTCACCCTCTTAAGAGAGATCGACGCCCCCGTCGATCAACCCCAGGCCAGGAACGTCCCCTCTTGGCCACGTCCGTGTGTCCAGTGCCAGCGCATGTGCCATGCTGTGACCACTCCGGGTCCACAACAGCCATGCGTACCATGCCTGCGCAACTGCGACATACGCGCCCGGCTCTGATACCATTTTGTAACGTCCCGCCTCTCGCTCTGATACCATTTTGTAACGTCCCGCCTCTCCCAGGCTTTTATAGGTCATAGACTGCCCTCACAGGGCAACACAAGTCTTTTCTGCGCACTTTGTGCTCACTCGTGCGCACTCGGGAAGAATTTCCCGATCGGTCACTCATTCCTAAATTGCTCCAGGCCAAGAGTTCTTTAGAGATCAGCTTCCGGAAAAGAAGTTGCAACTTGTTGATATGAGTATTCTCCTAATCCTATTAAGCCCTAGACCGGGATGTTACATTAATCAAAGTATCCAGATAGTTTCTCAAATAGAAATATTTGATATGGGATATTTTCAAAAAGCTTATATGAAATGGAGAAAAACAGCCAGACCTAAAATCTTAGCCAAAGAACAATATATTTTGGATCCACAGATGGCCTTCACCTGAAATCCTGTTAATTAGAACTCTGGAGTAAATGATGCATGCAGAGAATTAGAGACTGAAGGTTGCAAAGTCAAGGTCTTAGTGTAGCATCTATTAACTTGTCACGAATGCTTAGAATTTTAGGAGCGGATGATTCGATGGCTGCTTACCACCTCAATTTACTGGCAGTGCAGCTTTAAAGCCCATGAAAGTGGACTGGGATAGGAGATAATTAACAGAAACATGAGACATATCAGAGATGATGTAAAAATCTCTATGTAGAGGAACACAACAACTGCTTTGTTTGGTGCGTACACATTGCAATGTATATCAACATCAACCAATCAGATATGGGAACAAAGTATCATCGAAGAAGGTCAGCTACATGGGTATCATCAAAGAACTTAAGAACTTCCTGGACCTGGTTGGCGCTATATATCGTTGACGCGGGCGATAAGATGAGGGTGAGAGAGACATCGAGCAGTGCCGGCTCCCAATCTCCCATCCATGCGCTAAACTGATGAGGCTAGCTAGGACAGCTAGCTGCTGATAGAAACGTATGTTGCCAGCAGCTAGATCAACGATGATATCGCAGAGATTAGTGGTGGAATAAAAACATGCGTTAGGTGAAAGGAGCATAAAAAGGAATTAAACATGGTATTAAAATTTAAACATAGCCCCTCGGCTTCCCTTTGATGGCGACGGTTTCATTGACGGACAATACGATTATTATTGAATCCGTTTCATACAAAAAAAATCATAGAAGAATAGATCATGCCTGGTCGATGAGGGGAGACGGTGGATGCTATTCATGGTGAGCTGAAGAGTGAAGAGGATGCACGACGCTCCACCTCGCCGCGCGCTGTCCTTACCACCACCTGCGTGTGACCGCGCCGCACTACGCCGCCGCCGCCGCTCCGACTCAGGAAGTCAGGAGGATGAGACCCACCGAACCCTAAATCCTTCATTGGGCTGCGATAGACTAACATGGGTCTCCTGGGCTGCGGTAGATTGACATGGGCCTCCTGTGGTGGAAGAAATATATAGGCCTCACGTGTTGTGTTCAATCCGACGGTTCAGATGAGATCTAATATACCGATCCAATAGTTGTGAATTAATGATGACGTGGAACATTGAGGTGTGAGCTTTAGGAGATTAATTGCACTTAGTGGAGGATAACTTTATAGGAAGAAGGGATAAATGATAATTTATGGGTTTTCACGTCGTGCTTCGGTTTACCGCATCTAGATATGCAAGTGGGTCGATCCATAAACCCATTTAGAGCAAGTTTAATAGGATAGCCAACTACGAGCTCCAATTCATCTATAGCCAATTTAATAGTCGATTCGTATAATAGTTGTTTACTATACTATTAATACCTGGTCCCACCTGTCATACACACGTTACGTCTTAGAGTCCGTGCTACAGCTGGCTACAGATCTGTAGCCCGCTGCTCTTCTCTCTCCTATTTTATCTCTTTAAAATATGTTTATAGCTGGCTTAGGGCATCACCAATGTATATGGCAAAGTGATCCATATAGATAGGACCCATATAAATAGTTTTTACCTATGGCAATCTCCACAATGTATATGGATACAATGTATCATTAGGAGAAGAGAGATGAATAGAGATAGATAATATAATTTATTCCATATGAGTAGTCCATATGCATATGGATACCTTTTGTTATTTTTTCTATATATGGACTAGTTGCACAATGGTTATAGGTGGCTGAATGGAGGACCTCATCGGTTTGCTGTTGCTGAGGCTGATCTTCAGCACAAGCCCATCAGTTAGCTTATTGGGCTGAATAAGCACCAGCTATTGGTAGTGGATTCGATCTTACTGGACACCTTTTTACGGCTGATTATGCTGAACTGAAAAAGCCAACTTTGGCTGATCAACCAAAGCTATAGGGTTACCGATGAGGACTGGAATATTCTATTGCTTATGGACTACCTTTACACTACATTGTGGATGCCCTTATAGCCTGCTATTGTACCTGCTATTCTCTCTCCTATTTTATCTCTTTAAAATATGTTCCTATTTTATCTCTTTAAAATATGTTTATAGCTGGTTTATAGCCTGCTATTGTACCTGCTCTTATAGATCAAATTAATAGGTAACCCGCTGGTCAAATCCGCGGGTTACGTACTAATTTTGGATATAAGTGGGTTCGCGGACAAGCCCACTAGGTGGATAGCTGTGGTACCTTAATACATGGGTGGTGTATAGGATGCGGGATTTTTTTTCTTCTAAGCTTTCCTTCCTAGCAAGGTTTAAATTAAGGGCCCCTTTGAATCGCAGGATTGAGAAAACGTAGGAATAGGAAAAACGTAGGATTTTGATAGGAATGTAAGTATAAAACAGAGGATTGCAAAACACAGGAAAAACATAGGAATGACCGTTTGATTGAACCACAGGAAAAACACAGGAATTGGATGAGAGAGATAGACTCAAAGGAAAGTTAGCAAGAGGTTGAAGCTCTTGCTAAATTTTCTCCAAAATCTCTATAGGATTGTCCATTCCATAGGAATTTCAAAGGATTGGATAGGATTCAATCCTTTGTTTCAAAGGGCTTCATAGGAAATTTTTCTATAGGATTGAAATCCTCTAAAATTCCTATGTTTTTCCTCCAAATCAAAGGGGCCCTAAAATCTGGAATGACCCGACGTTTTCGTTACTCAAAACTGGCAGCGCTAAAACCAGCCTCGAGTCGACGGCTGAAGATTGGTTAGAAAGTGGGGTCCATCTGCAGAGTATATTTTCTTTTGAGATATCTGCAGAGTATCTGTGGATGTATACAAACAGGCTCTTTATGCCGACTGAGGCGCTGTTTGGAACTAAGGAATAGAATAGGAAATGAATGGATGTGCAATTGCGAAACAGAGGAACCATGAAAATTATAGGTTTGTGGTGTTTGGAACACAGTAACAGCAAACAATAAGGCCCCTTTGAATCGCAGGGTTGAAAACAATAGAGGAATGTGAAAAACACACGATTCTGACATAAATTAAAGTGTTAAACAGAGGATTGCAAAACACATAAAAATATATGAATGATCGTTTGATTGGACAGCAGGAAAAACACAGGAATTGGATGAGAGAGATAGGCTCAAAGAAAATTTTCCAAGAGGTTGAATCTCTTGCTAAGTTTCTTTCAAAATCCACATGCAATGTGTCATTCCATAAGAATTTCATAGGATTCGGAAAGTTTCGATCCTTTGAATCAAAGGGCCAAATAGAAAAAATCCCTATAGGATTTGAATCCTATAAAATTCCTACATAAATCATTTGATTCAAAGGGCCCTAAAACTTTTCTCTTCCTCAATGCTCTCTTGGCCAATAGATTGCATTCATAGGAAAACTTCCTTTAGCTTGGAGCAGATGTTTAATTTTCTCCAAAAAAAATAGTACTCCATTTCAAAGGATAGGGGAAAATGTCATAGGAATTGGTTTGCTCCAATCCTCCATTCCAAACGGCATGTGAAGTGCTCAAAACAAAGGATTCACAATTCCTGTACTTTTCCTTGGTTTTCCTCCAATCCAAACAGGCCCTGAAAGGGAAACCATAGCCCTGTGGACTTTGTGGAGTGTTATGAACTGTGATGATTCCATACTAGTCTGACTGGACACGCATAAAGCAGGAAAAGGATAATGTGGTACCAATTTTGGACGTTGAAGAAAATCCATCATGACCGATAAACAATTCACACGCATGCCATCAGAGTATGTAGATCTCAATTTCCAAAACGAACACTCAACATCAACAACTTTGTGCAGTTCAACAGATGTAATGCAGCATTGTTCAATGTACAACAGGAACAAGGGAATGTTTGTGATAGAAAAGTCTTAGCATATTCCTCAAGGAACACTAGACCTCTTAATGTAGTAATAAATCAAATAGCACACTGATACCAGTAAGCGTACCAAAGTTACCCAGAAGATATGACATTAACCGTATTTAGGATCGGTATAACCTGCAAGGGAAAACCACAGTATAACATTGGAAATAAGAGGACTGTAAAGAATGGTAGGCAAGGGCATGTGTGTCTAAATATAAGAAGGGCCTAAAAAATCAGATGGAAAAGCAAAACAGAATTGGATGTTCAGTTTGTTCTGACAACACATAACCAACGTAAATGATGATGAAAAATTTTCCATCTTCAAAAAAACTACATATCAGATCATTCTAGCAGCCCTTAATTAATCATTGCCTGACCCTATTACATGTAAAACTACAAAATGATATGCCTCAAATCTAAAGCTTCTTATGTGTATTAACAAAAAACATTGCCAGGAAACTTTTCAAATCCAGTAGTTATTGTTAACTATATGAATTGTTAACCAGAAAATCTATAATGGAACTTATAATACAGGTGAGTAAGCTATGGACAAAACTGAACATTATTGCGCGCCCACAAAAATGGTACATGTGGCATAACAAAGACATATATAGGGAATTACCTCTAAAAGTATCATATCAATGTTTTGACATATTGATCAAGGTGCTTATTGAAAAGCTCGCACCTGCTTAAGAAAGGCTTGAAAAGTTAGTCAGTTAAGGTAAACAAAGAAAAAATTGATTGAAAGCCACTATAAGAAAAGTTTGTCAACCTGACATAGTTTTTTATGTATATTATTACCATACTATTAAAGTTTTATTTAGTCACAAGAAAACTAAAAGGATACTTAAAAGTTATGGAAGAAATTGAGTGTTTGGATTGTAGCCGATATTTTGGGATAGCAAAATTTTGGAAAGGTTGGCTCAAGCATAAACGAAACAAAAGTTTACAAGCTACCAATAGCAAATTAGGATTATTTAACGAAAATGTTCACTATTGTGCAAATAAATCAATAGAATGGTATCCTGATAGGAATGACTGCCACAAGTAATCCACTCCCTCCGTTTCACAATGTAAGTCATTCTAGCATTTTCCACATTTATATTGATTTTAATGAATCTAGACATATATATCTATTTAGATTTATTAACTTTAATATGAATGTGGAAAATGCTAGAATGACTTATATTGTGAAATGGAGGAAGTAACTCATATCTACATCTGCATGAAATTCCTAATATAATGGGTAGAAGGACAAAGTAATGCCTACCTTGCATGAATTTTCTCTTGAAAGAAAGAATCTACATTAATGCATTTTGTTTTCTGATGAGATAATCCTGATAGCTATATCTAATGCTGTTATGAACCGAAGGGTGAAGCAAATTTTCATTCGCAGGGAAAGCTTACTTGATTGGTGTGCCAGGAGCGTACAAAGGATTTTTTACAACATATTCCACATATAGGTTGTAGATATGCTTCAGCGTGTCACGTTGATCACCAGTCCTTGGATGTGTAATTAGAATAAGCTACACATAATGGTAGTGTCAGTGAATGATATGTTTTGGAACAAATGGTATTAAACAACATTCTGTTCCAGCAAAGATAAAATCATGCCATATTAAGAATGGAAAACTGGAAGGCAGGAGATGAAACAAATTGACTAACCTTGATACCAGAAGGGCTCTCTAGGAAGTTCAATTTGTATGTGTTTGTCTTGAAGCTGTAAAATGAGCAACCCTGGCCCGGCAGTAGTGGCACCCCAAGATTCCCCTTTTCTGCTCTGCATAGTGATGTGCAGAGTGATCATGAGAACACTGATAACATTTTAAGCTCAATTTAGATTCACCTAATTCATCAAAATGGTAACAATCTCGTGGGCATGAAAAGGAGAGCAGTTAGAAAATCTAGGAAAGGGCGACGAAAGTGTAGAACAGTGTGCTGGGAATGAAGATAAAACACACCAAAAGTTGTAATGACGATATAAGAATTTTCTATTGTTCAATTTTAAAAACTTACACATTTCCTCCTCTGCTTTTAGTGATTAACATGTTGAGTACCTGGGGTGTTAGTATTCAGATTCTATATTTATATGAAGAGGTGACAGATCAGAGGTCAGACCCTTCTTTATTTTTCCATCTTAAACTCCTGCTTTGGAGAAGAGGTAGAGTTCAACTCCTGGTATTGTGGCGATTATTGATCCAAATACCAGTTGTAAAATTGAAGTGATGAACTATTCCCAATCTTAAATCGATTTCGGCGGACCATCCTTGCGCAAGGGATCCCTTGCTTAATTTTCTACTGCAAAGCCTGAAATCTCTGCCAAATTGGCCGCGGATAACTGTGAATTACTCCCACTGACCCAATTTAGTGAGTGAAACAACAATTTATAGTTCATTCATTTGACTCATTTTTCAAGCAACAAGAAACAGGTGGTTTGCACTGAAGGGCACACTTGTAGGTAGTAACAATAAGTAAAGTAATCCATTCCAAACCACTAGCGGTTCGATCCAAGAACTATGTTGAGGTGGGGGGAGAGAGAGAGGCGTAGTACGTGGTGGGATCGATCTTGGCGGTGAAGGAGCGGAGGGAGAAGAGGAGGCCGAACATGAGCTTCTGGTCCTGGGTGGGGTCGAGCGTGCGGAGCGGCCGGTGCCACTCGCGGTACAGCAGGCAGACGCCGCCGCGGTTGAAGACGTAGAGCACCTGCGCGTTGGCGCCCGTCCCGGTGCCCGGCGGCGCCGCCGGGGCCGGGGTCGCGTCCGGCACCACCGACGTCAGCGACGACCCGCCGCCGAAGGAGAACATCGCGCGCGCGTGGATGGCGCCCGAGGAGGAGGTCGAGCCCGCCGGCTGTGGATCTCCGCCCGCACAAGAGGAGATCTCTCACGGGAGGTGAGGACGACGGCGAAGAGGAGTTTGTCATCGTAGATAGAAGGCGGCCCATGTACACAGACAGCAGAAGCCAATGATGGGTTTTGGGCATTAAGCCCCATGGGCCGGTAAAGCAAACCGATTTCTCAAGTTTTTATTTGTTTCTCTGCTGGAGTATTATAGATGTGGAATTCTTAAATTTATTTATTTATACTAGATAAAATGTCCGTACGTTGCAACGGATGAATGCTATTTTAATCTTATTATTGTTATACGGTTTAGCTAGGATGAAATTCACTGTACGAATTCGCTTGGATATTTTTTTTTAGAAAATCATGAGCTGCAATTAGGAGTCCGACTTTCATCTCAAATTAGCATGCAAGTTTTTTAAAAGAAATTTATTTTATGACTTCTTTTATATTTCCAAAAGCAAACAAACTTAAAATCCGATTCATACACGAACCTGTATTTCCAAAAGCGAACAAACTTTAAAACTGACTCAAATACGGATGGCGTACCAAAATACCGGCAAAAACATATTCAATTTTTATAATAGTTGAGAATTTATCAGTTTTAAAAATTTTATTTTTCTTAAAATTACAGAAATATACCCAAGGGACTTAAATGTCAATTTTGCCATATAGCTTGTTAACGTTGCGATTTTACAATTTAAAAATATATCATATCAAGTCCAATGAAATCAAACTTTACATTAAAATTATAGAGCTTGAGGAGATTTACAACTTCAAAGTTAATAACCTTTTAGTTTAAGATCGTTTAGGATTCTAAATATTTGTTACAAAAATCTAAAACTTGTTTCTAACAAAATCTCATATCTACGTTTCAAACGACAGTGTATGTAGACAAACATTCATATAAGCTTTGTAGTTTATCACCTTTTTATTTAAATTTAATTAGAGTGGCAAACAAGCGTTAATAGTCTTTAATACAAATAAAAGAATACAGTTAGGCCCCTTCTCGTCCTCAAGAAGGGTGATTTTCAAAAAACACCCTCATGGAGCGTCTAGATCTGTAGATTTTTTAAACTAAAAATTATTTTCATAAATATTTTAATAAAAAAATTTCTTCTAAATACTCCTCCCCAGCAATCACATTTTCCCCACATAAAATACAACATTAACATATTCAGTGAAAACCATCAAATAAATAAAAACCCGTAAAAATCAAACCTAAAAATTTTGTAAATTCATGACAAAGAATTAGAGACTAAATTTTGTTTGGGGAGTACTGAAAACAATGACAAATTTCTTGAGTTATTTTTTTTCCTCCTCTCTCGACTGTAGCGTATTAGCTAGTTTAGCTAATGTGGGTGCAACTGGCATCCGAATGGGGGGCGCTGATTAGTGACCAGTCGCGCCCCACGCGCGGTGCGTGGTCACTTTTTCCTCTCTTAGTCTCTCTTCTCTACAGCACATGTATATACGTATGTATATACTATATATATACACGTATAAATTTTGTATATACATATACAAAATTTATATGGTATATATGTAGTATATATACATATAATTTTTTATATGTACACACTTTTAATGTAAAAAATATATACACATGTATATAAAGTTTATGTGTGTACGTATAAAAAACCTAAAAAAATATGTGTATATAAACTTTATATATGTGTATACAAACTTTGTATACATGTATACAAAAATTGGTATATGTACATATAAAAACTCACAAAATGCATGCATATACAAACTTTGTATATGTGTATAAAAAATTGTACTATATATGTATAAAACCCAAAAAAAATACACGTATATAAAGTTTGCATATGAGTATACAAACTTTGTATACACGTATATAAAATTTGCATTTGTGCGTATACAAAGTTAGCATACGTACGTATTAAAACCCGAAAAAATACGGAAAGAAAAAAACAGGAAAAAAACGAAAACAGAAGGTACGAAATAAAAACAGAAAAACAAGAAAAAAAACAAAAAAAAGGAAAAAGGGAGCCAACGCGCCGTCCGCCGCGCTCTCTCCCCGCACGACACGGGTCCAGTGCACGACTCGCGGGCGACTAGTCGCGAACTAGCAATTTCGCATCCGAATGAACCTCGTTTGACACTTGATAGACGCCTTTTTAGAGAAGACAAATCTTTTTAGAAAAAGCTGCATCTGTCTGAATTTTAGACCATCTTCTGAACTGCTTGGTAGTTCGATGGTGTCTTGAAAGAGCTTTCTTCTGCGATGGCGTTGTACGGAGCATCAGTTAGTGAACCGCCTCTTATTCTCACGAAAGAGATGAAGCAAGAAAAGCTTCCTCTCAAACATCAATTCAGGTTCCAAAAGAAGCTCAGGTGATTAGGTGAGCTCAGGACCTCAGGTTCTAGGAAGCTGAGCAATCTGAATTCAAGTTTCCTCAAAGCCCGAAACATCTTATCATCAGGGTGAGGATTTAGAAAGCATCTACATATATCTCATAATGGAATTTCGCAAGTAGATGGGGGAAATTCACCAACCATCACAGATAAGAAATCAGAATTGTAGAACAAAATTCTCAGAACATATAGCTACTCAAAATTCCATGCTCACTGGCATGGTCAATATTGTTGTGGAAGCCATTAGAAGGGTTTACAGGATGTTTCTTCATTAACTATTTACCACTCAATATAACGCAAGGTGACTTCCACTTGGTAAACACAACAGCCCAACCAGTTATGACCAAAAATCCTTAACCCAACCTGATAGTTCCCAACTAAAAATAACTTCTTCAGCTTCTTCACTCGGGATTTATCTTTTGCTTCTTTGAGTGGTCCTTGTTTTTCTTGGCTTCACGACGCTCCCTCTTCAACCCCTTGACATCGTTTGATAAACTCATCTTTGCGATCTTTAATAGTCAAAAACCATGAATCAGCTTAGCATGTCAAAAGGCAATTTCAACCTTTACAATTGCAGCAAAAAACAAAACAAACACTTACTTGCTGGTCTGGAATGTAGACCTTGCCCAGCTTGCCATGCACTGGATCCTTCGTGACATTTTTCATCTGTAAAAATGTTGATAATTGTGAGAACCATAGTGAATTAGTGGTTTAAGGATTTTTTGGCAAGAATACAAGGACATGGGCTATAGTTGTTTAATATCACAACAGTTTACACGGCACCAAAGGTCAAAAGACAAATTATCAATTGGGTTTACCTTCTTAGCATGATCAGCAGTCTTCATTGCTTCTTTCTTCAAGCTTTCAACTGGATACCGGTGTCGCCTAACTACTAGATCCATAGAAGGTCCAACTTCAACCAGCTCAATTCTAGGAATAGATGTGCCAGACCGTTTTAGACGGAGAGCACAGTGCATCATGTAGACAGTAGTAGGGGAGATTGCTGTGCACACAAATACCCGATCTACACCAGCAAGGTTCAGATTCTCTACCACCTGTATCAACAACAAACAGCTCATGCTGAAGCTCAACAGATAATCTGGTCCCAACATGCCAACATAAATACAACAAAAGGCGCACCTCTCCTTTGAAAAGATCAAGCAGCACTTCCTTCAGATGCTTCAGCTCTTCAACACTTTCAAAGTGCTCCCCAATGAAGGCAAAGAAAGGCTTTGACCCAAGTTTAGGTGCCAGTTTCTTGTCATACACATATGATTCAATTGATTTGTAGTTTTCAACTCCTACTTCAACAAGATCATATATGTGGTGATCATAAGTCCTCCCCAAAACAAGATTGTTGGGCCTCTTCTTTGAGTGAGAACCATACTGGAACAAAAAAGAATTGAAGGATTACAGTCAAAACGATGAAGAAACATAATCTCTGAAAACACATCATCTTACTACCACATTAAAAGAAAAATGGACAAACTAAAAGCATCTGAATAGGCAAGGAGTAAGTAGGTTTCAGATAGGTTTCATATAAGCGGTGAGAAGTTCATCATAGTAGCTCATTGTATACGGTTCTACTTCTCCTCCACACTATCAAATCAAACCACTAGGAATATTAAATGATCCTATCTTGTGCAAAGGAAACTATTTCTTCTCTACACCAACAACCTACAATTATAATCAGAACAAGTGAGCTTTACCACTATAAGGCTGCAATCCGTCTTGAGGGAGAAGAACTCGAGAGAAGTTTCGCCGCCGCTCTCGAACGGCCTGATGTTGTCATTCTTCTTGGAGTACTTGACGGCATTGTCACGCTTCAGGTGGAACAAATCCGCGAGCACGGAGTTCAGAACGGCGCTGGTCTTGGTTCCATGGAGGATAAGCGTCTTCTTGCCGGTCTCAACCTGGCGGCGCGGCGCAAATCATCAGAGAGAGAGAAAAAAAGAACAAACTCAAGAACCGCAAGCTCACGGGGGGAGCGGAGATAAACGCGCTTACGAGCTTCGGCGCGTGCTTGAGGAGCTCCCTCTTGGCGCGCTGGCTCCTGGGCACCCTGATGGCCGCCACCATCTTCTTCTCCCCGCCCGGTTCCGATCGGTCGACGCCGCCGCCGCGTGGGGAAGGGGAAGACGGCGGGTGTGGGGGAAGAGGTGGGGAGCGAGCGGTAAACCCTAGAAAACCTCGCGAGCTGGGAGAGTTGGAGGCGACGCGGGTCTTTGTGTCGCGGAAGGGGAGGAGGAATGGGATGGAGGGATCGTCGGGATGGTGGAGAATCGGACGGCTTAGGTTCGTTGCGCGGATGGCTGGATCCCTATGGGCTTTTCGGCCTACCTGCTCATTGGCTTTTAGGATTCGGCCCATCTCCTCCAGCACGACATCGGACAGAACAAAGTTACTCGGTCAGAATCTACTCCTCCTGTCCTCCATCCGTCCCAAAATAAGAGCGAGTACAGTAGTAGAACATGTTCGGGCGATAGGAGAGGAGAGCTAGATGAGTGAGGAGAGGAGGGAGAGTGAGGGCGGGCAACAATTTTATCGCCGGCTCCAGCATCGACTTCGAGAGAAAAGTGATACTTCCTCCGTCCCATAAAAAACCAACCTAATACTGGATGTGACACATTCTAATACTACGAATCTGGACATACCTCTGTGTAGATTCGTTGTACTATAATATGTCACATCCGATCCTAGGTTTGTTTTTTCGGGACTGAGGGAGTAAGTGTGGAGTGCATGTGTGACAGTGTGAGAGTCTGAGAGGAAGCTTAAATTCTTTTTAATATGACGTGATGTTCAGTGGCGGAACCAGAAAGAAATAGCAGTGGGGTCTGAACAAACTAGATAGAGTTACAATGTCCCCTCCCATCTATATATAATAAAAAAAATTAGCGGGATCTTCGTGGGGGCTCTCATAGTCTTCACGCCAGTAGTGGGGGCTCGAGACCCCGCCGCCCCCATGCTAGATCCTCCCCTGGTGATGTTGATGGGTCCAGCATTGTAGCTTATTTATTGTATTCACAAGGTGCAAAGAAAGCTATAGCTGAGTTGGATGAAATTGGAGCCAACTACCTATGCTACTATAACCTTGCTCTAAACCAACATCGTACTAAGATGTGACATATCCTTGTATAATGAATCTGAATATACAGAGTGACACATTTTAGTAGGATGTTGATTTATTTTGAGACGAGGGGAGTAAATGTGGCGTCTCTTCAGATTTATAGTATTATGGTGTATCATATCCACTAGTAACTCTTTACCAGGTTTATTATTATTTTTATTTACTAGTAATATTGTTAGTACTAATGCTAAATAAATACTAAAATAATGCATTAAGATAATATTTGTTTGGCAATTAAGTATCGAATGTGTCAGTTTTAAGATTCGTGAAAAAAGAACGATATAGTTAAGCTATTCTATAATGACATGTTGTGTGTGTAAACAGGTCTAAAACAGATTTGAAAAGGTGTCACACCATATTTTTCATAACACTACATATTTAAAATATCGTATCAGAAAATTACATATTTAACATCAGTTTTATCACAAAACTACAACTTTGATAACCTCAATAGTGCCAAGGATACGAACTCTAAAATTTGTAGTTCTTCGGAAACCTCATCACTAAATTTGTAGTTTCGAGATACGATCAATGCCTTAAATCTATAGTTTTATAATAAATTTAACACTAAATCTGTAGTTTTGTGATACAGATATTTAAATATGTAGTTTTGTGATAATTTAGTCAAGTATATATATAGTTTTGTGAAATTTACTCTAGTTTTTAAGGTTTATTGGATCCTAACCATTGCAAATTTTCCCAATTGAAAATCTACCATTACTATTTATTCGTGAAATCGGGCAATGTAAACATATTTGTATTAAATTTTAAAAATTATAAATAGATGCAAATTGACATTAAGTGAAAGTTAGACTAGAAGTAATTGTTCTTAACTACATTAAGGAAAATGATGGTACCTCACAACATAAATAAATAAATTACTGAAAAGTGAAACAAAGAATACATTTTAAACAGTACCATTTTGTAACAAGTACAAGGCCTTGTTCCACACACCGCTTTCCCGATTTTATCAAATTTGGCAAAAATCCTTAATGATGTTGCCTTACCATATTTTTGTTATTAGAATATGAAGAAGTATATTCCATACACAGAAGTTCAGAAAATCCAAATAATTAACCTACAAAGCACATCAACAAATACTATTATATTCACTTTTTAAACATAATACCTCCATCCCAATATAAGTGCAGTTGTGGTTTTTCATGTCCAACGTTTGACCGTACGTCTTATTTGAAAAAAAATATGATTAATATTTTTATTGTTATTAGATGATAAAACATGTGTGACTAATTTTTTAAAAAAATTTCATAAAATTTTAAAATAAAACGGACGGTCAAACTTTAGATACAGAAACACACAACTGCACTTATATTGGGACGAAGATAGTTGTTAGAACAGAAGAATGTGATGGAATAAAACTAACCATAAGATAGAAGATGAAACCACCAAAACCTTTCGATATGTCAAGCTTGGTTATGTGATTCATCAACCATTCAAATAAAAACTTGCTCCAATCCAACTTATCAATAGAATCCAACTCTTTAGGAGCATTACGACATTTTGTGCTATGTACCAATGATGAGTTTGGGTAGACAAAGCAATTAAGATAGACAAACGTGGATCAAATTTGGATGTGTTCAACAGACATGCCATCTTTGTTAATAAGCTTGTCTATAAAGAACTTCACAAAGGACACTAAAGATTTGCCAAAACTAAAGAATCTTTTTCTTCAGATCATCAAAACTTGATTTGATAGAATTGCCTCTAACTGGTAAACTGTGAACAACATCTATAGATTCTTTTGATTCGGTAGTGTTTGAATCTCCTAAAGATGAAGATGAAGATAAAGATAAAGTGTTTCACGCAAAACGAGGTGGTAATAACGCATGATTAATTGACTTTTAATTATTACAAACTTGAAAAATGGATTAATCTGATATTTTAGAACAACTTTCATATAGAATGTTTTCGCACAAAACGTACCGTTTAGCAATTTGAAAAGTGTGCCACGAATATCCAAAACTTTATCCACTCTTTCTAGTGGAAACAAATGGATGTCTCAAACAAAAATGTCACAAGAGTTTACATCTACTTGATGGGAAATCCATACAACAAACTGATAATGCACATAAAATTTCTAAATAGCAGAATAGTTTGAAAACAAATTTTGAAATAAAGAACTAACGACTCCAGAAAAGTATTTCATAGAAAATCTAGTGAATACAATTTCAGATAACTTCTTTGAAATAAAAAACTAAGGACTTCAAAAAAGTATTTCATAGAAAATCTAGCGAATACAATTTCATATTTTGTTTATGTAATCATTGTTTTCCTCTACAAAAAAAATAGCATAATCACTTGATAATTTTCATATTATAGGATAATACAATAGAAAGTCGAATTTATCTTCAACTTATGATTAGGTTTTTTGAAAAGTATGTTTAGCTTTCTTTTCAATTTGTTCATTACATGCTACTTGTGATTTTCGCACATCGTAGTATTTACGTGTATATCAGAATCTACAACCTTAGTTTCGGATCTTTTTCTATGTCAAACAAATCAGAGTAGAATGTTTTTTTAAATAATTACATAATATTTTATTCAATTCCAATAAACACATTAGAAAGATAAACTATATTCAGATTGAAAACACAAATGATTTAGATGTAAAACTAAACAATGCACAAAATTATTAATTTGTTCCAAATCTAGTGAAGAACAAGAGCGCTATTGACTAGCATAGAGCTACATAGAAACGGGAGAAAATATACAAACAAAAAGCATGATCATAATCGTAAATCACATATTGGTACACCATTCATAGATCTTCAAAATAGAGTTACACTATCAATTGATATATACTAGATCTTTTGTGTGGATACCACTTACTCTCTCACAAGCAAAATGATATAATATTAACTGAAGATCTATTGAAGATGGTGCAATAATAGATGAGCTAAGAAAATCATTTTTTGTGAATGATTCAATCCATGATATAGAATCTAGTCAAACGTCATTTCAAATAAAATAAGGGTGGCAACTCATAACAAAAATAACTACAAACAATTTTCAATATTTAGGAACATAAATACTCCAAGGGCCAGAATGGCACAGTGAGTCATGGATTTAACACTATCACTCATCTCATAAATTGAGAGTGCATCAATGAATGTATAAACAACAAGTTTATCAACAAGTAAATTATTTGGTTGCCACAACATAATTTTTGTGCCAGTTACTATAGGTATTCTCGTAAACTGACCATTTCTCACTATTAAACATGTACTAGTCTGTCCCAAAAAAAGGCAAACTCTAGCTACGAACCTGGATACATGCATGTCTAGGTTCGTAGTTAGGATTGGACTTATTTTTTGGGACGGAGGGGTACACAACAATCAACAAAATACTACACCAAGTATAGACAGATCCAAACCATAGAGCAAAACCACCCCAAAAGAGTACAGCAATAAATAGCTTGGTCCCCAAACTTAATAATAGTTTTGATTGAAATATATCATGGCTAAACATGTTGATCCAAAGCTAAATCTATAGTAGAATGACAAACCACTAGATCCATAATAGAACAACTACTTCATCTATCAAAATCAGTGTTGACGGTCATTAGCGATAAGTTTCGCCCGTTAATATTACCAAAATAGAGGATAACTAGTTATGCTTGCAATGCATATCCATGTTAGAATAATAATATTCCACTAGTGTCGACGTTTGATGTCGCAATTCTGGTATTTGCATAGTATGGGGATCGTCAGTGCTAGGATATATGCGAGACTGAGGTAAAAGAGATGGGGACAGGGATTTTTATACAGGTTCGGCCCCTGAATTGTCATGTAATAACCCTACATCATGTTGGCCGAAGCCGTTATTGCTCTTATTCATGATAATCACACCGGTACAATGTTTGGGGTAGCCTATCTAACTGTTGTCGACATGGCGGTCTGACGATCTGACTCGTAGTCGACAACAGGGTAGCCTTTCTCCTCGAATCCGTGCCCGGCGAGATCAGAGATAGCGCTTTCGTCTCTCCTGACAGTATCCGGAGACACCGTAGGGTACTAGCCGTGCTTATCCCTGAAGTCGATATCCGGCGGCGTGTCTTGGCGTATGTAGGCTTCTATGTTGATTGTGTTGGATGTTGATCCTCTGTGTATGTTGATTGAGGTGGTCATGTGTTGATTGTCCTCCCTCTCCTCCTAGGGGGCTTGTATTTATACCCATAGGTGTCCCCTTGTCCAAGTAGAACTAGGGAAACCAAAATGGATACAATCCAAGTAGTCCTTGTCGTTTCCATGTAGAACTCTGGTTGTCTTTTCTTATCCGGAACTCCTCCTATATCCGCAGGTTGTTTCCGTATAGGACATGGTATGTGGTGGATCCTGCTGAGATTTAGTCAACTGCTATTAGGTATGTGGTATCCATAACCCTGACAACTAGTATTTGGATCACTAACCTTTTGCGGAGAATAACCATAAAATGGAGAGGAATCAACATCAAACCAGACGATAAATCAATCGGACGATGTCGAGGATCGGACTTATGTATGAATGTGCCAAGAACTCAGAAATGGCATGACCAATTGGGCCAAAATTCACAAGTCTGCAGAGAGGAGAAGTCTAGGAGGCTGCCAGCCGAAAATTGGTTGGATTGGACCAGCCCATGGTTCGGCAGAACCAGGGGGTTTGGCCGAACCCCCATCTGCTCCGTTGGATGCAGGGTTTGGCGTGGACGTCCAGGATTGCTCCCCAATGATGGTTAGAAAGTATTTCCGACCATTCCAACTGCCATAACCGTCATTGGGAGTCTATAAAAAGACTTCACTTCCTCACTCTGTACATACACCTCAAGCAAGAGTTCTCTCATATTCTCTCAAGTTAGTTTAGTGTTCTCAAGCTAGTGGAATAGGAATAGAGTAGAAATCGGAGTCCAGAAGCCTTCGGAAGAGTTCGGGTATGGCTCTAGTAGCTCTTCTGTTCTCTTTTGTAAGCTTTGTACTTTTATTAGAATACTCTTCTTTATACATTTATGGTATTGGAATACTTTCCAAGTATATGAATGCCAAATTTACACTATGTTCATATTATACTAATTATGCTGCTAGCTTATCTAAGAGATGCTTTGGTATGTGTATAGTGTTTGCTTATGCAATTACTATATGTCATGACGATGATATTAGAGTAGTATCTGGTAGTTTAGGCGTGGTGTCTAGATTATGGGATATCATTATTTGGGGTTATATGCTACGGATGAGAGGTGGGCCATTGATGGTGACAGCTCAGTACGGTAATCCTCCGCGTATGTATATAGTCCTAAGTTAATTTCCTGGGGATGATACTCCTTCGTATTTAGCCCCAGTTGTATGGTCATGACGGGCTGTCGTAAGGAACTCGGAAGTCAGGGGTGGCTTCTCGAAGTCCCAGGAGGGCATCGTATATAGGGTATTAGCTAGTATGTCAGATAATTAGGATGTATGTAAACTATGTATATTAGAAGTATAGGAATAAATTCTCTTTCTATTTTCTTTCCACTTAGTTTAGATATTATAGTATGAGAATGAGTAGCTTCCTACTTATGTGTCACTCTACCCTTGGATTTATCTTAACCCCTGCTTAGACTATGATTATTACAAGTAACATATAAATTATTAGTCAGGTTCTCTCTACTATGATCTTTCCACGGGATTAAATAAATATGATACCCTTGGAATACTCTCGGGTGAAATGCTACAATGGTATATCCGTGCGCTTGCGGATGAACTCTGTAATCATAATATACCAGGAGTATTTCTGCGCCATTACTAGGAATTATATTTCTGCTAATGTCGTTAAGAAATACCAATAATTAATCAGCAAATGCCTCTTAACTATAGCACACAGGCTACATCAGAACACTGAATCATCAACCACACCAGAACACCGTATCAATTCACAAGTCGTCTCTTAGTTTAACTTAGGTACATAGAGATATACCTAGAATAATGGATCAAACCACTTTAGACTTGATGAGTAAAAGTTAATCCTGTCAAACTCGCAGCTAACAATTCAAATCGATAAGGGAAAAGCGCAATTCGCTAAATACCAATCGATTCAAACTCCGAGAATCATCAACACGAGCACAACAATGCGAGCTCTTCCCATTACCTTCAAATCACACACAAAATAACATAGAAACACTAACTGGAGAAGTGCCGTAGATTGCCCTCTCATGAACCAATCACATGCTTGCAAATAGGCATATCTAGGAAAAAAGAACTTATAAGAGCAATACAAGAGAAAAATGCTCAAAAGGACCTACTCAACACTAGAAAGACAAGAAGTATGTCCTTTTTTTTCTCAACATCAACGAAACAAAAATATAGGCACGGAAATAGTGAAACATGAGCCTCATGTTGACTACGAGTCTCAGCACGGACCCTAAAGCAAAATCGAATGGCCATCGATCAACATAAAACCATTGACATAGGCCCACACCTAGTCAACTCAATCGAAATACAACCCACGAGCCCACATTGGCTAGGGATCTAGCTAGAGCCCACGAAAGCTAAATAAACTCGCCTGAGCACATGTGGCCCGATGTGTCACAAGCACAAATCACTGAACAAAACGGTGACAAATTCAAAATCCGAGTAATTATAGCCGTTGGAAATGAAAAGAAACGATTGAACCATTTAAAATAAAAAGAAACCGTCAAATTATTCAAAATATATAAGAAATCAGTACATTGATAGTAGTAGATATACAATCCAAAAGACTACAAACTTTATATGTCCATTGCATCTGATAACACTAGCCATGTATGCCAAAAAAAAACAATGCTAGTGAATTTAAACCAAGTCTAGTCCACTCTACTGTGTAACCCTACCGATGCCAGCTAGCAGCAAAACCCCCCCACAAAAACACCTGAAATCAAAGCATACCATAATACACCAGTCACCGACTGGTGGGTCCGACGACCGAACTCCGCCCCATGGCCCACCTGCCAGCCGCACGTCCCCCCGGAGAAACTGGCGCTTCGGATGCCCCTTTCCAAAACTAGCCGTTGCGGCCTCACTCGGCCTCTCCCCCACACATCGCACGGGTCACCCCGCTCGCTCCGCTCCCCCTCGATTTCTTTTTCTTTTTTATTTTCTCTCTCTATCTCTCTCTCCCCTACAAACGAACGCTGAAACGCACACCGAGCCGGAGAGAATTCAAACTGTACTACGTAGTAGTACTAGCGCTAGCACTAGCGAGCGGTGGTTGAGCGGCGCATCGCACGCGCCGCCCTTGACCAGCGACGGCGAGAAGCTCCTCCGCCTCCGCCTCCTCGTCGTCGGGCGCGCGCCCACCGCCGGCGGCGGCTGGCAGCGGCAGTGGCCTCGATCGGCGGGTTGCGCGGTCGGATTCCCAATCCCCGGGCTGCGCTGGTGAGTGGTTTTCCTCAGCTGCTTCTGCTTCTCCCCGTGCGTCTCCCTCTCTTCCGAGCCCCCTGGTTCTGCTCTGCCTGCGGCCGGCGCCGTTTTCCCGCCGGGCCCGACGGAGTAGCCGAGAGGTGGTGAGTCCGTAAGGAGGGGGGGTGCAGATGCTGGCGGCGGCGGAACCGGCCGATCTGCCGCTGTGGCCTCCCGTGCGTTGGCGCGGCGCGGCGGATGGAGAACGGAAGTTGGTCGGGTTTGCCGCTCGGAGGTTACAGGGCGGGTTCGTCCATGAAAGGAATGCTGTTTATTTTGGCGCTAACTCGTGGAATTTTTTGTTTGTGAACTCAGTTTACCAGATTGCAATTTCCATACATGAATATACTTGCTAGATTTTTTTTAAGATCGGTATCTACTTGCTAGATTGAGCTTTCCAAATATTAATACACTTCGTCTCCCTCTCATTTTATTTCTTACCAATTTTGCTTTGCGTGTTTTTCTCGGCCCATGGCCCTAATCTGAAATTGTGGGGTTTTTTTTGGAGGTGGGGAGAGGGGATCCGAAGTTTTTGAATTCGGTACCATTTCGTAATTTAGATTGGGGTGTATCTGAATGTGACCCGAGCGATGCAGATAACACATTTCTTCTTATGAAGATTACATCTTATTGGCACAGCTTTATGTATGAAATTGAGTAATTTTCGCCCCACGCTATAATTTTAGGAAAAAACACCCGCACATGTGCAGATGTGCTTGCCTTGTTTAGTGCCGTCCATTCATTTGTTTTTCATTTTAAAATTTAACATTAATGGTGGTAATAGATCTCCTTGTAATACTACTCATAATGGTGAAGTAAAGCATGCAATTTACTCCGTTTGTAATAAATGAAATATTTGTGTGTTGACTATGTAATTTATTTCCTTTGTAATAGTGAAATAGTTGTGTTGGCTAGGTCAGCACATTGTTGCTGCAGAGCTATCTTCCCGGAATTGTTTGCCAATATTATGTGCAACTGTGTGATAAATTGAATCTGACCATTTTTTGCCTTGTGCCAGCTTCGTGAGAAGGCTGGGTTCTTGCTGTTTTCCCCAGACTTCAAGGAATCTGCAATTTACTAGCGAAAATGGGTGTATCAAGACCTCCAAGCACCCCTGCATCAAAGATTGAGCGCACACCGATGTCGACCCCAACCCCTGGTGGCAGCACTAGGGTCAAGGAGGAGAAGATTTTTGTCACAGTGAGGGTGCGACCATTGAGCAAGAAAGAACTGGCCTTGAAGGATCAGGTGGCATGGGAGTGCGATGATAACCAGACAATTTTGTACAAGGGCCCCCCACAGGATCGGGCTGCACCCACCTCTTACACTTTCGGTAGGCTTTTCAGTGATCTATTCATGACTGCATATCTCAAGCAATTATGTTTGTAGTGACACTCTTGATCAATGACTCCATATCTCAATCCTATAAGTTTGAAGTTACCTCAGTAGCTAAATTGACTAATTTAAATTCCATCTTACCCTTCCAGACAAGGTGTTTGGACCAGCTTCCCAGACAGATGTGGTGTATGAAGAGGGAGCTAAGGATGTTGCTATGTCTGCATTGACAGGCATTAATGGTAAATTAATTCTCACTCAGTAGTTTGAATAAAGTTGAATGATCCTTTATCTACTCTTTATTCTTTACCTTCCTTTGTTTTGCAGCCACCATTTTTGCCTATGGTCAAACCAGCAGTGGTAAGACATTCACCATGAGAGGCGTCACAGAGAGTGCTGTAAATGATATATACAGGCACATAGAAAATGTGAGTTTTTTTATACATGGAGCAACAAAATCATGCTATCTATATTGCTTTCTAAAATGCACATAACACATAATTGTTTCTTGCTTTTGTTGATTGCATAGACTCCTGAGAGGGACTTTATCATCAAGATATCTGCTATGGAAATTTACAATGAGATTGTGAAGGATCTTCTACGACCTGAGTCTACCAATCTTCGCTTGTTAGATGATCCTGAGGTTTGTTTCCAGTTCGACAGAGTCTATGCACTGCCCCCACATATTCTCTTGCATGCCATGATTATCCTTTAATAAATTGTTATGGTTTGACAGAAAGGAACAATTGTAGAAAAACTGGAAGAAGAAATTGCCAAGGATAGCCAACATCTTAGGCATCTAATCAGTATTTGTGAAGGTAACTACTATCTGTATATATTGTCTTAACTTATTTTTTCAAGAAGAACCAGAAGAAATGGGTTGCCTTATTTACTTTTTTTTTAACTTATTTTTTCAAGAAGAACCAGAAGAAATGGGTTGCCTTATTTACTTTTTTTTTGTTGACGCGGTAGCCTATTGCTTATGATGTCTTTATGACTGCAGAACAAAGACAGGTTGGGGAGACTGCACTAAATGACACCAGTTCACGTTCCCACCAGATCATTAGGCTGGTATATATAAAAATAACCCTCCATGTTTATGTTAGATCTTTTTCATGAAAGTGAGAAAAATAATTATTGTGCATTATCTCTATCCAGACAGTTGAGAGTAGGCTCCGTGAAGTGTCAGGATGTGTTAAATCTTTTGTGGCTAATCTGGTAAGCATAACGTCCTCATTTTGCAATGGTGTACATGCTGTTTTTTTAATCTCAATAATATGTGTTGCTTTTTCACAGAATTTTGTTGATCTTGCTGGAAGTGAACGAGCTGCACAAACACATGCAGTTGGCGCAAGACTGAAAGAAGGCTGCCATATAAATCGCAGCTTACTGACTCTTACTACTGTCATCAGAAAGCTAAGGTATGATTTTCTAAAGAAAGAAAGAAAAAACTCTGGGTCTATTATCTCTTATCTGCACCAATCTTGAAAGTAGTCGCTGAGTTACCTCGATGCACTCATGGGTTAGTCTCAGTTCTAATGTTATCTGTTGATTTGTAATGATATCAGTATGTTAATGATGTATCTTATCTCCTAATGAATTTCTAAAACATGCTAATGAGATTCATCAGATCAAAATATTCCCAGGCCACTTTGTTTAAGTGGGAGGCAATTGCTCTGTACTCTGTCCTATTGCCACTATACTGTTTAATCATTCTGCATATTTAGAACTAAAGTGAGTTTTATTAAAATCTCATAGCTGCAACACAGTTAATTGTAAGTTCTTTAATGTGTTGGCTAAGTGACATTGGTATGGCAGGACTAATAAGCAGCATTGTGTATTTGCAGTGTCATGAACATGTTAAACTAGACAATTTATTTGCAGTGTCATGAACACGTTAAACTAGATAATTTATTTGCAGTGTCATGCTAATACACAGTTTGAGACCTCTTTTCTACTTAGATAATTTACTGCATATTTGTATTTTTACTGTTTCTTGGTTTGAACAGGAAACTATAATGAAGTATATCTTTATTGGGAATATTAGCAGACTGACTCTAAATTTTCAATGCAGCTCGGATAAAAGAAGTGGACACATACCCTATCGAGACTCGAAGTTGACACGCATTCTCCAGCTTTCTTTGGGTGGAAATGCAAGAACAGCCATCATCTGTACCATGAGTCCAGCGCAAACACATGTAGAACAATCTAGAAATACTCTATTCTTTGCAACCTGTGCCAAGGAGGTTACGAATAATGCAAAAGTTAATATGGTAAGATCTGTGACTGTGATGCATCATTTATTTACTTATGAGAATGCAAATCTTCATCCCTTGGGCCTTGGTACGTACAGGTGGTATCAGATAAGCAATTGGTGAAGCACCTACAGATGGAAGTTGCTAGACTCGAAGCTGAGCTGAGAACCCCTGATCGTGCCTCCTCTTCTGAGATCATTATAATGGAAAGGGACAGGAAGATTAGACAGGTAATGTCTATGCTCAAGGATGAAGTTCACTGGAATCATTTCCATTTTGTAACTGACCTAATTAAGTGAACACTGCAGATGGAAAAAGAAATGGAGGAACTCAAGAAGCAAAGAGACAATGCACAGTTGAAACTTGAAGAATTACAGAAGAAGATGGGTGATAATCAGCCAGTAAGTATTTGCCCTTTCCTTGCAAATTTACTTTTCTTTCAAAGGATATCAGCCAGTCAGAACCACATTCATTTACTGTCAACCTAATCTTTCCGAAACCCATGTTTTCTTTTAGGGATGGAATCCTTTTGACTCACCACAAAGGACACGGAAATGCCTCACATATTCTGGATCACTACAGCCAAGTAACAAAATGAAGATACGGAGCTCGATTAGACAATCAGCCACTGCTCCATTTATGTTAAAGCATGAAATTCGCAAGCTTGAGCAGCTACAACAGCAGCTTGAGGTTGAGGCTAACCGAGCTATTGAAGTACTGCACAAAGAAGTCGAATGCCATAAACATGGCAATCAAGATGCAGCAGAAACTATTGCTAAACTACAGGCTGAAATCAGGGGGATGCAATCTGTCAGATCTGACAGAGATGTTGACATGATCACAGATGAAGGAAATGGATCTGATTTGAAAGAAGAAATTAGTAGACTTCATATGCAAGACAATGATATTGCAAAACTTGAGGCTAAACTAGAAAATGTACAGAGGTCTATTGATAGATTGGTGATGTCACTTCCAAATGTTGGCACACAATGTAACGAGACTACACCAAAGTCCAACAGAGCAAAGAAGAAGAAGAGGATGCTTCTTCCACTGGGAGTGAGCAACATAAACAGACCAAATCTGATAAGAGCACCATGCTCTCCCCTCTCTTCTAGTAGGCCTTTAGAGCCAGAAGTTGAGAATAGGGCTCCAGAGGGTGACACTGTGTCTCATGAAGGTTCAGAAAGGGCTACTCCTACTAAGAGTGAAGACACTGGAGATGTATCATCGCGTGATGAAACCCCACGCTATAGGCGATCCAGTTCAGTGAACATGAAAAAGATGCAGAAGATGTTCCAAAATGCTGCTGAGGAGAATGTTAGAAATATCCGGGCTTATGTCACTGAACTGAAGGAGAGAGTTGCAAAACTTCAATACCAAAAGCAGCTGCTTGTCTGTCAGGTTATGATCGTTTATCTTGCACACATAAGTTTTGTTCATGCAAAGGTTACTTTGTTTCACCACTAAAATATGTTTTCTTGTAATCTTACTACAGGTCTTGGAGTTGGAATCGAATGAAGGCAAGGCAAATGACATGGAAGAAGATTCAGAGGAAAATGCAGGATCTCTACAGGATGGTCCTGATTCATGGGACAGATTATTTAAGGAGCAGATGCAGCACATTATCCAACTGTGGGATCTCTGTCATGTATCAATCATACACAGGACCCAGTTCTACTTATTATTCAGGGGGGATAGGGCTGATCAGATATATATTGAAGTCGAAGTTAGAAGACTGACATGGTTGCAACAGCATTTTGCTGAGGTGGGCGATGCAAGTCCTGCAGCTGGTGATGACTCCACAATTTCTTTAGCCTCAAGGTAAATATTAGCCTTTACCTCTTTGAGTTTTACGGGCTATGTTAGTTAATTCCAGAAAAAGAAAATAGTGTTGGAAGGTCTAAAAAAGAGTCATGTCCCCTAGGCCTTTAAAATGGATGTTGCTGGAAGCAAAACCTTGTAATCTGTTCTCACAGTAGTTTTATCCTCTGTAAAAGAACACTTACTGAGAAACCTTATATGTTGATAGTGAAGATGGAGCTTAGTTATCTGATAGAAAAGCCTTAACATGAATGTTTTTCCGAGTCAAATGTTTCATTAGTCATAACTGATATCGAATCGTGATATATAAACCAATTATCTGATTTCATGTTGCAGTATCAAGGCATTGAGGAATGAGCGAGAATTCCTCGCGAGAAGGATGGGCTCAAGGCTGACAGAAGAAGAGCGAGAGCGCCTCTTCATCAAATGGCAGGTGCCCCTGGAGGCGAAGCAGCGGAAGCTCCAGCTTGTGAACAGGCTCTGGACAGACCCCAATGACCAAGCTCACATTGATGAGAGCGCCGATATAGTGGCCAGGCTGGTTGGTTTCTGTGAGGGTGGTAACATCAGCAAGGAGATGTTTGAGCTCAATTTTGCAGTCCCTGCAAGTAGGAAGCCATGGCTGATGGGTTGGCAGCCCATTTCAAACATGATCAGGGAGAAGACACAACTTTGGTAAGCAGAGATATGCCCATCTTCCTTGTTAAGATAAGGTAGAAGGATCATATAATCTCATAAAAATTTTGGTGCTCTGGACCAAAGGTGAAGTGGCTGAGCTTCTGGGTTGGTCAAGGCCAGGATTGACAGGGGGTGAATTGATGCAAGCATGGTGCCAACATGCTTCAGTCTGTGTAGAATCTTCTCTTGAACCTGTATTCTTCTTTCATCACCAGTGTAGAGAGACTTGGATGTTCTCATATTCTTTATTAAGTAGTGTTAAGAAATGATTCCGTTCCAAATTTTGCCCCCAAATTGATGATCAAAAGTTCGTCTTGCCATGTGGTTAAAGGCTGAATCATTTAAAGAATGCATAGAGATAGTTCCACTCTTTCTCACAGGAACACATGGAGTTCAGGAACCAGGATCTCGCGGAGTTAGAAAATATTGTGGTTCTCGCTGTACAACGAGGACCTCTCCTTTTGGCTTGTGCTATTTGTTCCGCTTTCTGGATTGTTCTAGCGTCTTTCTAGTTCCAGATTCTTCTTTCTTGGCGAGTAACTTCTCGTCAGACATCTTCCTTTTAGTTTTGTTAGTCAACCTCGTCTGCATGAGTTATCAGTGATTTTGAACAACTTCATTGCTGAAGTTTTCTTCCATGTTCTCTTGGATGGTATAACGATCTTGGACTCCATATTTGAGTGATGATAACTCTTCCGTGTTGATGAAGGCTTTGGTGATTTTGGGAATAGTGCTATGGCACTCATTAAAGCATTGTATGAAGTCCCTAAGAGCAGGTACAATAGTAGCTTATAAGCCAGCTATAACCACGTATCGAGAAGAAAAGAGAAAAGAGAGAAGAAAGCGGGCTACAGATTTGTAGCCGGCTGCAACACGGACTCTAATACGTTACGAGTGTATGAGAGATAGGACCGGATATTAATGATGTCGTATATTTTTATAGGTAACTATTGTATGAATGGGCTATTAGATTGGCTATAGATGATTTGGAGCCAGCAGTTGGCTATACTATTGAACTTGCTCTAAGGGGTTCACCGTATCTCTGTCTTGTTGCATGGTGGTCATCCTCGATTTGGATGCCTCTTGTATGTGCCCTGGAAATTGGTGAAATTGGCAAAATTGGCCACAAATTGATAGAGCTTTGCCCATGATCCAATCGAAGATTTGGGAAGATGCATGAGCCATGAGCGGGCAGGGCCTTTCAATGTAGTGGATAGGTAGTTTACCAAAACGTTGTCGTTGTGCCAGCTGCATAGAGGATGGTAGAATAGATGTGAAGGAATTCCTCTAGATCTGATAAAAAAAAGGTTGAGTTCTTAGATTATTGATGACAACGGGCTACCTGATCTTCCATTAGGTGGGGATAAAAATCGATTTGGCAAACACTTACACACACAATCCAGCGATTGCAGCACCATGGTACATGACACCTCAATTGCAAATAAATGATTAGGCACTTGAAGTTGGGGTTATACAAATCGAATTAGCTGCGAAATTGCATTTGGCATAATAATCTAAGCAAAATCCAAGTCTAAACAATAATGGCTACTAAATAAATATGATTAGAGATATCCTAGGGTTAGCCCTAGGGTGCACACCATCTTGGGCTTAGCGCACGTCCGCACGACACCATTACTAGGCCCAAGGCTCAAATATAGATGGAAGTCACAAAGCACACAGGCACACAGTACGTGCAAAACTTGCTGGTAATCAGTCAAATACAACTTGCAAAGTAACACTTAGAAACACAAGTGTTGCATAAAGATGACAAAATGAGAGCGCATGCAACATGATTCCATTTCATTACTCTTCCATAAGATTTTCTTCGGTCTGCTGCTGAGAAACTTTGACCACGACCTTTGTCTTTTGTGTTGACAGCATGGTATCCTTCTTCGGGAGCATTTGAATATCCTGTTCCAACTCCTTAGCATCTCTCTCCCTTTGCTTTGTCTTACCCTGTTTTTGCCTGTTAAAAGTTCAGTGCATATGTTAAGCAAAGAGATAATTTCAAGAATTAACAGACTGAGCCAAAAGAACAGATGCCAACCTCTCTGTAATATGTTTCTTATGGCGTTCATGTCTAATCTTTGTAATAAGAGGGATAGCCTTAAGAGTTTGTGCAGTGACATTCCGGTCATAGCGCTCTGGTCTGTTCCTCTTCCTCTCAAACTCAAAGGTGGAGTCCTGATTTCAAACGATTCAGATGTGGTTCACAGCATAGAAAGTGGTTCACAGCATAGAAAATGTGCTCTCTACTTAATACTGAACGAAAATAGAACAAGCAAATACCTGCGTCATGTCCTTCCCATGCAAGCATCTGTATGCTTTTGTCCATTTAACCTTACGAGGATTCCTCTTCATCTTAAAATTTTTATGGCATTTTGACCGGCAAAAGCGGAAGATCTGCAAGGGAAAAAAAATGTTGTTACAGCATACCGACAAAATCCAGCTTGTTATAGGAATGCAAGGGAAGATCTGCAAGGGAAAAAAAATGTTACATTCCTATAACCGACAAAAAAAATGTTGTTACAGCATACCGACAAAATGTTTGTTACTGACATAATTAATTTAATTGATTTTACTTATATATTGTGTAAAAGAATTCATATGTTCTTGTGGCTTATTTTGAAAGAGAACAGTGTTGATATTCAGAAAGGCCCAGCTTTAGGCATCCATCACTATTCCAACCATAAAATATAAGAGAAAAGGACTGAATGAGAAACATAGGCATCAAATTTAACAATGGTTGTTCATGTCCACTTAAATTCATTGCTACTGGTGGAGCCAGAAAATCTTCATGCGTTCAGCTAACAGGAGCTCAAATATTATCACAAATTACAGAGCATTTTCATAAGATTATAATGGGGATTATGGAGCAAGGCATAGGGCTCAAGCCCTAACTACCCCTCTGCCCCCCTACTATGAAACACGAGAAATAAGGCAGCAATATTCATTTCTCTAGATCAAAATGAATGAAATAAAAAAAGTTCAACTAAAGGGACCTAAAGTGAACTTATTTCATACGGAGCGTAAACGCGGTCCATGAGGCGGCCCAATAGTGTGGGCGGCCTAGGAATAGAATCGGGACAACTTAAGGGACCTAAAGTGAACTTATTCCGTGTGGCGGCCTGGGAGTGGCATTCGGCCCGACGCGGGAGCTGTAGCCATACGATCTGATGGACGGTCCTGATTGATCCCGACCTATATAAAAGTTCAACAGCCCAACCCTAACCCTAAAAACATTTCCCCTCCCCCTTCTCTCTCAACGGTGGCGGCGGCGCCTCTCCCCCTCCGCCTCTCCTCCTCTCCCAACCCCACCGGCGGCACCGCTCTATCTCCCCCTCTTCCCTTCCGGCGGGAGATGGAGGCGGCAGGTAGGGGCTGCGCCCTCCCTTCCAGTGGGAGGGAGACGGCAGGCAGGGGCAGCTCCCTCCCCTCCACCGGATCTAACGGGAGGGGAGGCGGCTCTCCTTCCGCGGGCAGCGGCCCTCACCTCCTCTCCCTCGCCATGGGGCCGCAGGAGCGCTCGACGGTGGCGGGCGGCGCTTTCCCCTCCGACGGATCCAGGAGGGGAGGTGGTGGCGGCCCAGCGTCCCGGCGGCCCCCTCCACCGGATCCAGTGGGAGGGGAGCAGCCGGCGGCCCGACATCCCTGCAATGGCGGTGGCGGTTCGGCGGCACCCTCCCCTTTCGGCGTCAGCGTTTTCTTAGTGTTTTCTTGTGTTCTTGAATTTGATGCGGACTCATTTTTTGCCATCAGAGAAGGATTGAAGCGGGATCGATCGCACGTGCGTTGGAAAATTTTAGATAGATTGAATCGGACTTTCCTTTTTTTTTAATGTTTTTTTCGCCCTTTTCTCGCTATTGCGGATGACGGAAACGTTTTCAATTTTTTAAGTAGTAGAGATAGAGATATATATAGATAAGGACCTAAATTTTTTAATTTGGTATATAGGTATATTTGGGGGAGAAGAAATTGCAAAAATTGGACTGCGCTCTAAAATTAAAAGATGAGTGGTGCTTTTGCAAAATTTATGGCCTCACCAGTTGGTTCACTTATTCGGTTTTCATGTTTTTCTTTAAAATAGACCGGTCGGTTTTTTCATAGTAAAAAACTAAGTCCAGATAAGGTCACCAGATCGGATCAGATCGAGGGATCCCTCATATCGATCCCCTTTGTCGTTCTTTCTCTCCTATTCTCGTTTTCTCCGTCGTTCTCTCTCTTTCTCGCATCTTCCTCCCCCTTCTCAATCCGGCTCTTCCCTCCCCCTCCCTGCTACGTCCATCCTCCTACTCTCCGTTCATGCGCACCTCCTCCTCTCGAGAGGCTCGCCAACGACGGCGGCCACCATGGCCGGGAGAGGCGAGGATGTGCTCCACCGCGACCAATCCTCCCCAGTCACTTTGCCGCCGGCGCTAGGGCCAATAACGGCCGGGAGGGCTTCCTCCTTAGCTTCTTCACCTGCCGGCTTTGAGGTGGGGCGAGAAGCGGCTGCGGCCACAACTAGAGGTAGTGGGGGAGAGGGGGCGGGAGGTGGCAGGGGGAGTTGCTCCCCCACCAGCATCTCACCGCTCCCTTTCCTTCTCATTAGGGTGCCGCCGCCCCGCTCCTCGCCAGATCCGGCGGGTTGATGGCTCCCAGCGGCATGGCAGGTCGACGGCTGCCTGGCCGCTTGGCGGGTCAGCTGCTCCCCGGCACAGCGGCTGCGCGGTGGATCCTCAGTGGCGCAGCATCTTCCCGGTGGAGCGGTGGCTCAGGATCTGGCCCCGAGCTCGGGACCTCCACGGCAGCGAGGCGACGAGGGGCAGTGGTGGCCTCCGACTCGCTCCTTCCTCTCCTCTCAATCATCTCTTGTGTTGATATTTTGTCTCTTGAGTTGATATTTTGTGATGATTCCGATTTGAGAAAAATGACAAAGCATTTCAGTCCATTTGGGAGTGCAATAATTAATATAATGGAATCAGCAGGAGAATCTAGCGGCCCACATCTCTTTGATGACTGACATAATTAATGTAATTACTTTTACTATAATATGGTCTAAAAGATTCATATGTTCTAGCAGCTTATTTTGGACGAAAGCAGCGTTGTTATCCAACAGATCTCAGCTTTTAGCATCCACCACTATTAAAACCATAAAGCAGGAGAAAAATACTGAATGAGAAACATATGTGTCAAAGTAATAAATTTAACAACGATTATTTTGTCCACTACTCCAGTTAATTCATTGGTACTATGAAAAACAAGAAAAAAGACAGGAACATGACACAGTACATTGTTAAATTGGATGGATAAACATAGGTGTGGAAGAAAGTGAAGAAGTATATACCACCATTGGACTACTCTATTCATTGGGTGGAAATGGGACAACTAGCTCTCTGAGACTCTGAACAAAGCAAAAGAGATGGAGAGAGAGAGCCAGTGACACATGCAGTACGGCCACCATGGGTTGGAGAACCATATATTTGTTTATAAATACTATGGCAATGAAAACTGAGGTGTTTAGGTAACAACAAATCTTGTAGTTTGATAATCATATTTTTTGGGTTACATAAATCTGCATTCTGCCCTAACTCTTGTTCTTCTGAAAATTGAGCCCACAGCTGTTACATTCATCCCAACGTTTTACAAATTCTAAATTCCTTCTGTCTTTCTAGCTTCTATTCTTCAACCCTTCCAGACCAATATATCTTTGTTGGTTTGTGTAGTTTAGGCGTTAGTTTCAACGCTAATGACATGGGCAGGCAATGCGAGGTGTGACTACACAATGAGGGTCACATACTGCAAACAAAAAATGCTGCAAAGTACTACAAAACACACACAGATTGGTCTAAGCAAGTACAACCGTGGTACCTAAATCCCTTCAGGGACTGCTGTATTCAAATTCTGTAGCATCCTAGAAAGGATAATTTCTTCCTCAAGAAAACCCGAGCACAGAAGGGCGCGCTTCTCCACCGTAAAACGTAACATACTGTACATGAAAATGAGAAAGAAAGAGCAAAAGGCAGGATGACCGCGCGAACCTTGGCGTCGTTGCGGACGAACTGGATGCCGTGGCCGGGGTAGATGGTGGAGGAGCAGAACCAGCACTTCTCCAACCTCATCGCGCCCCGCCTCCTTCCTTGCCGCCGGACTACCGGCCCTCCGAAATCGCAGCGGCACTACACAAGAAACCACCGGTAAGACACACTCCGATCGGAGCTCGCACAATCCGGCCGCGGACCACGAGAGAGTAGGATGGGATCAAATCAAACCCTAGGGGGAGAGCAGGGCGGCGCCGCGGCGGGGACGAGAGCGAGAGAGAGAGACCGACGGCGCAAGGGTTCGTGAGATTACTAGCAGGTGGAAGGAAGGGCCGGGCTTTATATGGGCCGGCACCTGATGGGCCTTCGTCATTTCGGCCCATTTGAAATTTGCAACGTGTCCACATCAGACACACCAGCTGTCTGTAGCCGAGCTGACGTCAGCGCGCGCCTCGATCCTCTCCGTCGATCTCCTCCTCTTTCTTCCTCCTCTCTTCCCTTCCAAAAATCACACGCCTTCGCCTCTCTCGTCTCGTCCGAGTTTCCGACCCGACCCACCGGCCTCTCTCGAGATCCACCGACCACCGCATGCGGCGGGAGCGCGCCTCGTCGCCGGCGGCTGATTGACCGGGTGGGGCGCCGGCGACCGCCACCACCACCAGATCCCGAGGTGATGGAGGCGACGGGGGCGGGGGCGGGGGAGGAGCGGTGGGCGTCGCTGTGCAACTGCGTGGTGAACTTCCTGCTGGAGGAGAGGTACCACCTCACGGCGCTCGAGCTGTTGCAGGAGCTGCAGGAGGACGGCCGCCACGCTCACGCGCTCCGCCTCCGCTCCTTCTTCTCCGACCCCGCGCTGTTCCCGCCCGACCTCGTCGCCCGCGCGTCCTCCGCGCCGCCCGGTGAGCCCCTGCGTCCCCCGCATTTGCCCCCCCCCCCTTCCCCCCCAACCCTTTTCCTCAGCTGGCTGGATCTCGCGGCGTAGTGGCGCTCCCTGCTTCCTGTGTTGCCATTATGTTCATAATATCCCTGCATTACGTCCGAATTGGCGCTATTGAATTCATCTTGTTGTTGGTATGTTAGGTGTATGTGCCTTGGTGCTCGACTTACATTCTACAGACGATTTGGTTGGTTAGTTACTTCGCAGTTGAAGGGGCATTATTAATTTGAACAGTACAATTAAATTTACTTAGACCACACAAGGCGTGGCAGTTTCATTGTTTATGTCACCGTTTGCAACTACTTAATAATATCATTAAAATTGAGTAGCATATGGATTATGGGCCAAGCAATGCTATCAGAACGAATAAATTACAGGTAAATGTTTGGGTCTGTTCTTGGTATAACTCAACAATCTACTCACTTTTTTGTGCAAGCTTATCCATGTACACTAGATGCGGTGTTTGTGTTCAATCTAATGTTCTAACATCTGTCATTGAGTCTGTGAGGTGATTATCTCTATGTTTTTATTGACAGGTGCTGATCCACAGAGCTTGCTGGAAGAGAAAATAGCGGCAGAAGAAAAGTTGGCCCTCACTGATTATGATCTCCGGCTAGCCAGAGAAGATCTTTCCAGGTTGAAGCTTGAGTTACAAAAGCAGAAAGAATCTTCTCCTGATGGCTCAAATGCTACCGGTATGTAACCTTGAAATGACAAATATAGCGTGATATTGTGTTTCATGTGATGGCATGGAGCAAAAACTATTGTGTTCTGTTTTTACATTCTTTGATTGAAGTGGAATCAATAGTTAAAGCATTTGGTACTCAGATAAGTGCCAAAAGTGAAAATTATCTCATTATTCTGTGGCTTACATATTGAACTTTGAAAATTCCATCTCATGTGAGGATGAAATATGGCTGTGATACGCGAGAGGGTGTTTATCTCAGTGATCTTTGGGAATTGGGATTGTATTGAACAATATTGCCCTTGTTGTCATGGCATTTGCTTGTCAGCTGGAGGCTATATGGTTTAAAGGAAATAAGAAGAAGTACCATGGACATAAAGGGTAACGGGAAATAAACAAAAGACAGGTCTGATTTGAAGGTTATAAGCATTAATGTGGCTTATGCTGGGGGTATCTGTAGGAACTTTTACACTCAACAATTCAATTAGGTTGAACAGAACTGATGCATTGGCTTTGATCAGTTTTCCACAAACAAGCTTGAGATATTCTAGTTACTTTTAAGTAAAACACTTGCCTCTTCAAGGGCCACTAGCTTGCGGTGAGCGCTCTGCTGCAGATTTATTGGTGACATCTAATTATCTAGCTTTTACTAGATAATTCAAAGTGAGTCATCATTCATCGTGTTCATTGCTAACTGATAGACATACATATATAAGAGGGGAGGTCCTACTGATAGCGCGCATCATAGCTTTTAACTGGTTTTTGAGACAATAAATTGTACTTTTTAGCATTTTTTGCACTGTACCTTAATTATGAGGTAATGATCAATATCAGGGCACACATACCAGCTGGAGAGTGCACAGTTTGAGTTATGCTAGTAACTATGTACTGCTAAATGTAAATCTACTGGCACTGGAACATAGATCCTTGTATGATTTTTTGACCTACAATATGCATGTATTTATTTATGTTAATTTGTTGATTATGTGAGCTTAAGAAGCTGAAAAAGTTTCCATGAAAAAAAATCCATGCTAGACCTATCTTGTGCTTGTAAGATGATTTATCCATTTGGCATGCTGGGCCTCTTTCAGATGCTTTGACAAATGAAGGATCTAGCCATCATGACAAAAGGGATGCCAAAATTTCAACATTAGGTCCTCTTAAGGATAATGAACGGAAAGATCTGAACTGTGCTGTCAAAGAATACTTGCTTTTGGCTGGGTATCGACTTGCAGCCATGACTTTCATTGAGGAGGTCTGTATCATATTTTCTCTTAGAATTTATTATTCTTTCATGGCTTCCTCTTGTTGTTAAGTTTATTAGGGTTTGTTTATCTGTTTCTCATGCAAAAAGTCAAAATTATGGAACTTCACGTCAAAGTCACGTCCTTTTCTCAACAAAATAAATTCATGCAAATTCTGTTCATGGTTGATAGGATGTGTATCTAGTAGCATCACAAAAAATTCATGGGAATGTATGTACAGAAAGTTATCTTTTAAAAGAACATATATGGATGATCCTTTCCCAGCCTTATTTCATGGTTGTAAATTTTCAAATGAAGTTTGCATATCGCCAAATGTAATTTCTACAGATCTGTTCACACATACCTATCCCTTGAAAATTTGATAGGCATAATTAGTAGAAGCTTCATTCTGTGGAATGAACACTAGGTGGGTCCCATAAGTGCTTCAAAGTTCCAACAGTAAAAAGTGCTGGCAAATCAATTATGAATCAAACAAAACAGTAGAATGAACAGTTCAGCTTGTGTGCCTGACGACCTTCGTAAAGCTTACTAGATCATTCTGATTGCAGGTTCCTGATCAGGACCTTGATGTTTGGATTAACAGTTCAGCTTGTGTGCCTGATGCCCTTCGTCGTTACTACTATCAGTATCTTTCATCTACCACAGAGGCTGCAGAGGTGATTCCATGGAGTTGCTTAATGTTCCTACAAAAGCTGCTAATTGTTTACTGACTACAGCTTGATGCATTACAGTGTTACATGCGACAATATTAGATCCTGGTACATGTTTGTTTTTAATTCCATCAATGTGTGCTAAGAATACACATTATATTTACTCCAAATCATATTGGAATGAATCTTTTCCTTACCAACATACTTCAATCAAAAGGGCAGGAAATTTGTGGTAACTAGATCATATGCTTCATGCAATCCTTTGACAGAATCCAAGTAACGTGCTAATAGGAAGGGCCTACATCATATTCAAGTTTAGTAATAATTACATTCTATGGAGTATGCATATAGTTGACACATTCATCTTATTCATGAACAATGTGCAATCCAGTTATAGTGACACAAAATGAAATAAAACCGCTGCATAAGCCATGAGTCAATGTTCATTTCATAAAGTGCAGTGCAAGAGTATTTTAAAATTGATTTTCGAGAATCAATAAGTAGCAGGATTTAGCATTCGATGCATTTGATATGTTTAACATTTTTCTGTGACCATTTTGAGGTATCACAATATTTGACTAGCCCTAGATGTTATTGCAGTAACAATCATAAACCTGGGGGTTTCTAGTGCATTTTAGATTCTTATCCAAGACTTGTATCATGGTCCAACGTGATTAGGATCACTTGGCCATTCTTCGTAATTGGGAAAACAGGCACCACAGAAGTACATGACTGAGCATTAAAGACTCTGTTTTTCCTTGCAAGCCCATAACTTCCATATATTCTTAAGTCATCACTTTTATTACATATCACAGGAAAAGATTTCTATTCTCCGCGAAAATGAGACGCTACTGAAGGACAATGAAAGTCTTGGTGCTGAAAAGGACGCTTTGATAAAGAGCAGGGAAGTGGCTAATAGTCAGATTGCTGCTTTAAGAAAGTCTTTGGAAGCTGCACACAAGGACATAAAAGAGAAGGAGAAAACGGTAATGATCTCTCAGAAATAACCCAGTTATCTTATACTTCAATTCTTCTGAACATTGCTACACTGACATTTTAAGAAAGGTTCAAGACTTGAAGCAATCATTGGATGTCCAGAGGAAGGAGTTGAATGATTGTAGAGCTGAAATTACGTCCCTTAAGATGCATATTGAAGGGACTAGGTCAAGTAAACGATTATCTTCTGGAGATACTGATGGTTTAATTCCTGCCAATTCTATGGAAGAAATAGTAGTGCTGAGCAGTGAACATGACAATCTAAAAGGATCCGAATCCATAACAAGTAAGCTAGCATCGGAGGTGAGTCTAGCTGAGGGTAAAAAGAAAGATCATGAAAATATGGAAAGTAGCCTTGAAGGTTCCCCAGGTCCAGAAGCAGAAGTTTCCTGCTCAACTGCTGAGAACAGTGGCTATGGCACTTCAGGAGAAGATAAATCTGGCACAAACACTTGCTTTGAAGATTTATCTGTCAATGGCAATCTGCATGGATCTGGTAATAGCCAGGGGGATTCAGATAGCATATCTGTTTATCTAACTGACGATAAAGTTCATACCGAGAAAGTAGAGAGTCCTTATAAACAAAAATCATCAGATAAGATGGTTAGTGACTTGATATATATTCGGTCTGTATGAAGTTTTCACATTTATTTCTTTGCAAATTTCATTAAGCAAGCTATTTTTATCCAACCATGCAGGCTTTGGAGACTATCAAAATAGTTTCGGATGCTCTTCCAAAGATTGTTCCTTATGTGCTTATAAACCATCGTGAGGTTTACCTGTAACCCTTGTAGTTTGTTTCAATCTTTATATAAGTATAACTTATGTTACTTGCTGCACTGTTGTAGGAGCTTCTTCCGTTGATCATCTGTGCCATAGAAAAACATCCAGATAGTGATGTACGTGATTCCTTAACTCATACGTTGTTCAATCTAATCAAACGTCCTGATGGACAACAGAGACGCATCATAATGGATGTAAGTTCCTACAATTGCAATAATTGGTGCATGGCACATGCACTTCTCATGATGCAGCTTGCAAACTTATAGTAGTAGGTTAAATTGTGGTTATTCACATAACTGTTTTCCTCTTCACGCAGGCTTGTGTGGAGCTTGCTAAGAGTGTAGGTGAGATGAGGACAGAAACTGAGTTACTTCCACAATGTTGGGAACAGGTATTTGACAATTTGTGGCAGATATTTTAACCTTTTTAGGTATATAATATTACATAATGCTAAATTGGTTGATGTTTAGATAAATCACCAATATGAGGAGCGTAGGTTGCTTGTTGCCCAGTCCTGTGGAGAATTAGCAGTATATGTTCGTCCTGAGATACGTGATTCCCTTATCTTATCCATTGTGCAACAACTTGTTGAAGATTCTGCAACAGTTGTAAGGGAAGCTGCAACACATAACCTCACATTGCTGCTTCCTCTGTTTCCAAATCTGGATAAATATTATAAGGTAAGTCCTGCAAATGCTTAGAGCCAATAACTGGGAAATTTGGTTTCTTATAATTAGTTAAATTTAACCTGTCAGAACTTCCTTTTTTTAGTGGAGAATATATGTTTTGATTGAAAGCTTGCTGCGCTACAAATCAATGAAACATAATACTTATTTTGGAAGTCCTCTTAATTTCCTGTTTGTTTGGTAGGTTGAGGAGCTAATGTTCCAGTTGGTCTGTGACCCTTCGGGGGCTGTTGTGAATGTTGCTCTCAAGGAACTTGTTCCTGCTGTTGTAAGATGGGGAGATAAACTGGATCAGATATTGAGAATCTTACTGGCACATATCCTGGCATCTGCTCAGGTATACATGTTTGTAAATTTTGGGAACCTTATAGTTTCTTTGAAGTGCCACATGTGTTCTGACACAATTGTTATGCTTCAGCGCTGTCCGCCCGTTTCAGGGGTTGAAGGTGCAATAGACTCTCATCTCCGTGTTTTAGGAGAGCAAGAGCGTTGGAACATTGATGTCCTCCTCCGCATGTTGACCGAGTTGCTACCATTTATTCACCAGAAAGCTATATCTACTTGCCCGTTTGCTGCTGATCCTTCTACAGGCACTATGCCAGAAAGCTACTTCTCAAAATCCTGCCTAAAACTGTATGCAGCGTAAGTTGTCTTCCTCTGTAATATTGTGTGAAAACTTTACTACTCCCTCCTTAAATGTATGACGTTTTTGAAATTGAACGGTCTCCAAAGTGTATATTTGATCATTATTTTCAGCAGTTATGCACATGAAGGAACTTGTAAAAACATGATATCTTCAAAGTATATGCGGTGGCATCATTTTCGAATGGCTAATCTAGATAGGTTTAGTTATATCAGTGGTCAAAATTAGGATGTTTATTGCACGATCAATTTAATCGAACCATCAGAGTTTATTTATCTTCTATCAACTAATTGTGTCCTGGGACACTTGACAGAGGTGACACAGAGTGGTCAGCATTTGAATGGATGCACACTGAGTGTCTACCGGATTTGATCAAGCTTGCTTGCCTGTTGCCTGCTAAAGAGGATAACTTAAGAACGGTGATCAGGAAGGTAAATTCTACAGATCACATCAACACCTATGCATATCCTTCCATCATGGTATCATGTATAAAATTCTGACCAATCATTTCCTGAAACTTTTTTAGTACCTATTGGATGTATCGGGACGTTATGGCATAGATTATCTGGAACACGTTATGCTACCTGTATTTCTTGTAGCAGCGGGGGATATTGACAGCAGTGATTTCACCTATTTTCCTCTGGCAACCCAGTCTAGAGTTCGGGGTAAGTATCCTGTATTAATATGGCAAGGCTGTTTGGTTTAAATTTTCCTTTGTTCAACATTTGTATGTATTGTGTTTAAATCTTGCAGGTTTGCGTCCAAAAACTTCTATTGCCGAAAAACTTGGAATTGTGTGTGTCCTTCCATTGTTGTTATCTGGTATTTTGGGTTATCCTTCAAAACGTCAACAATTAGAAGAATATTTGAGAAAATTACTTATCCAGAACACGAAGGATGGTTCATTTTCTATGCATCACACTGCTGAGATCATTGACGCAGTTCGGTTCCTTTGGTTCGTGCTTTAACTAACTGAATCCATAATGCAGCCAGTGTCACGATGTTGTTGATATGCTCTATGTTAATGTGTCTCACTTATTATCATTATGTAGCATGTTTGAGGAGCACCATGTTGCTGTATTTAATATTGTGTGGGAGATGGTTGTGATCTCTGATGCCAACCTAAAAACCAATGCTGCAGCTCTACTGAAAGCACTTGTAAGCGTATCATTAATTCATTACAAGAATGCATTGGTAGTTTCTTAGAGGGTTGACCACCTTTGCCTTCTTGGTTCCATATGTTCCTCATGGTATCCTTGATTGTTTTAACACACAGGTACCCTACATCAGTGTGAAAGTAGCATCAACTCATGTTTTGCCAGCACTTATAACCCTTGGTTCTGATCAAAACTTGACGGTAAAATATGCTAGTATAGAAGCATTTGGAGCTGTTGCTCAGCATTTTAAAAATGACATGGTATGTATACATCTTCATTTATTTTCTTTGATACTTTATGTACTTCGTGCATTGCCTTAAAGACTTGCTGTCAGGTTGTTGACAAGATACGAATTCAAATGGATGCTTTTCTTGAAGATGGATCACACGAAGCTACTGTTTCTGTTATTCGTGCACTTGCAGTGGCAGTGCCACATACAACAGATAGACTACGTGAATATATCCTATCAACCGTATTTAATTTCTAAAGTCTTTACCATTTTTTCATGATTCATTAGATTGCTTGTGTGTTCTGTTTTCTTTGACATTACATACATCTTTTAACTAAGATATTTAAGCTAACGAGCGCCCCACCTACTGGAAATGATATTGAGCGGCGTCGTGAGATAGCAAATGTATTCTGTGAAGCACTGCGTGCTGTGGATGCTACAGGTTAGCCTTATCCAAAACTAGCTAATCCTTCCCTTATACCACAACCCTGTAACTTTGGTCAAGTCGGCATCTGCATGTATTTTCAGTATATTTTGTTTATATTTCAAGATGCGTTTGAAAAGTATTTAGCAATGACATATTATATCAGGAATTCCATTTACATTAGTTTGTTCACTTGCATATCCAACTTTGATCCCATATTAGCTTGTTACTGTCATATTCTGTCTTAAACTATCAAGTCATTTTTCAGTTTTTACAATGTCCAATGTTAGGTATAACTATGGGTTCTTACCATAGCATACTAGTAAAAATAAAACTATGTAACGGAAGTATTTGTGTGACAAACCCAAATACATTGGTTTCATATAGTTAATCCATACAATTTGGCATGTCTATTAATGGTGAATGTTTTGAAAGGTTGACTGTATCCTTGATTACCTAATATAGAGATGGAGTACCATCTTGTACATGGTAAATTGATGAAGCCAACAGAAGCTTTTGAACAATAGACTATGTTTTCATTTGCAAATCCATTCTAAATAATTTCAGTTTTCAACATCACAGGGCAGAATTAAGGCATAAACTTATAAGTAAATACAGCTGTGCTGTTGCTTGAGAGTGAAGCAATCATGCCCTTTCTGTGTTGTAGTTAAATCTTTACAAGCATATATTGTACCTTCGGTTTACTTCCATAAGACAATTTAGTTTGACACTCTTCAAAATTAAAATTTAACCATTGATGTCTCATAATATGTAGTTATAAAAGATGTAAAACTAGCGTTGTGTGAAAGCATTTTGAATATGATCCTTGCGGTGTATTTTTCATACTGAAAGTACTTATAATCTGGCTAATTGTTTGTCAAAGTCTAAAAGGTTGACCTTTTGAAATCAAAATACTACTTATAAAAGTGAACAAAATGAATGGAATGATTAATTAATTATATTTTCTTTTTTTTGAACAAAACTTAATTATATTTTGTTTAGAGGGGTAGAACATGTTACCAGTGTTGACAGAATCAACAACTCCTTTGGCTTTTGATTCACACCAGTTTATTAGTTGTTAGTAGAGCACTGCCCAGTCATGGTTTAACTAGGGACTTTAATTGATGATATTTAGTAAAACCCATAGTCATAAGTCTGTTTTGGCTTGGCCATATAGTTTAATCTCCCATTTCTTACATGTGTTTTCTCTTATTTGTTGCAGATCTTCCTGCTACAAGCGTACGTGATCTGCTTTTGCCGTCAATACAGAACTTGTTAAAAGATCTGGATGCTCTAGACCCTGCACACAAGGAAGCACTAGAAGTTATAGCCCGCGAAAGGTCGGGAGGTAAACTTGAGAGCCTTGGCAAGGTAATGGGAGCACATCTTGGGATTGCATCATCGATGAGCAGCTTCTTTGGTGAGAGCAGCCTCCTTGTGAAGAAAGAGAGCGGGGAACAACATGATACTGCTGCCACGACCCCCTCTCAGCCTACCCCACAAACTCAGCAAGAGAACACAAGGTTTGGTCGTATAATGCTGGGTGGTTTTGGAGATATGTTACGAGGCAAAGCAAAAGGCAGCGATGAGCCCAGTTAAAATTTAACAAATACATGCCCAGTTGTTAATTCTTCATATTTTTTTTCCAGCTCCATTTTCTCTGGTAACATGTGCTTTTTCACAACCATCAAGGTGGAAATTCTTTTTATTCATTGTTGGTAAGGCGGGGAGGTCACGGTAGACAGAAAATACATTTTCCGTTGCTGAGAGTAAAGCATACATATTTTTGTTGTAATCCTAGGTCAAACTTTCTGTATAGAAAACAGGTAAATCATGTTGTACATTCTGATCAGAGTACAGTTTTAGTAATGCAAACTTTACACTGAGTTACTCGTTTATGGTTCATGACTTCAAATTAGCGTCCAAATATCTGATGTGATAGGAACTAAACTGGATCCAAATACCACCTTTGTCAGCGGTTGTCTTCTTTGAGAGTGCCGCTGTCATAGACTTGTTCAGATTTATCCGTGCCAAACAATGTTCTTTGTAACCTGTGAATCTGCATGTTAAGTTCATGGATTCATGAACCTTGAGTTCAGCACTTAGGGCATCTACAACCAAAGCTACTTTATTGGTACTCTCACTAACTGAAACCACTTCATCCCAATGGAGGATACTTGTGCTGGACTCTTCAAAATCTGAAGCAACTGGATGGAGATACTCTAAGGGCATCCACAATGTGAGCCACTCCTAAAGTGTCCTCACTAACTGAGGATACTCGTAGGGAAACTCCCCTCACAATGAAGGATACCCCTAGTAGCCCACGAGTGTCCCTAACCCAAAAAAACCCACGTAGGTATTTTACTATACTACCCCTCTCTTCTTCTCGCGTCGTCCACCTCCCTGATCTCCTCCACCTCGCACCGTCGCCGGTCGGGGGGCAGTAGATCCGGCGCCTGCGGATCTGCATCCCCCCTCCCGGCCAGATTGGGAAGGAGATGGTGGCGGCCGTCGCTCGTCGCCGTCGCTGTCGCCTCCGACTCCTCCCCACTGCCAGCGACGAGACCGAGGGTGGAAGGGGAAATTTGTGGAGCGGGAGCCATGTCCACGAGCCACGCCCTCCTCCAACGCGTAGCCCCGAGCGGTGGCTCCAGAAAAGCAGCCAAGGCACGCATTCCTCTGCCAGGCGTTGCGCCTTTTTCCCAGGGGACGACCCGGCGGCGGAAAGGAGGCACCGTTTGCTAGGGCATGCGTTGAGGGTACCGATTATAGATGGCCTAACCCATAACAGTGTGCACCAATCCAACCAATCCATGTAGCCACTGCTATATATTTCCTCTCTTACATTTTTTTCTTTTGAGCCCACCGACACTCTCACTGGAGTACTACTTCTCTTGCTCTTTGCTCCTTTTGTTTTTTATGTCGGTCTCCTTGCCCTCTGTGCAGTCATATTGAAGAGGAAGGGAGAGATGAGAAATGAGAGAGATAAATATTTTGGACTTGTTTAAGCATTTTGTTGGCTCGGAGTCCAAAGTGAGGAGACGTGTACAGAGAGAGAGAGAGGGAGAAGTGAAAGAAACTGCCCACTCCATCTCCATCTCCTCTTCACTCTCCGCTGCTCTCGTCCTGCTCCGATTTCTTGCTCTTTATGGCAGGGTGAGTGGAAAGAGCGAATCTTGGATCCAATCCTTGCGTTCTTGCTCGGCGAGGATGGAAGAGGAGAAGAGAAGGCGAGGCAGAGAAAGAGGAGGAGTGCGACGCAACTCAAGGCGACGGCGAGGGAGGGGGGCGAGGGTGAAAAGGGAAATACGGGGGTAGGGAGCGTTGTCCACGAGCTACTTCCCTAGCCACGGTGCGCCCAATGCGGAGCCCGGCTCTGTGGCTCCGCCAAAAGTGGCCGAGGGGCGCGTTCCCCTGCGAGCAAGCGCGCATCTCTGGCTCTCTCCTAGGGGACGGCGCGGGTTCGAAAGGCAATGGAAGCCGGATGGCGTGAGCTAGGAGTACGACCCAGAGCCACCCATTGCTCATGCTCTCAGAAGTGGACCTCATAATCTTGAGATTCTTAAAGGGAATCCATAAGTATGTTTTAAGATGAATGACCATTTGACTAGAAGCAGATGGTTGCTATTAACATTACCGAAAATTCAATACTACGCTATTGCACTAAACAAAGTTGCAGGTGCATAACTTCACGGAGTAAATCCAAATCTAAAGATTTGAATGTTAGCTAAGAGATTCTACATTTCTACTGGTATTGACCAGATGAAAGAGAGAGTATGTGTTTACTATATCTATAAACTAGATGAATACCCTGCCATGTTGCTGTGGAAAATTAAGTTGCATAATATGTACAAATAAGATGAAATATGAATATTAAAACTAAAACAAATTAATACTTATAAATTTTGAGGCCTAAAAATGATTGAGATTACTTGGTGTTATGAGAGAAGAAAGAAGAGACAATTTGAACTATAGATTTGTCATCCAATGGCTAAAAATAATTAAGGTGATGTGGCTTAATAAGAGAAGAGAAAAATAATATTAACTACACTTAGTGGGGATTCCTAGTATATAGGGTGACCAGAGCTATTGATTTATTTTCTTTTTTTTAAAAAAAAAGGGTTTGGTTTGCGTTTAAATCTACCTTCTTGTTTGGTTTGCCTCGTGGGGTTTGTGAGTTTGTGTCATCTGTCCATGTTGTCTTGAGATACTATGAAAATTAAGATACTATGTGAGATCGGAATTGTTTTGGCTTGATATAATCGTAAGATAATAGCATTCGTATCGCCAGTATCGGGATAACTCCAAAGTCCACCAAACCTTGCGGTGGCGGTCGCAGTGGCAGGAATCGAGAAGAAAGAGTACACAACAACATGTTTCAAGAAAGCCAGATAAGAGCAAGGATAATAGTAAGCTATAAGCCTATTATAAGCTTACGTAAAGAAGAGAGGTAGCAGAAAAAATTAAGGGTGTTGGCTCTCATACAAGAGCTAGCTTAACACAAGCTTCAAGACAAATACATTAAATGTATAAGTGAGATAGAGAGGAGAAGAAAATTGTAGCCAATTTTATAGCTAATATATTTTATATGTTGGCTTTAAAATAAACTAATTGTAGGAAGTGAGCTCTACTATTAGGCTGTGTTTGCTTTCTAGTTTCTCATGGAAAATGTACTGTTTAGCAGTTTGAAAAATGTACGCGGAACACGAGGATATGAGCAGGGAAAAGTTGGGAGAAAGAACTCACCATTAATCCATTATCCTTGCTCTAACCACGACTCGGAAGGCAGCGGCTGCCGGCTGGAACCGGAGCTAAATACAGCGTTTATCCCGTCATAGATATCCCATGCAATGCGCAATGCGGCGGCCGCCGCCGCTCGCCGCGCTGCTCCGCCGCCTCTCCTCCCACCCGTCCGACTCTCCCGTAGTCCATGCTACCCTCATCAAGTCTTCCTCCCTCTCCAGCCCTATCCCGGCCACCGCCCTCCAGCCCTCCTCACTGCCTACACCAACGCGGGCCTCCCAGCCGCCGCGTCCCGCCTATTCGACGAAATGCCCGCCCGGGATGCCGTCGCCTGGAACGCGCGCCCCGGCACCGCAGCGTACGCCTTCCGGGGAATGGCCACCGCGCGGTTCGCGCCCACGGCCGCGACCCTCTGCACCATGGCCCTCCGCCCTGGCTGTCAGCCTGTCAGGTCCACGCGCGCTGCGTTCTTGCATGCCAGGACGATGTCATCAGGGCGACGGCGCTTGTGGATCTCTATATGAGCTATGTCCTTGTTGAGGAAGCGATGAGGTTGTTCATGTGCACAGTGCACTGTGCACGGATTGTCAAAAGGATGTTGTTCTGTACAACGCTGTTTTTTCAGGCTGTGTGGAGAACAGCAGATCATTCATGGACGCTTTCTTGATTCTGGGGAGGATTGAGCTTAATGGAATTGCGCTGACATGTGCTCTCACTGCCTGCTCAGCGACAGCGAATTTGATGTACAGTATGCTGGTGCAGTGCAAGGCTGTCCGTCATGGGTCTACTTCACAGACGATCTTATGTAATGCACTCATTGATATGTATGCAAAATGTGGGCGGACAATGGCTGCTCGCATTGTGTTTGACCAAATGGCTTGCAGGAACGTGGTTTCCTGGTCCAGTATGATTGATGCTTACAGTTGCCATGGTCATGGAGAAGCAGCATTAGGTTTGTTTAAAAGGATGGAGAAAGTTGCACCAGTGGTCTTGCCAAATGAAGTTACATTTCTCGCTGTTCTTTCAGCTTGTGGACAATCTGGTCTTGTGGATGAAGGGGGAGCTATGTTGCATTTGATGAAAAGACAATATGGGATTAATCCGGGACCAGAGCACTATGCATGTTTTATTGATCTATTAGGCCGTGCAGGCCAGAATGATGAGGCATGGTATCTCTATTGTAGTTCCATTACAACCCGAAGTGAGCTTTCTGGTTCCATCTGTGTGGCTATGTTGAATGCATGTAAAGCTAACATGGATGTGTTGAGAGGCAACAAAGTAGCTCTGCACCTTCTGGAGGTTGACCCAGAAAATCCAGGAAGTCATGTGCTAATATCAAATTTTCATGCTGTTGCTAGACAATGGTCTGAATCGGATGAACCAAGGAGGATTATATTGGACAAGGGTAGTCTGGGAGTACAGCTGATCGACTTCAACTCATGGTATTAGGACTTGATGAGTGATATTGTCGTATGGACTTACAAGGGCAATAAGTGGGGAAGGGGAACAATTCGGTTCAGTTTTTTACTGTGGGTACGAGATTATATGGTAGGGCCAATTTTTTTTCGCACTAGTGTAAGTTTGTAAAGCAGTCATCTTGAGAAATATGAAATTAAGCATTGTACTTAGCTTATCTATGTTAGTAAATATGCTATGAACTACATTACTTTTGTTCATCCTTAAATATTTTTGGATTTTTTGTTGCAATGACAACAGTTGTGCCATTGGACATGATGAAAAAATATGTGCGATTTAACATCAACACATTGTTTTGTGTCAAAAACTAAAATATTCCAAGAGTGACATAAAATATGTCTCTATCCTCTAGCGGTACATGTGAATGTGTTTTAAGATTTTAAAAATGATTTTATTGTTTCAGATAACTATCCTCTGATATATAGATCAATTCCAGTTATGTCTTATCATTTCACATATTGTTATCTTTTTATACATTTGAGGCTTTTCTTGTTCTGAAATTTTGTTCAAACAACTGAGATCACTTGATGTGACATTGATAGCATAATTCATTTTTAACCTGGATATTAATTTTTTATGTGATTAAATTTTTGGAGTATTCTAGTCACCAACTTCAGCACAGATGTAGCAAACATAGGAAGGTGGCCAACTATTGAAGTTGCATGATCTGAATGATAAATAAAGACTAAACGATATGATCATGTAATGAAACTGCTTGGCATAGTCAAATATACTGTTAAAAGATGCTATACCGGTTTGATTACTTTGTTTTGGTAGTGTGGTAAATTCTTATTAGCTTCCTTAAGGGGCACATACAAGATTCCAAGCCTAGTAGTCTGCTATTTAGATTACTTGTTTTTTTTCTATTACTTAGAGAAGCACTTATGATGCTTGGTTCTCTGTAGTCAATTATCCCTGATAATTATGATTAGATCAGTGAACTGTTCTCTTTTGTAGGAAAGACTGGTCTCGAACTAGTTCTATGGTGACAGAGTCCGCCAGCACTGAACGAACTGTCTACTGGAAATAATATGCTGCTACTTCTGCCTGAGACACTGGAGGTGAACTTTAGCAGGTAGAGCCCCATTTTGGGACCCCTTTTCTGATTAAATTTGGTAAATGAACAAGGTTCTGCACATTCTCTTCCTTTTTGCAACAGATCTTAAATTGGTATGACTCGAAGAATGGTCTCTTCCTTTGAGCAATAGTATGACTGAAATATTGAAAAATGGTTCTACTACCAAATACTTATTCAATGTATATTGAAGAATGGTTCTACTATCAAATACTTCTTCAATGTGTTCCCAGTCCTGACATTGATCAGTTAGTTCCTGCTGAGGAATGTTTTCCTTATAACTAAATAATCTTTTGAGCTGCAATCATGTACAGAAACTATATTTGAATCTTTGGTAGGTTCATTGCTTGTTGCCCAAAGCTTTTTGAACAACCGATGCTTCAGATTTATATTCGTAAAATGTAAAATAAACATCATTTATCATATGATGTGTTGGATTGCAATTTCTAAAAATGCACAGACCGACTGAAATCCTAGTATTGCAGGTTTGCAGTACTAGGTCAAGAACTCAAGATGCTTTCCAGGCTTTCCTAAGGGATCATGGAGCTGCATGAAGTTGGTTTTGAAAGTTTTCAAGAAATAGTCAAGTAAGATATGTATGCTCAAGAAGTATTGTGTTGCATTGATGATAACAACCAAGTTCATATTCTCTATTCATCCATAAATAATCCCATAGTTCTCCCAAATGAAATCAGAAATACTCACCACACCCATGGTGCTATAAGGGTAAGACCTTTTCTTTGCCCTTTTATTGTAAATAAATTATGAACTTTATGTTTTAACTTGCATTCTAGCAATTTATTCTCATTTTTGTATTTTCAAGCTTTTAGCTAATCATACAATGAGTGCATCAATGTTGGAAATGTAAACGGTGGTTGTAATGGCTTAAATATTTCATCCAACCTACTGCTTTTTTATTCTGGGGTGTCTGCCTTTTGTATTTCTTGGCATAGTTTTGTCCATGCCCATTCTTGGTTTTTGACTTAGTACAATCTGTTAACACTCATCTTTTAAACCTCAATGGATTGATGAATCACGTAACACATAGAGGTATTTTTCAGTAGTAGTCCACAAAACTCGAGAGACGAGGAGTGTAAGACACAAGACTTAACTGCTTCAGCCCGATATTTGAAAATTGTTGCTTCAGATATTCCTTGTGCTTATTTTGGCTTGTGATATCAAAGCCATGATGCAAATTCGATGGGCGTATTTGTTTGAAGAATTTGCTGCCCTCACGGAGTTTCCCTTTCCCAAATTCCAATTCACTAGGTATCATCTATTTACCACTTTCAGAAAGTCCAAACCTTGTTAATATTACCTGTTAATAATCGTAAAAGTATCGGACTTCATTGTTGTCTGACTTAATATTTGTTATGTTCGATATTCGACTCCAGTTTTTCCATTGTTGTTCTTTTCCTTTAGGTTCAAATGATAGGAAGCCTAGTTGGTCACTAAATAGGTGTGGTCCATGGTGGCCCTAGATCTTTTCATATAAGAAGCTACGTAGTATCACAGTATGAAGATTTTCTGCTTTAACAATCTTGTCAAGCTGATTCTGGACATTTCATATTCTTTGCACCTAATTGGGGGGTTCCATCTCCATGTGCACCTGCTGCTCCACTTTTTGAAATTTCATTTTCAATATTTTTTTTCTCTCAGTGATTTACATACCATGAGTTGTGATATTTTTATTTACACTATCAATCTCAACGTTTATTGCTGAATATTTTGATAGGACTCACCTCATATTTGTGTTGTCACTTCTAACGCAAACCTCCATCCATCCTATTCCAGAAAATGATAGTGGTAAAGCTGAGGTTTCTGAATCTCAAGAAGAATTTTCATGTCTCTTTCTTGGTCCCACAAGTGACATGCTAAAATTGTGCCAGCTGGAAAGAAACCCTAATGCATACTGGTTGATTACTTTTTGATCATATTAGCTCATGAAAGCGACCTTTGATTGCTTGAAGCTTGCTGTTTCTCACCATTTATCAATGGTGGATCACGAGCCAAAGTCAGTCCAATGTAATATTCGCAGTTATCGTGTTTAGTTCTTCAACATTTCACTCTTTTGTTTGTAGCTGTAGGCCATTGGCGCAACTCAAGTGTGCAATTTCATCCTTCTCAACTCTATGTATTTTATCATGTTACTCCTACCACCCGAAGATTGGCATACTTCGAGATTACACCGTGCATCCATGTATGAGAGACCTACAGTACCATTTGGTCCCTGGCATTACATGACTGGCTCATTGTCAATGGGCATGGTCCTTTGCCCCCACATGTTGCTGCTGCTTTGCCTACTAAGTGATGGGCTGTTGAGACTTCCCTTTTGCAGGAACATACATTGGTCCCCCCATCTCTTGCTCCATACAGTTTCCACAATGTCTGTTTCATTTGTGTTGTGTCTGAAAGGTCTGAAAACCAGAAGCCACCTTTTTTTTTTTTTTGCAGTTTAAAACTTCAGGGATAAAGCCTGCATTCAATCATCTACGAAGGTAATTTCTTCAGATCCCCTTTTTTCAATTTTCCCACAAGAGAGGAAAAGAAGTTCCATTGGTATTTGGGGCACTTCCATGATGCTGTATGCCATTTCCTGTATCACTAGGATGAAGAAACAACTGTCTCTGATAGCATCCTTGCCATATCATTTGCACCACACCTCAAGGGCCCTCCATAAATATAATGTGTGCATGCACTTCAGCTTGTTTGGTACATATGCATTGCATATATGCTTATATATACATCATGATATCAGAAATATCACATCAAGAGAGTTCAAAAGCCTAGTCCTTGCTGGTTGCCGCCACACATCCATCTTGCTCATGTTCTTATCTAATAATTGCAACTACATTCTAAGTTGCAAATTGATGATGATCAAAGCCATATATTACAAATATGTCGGCATCTTTTCTTCCCTTTGCGGATTAAAACTGCACATAAACTTTCATCCTTCCATTTGCAAGGTACACTTCGAATCTTTTCTATGCAACATGTCTATTTCCTCCACCATCAAGAGGGACATGCTGCTTCTTGTTACAGGTAATCAACACCCTAAAGCTCCTTGAAACAAAAGAAGAGCATTTTACCCAAGGTGTGGATTGAATGAATATCCTGAATTGAAGATTTCACAAGAGCAATTTCTCAATCCAAACTTGGAGGCAAACCCTGCCTTTTGAAGTTTTTTCGGAGGTTCGTCCCTTTTAGCTTTCTCTGGTAGGTCATCAACGGCCTAATTCAGTACTTGATACCATAATGGACATCATCATTTATGTGTCACTCTCATAGTTGTTAGGTGTTCATTAGCTCCAGCACAAGCAATTATCTGTAACCAGCGTGTGAAGGTTGTACGGAACGATGAAAGTTAATGCAGTTCTCTCTTCTAATATAGATTTTATATTATGGTTATATGTTAGTAAATGCAGAATTAGAACAATAAACTCCAGACCAAAAGTAACAGTGCCAAAGAGGAAAGTGCATGAATATTTGTCACGAACTCTTGGAACACTCTTAAAAAAAACTATTGGAGGTTTGGAAATGGACTCACTAAGTGAGGTTGCTCAGCTTTTGCTAGAAAAGCAAGCACTATTAAGCAAAGAATAGGGTACATCCGTACAGTTCAGTATTTTCTGTTTCGACAAAGCTAGTATCAGTAATATTAAAAAAAACAATCAATGGGTAGCACATGACCTAAAGTCCCAAACACGTACAGTGCCTGGTGTTTAACATTCACGTGTTAGACGAAAAGGTTTTTGCAAGTACTGTATATTTTATCTTTGGTAATGATGGGATCAATGGAACTGATTCAAATCCTCTTTTTTTTTAGTTCCTACATATGGTGCTTCAATACCATGCCTATTTTCGTAGCCATGCATTTATGTTTTCTCATTAAAAAATCATGCTGGATTATTGTAGCTAAAGAAACAGGTTTTCCTTCTTGGAGGTTTAAGCAATTTGTCAATCATCGCCATCAATTGTGCTATGGTAATTTATAAGTAAATATTGATTACTTGAAGTTAATGCCATATGAATCCCTTGATAATGTTGTGCGCCCCCCCCCCCCCCCCCCCCCCCCAAAAAAAAAAGGCTTTTTAAGCGAAAATGACATTACTAGAATAATTTGTCAAGGAACATACTTTTACATCATTATATTCTTTACATCCATTAAGTTGTTAGAAAAAGGCAATGGTCTCAGAAGCATGTATCTTGGTGTAAAACATAGGTCTATGCTTGACATCGATGAGACCTTGTAGATTCTGATCACTTGGCAATGAAAAACAAGTTCTTCTTAAGTTGGCAACGCATCGTTAGCAAGGGCCAAGGAGGGAAAATAGTTTGCTTAATAGTAAATAAACAATATGTCTACTTCAAAAGGATAAACGATATATTTGGTTCAAAAGGTAAATAGTAGAGATTGCACTCACCTCTTAAATTTGTGTACCGCGGGTGCAATTTACTCATAGATTATTTTATTATATAATTGTATTACACAATGTGACATATTTTATCTCCCATAAATATATGTGTTTTATATACTTTGGCCGATCGCAATCAATTTAAGATTGCGTGCTTTGTCCGGCTGGTAATATCAGAGACGGCACCGCCACATTGTCACACGACTTTTTTTTTGACGCAAAATGGTGAAGAGACTCTCTACCTTATACCCTGTATTTAATGGTGGGTCAAAGATACAGAAATTGAAAGAAAAAAGGAATAGAGAAAAGGTAACATGGAGAGGAGGGATGAGAGAAAGAAAATAAAAATACAGCAAAAGAAGAGAGAATTCCAGTATAAGAAAGAAGAAGAGAAAAGGAGAAATAAAGAGATGTTACAACATTGATCAGCTGATTACAGTTGCAATATGGAGAATCAGAATCGTAAATCTTACTGAGGACTAGTCCAATATAGCAAGAAAATGATTCGTTTGGGTACGTACGGAAGAATAGTTGATATATCATCAAGTACCATCTAACGATTTGGAAGATCTGTGATGATTTCTCTTCAGTAAACATTAAGTGCGTTCTGTTTATATAGTATATGTAAATTATGCTTTTCTGCAGCAACATTGTGAAATTTCTACAGTAACATTATGCTTTTGATTTCAGGGCTACTTGGATCTTAGAGAGTTCCGTAGGAATTTTGGCAGATTGAAATACTAAGGAATTTTTTTTTCTAAGTAGGTTGTTTAGAACATAGGTTTTGGATGTTGCCAAATTCCTTTGGATTCAATTCCTATACCTCAATTCAATAGGAAATTAGGGCAACACCAATGTATTTGGCAAACTAGTCCATAGATGTGGGACCCACACCTGGGAGTCCATAGTTTTAGAAACCACCACAATCACAATATGTGCAATTAAGGTGGGTCCCACTAAAGGCAAAAAAAAAAATCAGCCGGAGCTGAAGCTGCAGGCTACAGCATGCATGCACCTAGCATAACTATGATTTTTTATTGTCTATGGACTACCCATAGTGCTATAGACAATTTTTGTTATTTCTTTGCTATAGACTAGTTGCACAATGTGTTAAGGTAGTTGAATGGAATTTTTTATTTCCTATGGACTGGTTTTCATGTACATTGTGGATGCCCTTAGCACATGAGCTCAACCTTCATTTTCTTTTTACTTTGAGAAATCCAATGCAACTCCTTTCTGTCTCTCCTCTCTAAATCCATCCAAAAAACCGAATTGTTTTTCTATGAGCCATCCAAATACATCATCTTTTAAATTCATGTGTGATTCACTCCGACATGATATTCCAATCCACAATGCTCGACCAGTACTTGCAACTTATTGTTTTCATCATACTGTTTTAGAGTCTGTTTGGCACAGCTCCAGCTCCATCTCTCTTAAAGTTGGAGCCTAGCCAAATAGTTTTAGCTTCTAAAATAGGAGCAGAGCTAGGTGAAGCGCTCTCACCTGTTTATAGCGCAACTCTAGTTCCAGCTCCACCTCTCCTAGAGCTGGTGTTCAGCCAAATAGTTTTAGCTCCACCTAAAATAGGAGCACAGCGCTCTCACAAAATGAGCTAGAGAGATGGAACTAAGTTTAGGCTGCTCCACAACTCCACTTCAAACCCAACTCCTGGAACTAAGGGCCTGTTTGATACAGCTCCAATTCCTAAATATAACTCCAGGAGTTGAGTCTGGAGTAGAGTTGTGGAGTTGCCTAAACCCAGCTCCACAACTCCAGTACATTTTGTGAGAGAGCTACACCCAACTCCACTCCCAGTTTTGGTGGAGCTGAACTGTTTGGCTAAACTCCAGCTCTAGGAGGGGTGGAGCTGGAGCTAGAGCTGTGCCAAACAGGCCCTAAATTTAGGAGTTGGAGCTCTACCAAACAACAAACTCTGATGATCTCTTAAGTAAGTGAATAGGATATGATTATGGCTTCTTTGTAATGCAAGATTTTGAAAAATACAGGGACAAAAAATATGTAGGAATATGATGTCATATCCAATAGAATCCTATCGGATTCGAAAACAACGAAATGTTAGAGGTAGTGTCTTTAATCAAGGTTTTTTTTTCAATGAAAAACCATGAAGTTTTGAGGTTTCGACGAGCAACAAAAGCCTGAGTGAAATTTTGAATGGTATTTGGGAATTCAAATTCAAACAATAAATTTTATCAAAATTTGATTGAATTTTGCAAAAAAAAATCATACTGTTGGAGGTTGAGATCCAACACTCAGTTAGAAAGTTGAACCCTACTTTGAATATTTCATAGGAAATAAAACACATAAATTTTTCAGGAATTAGAGAGAGTGTAGAGAGAGAGAGAGAGAGAGAGGAAGTGTTTGTTTTTCTATGGAATGAGGGACATAGGAAACCATTTCGTAGGATTTCAGAAGTTTCATTCCTATGTTCCAAAGGATCTCATTAGAAATAATTTCCAAGGATTCAAATCCTCTAAATTTCATGCGAAATTCCTTCAATTGATGCATCTACTTTGGTTTTTGCCTACGTGTATACACATCAACGGTGCAAAATACATTCGACATAAAAATTGCACTTGGCTACATATGTAGACTTCAACACTCCAGCCACGCTACAACTGGCTATTGTTTAAATGCTCCCAGATGTCTATTTCCTGGAGTTAATAAATAGGATTAAATTAGCTAGATATATGCATTTACTTTGATATATAATACCCATATTGATTGAAAACAACGATCCAAAACACATTTGACGTGAAAATTGTATTGGTTGGCATGAAAATGGTACAGATGATTTTCCTTCGAAATGAATGAGAAATTCTTTCGTCCCTCCAACGAAAGGGTACTCACTCAAAGATAAAATCCAGTGATCCCTTTTGTGTAAATGGTGGCTTCTCTGGGGTGAAAAAAAAAACAAATTCAACTATTAGCTGACAATCCCCACAACGACAGAGCTTCATTGTGGGCAAGGTGGAGCTTGGCCCCCCAATAATTATGCACTAACACTGTACTACAAAACCTATAAGATTTAGAGCAATATCGTACTGATTAAGTTTCAATTATCTGAACAAACCAACAAATTATTGTGAAGTAAGGCTGTGTTCGGGAGGATAGTTTGGAAACTCACCTTCCGCACACGTAAAACGGAACGATATATTTTCTTATGATTAATTAAGTATTTATTATTTTTTTAGAAAAATAAATTAATATTATTTTTTAAAGCAACTTACGTATAAAAAAATTGCCTCTAATATTGAGCACTGGGCTCCCTCTCATCTTTTGAGCTCAAACTCGAAGAGTCAAAGCAGTAATCACTTGCAGCCACGTCAGTGTTTGCAGCCAACGCCATTGATGATGATCAGTTGAAGCCAAGGCAGCGAATGAGCCGCTGAGAACTCGCCCCCCTCCTCTCCTCCCCCCGCTACCTTCCCAAACAGCAACGGTCGGGACCAGCTGTCACGCCCCCCGCGCGCCCCACCTGCCAGCCAGCCACTGCCCGCTACTGCTACTGCTACTGCTACCCCAGCGAGCGTGGAAATCCCAAAGCCCAGCACGGAATTTGAATTCCTCCTCCCCACTAGTGTGACTGTGTGAGTGGTTGTACTCTGTAGGCACGCAAAAGGCAAGGCTTTCCGTTACCCCCCGAATCCCAGAGACCCACACACCAGTTCATCATCTCCTTCCTCCTCTTGCTTTATTTTGAAACCAACTAACGCTCTTCCTCCCCCTCCTCCTCGGCCCATCCCCCCCCCCCCCCTCTCTCTCCTCTGAGCTGCCACCCCACCACTCCAGAGAGAGAGAGGCGGCCACCGATCCCATCCATCCGCTCCGCGCCATGGGGCTCGACGGGCTGGTCGTCGTCTCCGACCCTTACCTGCAGCGCCGCTTCTCGCAGGCCGACCTCCGCGCCCTCCAGGCCCAGGTACGACGACCCTGTCCATGGCCACGGCTCGATCCGCCGCCCGCCGCCGTGCCGCCGCCGCATTGATCGTGATTCGCGTTTCTGGTTGGTGTTTGTGTGGTGGTGGTGTTACAGTACGCGGCGCTGCGGGACGCGGCGCCGAGCGGGAGGCTGCGGCTGCGGGACCTGCCTGCGGCGCTATCATCCGCCGGCGTCGGGGCCGGGAAAGGAGGGGACGCCGAGAAGGAGAACAGCGCGCCTGCGGCGGCGCAGCTCACGGAGGAGGAGTGGGCGTCCGTGCTCAAGGCCGTCGCACGCGCCGACGAGAGGCCGCACCAGGGCGTCGGCTTCGAGCTCTTCCTCCGCGTCTACGCCGAGATGCAGCTGCGGCTCAAGGGCGCCGCCGCCGGGAAGAAGGCGGGCGGCGGCGGCGGGGGCATCGCGCGCTCCTCCTCCTCGTCGGCCGCGGCGTTCCTCACGGCCGCCACCACCACCCTGCTCCACACCATTAGCGAGTCCGAGAAGGCCTCCTACGTCGGCCACATCAACGCCTACCTCGCCGAGGATCCCTTCCTCAACACCGCGCTCCCCATCGATCCGGCCACCGATCACCTCTTCCACCTCACCAAGGACGGCGTGCTCCTATGGTCCATTTCCTCATCTCATCTCATCGATCGCCTTTTCGACTCCGATCCACTCACATGTGCTCCGATCTGACTTTCTTTCTTTCTCTTTTTCCCCCCTGCTTTTTGATTCAGCAAGCTCATCAACCTGGCCGTGCCGGGGACGATCGACGAGCGCGCCATCAACACCAAGAAGCTGCTCAACCTGTGGGAGAAGAACGAGAACCACACCCTCTGCCTCAATTCTGCCAAGGCCATCGGCTGCACTGTCGTGAACATCGGCACGCAGGACCTCGCCGAGGGAAGGGTAGGACTGCACTGGACTCTGCCTGTTTCTTTAATTCAATTCCTTGTCCTCTTTTGTGTGATCACCACATTAGTACATTAACGTATTTACGACAGTATGAGATTCAGAATAAAGCTGAATGTTTCAGTTTGTTCACTTTTTAGTTGCGGGTACGCACGTGTGTGTGTTCAAGTAGGGGATGTTGGGACACACTAGACTGAAAGTCCATGTGATGGCCAGAACTGTAAAGCATTATGAGTTGGTTCTCCTTGCTTTAATTAGTTTTATATCTGTACCTCTTGGTGGTTGTCACTGGAACACCATGGCACAATTATCTGTAAAAGCTTAAATGGTGGCATATGATTGGTATGGTTATCCATCTGCCCTTCTATTTTGTTTGTGATCAAATACTTGAAATTGTTTCGATAATACCATGAAAAATCCACTAAAGAAAGAATCAACTACATGAATAAATATATGTTGTGTGATAGGTTTCACTTTCTTGAATTTTGTTGTTTGTTCAGAATACTTGTAACCTATGCCATTTTTGTTCTCTTGAATAGATTTGCATATTACTAGTTACATGCTCTAGTAAATACAGATACTTTTGCATCTTCTGCTATACTTGCATTGTTTTTATGTCTGCTCTTGTTCTTGTGTGCATTTCATTGATTACACCTGTTTTCACTCCATTTATATACTCAAGCATTCATATAAGTTGTGCATGGATCTTATGAAAACTCTCTTATGTGCTTGCAGCCTCACCTTATCTTGGGTTTGATATCACAAATAATTAAGGTGTGTTCCTGTTGTTATTTTGTTGCGCACAAGAACTGAAGTTCTGTTATTTCTTCATGTATCTCACTGACTGTGCTAACATAATGACTACCAGATACAACTTTTGGCTGATGTAAACCTGAAGAGCACACCTCAATTGGTAGAATTAGTTGAAGACAGCAAGGTAGTTCATGATTCATATTTATTCTAATACACTGGTGACTGATTTTGTGTCAGATGGGAAAAATAACTCAAATTCATATGTCTGTGCTTTTTGCAGGAGATGGAGGAGCTTATGAGCTTATCTCCTGAAAAAATATTACTCAGATGGATGAACTTTCAATTGAAGAAAGGAGGTTTCCAAAGAACAGTAACAAATTTTTCATCAGATATAAAAGTATGCTCACTTGATTTCCAATATGAACCAGTCTTCTTTAGTTGTTGCTAGCTGTGACATCTTTTCTACATGTTAGCATTCACATGCCACGATAGTTTTCCTTGATCATTTAGGATTCTGATGTATAGAATGAATGCATCTAATTTGCCAGAAAATGTAGTTAGTGCAGTAAAAATGTTAATTTATCGAATTACATATTTATGTTATTAAATTTATTTTATAACACTATGGTCAATAATTAATTAATCATACATCATGATGCATTCATTCTCATAGTTCATGTAACATCATGAACACTTTTTTTTTGCCGGTTATCAAATTTCTGGTTGTTAAATTCCACTATAGTCAATTGATGGATAAACATTGGTTTATCTGTTCTTTAGTTCCATCTACATCCCAGTATGAAGAATGCATATCTTATATTTTTGTAACATAAAAATGCAGGATAGTGAGGCATATGCTTGTCTACTGAATGTCTTGGCACCTGAATGCAGTGCTAAACCATCCCCAATGTCAGTTAAAGATCTTCTTCATAGAGCAAGATTAGTTCTTGAGCATGCAGATAGGATGGGCTGCAAAAGATATCTGACCCCAAAAGACATTGTCGACGGTTTACCAAATCTAAATCTAGCTTTTGTGGCTCATATTTTCCAGAAAAGGTATAGATAGTTCTCATAATTTCTTTATTTAATTTAATATTTTTTCAAAGAAATTGAATTTCTGCTTGGTTTTTTTATTATTCCCTCCGTTTCATATTATAAGTCACTTTGACTTTTTCAAAGTAAACTTCTTGAAAGTTTGACCAAGTTTATAGAAAAATGTAGCAACATTTATAGCACCAAAATAATTTTATTAAATCTAGCATTGAATATATTTTGATAGTTTCTTTGTTTTATGTTAAAAATATTGCTATATTTTTCTATAAACTTGGTCAAAGCTAAAGAAAAAAAAAGGCAAAGCGACTTATAATATGAAATAAAGGCAGTACATAGGGATAGACATGATGATATCCATTGTTGTGTAAATACTACAGTTAACATATGATAATTATTTGGAAAAAGATTATCTTCGTGAAGCTACTAGTAATGTTATGTTAGCATCCCATGTTTCCTTCATCTTATCACTCACTAAAGGTGCGCTAGAGTGGTGTTTCCCTCGGAAAACTGTCAATTTGAAACACAAAAATCCCTTTTCAGTTTGCATGATTTGTTCAACCTTGTGTGCTTCCATAAAATATAGGTTTATGATTTTTCTTTTGTGTATTATTCATCAATATGTATTGTTCATAGCATAGCAAAGGAATGCAATCTATGCATGATCATCCTTGTCAGTGTGATGGCGTGAAACAGGTTGAGAAAGGGATTCAACTAGAAATTCTGGAATTGTTTTCTTGGCAACATATCTTCTTTGAACTGACCTACAATGGACTATCAGTATTACTTTTCTGGCAGATATGCTATAGCCAACAATAACATATGTAGTAATAAGTCATTTGGGTCACAAAATGAGATTGACTGTTCTAATGGGCTGTATGATTATCAAAAAATTGTTGTCTTGTACTGAGGTTGAAGCCTGCATGAAAATTGATGTTCTTAGTATCAGGGATTGAAATGTCAGGTTGCTAATTTCAGGGGAACAACTACATGAAAGTATTTGACTTTTGCTCCTTTTACTTCAGGAATGGGCTGTCAAAACAAATGAAACAAGTTTCCTTTGTCGACGGACTCTCTGATGATGCTCAAGTTTCGAGGGAAGAGAGGTCATTCCGGTTATGGATTAATAGCCTTGGAATTTCTACATACATCAACAATGTGTTTGAGGATCTTAGAAATGGGTAGGTCTTACATTAAAGTTATCTCCCCCCATCTTAATCGTCACCCAAGCCGATGCTCTATCTGATATTTTGTTCTGGGGATGACAGATGGGTGCTTCTTGAGGTGATTGACAAGATTGCTCCTGGCTCAGTTAATTGGAAAATGGCAAATAGGCCCCCAATAAAATTACCATTCAGGAAAGTGGAAAATTGCAATCAAGTTCTGAAGATTGGGAAAGAACTAAAATTTTCCTTGGTGAATATTGCTGGTAATGATATTGTGCAAGGAAACAAGAAACTGATATTAGGTAAGTGGTATTTTCATCAATTTAATACAATGTGTTTTTAGTCATATTGGCATTGCTGCATTGTCCTGGTAGTCTGCAAATGATAGCTTGACCAGATCTGCATAAACATGTAAGAAACAAATTGGACTATGCTTATAAATGTCTGTAAGTACCTGATAATAGCAATCAAGTTTGGTACATAGGACCTCATTATTGTCTGATAATTGTTATCACTTTGACGCCTGATAATTTTATATGACTTACTTGTTGATGCTTTGCTGAACTGTTCATTTTTTGGAGGGCATTTAGAATGCTCCATTAGTGATTCTTGTTAAACTGCTGGTTAACTCAACAATGAGTATGTTCTGTTGCATAGACACTTGTATAATTTGGTAATCATATGGTACTTTATTTCCCCAGCTTTTCTGTGGCAATTGATGAGGTACAATATCCTTCAATTGTTAAAGAATCTGAGATTCCATTCAAATGGTAAAGAGATCACAGATAACGACATACTGATTTGGGCAAACAAAAAAGTAAAGGATTCTGGAAAGCATTCTCGAATGGAGAGTTTCAAGGTTGGTTTACTTTGATATATTTCCTAATTGATAATGTCATATTACTGTTTCTTCCTTGGTTAGTTAGCCGCAAACTTTTCTTCAATGTCTGCCATTGTATAATTTGTTAATAATGAAATATGCAATCCTGATCTTATTATCAAACTAATATACAATGGTTTCAAGTTTCGACTACATTCTCTACTATTTTTTCTTGCATTTTAGTTCCAGATTTTAACTGAATGTAATACTTACAGGATAGAAGCCTTTCAAGTGGCATATTTTTCCTCAATTTACTTGGTGCCGTGGAACCTCGGGTTGTGAATTGGAGCCTTGTTACCAAAGGAGAAAAAGGTCATTTCCCTGATGCTATTGCAAATTTCCATCATTCCCTGTGATTCATATTTTCCTCAGTCTTTAATGTGGAAATATAAACTAGTGGGTCTCCTTTTGAATTATTGTTGTCGCCCAGTATACCTGTTTTAAATTACTCCTTTGGTGCATACCTGTTTAAATTTACCCCATTGTCATGCTCCATGCATTTTGTTCTTGTATGCGTATTCATTGTTTTACCACCACTGTTATGTACAAATTGCTAGATTGGCTATTATGATCTGCTTCTGGTGCATGCTGGTCAGATCTTGTTTCCTGAAAAATTTACACTTTCTGTACAGATGAAGAAAAGCAAATGAATGCTTCATACATCATTTCTGTGGCTAGGAAGCTTGGTTGCTCCATTTTCTTGCTACCAGAAGATATTCTGGAGGTAAGAAAATTGATTGAAAGCATAACATTTATTCTGTGTACTTTGTTACTATGAAATTTATGCATTTTTGTGAAGAATTGAAGTCCATAAAAGCAACTAGATTGATATGCTCAAGTAGCAGACCTTCTCTTGTGATGTCAATGAAGTAATTAACATGTGCAATACGATTTTGTTTTGATGTGTTTCAGGTGAACCAGAAAATGATGCTAACCTTGACAGCAAGCATAATGTACTGGCATTTGAAGAAGCCAACATCATTTTCATTGGACACCGAAAACGGCAGTTCATGCGAAACAAGCTCCATCTCAACATCAGATGATTCTGCATCCGAGTCATCGTTCGATGATAGTGGAGCTAGATAGATTCGTGAGACCATGAAAGGAAACGATCTGACTGCTTGTTGAAACGTGGGATGCTCGTCATCCCATGAAGGGTTGGCTATGTTCTTGATTCTTTGCTATAATTTGGAGAGCAAATGCATTCAAGATTGGGATGGGAATGGTAAAGAGTTTTGATTGTTTCGTTTTATGGGTTTTTTGTAGTGTGAAATCGATTTGATGAGAGATGTGTAACATCCTGTAAATATTGACACAGGTAGCCGATATCTGTAACATCATATAGTGGCAGTGGATTTTCTGAAATCCACATAGATTGATTTGTTCTTTGGCACTTCTCGCACCAGGCAGGTTGCAGGCAGAACTAGTTTTTCTTTCTTGTGTAGCAGGCTATCTTGTAGAACTAGGTAGGCTGATAATTTTAGGAACAAAGTGACTAACAGTTTTTATTTTGACAAAAATAAAAAGCAGAAATATTTTTTTTGCTACAATAATTGCATTTAATCGATAGTATAGATAGTTGATGTCTATTAATTAATGATTTGGGTAGGTCTAGATCCTCACTTGACCATGATGACATTGACGAAGTGCATGTTTGAGGAAATGGCTTTTTGTAACATTTGGTTTCTTTTACAGAACAGAAGTGTGCTCCAGGTGCAGGTATGTTTTAGAACTGGGAGGCATAAACTGCCAAGCAAGCAAGCCCACTATACAATGATCAGTAACCACTCCGGCAAAACTGTTTAGAGCAAATCTGAAACCTGTATAGAGCAAAGCTGTTGCCAGCTACTCCCTCCGGGCTGATAATACTTGTCGTTTTAGACAAGGGTGAGGTCAAACTTTAGAATCTTTGATTGTGAATCAAATTTGAAATATTTATCTTTCAAATATAGTGACTACACGTATAGATTAGTCTTAAAAAGTACTTTAATAAAAGCATTTATTTGTTAACATTTTTATACATATTATAATAAAAATAATGGTCAAAAGTTGTTTTTTTAGAGACCGTGTTCTTGTCTAAAACGATAAGTATTATCAACCCGGAGGGAGAACTGGTTAGGTTGACTCCTTGGGAAGCAGAGCAGTAGAAAACTTTTTTACTCTTATCACTTGGCTTGGAAGCAGCATCTCCATTTGCTTGGAGTTCGCTAATCACGTGCAATGATGGCAAAGCAAAGTCATCAAAACGGATGTGCCAGAGGAGATATACAGAGATATCTGTCATCTTCACGGACATAAAAGTTGCAAAACGGATCGAACATTACACATAAGGCCATCCTGTTGTTTCTGTGATTACTATCAGAACATATTTCAATCTGTGCAATATCACAGATTCACAAAGTTGCATTAGATTTGTTAGGCTGATGCTGTCGAAAACAACGATTGCCATTTTTGACTTTGACCACTAATTTTTACTCCATCCGTCCCAAAAACTTGACCATGCAATTGACAATGCCATTGCCCATTAACTTGACCACTAATTACTGAGGCTTGAGTAAATTTCAGATAATTAAATTATCGCTGTCGGTCACTCAAGTAAAATAAATTCTAGGACTTTTGACTCTGCCACTGATCCTGACAGCGATCGAAATGTTGCTTTCTGCAATGTTGTTGGAGCTTGAGGATCGCATAATTAAACAGCCCATCCATTTGGCAGGTGTGATTTGTAACATCACGGGGGAACAGGTTAGGACACGTTAATTAGCTACGTGGTGCGTGACAGCGTGAGTGAGTGAAGAACTTTGGAGGACCAGACGAGGTACGCATGGGCATGGCATATGGCACGTTCAGGGCGTGCAGTGATCATACTGTTTTTTTTTTTCCTGAAATTTCTACATACGAGATATGGAGCAATTAGCCCTGCTCCTCCTTAATTTTTCCCCTATGTGCTCCACTGCTCCGACTGCAACTCTTGACCTCTTGTGAACCCCGTCCGATGTTCCTATAATGCTGTCCATATGTGCTTGTGATGCTGTCCAACCACTTCTGTCAGAAAATGTTTTCTAACTAGGCAGATTAAGTATCCATTTCCAAGTTTGGAGGATTGTGACGTTGAACAGAACCACATCCTATTAGAAAAAAAATAGCATTATTTATGAAACCAAATTAGTTTAGTTAAATCTAATATTAAATATATTTTGATAATATGTTTGTTTTTTTTGCGGGGATAATGTGTTTGTTTTTTATTGAAAACTAGAAAGGTAGCCCGCACGACTGCGTGTGCATACATCTTAAGTTGAATTAGAAACTATTTGGGAAAAGTATCAATTGATTTATTCGTGTTGCGTTAAAAAATATGATTGTCGGTCCACTCTTCGAAGATGCTCATAGGGGTAGGGTTTGCGTTTGTGCGTTCATAGGGGTGAGTATGCGTGCTTTGTGATTGTCTGTGTTGTACTATATAATTTAAAAAAAATGATTTCCTGACAACATTCTTCACCGATATTGCTTAAATTTTCTTCCAAATTATTTGTTTTCTCTATATTATATAATATTTAATTTACCCCTATAAGCTTAATCAAATTTAAAAGAAGAATATATGCTTCACAAATTAAGTATAAATTAAAATCAAGGTGTTTTTATAATTGATTTATTAGGGGCTTTATTTTCTAACAAATCTTAAAACCATTATTGTTTAATAGACATGTTTTATTTGTACAATCAAGCTATTGCCCTCTATTTGGTTCGTGCATGCTTACAACATACTTAAGCACTAAAAAATTATGCAATGTTTATGGTAATGGGTATTCTAGTTTAAGTGAAAGCTAAGAACCTATTGTTCTCTAAGAATATTCTAAGTTTTTCTATAATTAGTTCACTTTTCTCCCTTTTGTATTTTTTATTTTATTTTATACAATCTTATTTTTAAGTTCATATTTTGTGAGATAACAAAATAGTGATAGAGCGTTACACCTTATTTGTCAACCATATTAAAAAAACGAATATATTTTTAATAAATATCTAAGACTAAAATAGGTTGATGGATTAGGATGATTCAAGACTGTTAAATACACATACTTGTAGAGTCCAATTTATATTGCACAGTGTAGGAGACAACCCATATATGATTATTTTTTGCACGTATGCTAAGCTCTACATAGCTTAGCAAGAACATGAATATAACTATGAAGGCATTATTATTTTTTCAATATGATTTTTTATGATTGTTTCCATGATTAAATTTTATATGAATTTATAATTAAATATTTGTATGAATTTATAATTAAATATTAGAAATTATGTACTTGAAGCCAACCTCTACAAATATTTTGTTTAGCTAGACTACAGTGGACATAAATTAAGTACAATGAGATTATATAATCATACATATGATGCTTATAATGCCTATCCACTTGTCACAATTATCACTGTTTTCATTCTACATTAGTTAGAAACCATAGTTTGTACATAGCTAATTTTTATTTGTTTAAGTCATTGGATTATTTATAGTTTATAGTTAAAGACCCATATTAACTATATTTTGACTTTAAAAGAAATATGTTATTTTGAATTTTATTGTGAATTTTTTATATCATTTAAAAATATTAAAAATATGAAAAAAAAATGATATAGATTTTACCGGCTGAAAAATTACATGTCAAATATCAACTGCCATATTGTATTATGCACTAAAATATAGCCAACATAAGTCATGAATGTAAAATCACAACAAAATAAACGATAATTACATATTTTCCTTTAGTCAAAGGAATGATAAAACATACTGTCAACAGGGGATACCCGTACACCGGATATAGAGGGTATTGGGGTACGCCGGTACGAGGATCTATGTAGTACGACATCAAGCAAACAAGAAACATGGATTATACTGGTTCAGGCCCCTTGGTGGGTAATAACTCTAATCCAGTTGATATGGGATTATATGATGGAAATCACAGATTACAAAGGGAATAGTGGAACTCGATGATACCGACGAGGTCGTAGTCGAGTTGATTCAACTAGATCACCTGACGATTTGGCTCCTGTAGACTCCGGCTTCGTAGGCTATGGTGGTTGTCTTGGCTATGAGATTCGATGCCTTAGGTCCTCCCGGGGGGTCCCTTTTATACCGCAGGTCAGTTGGTCTCCCAGTAGAACTCGGAGACATCGGACCCTATACGATACAGTGACGACCCAGTTCTGTCCGAGTAGGACTCCTTCCGTCTGTGGACTCCGTGATGGATTTCCTTAACGTATACAGAAAGCGTCCGTATATGCGCAGGTATACCATATCAATACATGACGTATATCCAAGGGTAGAGGGTATACCTTATCCGTAACCCTGACACATACTGGCAAAGATCAATAGTGTAAAGACAGGAGGTAATATCTCAATATCTTATGAGGGAAATAAAATAAAGAAGGTGAATGAGGAGAAAAAGGAGGAGTTGGGTACCTACGCACTACTACAGGATAGATTTTCCTGGACGCCCCTCCTTTTTGTTTCCATGCGGTTCGTAAGTGGAACTGCATGAAAAAATAGAGGACAGGCTCCAGGATGTCGCCCGTACGGGATAACGCATTATCCCGTGCGGGCGGGTTAAGCCAACCGCACACCCGCGTGGTCCACCGCATTTAACCTGGCTACCCACCTCCCTCCGCCTGCTCACCCTCGATCTCTCCCACTCCACTCCTCCCTCCCACTCTCCTCTCCTCTCCTCTCTCTTCCTCAGTGCACAGCGCGCCCCTCCCTCTCTCCCTTAGTGCGCGGCGGCGGGCGAAGAGGTCGGCGGATCCGGCGGAACCCGCCCCCTCCCCTCCTTCCCCTTGCAAATCCGGGGGAGGGGGCGGCGGGTCCGGCCGCGCGCGGCGGCGAGCGAAGGGGGCGGCGGCGGATCCGGCGGCGGTGGCGGGAGGAGAGCAGGCGGCGGCGGTGCACAGCGGCGGCGGTGGCGCGCGCCCCCTCCCCTCCCTCCCCGTGCAAATACGGTGGAGGGGAGGCTTGGGGGCGGCGGATCCGGCGGCGCCCGCCCCCTCCCCTCCTTCCTCTTGCAGATCCGGGGGAGGGGGCGGTGGATCCGGTCGCGCGTGGCGGTGGGCGAAGGGGGCGGCGGCGGGCGAGAGGCGCGGCGGTAGGCGAAGGGGACGGTGACGGATCCGGTGGCGCCCGTCCCCTCTCCTCCTTCCCCTTGCAGATCTGGGGGAGGGGGCGGCGGATCCGGCCAGCGGCGCGCGGCTCTCCTCCCCTCCCTTGCAGATCTGGCGGAAGGGAGGGGGAGGACAGGCGGAGCGGCGGCATACGTCGGCGACCGGCGACCGGATCTATCTCTCCCCCTCCTCTCTTTGTTATTTGTGGTTGTTTGTGTGATTTTTTCATGTGAGATGTGTTCTTGTTGATATGAGATGTGTTGATGTGTGTTCTTGTAAGATGTGTTCTTGTGAGATGATTCATTTGCGCCGGCGACGGGAGCGAGCGGCGGATCCGTAGCCGGCGACCGCGAGGGCGAAGGCGGCGGGCCTCGGCTAGGCGGCGGCAGACTAGGGTTAGGGTTAGGGTTTCTTTTTTTCCTTTTTTTTTCTTTTTTTGTTTCTTCGTTAAGCGCCCGCACGTAAAAATCGGTTTTCGCGTGCGGGTGCGCCACCGCACGTGAAAATCACGATTTTCCCAGACGACTGGGTGCGGGCGGGTGGCCCACCCGCACGCAAAAATTGGATAGCCCGCCTAGAAAAATCGGTGCTTTAGTAGTGACGGTACCTGTGTACGTACGTGAACTAGTACCTGTGTACGTACGTGGTTCACGTACACGTGACGGAGAGGAGAGGGAGAGATTAAATTCTGTTTTTAATCTAAATCAAATCTAATGGTCTAAATTAATGGACCCCACCAAATTAAATAAAAATTAATGGTTAGATATTTCTAATCTATTAGAACACTACGTGGTAATTTAGGAGCGTTTATAGGAATGCTACATAGCGTTATGAGAGAGTTTATAGGGTGTTTCATGGACTTTTAGTATATAATAGATATTAGCATACTCCCTCTGGTTCTATATTAATTTAATTGACGTTTTGGATAAGGTTGAGGATAAACTTTATAACTTTGACCATCAATAACTTTAAAAATATTTAGTTTAAAGAAACTAGAAAAACGTATATAGATTTGTCTTTCAAAACACTATAATAAAAGTAAACATGCATTTATTTATTGTATATATTATAATAGAAAAATAAGGTCAAAGGTATATCTTGTAGAGCGTGTCATTGTCCAAAGCGTCAATTAAAATAAAACCGAAGGGAGTATATTTCTACAAACTTGATCAAACTTAAAAAAAACTTTGATTAAGAAAAAAGTCAAACAATTTATAATATGAAATGAATAGAGTAGTAGTGAGATAAGCTTTTGAATAGTATAGTGAAATGTTAGATCCTTTTGTTGGGTTGTTCTAAGATAATATAAGGGGAAAAAAAAGAAAACAACGTGGCTTGCATTATCAACAATGTTGGTGGCGGCATGCTTACTAGGCGAACATACGATAATTCTAAATTTGCAATGGTTCCAATTAACCTCCACCCGAATTAAGAATGAATATGGTTCCGATGGGAAAATGTTACCCAGCAAACGTAGGGGTCGGCCAGCAAGCGAACGCTTATTGGAAGTTGGTTTGGAATTTCGGATATCCTTGGCCTGGAGGGTTGGAAGTAATGCCAATGCTATATGGTAGGAAAATGACATGGTATCGGCAGATTATCTGCACAAGATCATGAAGGGAAAAAATAAAAGGAATTTGCTGCTTGATTGGCGCGCGGAAGGTAAAGTGAGGCTTCTACTACTAGATGTGAATTAATGCATGGGAAAGGTAGCTACTACACACAAGTTGGAGTATATACGAGTATCATATTAAAAATGAAGTCCAAGGTTGCCTGCCTAATCTTCAGTATCTAGCGCTGGCTGAGTTCAGCCCCGAAAGTGACAGGATCCTACACTTGGACATACTCCTATCGCAGCATCTGTGAGCGAGCAGGACTAGTAGTACTCCTAGACGTTAGGCGAGATCTGTCGCAGGCGTGGAAGCTACGATCCACACAGCCAGGCAGATAGTCGCCCGTACGTGCGCGCGTCCTCCACAAGGTCGTTATATCGGCCGTGGAGCCCCCCGCGCGCGCGCCCACAAGGAGGAGAGACGACGCGGCACGGTAGTAGGGTCACCCACGCCACGATTGGTGCCAAGGGAGCAAAGGCTCACTAGTGCACATGCGGCGGGCGCGCGCAGAAACCATATACGACTACTCGCCTCGTCGCTTAGCTTTCGCTAACAACGGCTACCTTTCCGGTTCGGCTGGCGTCCACCTCGCGCGTGGAATTGGCGTAGTCACGTTCACGTGGCTGCATCTGCATCTGCATCTGCGTGCGCTCCAGATCAATCACACTACGGCCCAGTTTAGTTCCAAAATTTTTTTTTAAACTTTCAACTTTTCAATCACATTAAAATTTTTCTACACATACAAACTTTTAACTTTTATATTACATCGTTTCAATTTCAACCAAACTTCTAATTTTGATATGAAAGGACTAAAAGGAGCCCCGGTCCCCGGTCGCTCCTCGCTGCGCCCGTCGCGCAACAGGAAGAGGGCAAGGGGACGGGGAGGGTCCGGGCCCCGGGCCGCCCGCGGCTGCGGTCCTCGTACATGGAGTACTGTCCTCCTGTATAACAAAGAACTAGGCTAGCTACTTTATTCCTTTGTCTAACTCACTGTGGTTACTAATTGTTTGGCTGTTTGCCACTACCTTCGTCCTATTTTAAGTATAGTTATGTAATATTTTACTGTCCGTCTTATTTAGATAAATTATAATTTTTTTAAAAAAAGTCACACGTAATGTTTTATAATAACGAACAAAGTAATAATCATAATTTTGTTAAAAATAAAACAAACGATCAAATGTTGGAAAAAACAGAATTATTAGGGCATGTACAATGGTCTTTATTAGCGGTCTCTTTTTATTGTCATGCAAGCATATTTGGTGATGTGGAAGAGAAAGAAAGAAGAAAAGAGAAAGATGGTTGTTACGTATGACAACAGCATAGAGTCGACTCTTAGCATTTATTAGGAAATTTTTTATTGCATTGAGTTTAATAAAGTAAAGATGACTAGTAAGAAAATATTTTGGTACATTAATGATTAGAGACCGTATTGTCTTAACTATTGTAACGTGATAGCTTCTAATTAACGTAGGGACCATATCGGTCTCTACCTTTGTACTTGCCCTTACAACTACTTAGGGAATGTTTGGTTAATGGGTTATAGGATCTATCTTGATTTTCGGTGGTACAACACAGGGTTTACCTTTTCGATTCCAAAGTAAAAACCGCTCCTCACCAGTTTACCAAAATCCGACGGAAAACCGGCAAAAACCATCGAATTTTAGTCAATACCATACCGAAACCGGCTAATACTGATTGGTTTTTACAAACGAGACCTAGCGATTTTACGAAAACCGACCGGTTTTCGTGAAATTCCATCGGTTTTTTTAGAATGTTTACTCGAGTTTACTGTTTTAACTTTAAATTTCTTGAAAACGATTTGGATTTTCCTTTGAAATCTGATTAGGTCCCGCATCCTCAAACCTCGATGCCTCGTGGTTCTAACGGGTGCTTGACTGCTTGGAGCCTATACAGGTAAGTAGAGATCAGGCAAAAGTACTACTGCTGGTAGCTGATAGTACTACTACTGAGTACATTATTTCTGTTCCTTGAGCTTAATTGCCATACAATGCCGTTGCAAAAGTGCAAACCCGCCCATTAATTTATTTATTTTTAGATAATGCATGCCCATTAATTAGTATAGCACCGTACGTACTTGATCTAGCCGATATGTGGTGTCGATGATCATGATTACAGCCACGGCTACACGCTTTGCTTGCTAATTAATTTTAGGGTATTCGCTCGTTGGTACCAACTCGTCCAGTACTTTTGCGAGATAGAGATAAAGTGTACGTCGATCTGTTGCTAGAGTCGTCGCGGCCGCGCCCCTGCGCGCGGAGGCAGTGTAGAGTGTGGACACATGTAGATCGATCGCCCTTGGGCCTTGACATTTCTCACTGTACGAACCAGCGTGCAGCAGTGCAAGCTAGCTGCGGAGTGGTCTTGGGGTTGAGTCACATGCCAGTTAGGCCAATCTATCCCAACATGTAAGCAGCATTTTTTAACTTCTCTTGGCTACTAAAAGTATGACTGTCGCCGAGTTTAGTTCTAAAATTTGTCTTCCAACTTTTAACTTGTTTATCACATCATTCTAATTTCAACAAAATTTTCAATTTTAGCGTGAACTAAACACAGCCTATATAGGTCCTGTAACACTTATATGAAGTATTAAATATAGGCTAAAAAATAACTAATTATACAGATTGTGTGTAAATTGCAAGACGAATCTTTTAAGCCCAATTGTTCCATGATTTGACAATATGGTGCTACAGTAAACATTTGCTAATGATGGATTAATTAGGCTTAATAAATTTGTCTCGCAGTTTACATGCGGATTCTGTAATTTGTTTTGTTATTAGATTACGTTTAATACTTCAAATGTGTGTCCGTATATCCGATGTGACACGGTAAAAATTTTCATCCCTGGATGTAAACACAGCCATACATATTGTTAGGGCCCCTTTAAATTGCATGATTGAGAAAACGTAGGAATAGGAAAAACATAGGATTTTGATAAGAATGTAAGTGTAAAACAGAGGATTGCAAAACGCAGAAAAAACACAGGAATGGATGTTTGATTGAACTGCAGGAAAAACACAGGAATTGGATGAGAGAGGTAGACTCAACGGATCCGTTACCAAGAGGTTGAAACTCTTGCTAAATTTCCTCTAAAATCTCTATAGGATTGTCCATTCCACAGGAATTTCAAAGGATTAAATAGGATTCAATCTTTTGTATCAAAGGGCTTCATTGGAAATTTTTCTATAGGATTGAAATCCTCCAAAATTCCTATATTTTTCTTCTAAATCAAAGGGGCCCTTACTACAAAACAACTCTACAAACATTATGTTTCTCCTTTTTTCCCCCTTCTGCAGGGACTATAAAGGGTTTTCTTAAGAAGATCGCACATGCAAACTAACCAATTAAGTTAATCCTGACTAATATAATGGACTGTTTCCCATAAATCAGAAAAACCTTTTCGTAAATTAGACTACAATAATTTGTTTCATGATTGCTAGCAGGAATGAATTGGTTTTCTTTTAATTTGGTAGAGTTTCAAAGATTTCATTCCTGAATAAATAAATGTTTTTGTTAAACATAAAACAATTTAGTAAGTTACTAAAAGGGAGTGTCTAGATTTCTAAGCACGTGAAGTTTTCCAAAAAAAAAAAACCAATCACTTTTCTTATCCCTTTGACATTAATACAATGATTTTCGTCACTCCATTACTTATCACTCTCTACTAGTTGAATAAGAAATTATTCCAACACAAAAATTTACAAAATACACACAAATAATTTAAAAATATTAAAATTAAAGTAAACCATATATAACTATGAAACTGTAGTTAAAATGAACTAAAATTGCACAATGCAAAACACTGCAATTTTAGTCATAGCAATGCGTAAATTTAGATACCTAACGCCTCAAATCTCATAAATCCCTAATAATATAGATAAATAGGTATCTAGCTCCTACAAATTCTTCGAGCTAGAATCGATCTTGCCATATCTTTCTCACCATATCGTTCCTAGAGAAATATATACTCATCTAACTCTAAGAAATCTTTGAGCTTTAACTTCGCCGAATAACCTGAAATGCTTAAAAATAATCAGGCAACCTTCTTACATTGAACAAAAAGCCTTAAGCTCTCAATGCTGAGGCATACGGGCACATAAAAGAACTAAAATTAAGCAAAAATAGAAAAACAACTACTATGCATCTGTCTATTACTTTTATACTAGAAAAAAAAGCTCGTGCCTTACAATAGGTATTATTGTTATACGGTTTAGCTAAGGTGAAATTCACTATAGAAATTTGCTTGGATATTTTTTTTTTACAAAATCAGAAGCTGCAATTAGGAGTCCAATTATCTCATGTTAGCATACGAGTTTTTAAAAAGAGATTTCTTATACGACTCTAACTATATTTCTAAAAGCAAAAGAACTTAAAAACCGACCTAAATACGGATCTGTATTTTCAAAAGTGAACGAGCTTAAAAGCCGACTCAAATACGGATGACGTAACAAAGTATCGATAAAAATATCTTTAATTTTTACAATATTAGATATATGTTTGAAGCATAACAATATTATCTTCGGAGACAGAGCTTACAATAAAAACAGTTTACCAAACATTAACATATCCAAAGATATTATTACCCCAGCACCAAGCAAAAGCCTGAAACCTTTTCCTGGAGCACTGTGTAGCGGGCCCTCCAAGTACCTAACCCGTTTACCAGTCAGTCACCACCCGCTTGGACTTCGATCCCGGTGATGGTGGTGGAGTGCCGACACAAAAACTGCGCCGCTGCCCACTGCAGCATTGCTCCCTCTCGAGGCCCGGTCCACCCCACCACCACCATCCACCGTAGAATAACGTGAGACGTCTCGTTAGTTAGGACGATTCCGGCAAGAAACCACGTAAAAAACCCCGCAAAACCCCCCAAAACCCAAGCGCACACCAAACCAAACCAAAAACAACTCCCCCCCCCCCCCCCCCCCCCCCTTTCCTCCTGCCTTTCACGCTTCTACCCCCTCTTCCTTCCACGCTTCCACACCGAGCCCCGGATTGCGCCAAAACAAAACGGAAGCCTCCCGTTTTTCTCCTTTCTCCTCACTGTGACGCACTAGTCTTCTTCCCACTCGCGGTCGCGGCGAGTACGTACGCGACCGAATGGTGCTCCTCCTGCTGCTCCTGCTCGCGCTTCCGGCGGCGGCGGGCGGGCTGGCGGCGGACGGGCAGGCGCTGCTGGCCTTCAAGGCGGCCGTGCTGCGGGACCCCGAGGGCGCGCTCGCCGACTGGGACGCCTCCACCGCCGCCGACCCCTGCGCCTGGAACGGCGTCTCCTGCGGCGCCGGGTCCGGGGCCGGGGGCGCCGACCGCCGCGTCGTGGCGCTGTCCCTCCCGAGGAAGGGCCTCGTGGGCTCCCTCCCGGCGTCGCCGCTCCCGGCCTCGCTCCGCCACCTCAACCTCCGCAGCAACCGCCTCTTCGGCGAGCTCCCCGCGCCGCTCCTCTCCGCCGCGGCGGGGCTGCAGAGCGTCGTGCTGTACGGGAACGAGCTGTACGGGCCGATCCCGCCGGAGCTCGGCGACCTCCCCTACCTCCAAATCCTCGACCTCTCCTCCAACTCCCTCAACGGCACGCTCCCGCCCGCGATCCTGAGATGCCGCCGCCTCCGCTCCCTCGCGCTCGGCTGGAACAACCTCACCGGCGCGCTGCCGCAGGGGTTCGCCAGGGGCCTGTCGGCGCTGGAGCACCTCGATTTGTCCCACAACCGCTTCTCCGGCGCCGTCCCGGAGGACATCGGCAACCTGTCCAGGCTCGAGGGGACGGTCGACCTCTCGCACAACCAGTTCTCCGGCCAGATTCCGGCGAGCCTTGGAAGATTGCCGGAGAAGGTCTACATTGATCTCACGTACAACAATCTGTCCGGCCCGATTCCGCAGAATGGGGCGCTGGAGAACCGGGGGCCGACGGCGTTCGTCGGCAACCCGGGCCTCTGCGGGCCGCCGCTCAAGAACCCGTGCTCGCCGGACGCCATGCCGTCGTCCAATCCGTTTGTGCCCAAGGATGGGGGCTCCGGCGCCCCCGGTGCTGGGAAGAACAAGGGGTTGGGGAAGGTTGCCATTGTGGCCGTTGTGCTCAGTGATGTGGTGGGGATTCTGATCATTGCACTGGTGTTCTTCTACTGCTATTGGAGGGCTGTTTCCTCCAAGGAGAAGGGGAATGGTGGGGCTGCTGGTTCTAAGGGGTCCAGGTGTGGCAAGGATTGTGGGTGTTTTAGCCGGGACGAATCCGCCACGCCGTCGGAGCACACCGAGCAGTATGACCTCGTGCCGTTGGACCAGCAAGTGAGGTTCGATCTCGATGAGCTGCTCAAGGCATCAGCATTTGTGCTTGGGAAGAGCGGCATCGGGATCGTGTATAAGGTGGTTCTTGAGGACGGGCTTACGATGGCCGTCAGGCGGCTAGGAGAAGGGGGACTGCAGAGGTTTAAGGAGTTCCAGACTGAGGTTGAGGCCATTGGCAAGGTCCGCCATCCCAGCATTGTTACCTTGAGGGCTTATTACTGGTCTTATGATGAGAAGTTGTTGATATATGATTACATCCCTAATGGCAGCCTCTCTGCAGCAATCCATGGTATGCATTACTTATTTGCTGAGTTTCACATGACTGGTCAATTGGCATAAGAAAAGTGCCACAGTAGAATCACATCTTTGCATATATTATGATTTTGGTTTGTTAATTTATTACACTAGGACTCAAGGACACTAATTAGGTATGCTTTTGGCCAATAACTCTTCACTCTGCTCTAGAAATTAGTACTAGGAATTCAATTTGGATGAACTTCGTCATTTTGCTAGGCGTTTTTTATGCTACCAGCTTATGCAAATTCAGTTCATTCATTCTGAAATAGACTTTTGCTAGTTGGCTGATTCTTATTTTCTAGGATTAGTGCCATGAGCACTCTCTCTGTTCTAAAAAAGTGAGCATTAATTTCAAGCAAGTGATGCCATCACTAAATACTAATACGGTTCGGTAATTTTTTTTATCGGTTTCAGGTAAACCTGGGACAATGACATTCACACCATTGCCATGGGATGGACGTCTAAAAATCATGCAAGGGGTTGCAAAGGGGCTATCTTTCTTGCATGAATTTAGCCCTAAAAAGTATGTCCATGGGGACTTAAGGCCAAATAATGTCCTCCTTGGATCAAACATGGAGCCATACATATCAGATTTTGGACTCGGACGGCTTGCAAATATTGCTGGAGGATCACCTTTCACACAATCAGATCATGCTGGTATAGAGAAAGCTCAGAGCCAGCAGTCCGATGCCTCGGTGAGCCCTCTTGTGGGCAAAGGATCATGCTATCAAGCACCAGAAGCACTGAAAACACTGAAACCATCTCAGAAATGGGATGTATACTCCTATGGTGTGATCTTGCTGGAAATGATCACCGGCAGATCGCCGGTTGTTCTCTTGGAGACTATGCAGATGGACCTTGTGCAATGGGTGCAGTTCTGTATTGAAGAAAAGAAACCATCTGCCGATGTGCTCGATCCTTCTCTCGCCAGAGACTCTGAACGGGAAGATGAGATGATCGCAGCACTGAAAGTTGCTCTCGCTTGCGTTCAGGCCAATCCAGAGCGAAGGCCCTCTATGAGGCATGTCGCAGAAACCCTGGATCAACTCAATGGTTCAGGCTAGAAAAGTAGTATCATGGAAGGCGGTCATTTTATAGAGCATTTGATGGTTGTACAGCTCAAGGAAGGCAAGGAAGCTTAGGGGACTCAAGCTTCATCAGTTCGCTATGTAAAATTGTCATTTTCGCAGGACCCTCAGATTCTGCTCCGCTCTTAACATGTTAGATAGCCTTTTTCTGTTAGCTTGCTATCATGAGTTATGACTATTGTGCTTGCCTATAAGTCATGGGAATGGGTGAATTTAACTGTGTATGCTTGCAGCTTGCTCTCTGATAGTCTGAATGAACAAGAACTGATAGGATTATATGGAGCACTTTGTTTGGAGAACAGAGCCACGGATGATAGTTAAAACCCCCCTTATCAACCAGGAAGGTATATGTATTTAGTACTAAAAAAAATCAATGATGCCACATCGCTTTTGCTGAGAGGGCCCATGTAAGAATTTCTAAGGCCAAATAGAAGTACACCACATGTACAGCACAAAGCCACAAAGTAAAACCACTCTGGCACTTGGCCATAATCTATTCCATCTAACGGTGTGAATGTTACTGTAGGGATCTGGTTGTTGTTCCTTCAAGAACCTGTTCAGAATTCAGATACCTTGAATTTTCCTTGTGAAGTTGTTGCATTTTTCACTAGCAGCACATGATGTGGAATTCTGTTTCCATCTACATCAATTCTAGTGGAGTTAACATCCATCTCTCTCTCTCTGGTTGTTGCGAACAGTTTCACTGGAATTTATTGTTGTGGATCTGGGTAGGGGCATGGAGGAGCTGCAAGCATGCAAAGCATGGTCCCTTGGTGTACTTGAACCAGAACAGCCGTGGGGCTGTGTTCCCCTTCAGGACCAGGTCGCCCTAAAAAGGGTACTATCATGCTCATGCATGTGCACTGTCCTCCGTACTCCATAGCACGCATGAGGAGAAATCATGAGGCACACGCGTCGGTTCATTTACTACTACTATTCGTTAATACTAGGGTTTAGGGAAGCGATGGATCTATCTCTAAGCTTTGTTTGTTGCGGTTGCCACTTGCCAGTTAGTATCATCCTATCAGTGAGTGACTGGTTATGATCGTACGGGTTGTAGTAGGAGTAGCGGTGAGCTGCTGGTGCTTTCTTGAGTCTTGACTAGTGGTCATTGAGGATTGGGATCAGGTGCAGTCCCAACTACAACTGCACGTTAGGAACTGGACAAGATCTTAATCCATTCAATTTTTCAATGAAAGGTCTAGATTAAATGCTACAGTAGCCTTGATATAATATTTTTTGTTGGATTATTTGAATGAACAGTGTTCTATTAAATTTGGGCCTTTGGATTTGCATCCTACAGTCATGGTATAACTGCCTAAGTTGCAGTCATAGTAAGGATTGCATAGGAACCAAATCCGGTCATTGAATGTTGCCTGGAAGAGAAATTGAGCTGGCGATGATTACAACTATTCTCGATCATAAAAACGGAACCGCTAAATGGCTGTTAATAGAAATTGAGATCAAAATCTTTTGTAAGTTTCTAACCTTAGGATTCACGTTATGATTATATTCGTGCTTCGGCCACTTAGCTTTTTCTCTTTCAACTTCGGCGATCAGTTCTCCTCAAGCTCGATAGTGACTGGCGGTGGCTCGAGGGGTAGGGGTGGAAGGGGGGAGATCGTCAGGCTTAGAGGGATGGTTTGGGAGACAATCTCCTGGTGGTGGATTGTGGGCATAGGCGGGAGGCGACGTCGGAGCCACTGGGATGCAGGAGAGCGGTCGACCAACGTTGGCAGTGGGGGCGAATCGAAGCTTGTGGTTAGGAGGTAGATCCGCTGACGTGCAACCACCGAAGATGGAGAAGACGACGGGGCCTTGCCACCGGCTTGTGGAAGAGAAAAAGGGACGGGGAAGAAGCAGGCGAGGGGCCTCACCGGTGCCGTTGACTCCTTCCATCTAGCCAGCGAGACCGGGCGGTGAAAGCATCGCGTAGACACGTGCTAGCTCACGACTCGCAAATGGCGGGGTGCTAGGAATGACGAGAGGAGAGAGGACGGGTGAGGCCGTGAGGGTTAGAGGTATAATTGCACTAATCTTAAAACAATCCAACGTTTTAGAATTTACATGATTTATAATGTGTTTTCTGTCAAATAGGCTGAAATCTCTCACACTGTACACAACCTAAATCTTTGTAGCTAACTAAATTAGCCAACTCACGAGCAAACTTTATCACACCCTCTTCCAATTTGGCAATAATATTTGGTTTTCTGCTATAGCACCGCACTACCTGGATCGGTTTTCCTGTGTTGTAGCAAGCAAATGAAGCACTATCGAGCAGTTTGATGCAATAAACACACAGGCATTTCTCTAGTCCATTCGGACGCTGGCTGGCGCTGAGCCCTCCCAACATGCACGCGATGTGAGGGCCTCTGCTATTGCTCCACACTGGACTGCTCGTCAAGAAGAAAGCACAAATGACAGCTCCTCCAATACCAGCCTGCAGCTTCGCCCGTTTCATGACGGAACGTACGAGCCATCAACAACGTTCACCTTCGCCTAGCCAAGCTTCTTGGCGTCTCCCAACAATTGCACGAAAATTCCTCTAGATATACTCCCAAGAAACCACTAGTTGCAAGGAATTAAAAAGCGGCAGAAGCCAAATCTCTCCCTCAATAATATGCAAAGCTCTACGTCGGTCTCAGGGTCTCTTCAGATTAATACCAAAATAAATATTTTCAAAATTTGGCAATATCAAAATTTTAGCAAATTGACAACATTGTCAAATTGTGATAGAATAGGCTCAATATAATGTTAGCAAAATTACATAGATTTACCAATATTTGACAACAAACTAAATATAGTCACATGATTACCAATTTTAACAAATAATGATATGGTTTAAAATAATATAAATCTGAACATGCCGTCAGTCTCTATCGGACATGCCAGCTCAAAGGGTCAAGCATGCGACGCGGACTAGGTTAATTAGGAAAATGTACATCGAAGGTCCCTCAACTTTTCATCAAGTTACAAAATCGTCTCCCAACCGCAAAACCAGATATATGATATTCCTCAACTTACAAAAACCATTCATTTGAGGTCATTCGGTGGATTTTACCTCGGTTTTGACCGACGTGGCTGCTGTGTCAGCGTGAGACCCACGCGTCCAGGGCCAGACTTAGAGGGGGGCGAGCGGTGCAGCCGCTCTGGGCCCCCAAAATCGCATGGCCCCCACCCCCCACCCCCCTCCCACCTCCCCCATACCCAGGCACGAGGCCTGGCCCAAGAACAGAAGGCGAAGCATCGATGCGGAAGGCGAAGCGGCGAACGCGTGAATCGCGATCAGAAACAGAAGAGAAAGAAAGAAACGCGTGAATGCGTGATTGCCGCCGCACTCGTCGGAGTGTCGCACCTCTCAGGGCATGTTCATTGATAGAGACGAGTATGATCTCTTAAACAATAAAAGATTATTTAGAGACGTGTCTTTACAATAGTTGAGACGACAAAAGCTCTAATCATTAACTCAAAAAATATTCCTTTTGTTAATATTCTTTCCATTTCTTTATCCTCATGCAACCATATTTCCATATTATAGTGATTTTTTTTGCGGGGTCCATATTATAGTGATTAATAGTCGTTGTTAAGCATAACAACGATGTTTTGTCTCTACTCTTTCTCTTTCTACCATATCAACAAGTATTTCTAATTAGCAACGCTAAGAGACCATTATTGACAACCATTGTACATGCCCTCAGCCGTCACCCGTCGCACCAGGCCGCCAGTTGCCGCACCAGCAGCCCGCTCTGCTGCTGCTCCCGTCGCGCCGCCGCGGCGCCACCTGCTGTGCCCAACGCCCGTCGGCCGTCGCGGCGTCGCGGTCGCGCCAGTGGCCGGGCACGTACGGCGTAAGGCGATGTATTAACAGGCCAGAGAGAGTCGTCGGCTAGATTCGTGGTACGGCGCTTGACGTAATCCCCAGGGAGGCAGGGAGCCCTGCGAACAGAACAACTAACAAGCAGGTAGTCAACTAGTCACTCATCACTCATTCTGTGTATTATCAAGTTAGCTAACTTGTTGCCTTGTTTGATTGAATGATGGCTTCTGTTTGATCCATCGAAATATCGAATCGTCCTCATCTCTCCTTCGTCGAATGTATATGCAGCGTGAATTATTTCTGAAGTGTGAACACGCCGCAGCCCCTGCTTTTAAACGCTTGCGATCAACCAATTGGTAAGATTTTAAATTTAGATTTGTAATTTTATAGTGTAATTTTTATGAGTTAAGCCACTATAATAATATTTTTTTTCAATTATTAGGCCATGTCATCGAGAAATTATTGGATGAAATTGATATTGGTACCCTTATCAATGACTTCGTTAGAAGAAATTTTTTAGGTAACATAAACAATGTCTTATTGATTATTATTATATAGTAGTAATGTTAAAAACTCCTACGTTTAGTTTCACACCGGGGCCCTGAAAACTCAGGACCGGCCCTGCACGTGTCAGCCTCTTCTTCCCTTCTCCCTCTCCACCTCTCTTCCTCTCTCTCCTCCCCTCTCCATGGGCGGCGACCGGCGAGGAAGAAGCTGAGCATGGCAGGCCGCCGGATGGGGAGGAGGTCAGCGGGGCGAGGCGGCAGAGGAGGAGGTCTGGCGGTGGCGACGGGGGAGAAGGGGACTCCCCACGCCAGCTACAACTCCAGCCAGCAGAAGAACCGCAAGTCGCGCCGCTTCATGGCCCTCCCTATGCCAACGCCGCCACAGCAAGCCACCACCGCCAGACGCCCCGAGCTCCTGTGAGCTCACCGGCGACGGCGACTGCCAGCGGAGAGAGGTAGGAGCGGCAGGAGTGAAGGAGGCCCACGGGTGGTGAGGTGACGCTGCCCTCACCAACGACATGTATAGTGTGATTTCAGAGAGCGAGATGGGTGCGGGCGGATGATGGTGGCGAGAGAGAGATGGATGTGGCGGCGATGACGACGACGATGATGACAACATGCTGATGGATGCGACGCTCCGTGTCGGGCTCGTGGCACCTAGGTGGCGACTTGGATGGAAACGGCGCTCCACGTCGAACTCAAGGCAGAGAGGGAGGGGAGTGGAGGGGAAGAGCAGTGAGACGGCTGCATCCCTTCACACGGCGGCGATAGAGCAAAGGGTTTGGAAGCTGGGGGAACTCGACAACTCGACTTAGGCTGAGGCAGAGGTGGCAGAACGAAGAGGATATGGATGGGGCGGCGGCGAGTCTCTATGGCAGCCGTCGTGCTCCTCAGTCCTCCCATGGCTAGCATGGCTCCGACCCCTCTCTTTGCGACGCCGGTCAAGCTTTGTGCCGCCGACGTATAGCTCCTCCCCCGCCGGTCGAGCCCGTCGCACTGGCCTACTGCGCCTAGCCTGCCGGCCGCCACCCGTGGAGAGGAGAGGAGAGAGGAAGAGAGGTGGAGAGAGGAGGGGAAGAAGAGGCTGATGTGTAGGGCACACGTGGGTTCCACATTGAGTCAGCTGTCACATAGGATAAAACCGAAGTCAAAACCGCCGAGGGACCTAGTTTGCACTGGTTTTGTAAGTTGAGGAATACATTGTATCCGGTTTTACGGTTTAAGGACGATTTTGCAACTCGGTTGGACAAGTTGAGGGATCTTCGGTGTACTTTTTCCGGTTAATTAACCAGTGGCAAGTGGTGGGCCTAGGCAGGCCGGCCCAGATCACACACCGGGCCGAGAGCTCTCCTTGGTTCCAGCCCACTAGCCCAGGGGGTGTGCGCGCGGGCCTTGGATTTCCCTCTCGCGCGAGTTTGACTGCAAGAGAGCCGCTTGGGTGCGATCGTTTCAGCGGTGCCGGTGGAATGTTAGCTGCACGTAAAACGAAAAATACGATTAACATATAATTAATTAAGTATTAATATATAATTTTTTTAATAAATAAATTTGTTGGATTTTTTAACAACATTTTTATAGAAAGTTTTCGCACGAAATATACCGTTTAGTAGTTTAAAAAATGTGCTAACGGAAAATAAGGAGAATCTAATCATGAAAAGCTGAAACGATCGCACCCTAAAAGGATCCGGAAGCCCGGAGAAAGCCACCAATTGATTCGAGCTGTGACGATGGAGATCAGATTCATCTTTTTCTTCGGCAAGTTAAACATTCACCGATGAGCCCCGGTCCAATCGCTTACTAGATCTCACATGTTTACGCGACCTCAACCACACTCACGTAGTAGACATAATTGAGATATAGGCCTTCTTTGGCACAACTTCATATCCAAGATTTCATGGAGCTAGGTATTTTTAGCTCCACAAATCCATCGATCTGGATCTACGATTACATATATAACATTTGAATAAATCAATTATTTTTATTTTAGATGAAATTTAAAATTTTAAACCACTATAATTTAACATATAAACATCAAATATACCATGGATAGATCTAGAGCTCTGCCAAACATATTGTAATATTATGGTTTTCATTAAATTTTATGGTTGTACCATACATGCAGCCTTAAGAGTTCACATTTGTATCATCGAGGATATATCTTATAGGATTAGTATCACTCATATTTTATGGCGATATCTGAGAAATACAGGTTTAACAATAGCATTATAGAGATACCATCGAGAGTTTTACACAAGCCACGTACGTGGCCACAAGCAGTCTTGGGCTCTTGGCAGCTGGCAAATGTCTCAAACATGGGTTACATGGTCATATATGGTCCACTGGCCTTCATGGACCAACTACATTGGCCTATGCAGTCGATCATGCCCTTATATGTACTGGCATTACTATATCATTGATTTTCCTGGACGCCCCCTCATTTTGTTTCCGTGCGGTCCGTAAGTGAAACCACACAGAAAAATGGAGAAACCGGCACAGTCCATCGCCCGCACAGGAAAATCATTTTCGTGTGCGGGTCACCTAATAGACCCGCACACGAAAATAGCCAATCCGCTGATATCCTCGCGCGCGCGCCCCTCCACCCACTGCCTTCTCTCTCACCTCACTCTCTCCCTCTTTGGCTCTCTCCCACTCCACTCTCCTCTCACTCCTCTCCTCTCCCGGCCGGCCAGCGGCGGCCCCTCCCTCCCTCTCCCTCGCTCTCCCTCGGCTGTGGGCGGGGAGAAGGGCGGCGACAGCGGCGGCGGTGGGCGACCACGGCGGCGCGTGGATCCGGAGGCGCGCGGCATGGTGCGGCGGCAGCGACCCCTCCCTCTCCCTCGGCTGCGGGCGGGGAGACAGGCGGCGACAGTGGCGACGGCGCGCGGCATGTGAGCAGCGGATCCGGCGGCGGCGGCCCCTCCCTCCCTCTTCCTCGCTCTCCCTCGGCTGCGGGCGGGGAGAAGGACGGCGACAGCAGCGGCGGCAAGCGACCACGACGACACGCGGCCCCTCCCCTACCTCCCCTTGCAGATTCGGCGGCGGTGGGACGGAGGCGGATCTGGAGGTGCGGTGGCATCAGCGGCGGCCAGCCGGCGTCGGGTGAGTTTATTCTCCTCCCCTCCCTCTCCCTTGGCTCCCTTCCCGGCGTCTTCGGCCAGCGACTATGGATCTGGCGCCGGCGACGGGAGCGGGTGGCGGATCGATAGCGGCGGCGGCGGATTAGAGTTAGGGTTTTCTTTTCTTTTTTTTTTGTTTCAATTTTTTATTTTCTCGTGCGGGTGAGGCACCCGCACGCGAAAATTGCGATTTTCCCAGATCCGAAGCCGCGTGCGGGCCGCCCACCCGCACGCAAAAATCAAATTAGCTGCACGCAAAAATCGCTTGTGTAGTAGTGTGGAGAAGTGATCGGTACAACTAATATTAAGCAAGGAAGATCTCTTTGATATCCCGTTAGTATAAAGTTACTTCTAATATAAAGTTGCACTTGCTTATATACTACTGGAAAACTGATCTTTCGTGGGTCATGCAGAAACCACATTAATCCTGGTTCAAATAGGATCCTGGTTAAAAAAGACGTCAGGCTATAAGATGTAGTGTGTCAGGTCTCCATTATCTTTAGTCCTGGTTAGTTATACCAACCGGGACAAAACATAAAAAAAAAATCGCGCCAAGCCGCATGCCTCCTTGCCTCATCTTATCTCTTTGACTCCTTTGCACGCCTCCTCCTCTTCCTTATTCCTTCGTAGCTCCTCCTCCACTCCTCCTCCCGGCTTGCTTTGCTTGCTTCCCCTCCTCCCCTTCCCCTCTCCATCGGCAGAGATGATGGCGACGGCGGGCGGCGGGAGTGGGCGGTGGGTGGCTGGCGCCCGAGGCGGCGGCGCACGGCTCGCCGAGCCGCCGAACCCCCTCCTCCTCTCTCCCATTGCCGCCGGCGAGGAGGATGAGAAGCAAGAGCAAGGAGAGAAGAGAATAAAGAAAAAAATGTGGATGATTTTGTTGTAGATTTTTTAGATGTTTGTTGTAGATTTTGTGGATGATTTTGTTGTTGTATTTGATTTGTGATGTTAATTTTGATGTTGTTCTATTCGACCTGTGGTGTTGGAAAAATAATTTTGATGTTGTTGCATTCGATCTGTCACGTTGAAGAAAAACTATGAAAAAAAAACAATATGCAAGCAGCTTAAAAACAATGAAAAAAAGAAAAAAAAACTTTCCTGGTTGGTAACACCAATGGAGGGACTAAAGATGGATCTTTAGTCTCGGTTATTTTAACCGGGACTAAAGATACCCATCTTTAGTCCTGGATTTGGGATCCCGGTTTGTAACCCGGGACTAAAGGGGTTGCAAACTGGACTGAAAACCACTTCCCCAACAGTGATAGGAGCTTGTTTTTCTTTGGAAAAACCCTGACCAAGCTTAATAAACCATCTGGAATATTTGTATACATTTACAAGTTTGGAGAAACTACAATTCCGAGAAACAATTGGTTGGTAGCCAACTTTCGAGGATCCAGAAAGTGAGTTTCCTAGTTTCAAACTTCCAATTCATTTTCTGGCTTCTATATTTACAACTTCATAGAATCTAGGTGTGTATCTTAACTATTTAAGATGCAGCTACTAGAAGTTCCCCACGTAGAATCAAAATTGCTCCCCATATAGCCATACGATCCGCATAATGTATTTTTTCTACCTTGAGATTCTCACCATATTCACCAGCAACCCAGTTCGACGTTGCCACCATTAGAGCAAGTAAGTATAATAAGATGGTATAAACATGCTATAAGCGTTGCCACATTAGGTTTGTGTTGAGTTGGAGGGGAAGAGAGAAGAAGCGGGCTATCGATCTGTAGTATGGGCTCATAGAAGCTCTGTGAGATAATGAGGTGGGCCAGGGTATTAATGATTGAGTGAATGCTTGTTTGGGCCAACTTTTATCGCTAAAGCTTCATTTAATTTGGACTATCCTATGGATTACCTTCTCAATTTGGTGCCAACTTTACATTTGTTGCCATTTGATTTGTCCCCACTCTGTTTTTTTTAAGCCATGTCTAACTGCTCTTTCATCAAAAGTATTGTATGTTGTTGGTATTTCTTACGACCTTCACCTTCGGGTGACCCCAAAAGGATATCGAACTCAGGGATGTGTAATCTAGACTATATCCAAGAACAACAACTATTGGTAGGCTAGCTAGGTTAGAGAGGACTTTTATGTGTTTTATTTATCTAAGATAAGTTAAATGTAATTTCCTATATGTTGCTTCAGGCATTGACCCCTGCGGATCTGCCAGTGTGGTTCCGGCTATAGCTCTATGATGTATCCGAACGTGGAGGATTGCTAGGACGATATTCAGGGCTATCACCACTTGTTGTCTACCTCTGACAAATTCGTAGGATACACAACAAACAAAGGTAATCTCTAACCTAAACATCATGCCTAAGTTACTAATTACTACTCTAATACTTGCGCAGGAACTTCCTTGTTTATATATAAAGTCCTAGTTCTAGAACACTTAGTACGAATACTAAACAATGAACCCGCAAAGATGGAAATCTATCTCATTTGGACTAAATAATTAAATTACATAAGAAAGGATCCCAAATATTAACTTTATAGAAGAAGTTTCTCCGAACCCGGAGTAGAGTGTACCGACAGCTCCTGTACTTCTCCAGAAATTCCTCCTAGAAAGCTGCAAAGTCGGAGAGAGTGCCAAACTTTCGGGCACTCCTCTACTGTTTCCCCTCACTCTCTACCTATTTTCTAGTAAGAAGAAGTAACTAAGTCTAGATAGGAAGAAGAGTGTACTCCAAAGAGTTGTATGTGTGTGTGTTGAGAGTGACTTGTGCTCCTTTTATAGGGCCATATGATGGTTGTAATGGCAGTAACTATCGTGGAACCCGATGTAACCGTCATTGGGGCGCCATCAGGAGCGTACACGTGGAAGCAGATGGCGAGAGGCGCCGATGTCGGTTCGGCCGACCTTGGTGTTCGACCGAACTTCTGGACCGCCTCCTGACCACTCCTTTGGCAGGGGGCTGCCTGGTGGGCTCCCAACATGTTATACCTTGGTTCGGCGCAATTCTAGGTGGTTTTGTTTGACATGTGAGCCCTCCAATCTGCGCAATCGCGTTCTGATTGTCCAGAGGTGTATTTTATCGCATGACGGGTGTGTTTTCTTCAGAAAATACCGGCATACACATATTTCACCAACACTAGTGAAAATGATTAGTAATAATCCCTACTACTAAGTTGGATATCATATTTCATTTCATTATATGTAGGCATTGACGGTTCGATATTATGATTTAATAACCATCAACACATGTGCATGCATGGGAGCGTTCATCAGTGTGCTAGAGTCAACGTGTTCGAGGTCGTTATAGCGTTGAACAAAGTGGTTTGGTGTGGCTCAAATTACAACAATGGCATATTACCTAGTCTAAAGTAATACAGGGGTGGTCCAAATTAAAACTTTGACAATAAAGCATTAGGGGGTGAAAGCGAATCGGATAATATATATCCAATCCGGCCCGCTCGGAATCCATCCAAAATGAGGATATATATAGTATGGGTTTATAGAAATCTAGCGGATGTGGATAAAGTTTGATGCGGATGTAGTACCTCTAAAATCCGACGGGTGCGGATTATCCAACATTTTTTTATCGGATTATCCGTTAGGCCATTTGCCGGATAATCCGAAATAGTTAACTTGTGTAACCACTCTATCTATTACATACAACATAAGACATCCTATCAAATTGCCTACTTTATTAAATGGAAAGAGTCTAAATTACCCCTAAACTATTGCGTCAATCCAAATCACCCTCTAAACTACAAAACCAGACATTTGACACCCTCAAATCTTCAAACAAGACGAATAAACCCTCTCCGTCAGGTAGAAGGTTCACATACAAGTAAGGTAAATGACCAAAACTACATAAAGAAGAATATGTCATTAATGTATAAAGTCTTACAGGAGAGGGAAGAGCTACTAGAACCATACCCGAATTCTCCAAAAGACTTGAAGAACTAAAGAGACTATTCTAATTCTAACTCTACTAGCACTAGAACAAAGTATGTAAACTAAGAGAACTTTTTCACTTGAATCCTTCTTGGTGTGTGTTGAAATGGAGGAGGAGATGGCCTTTTATAGCTGCTCAACGACGGTTCGAGCGTTAATACCGGCCACAGCCGTCATTGGGAGGTCGGTTGTAACCGCCTTCAGCTTGGGCCTGGGCCAGCGGAGCCAGGACGGGGTTGGACGACCCCTAACAGGTCCTCCTAGCCCAATGCTTCCTCCTGGACTTTGTTTAATGGATCCTCCGCCTAGCGGCATGTGGTTGGGCCCATCCATCCATATGTCTGCCACAAGTCGGGCTTTGATTGGTTAAACGATGAATTTCCATCATTTCTCCTCAATTTATAAAGTAATCTCCTGTATACAAATAATTTGCCAAGTACAAGTGGAATTAGATTATTTCTAAATAAATATGCTTGCAAGAATTGCTAGTTCTCCATTATTTCTGGAAGTATTGATGGTTGAAATTGGTCTATAATGACCGTCAACATGTATTTAATAAAATCCGTTTCTCTTCCGTAGGTCTTATCTATTTAATATCTTGTAGTATCTTTTTTTTACTCTTGCATACTAGTCTTTTGCATGAAAAATCCCAAGTCTACAATCAGGGCATAGCAAAAACAAACAATGACAAACATGCATTGTAACCCGTATGATGCCCATGAAATTTTATTGTTGATGATTCCTTTATCGTAATGAAAATATGTGTGCAATTAATGTAGTTTGTGGTTTGTTTAAAGTAAAATAGATTTTATTTGTTAAGCACCAACTTAATTTGCATGATTTGAAAATTAACTTACAGCTCAGAGCCATTAGGCCATGATGTGTTGGCCATAATGTGTTTGTGTAACTTCTTCTACTACCAAAATAAAATATGGTAGAACATTTATTAGGTGCTAAAAGAAAGGAATTTAGAAGTTTTTATTATTTCAGAAAGAGAGATTTGTTTTTAGTTTACCTCATTTCTCGGGATAACTTGGCTAGCTAAACCTCATTTTGAGTTTTTATGAAAAAGGAAAACAAAATTTTAGAATGAAAATGTATTTTGACGCTTCATTGAAGTAAAATTTTGAAATTTGGGTATGTTACAAACAATGTAATAATCTGGCTAGGGGTGAAAACGATACGTAAATTACTGAATGGACAGATACCGTTTCCACAAAATTAATATAATAATAATAATATTTTTACCGACTATTATGATATATAAAATTTAGTTTTTTAAATTTCTGTCAGTGTCTCTTTAAATTTAACACTAGATAGTTTAAATTCATAAATATGAAAATGTTACGACCGTTTCCACAAAATAATAAAATAATGATATCGTGTCTGACCATTTCCAACTGTTTTACTAATGATCGTTGCTAGTTAAGCTAATCAAATCTTCACGCGCATTGCCCCATTGTACATGTGCGCTTCTTTTGCATCAAACCCCAGTAGCATACGTAATTGATTTGCTGCAGCCCACTTGGTTTACACAACTTTGGAAAGAATAAATCAGTAGCATACTTCATCTATCCTAAAATAAATTAATCTCATGCTAGGACGAGAATAGTTCTTATCCAATTCATCGTATTATGATATGTCACATCCAAATACAAGGTTGACTTACTTTGGGAAGCAGAAATTATGTAATTATAGATGTATTAGTCACATAAAAAAATATCTCTCCTTTAACGCGCAAAAAAGGGTGATGCCCGTGAAGGGTTTGATGTGGTGCCATAGAGGTCAGAAGAAAGCGACGAGAGACATATACTCCTCTGTTAAGAGAAAAAATAATGAGTAAATTGCACTTACGGTGCAACAACACTTGGCAGGTAGGTGTAATTTGGTGCAATAACTTGAAAAATGAATGTTCTAGTGTAACATCTTGGTAGGAAGGTGCAATTTAGTATAAGAACTTTATAAGTGATCGTATAAATACAACAACTTGTAAGGTAGGTAGGATTTTGATACAATAAATTAAGAAGTTATGTGACAACTTAATTATTTAGAGCATTTTTTATATAAATTCAAAATTTTAAGTACTTATTTTGACAATATACTAGCATGGATCTATATAAATATTTTTATATTTTTATCCTAATAACTAATAACTAAAAGTCAATTAAACTGGATTAAGAAATTATTATATTTCAGTTGATAATTGAGAAGATGAAGAAAACAAAAAATTCTTAAAGGTAATTGGATGTAAATTGTATGTGCAACATAATTCTTAAAGATTAAATTCATATATAAGGTAATATCCGTATGATCAGTGTGTATTGGCATACTGACATGGTGAAAAATCTCATCTAGCATATGCTTAGCTAAATTGATTCAATAAAATACTAATTATTAAGTTCTTGTACTAGAACATACCCACTTGTCAAGTTGTTTCACTCGGATGTTCAATTCTAAAGTTCTTGCACTATATTGCACCCACCTGCTAAGTTGTTGTATCGTAGGTGCAATTTACTCAGAAATAATTCTGAAGATGTATCACAACGTGCATCTTTAGATATGTCTTTTGGATTAGAAATTTTTTTAGAATGGATGAAGTATAAAGGATCTTTTACCGATGGAAAATGTGACGGAAAATGCTTAACCTGGTCTAGGGGGTGTTCTTTCGCGTTCACATAAGTATCGCGAGGTGCTTAAACCGGTTTTACAATTGGCAGACCAAGGGTACTCCAGGCAGCGTCCTCAATCGGAGTCAATTACAATCAAGAGTCAAACACGCCGGTCGTGTCACGTTTATAAACACGAGAATTCCAAACTTGAAATTAACTAGAGGCCGCAACTCCTGGAGGAGCATCGTTTCCGTTGCTATCCTTCTCCCATTTTCCACACGGCATGGACTTGGCCAGCTAGCTTCCGTGTGTTCCTGTCCCGCAAGTTTCCAAGTCTAATTGCGCCATAATTTGACAATGTGGTGCTACAGTAAACATTTGCTAATGACGGATTAATTAGGCTTAATAAATTTGCCTCGTAGTTTTCTTGCAGAATTTTTGTTATTGGACTACGTTTAATATTTTAAATGTCTGTCCGTATATCCTATGTAAGTATGTAACAACCAAACCCAAAAACTTTCCCCAACTAAATCAGGCCTAAAAACGAATCAGAAAAGGGCAAGGTGACATATCATCCCTCCTGATCAACTCCCAGGCCGGCGCTAGAAACCTCACTCTGCACATACTAGTGTCGAAGCACCTAAAGCTAATGCTTCTACTGCTCTTCTTCGCTCTCACGCTAGGCCATGGGGCCAGACCGGCGGCGCCACTGCCGCGGCGTGGCACATCGCTGCGAGCTGAAGTGGCGGCCCTTCTCCACTGGAAGTCCACCTTGAAGGGCTTCTCACAACACCAGCTGGGAACATGGAGGCACGATATCCACCCGTGCAACTGGACTGGCATCACCTGCGGCGACGTTCCATGGCGCCAGCGACGACATGGAAGAACCACGGCAAGAAATGCCATCACGGGGATCGCCCTCCCGGGTGCCCATCTTGTGGGAGGGCTGGACACCCTGAGCTTCAGGTCCTTCCCTTATCTGGCCAGCCTCGACCTCAGCGACAATGGCCATCTGTCGGGTACGATCCCTCCTGGCATAAGTTCTCTGTTAATGCTTTCCAGTCTCAACCTGTCCAGCAATCAGCTTACCGGAAATATACCTCCATCCATTGGTGACCTTGGGAGGATTTCCTCAATTGATCTGTCGTACAATAATCTGACTGGGGAAATCCCTCCTGCGTTGGGTAACCTTACAAAGCTTACTTATCTTTCTCTCCTTAGCAATAAGCTGTCCGGTAACATCCCATGGCAGCTTGGGAAGCTTCATGACATCTCGTTTATAGATTTGAGCCTCAATCTTCTTGCTGGGCCGATACCTTCTCTATTTGGAAACCTCACAAAACTCACCTCTTTGTTCCTCGTCGGTAATCATCTATCTGGACCTATACCTGACGAGCTAGGTGAAATACAAACGCTTCAATATCTAGATCTGCAGCAAAACAACTTGAACGGCTCAATTACATCCACCTTGGGAAATCTTACAATGCTCAAGATCTTGTACATATATCTGAACCAACATACTGGTACTATCCCTGTAGAGTTTGGGATGCTGTCAAGTTTGGTTGAGTTGGACTTGTCCGAGAACCATTTGACCGGCTCAATTCCCTCAAGTGTTGGAAATCTTACTTCGTCAGTCTACTTTTCTCTTTGGGGTAATCACATAACTGGGTCATTCCCTCAGGAGATTGGAAATCTTGTGAATCTCCAACAGCTCGACCTCTCAGTAAATTTCATAACTGGACCAGTGCCATCAACTATAGGGAACATGTCTTCCCTCAACTATATATTAATAAATAGCAATAATCTCTCTGCACCAATCCCAGAAGAGTTTGGGAATCTGGCAAGTTTGATATCATTTGCATCCTATGAAAACCAATTGTCTGGTCCAATCCCTCCGAGTTTGGGAAAATTGGAGAGCGTGAGCGAAATTCTACTGTTCAGCAACCAGCTATCAGGTCAATTGCCTCCAGCACTCTTCAACCTCACTAATTTAATTGACATCGAATTAGACAAGAACTACTTGGTTGGCCCGTTGCCTGATTTGTGTCGGGGTAAAAAGCTAGAGATTTTACATCTTTCTCATAACAATTTGAATGGTTCGATGCCAAAGACTTTGAGGGATTGCATTTCCCTGCGATCCCTCGGCATTAGCTACAACAAAATGGATGGAGACATAACTGATGCATTAGGAGTGTACCCCCATCTATGGCGGTTAAGTTTAGCGTCAAACAAATTGGTTGGCCGGCTTTCACCAAATTTGGGATCATGTCAGAATTTGACAGCACTTAGTTTTGCAGACAATATGATAAAAGGCGGTATACCTTCTGAGCTTGGGAATCTAAAAAATCTTGTAAAGCTCAGTCTGTCCACTAATAGGTTGACTGGGGAGATACCACCTGAAATTGGCAAGTTAGTCAATCTAAATTTGATAGATTTAAGAAACAATCAACTTTCTGGGAAGGTCCCAAATCAAATTGGCCAACTTAAAAGCCTTGAGATTCTTGATTTCTCAAGCAATCAGCTGAGTGGAGCTATACCAGATGACCTTGGTAATTGTTTTAAGCTGCAGTCTTTGAAAATGAGCAACAACAGCTTGAATGGGAGTATACCAAGTACATTGGGCCATTTACTTTCTCTACAAAGCATGCTTGATCTTAGCCAGAACAATCTTAGTGGACCAATACCATCCGAACTTGGCATGCTCGAGATGCTCATGTATGTAAACTTGTCACACAATCAATTTACTGGTGCTATCCCTGGCTCAATTGCAAGTATGCAAAGTCTATCAGTGTTTGATGTGTCATACAATGTCCTCGAAGGTCCTATTCCTAGACCGCTCCACAATGCATCGGCAAAATGGTTTGTCCACAACAAAGGTCTTTGTGGAGAACTTGCTGGCCTATCACATTGTTATTTGCCTCCTTACCACAGAAAAACCAGACTAAAGTTGATAGTTGAAGTCAGTGCTCCTGTATTCTTAGCTATTATTTCTATTGTGGCAACTGTTTTTCTTCTTTCAGTTTGCCGAAAAAAACTCTCCCAAGAAAATAATAATGTGGTGAAAAAAAATGATATTTTCTCTGTATGGAGTTTTGATGGTAAAATGGCATTTGATGATATAATTAGCGCAACCGACAATTTTGATGAGAAGCATTGCATTGGAGAGGGAGCATATGGTCGTGTATACAAAGCAGAACTTGAAGATAAGCAAGTGTTTGCGGTGAACAAACTCCATCCAGATGATGAAGATACTGTACACGATGAAGAGAGATTTCAGATTGAGATTGAAATGTTGGCAAAAATCCGACATCGTAGCATAGTGAAGTTGTATGGATTCTGTTGTCATCCAAGGTACAGGTTTCTCGTTTGTCAATACATAGAGAGAGGAAACCTAGCTTCTATCTTAAATAATGAAGAAGTAGCCATCGAGTTCTATTGGATGAGAAGGACAACCCTCATAAGAGATGTAGCTCAAGCAATTACTTATCTTCATGATTGTCAGCCTCCCATAATTCATCGTGACATTACGAGCGGAAACATCTTACTGGATGTTGATTATAGAGCATATGTCTCGGATTTTGGCATTGCAAGAATTCTAAAACCGGATTCATCAAATTGGAGTGCATTAGCTGGGACCTATGGCTATTGGCTATATAGCACCTGGTATGTGTATACAGTACAGTACAATATTCCATATATACTAAAACTTGTTAACAATATAATATTGCTTTGCACAAACATATATTCCTGACTTTTATATATGTTTCCATGTTGGTTGTAGAATTGTCCTACACCTCCTTAGTCACAGAGAAATGTGACGTATATAGCTTCGGTGTTGTGGTGCTTGAGGTGCTGATGGGCAAACATCCTGGAGATATCCAAAGTTCTATTGCTACTTCTAAATATGATGATTTTCTTGATGAAATCTTGGATAAACGTCTTCCAGTACCTGCAGACGATGAAGCAGACGACGTGAATAGGTGTCTCTCCGTTGCGTTTGACTGCCTACTTCCATCGCCGCAAGAGAGGCCAACCATGTGTCAAGTTTATCAACGACTTGCCATCTGAAGTTACCTTGCTTATCTTAAAATCTTTTTTATAATAATGAGAGGCTCCCTTAGGAGCCACCACTCTTAAGGATAACAAATATGTTCATGGACTCTCATGTAAAATAATACTATGTGCAATGCGCCAATGCTAGGTGGGTATTCAACCAGGGTGGTTTCATCCTGTGTGGTATTTGATGCGGCTATCTGGAAATTTTAGTAAACAATACTAAAACATAGAAGTGTGTGTCATACTGATCTGATCACTTCTACTCCGTTCAATATTGTAAGTTGTTTTGATTTTGTTCTGAATCTAACTTCTATAAATCTGACCAAATTTATGGAAATCTGAACCAAGTTAGTTTTATTTTTTTATGGTTAGAAGCAACTTAGTTTGATCCACAATTGAGTATTTGAATACATGGATAGTATATTTGTTTTGTGTTGAAAATATATTGCTATATTTTTCTATAAATTTCATCGAACTTAAAAAGAAGTTTGGCCAAGCATAAACATCTTACCATATATTAGAACACATGAAGCTATAGCTTCGTCCTTGTGTCTCATTCTCCATCTTTCATTTCTTCTTATCTCCTCAAAATACCTCTTAGAGAATAAACCGAAATTGCTAACGAGCGGACAATCGCCGTCTGTGTGCCCACGCGATCAGGTCCTCTTTTTTTTTTTCTTACCTTTTCTGTTAGAAATTGCTCCTAATTTTTTAAAGCTGTTTTTATCTTTTTTTTTATTACTATTACCGACTTTCATGGAGCCAAGTTAGCGCTTCTTTTTTTTTTTCTTTTTTCTAAGCCCCTTCCTTACATTGTTTCCTTTTTATGACACCGCATTACTTTTCTATTTTAGTAAATTTATGCACCTAAAGTTTATATACTTCAAGTTTACACATCTAAAGTTTATATATCTAAAGTTTATACACCTAAAATAAACTTTAGACCCAAAGTTTATAAGTCAAACGTTTATATATCTGATTCAAATTAGAATTTGAATTCAAATATTTTTATATATAGTATTTCTATGCATAAAGTTTATATGTGCCCAAAGTTTATAAGTCAAAAGTTTATATACCCGATTCAAATTTGAATTTAAATTCAAATATTTTTTATATATAGTATTTCTATGCATAAATTTTATACGTGCTAAGTTTACGGTATAAAGTCTATACATAAGTATAGAGTCTATGCACATAAATAAGAGTATTAGATTTTTTTTTCTAACTTGTTTTTTTTTTAAAAAAATTATGGTGTAGTAGGAAGAGAAGAAGGGAGGAGGAAGGAGAGAGGAGCGTGTTAGGGGAGGGGAAGGGGGGGGGGGGGGGTGATCGCCCACAGCGATCACCCGCACATTAGCGATCCCCAGAATAAACAATGACAATTAATAGCAGATTCTTGAAGTTATTAATAAGATAAGTTTACTGACCTGGAAAAGAGAAAGATTGTTGTTACACATAAAAACAAAATCCCAAGTGTCATGGCAAAAAGCTCAAGAATTTCCTTCATCTAAACCATCTCTCATATAACAATTACTTAGATGAATAAGGTTTCCTAAAATAAATGGCCGTTCACAAGTGACAAGCATAGTCAAGAATAAAATGTGACAAGGAAAATTTAATTAGTTGAGAGTTTATCATTTTCACTTTTAGCTTTGAGTTGATTTTTCAGTCAACATCTGCTCATATACTGATAAAAATGGGAAAGAATGAGGAAGTGGACGTGCAAACCTTCTCACTAAACAAAATTGGGGGGTATTTGGGGCCAGTTTGGGTTCGACCAAACCCCTCTGACGTCCAAATACTCTGCAATTTTCAGTGAAGTTCAGAAATCGTCAGACATTCAGAAATATGATGTGTTTTTAGAGTTTGCACGTCAGGAGTCCGAATTATCTCCCCCTGTCAGGCTCGGAATTTCTATCCAAAATTCCAAACGCTTACATGTGTGTGAACCCTCGTCCAGAAATCAGCCGAGGCACACAATAACAAATTGATAATAGAGTACAATTATTACTCCAATTAATAAGCGAATAAAATGTCATTACAGAGGTAGATAGTTCCTCTCAATCAATAAAGATCTAAGCAGCGGAAAAATAAGATAAACGGCGCAGACGACTCCACTCCACAGGCAGCTTGACCAGGGCTACACCTAATCCTCCACACCATCAGCATCACTGTAGAACTCCTCCTCTGATGAATGATTGCAAGGTGAGTATATGACATACTCAGCAGGCCACGCAGCAAATATGCAAATGCACAGGATAACAAAGGATGTCATAGTAGGGTTTCATTTGCATAAACAACATTTAATAACCATTTCAGAATTTAATAAAACAGTTAATTAATAATTAAACAATATTAATCCAACGCTATACAACATACCCTGTTGCATAGGCCCAACCATTCTGAACAACCATCCCGGCTGTATAGTTCTATCTCCAAACCAGGAATATACCATTCCAAACTAGGAGCTAATCAAATTATTACCAGTTATAGCATCTTTTATTATGGTGAGAAGTGTGAAACTAATCACGAAAGACATTGTTAGACCCGCCCATAACCGCGGGCACGGCTATTCGAATAGTTTTACTCTGGCCAGAGGTGTACCACTGTACCCACAAGACACAGCCCCACGACATGTCACCATGCGCCTCGATACCACCACGGTACCTCGGAAAGGAGCTGTGACAGTACCCCTCGCACAACACAATCCACCATAGCGCACCATTCCTGGATCATAATCACCCACTTATAAACAAGGCATGGACTCCCCAGCGACCCCCGTGGGCTTATCTCCGCCACTTCTCAGTCTGGTGCTCCGCAATGAACCATGCTATACAAAAGGTAAAGCCGTTGCCCACGCTGGCTTGTGGTTGGCACGGTTAATGTTTCACAACCGAAACTCGTGAACCGGTCCTTAATTGTCATGAGCACGACCATCAAAACCATGTGCTCACAACCCACCTTTATCAAGTTTTAGTTGGCAATTTAATTAATTAACTAATCATGATTGACCATCGTGAGCTATCATTAAGCCATCATTAAATAATAGTGAATCACAAATTATCCCAATAATGTGCTTATGTTTCTAAGCATGGCTAAGCAATCATATCTAATATCTAGCTGAACCAATATATAAAGCTCAACTAGTCAAGTTATAATAACCCAAGGTATCAAGGAATAAAGTAATCAAGAACAAAAGGGCTATAACAAACAATAGGTTAATTCCACCCAATGACATTCGAAAATAAATGCAATAGTTGAATAGAAACAATAGCTTTAAACAGGATCAACATGCTCAAAGGGTTGTTTGGGATCGACCGGTCCACGGCCAGACCACGAGAGACGACGACGATGACGTCAGCGGTGACGTCACCACCGGCGGTGACTCGGGCGTGCAAGCTCGCCGGCGAACGACAGCGTGACGACGCAAATGGAGGACACCAACTCGTAGAGGGCGACGCGGTGAACTCACCGGTGACCAAAACAACGGCGGAAGATCAACGGACGGCGACGGCGTCGAGGAAGAAGTGGCGGCGACCTTCGGCTTGACGACGACGGCGATGCTCCGGCGACCTACGGCGATGACGGAGGGGTGGACGAGATCGGCGACGGCTTGGTGACCACGACAGTGACCTCCTCGAGTAGCGATGACGACCGGAGCGACGGCGGCGTACGGCTGGAGCTGCGGCGGCGACGGCGGCGCTAGGCTACACGGTGCTAGGGCTCTACCGGCGATGAGAGGCGAAGGCGAGGGTGGCGGCGGGTAGTGGCGGGCTTGAGGGTCCTTTTATAGGGGCAAGGAGGCGGCGGCGAAGGCCCACGGCAACCGGCGACGCGAAGGAAAGTCTAGGGTTCGGAGGAGAGAGATCGATCCGAATCGAACTCGAATCCACGGATTTCCAAACGATTTTAGCCGACGATTCCAAAAGAGAAAAGGTAGAGGAAATCCCGAAGATAATTTCCCCTCTATTGATTTCACCGGAGAAGGAAAGGCGCGAGCGAATTTGGAAGGAGACGGCGGCGCGGCTCGGCTAGGGTTCCTGCCGGGCGACGGCGCGAGGAGGACGACGAGTCCGATAGGTGGGACCCACCTGTCAGCGGCCGTGCGCGCGCGCGCGGGCGGCTGTGGGCTGACTGGGCCGAAGAGGAGAGAGAGGGAAGGTTTTGGGCCGACTTTCGGCCCAAAGCCAAAAGAGGACTTTTAGAACCTTTTCCAATTTAAATTATTCATGAAATGCAATTTCATTTATTAAAAATACCTCCTTGGCTCAAATAAATCCCAGAAAACTTTAGGGACTAAAGAATCAAGCAAAGTATTTAATGAAATTTTATCCGGCCCCATTTTATATTGGGATTTATTATTTAAAATTAGATCTTCTTTTCAATGCTTTTAAAATCATTTCTAATAATTCCAATTAAACAACAATTTATATATTTGAGATTTTTAGGGTGTGACAAACTTACCCCCCTTAAATAGAATCTCGTCCTCGAGATTCGGAAGAACTGGCGAACAGATGCGGATGAGCTGACTTTAATTCATCTTCTCGTTCCCAAGTTGATTCTTCTTCCGAGTGATTACTCCATTGAACTTTACAAAAACGGATAACTCGATTTCTGGTTTTTCTCTCATCTGTTTCCATGATACGGATTGGTTTCTCAACATAGGTCAGATCCTCTTGGACTTCTATCTGTTCAAGATTAGCTTCTTCGGTAGGTACCCTTAAACACTTTTTCAATTGCGACACATGGAACACATTATGGACTCCTGTCAAAGATTGAGGTAACTCCAACTGATAAGCGACCTCTCCTCTGCTACTGACAATCTTGTAAGGTCCCACGAAACACGGTGCCAATTTTCCTTTAGTGTGGAAGCGATGAACTCCTCGAAGAGGCGTGACACGAAGGTACACATAATCTCCTTCGTCAAAACTTAGATCTCTACGACGATTGTCGGCATAATTCTTATGACGAGACTGGGCCACACGCAATCTTTCTTGAATGATTTTCACCTTTTCTTCTGCTTCCCTCAGGATATCAGTCCCAAAAACCTGACGTTCTCCCGTTTGATCCCACAAAAGCGGAGTGCGGCACTTCCGACCATACAGTGCTTCGTAAGGAGCCATTTGGAGACTAGCTTGATAACTGTTGTTCTACGAGAATTCCGCATAAGGTATATTCTTATCCCAACTTCCACTGAAATCTAAAGCACAAGCTCTCAACATGTCCTCCAAAATCTGATTTATCCTTTCGGTTTGTCCGTCTGTCTGCGGATGATAAGCAGTACTAAAGTTTAGCTTAGAACCCATCTCTTCTTGAAGTTTCTTCCAAAATTTTGAAGTAAACTGACTACCTCGATCAGACACTATTTTCTTAGGGACGCCATGCAAACACACAATCCTTGCCATATACAATTCCGCCAACCGACTTCCGGAATATGTTGTCTTTACTGGGATGAAATGAGCCACTTTGGTAAGTCTGTCGACTATCACCCAAATAGAGTCGTGTCCTGATGACGTTCTGGGTAGACTAGTAATGAAATCCATACCGATTTCCTCCCACTTCCATTCAGGAATCTTCAAAGGCTGCAGCAAACCTGCGGGTTTCTGATGTTCTGCCTTGACTCGCTGACAAACATCACATACTGCTACGTATTCTGCGATTTCACGCTTCATACTTGCCCACCAAAATCTTTCCTTGAGATCCTGGTACATCTTGGTACTACTAGGGTGAATGGAGTATAAAGTATCATGAGCTTCTTTCAGAATTGCATCTATTAAATCTTTGTTGTCGGGGACACAGATTCTCTCGCCCAACCATACAGTTCCTTGCTCATCTTCCAAGAAACCGATAGCTTTTCCTCTTCTCATATTCTTCTTAATTTCTTGAATATCGGGGTTGTTAATTTGAGCTTCTCTAACTTGATCAATTAGAGTGGGCTTCGCTTCTAAGGCTGCAATAAAACCTCTACTGACAATTCCCAAATTTAATCTTTCAAATTCCTTGCATAACTCCAACGGCAACTGTCGTCCTTCCGTAGCATTGCAATAGCCTTTCCTGCTAAGAGCATCTGCTACAACATTAGCCTTTCCCGAGTGATAATGAATTCCCATGTCATAATCCTTAATTAATTCCAATCATCTCTGTTGTCTCATGTTCAGATCTGGCTGAGTAAAGATATACTTTAAACTCTTGCGATCGGTGTACACCTCTGTACGAGTACCGAAAAGATAATGACGCCAAATCTTCAACGCATGAACCACTGCAGCTAACTCAAGATCATGAGTAGGATAGTTCTTCTCATGCGGACGTAACTGACGAGATGCATAGGCAACCACCTTCCCATCTTGCATCAGAACACAACCTAAGCCAAGCTTAGATGCATCGCAATACACTTGGAAACCCTTCTTTGGATCAGGCAAAATCAAAATGGGTGCTGATATTAAGCGACTTTTCAACTCTTGAAAACTCTGCTCACATTCTTCTGACCACTTGTACTTCTCATCTTTCTGAAGCAGCCGTGTCATGGGCTTAGCAATCTTGGAGAAATTCTCTATAAACCTTCAGTAATAACCTGCAAGACCCAGGAAACTGCGAATCTCTGAAACTGTCTTTGGTTGTTTCTAGGATCAACGGCAACTCCTCCGGCTGAGATGACGTGACCAAGGAACTTCACTTCAGACAACCAAAATTCACATTTGCTAAACTTGGCATACAACTGATGTTCTCGCAGCTTCTCTAGTGCAAGACGAAGATGTTCTTCATGCTCTTCTTTTGTTCGAGAGTAGATAAGAATGTCATCAATAAAGACCACCACGAACTTGTCTAGGTATTCCATAAACACCTTATTCATCAAGTTCATGAAGAAAGCGGGGGCATTGGTAAGTCCAAAAGACATAACAGTACATTCGAACAATCCATACCTAGTGGTAAAAGCCGTCTTAGGTATATCTTCTTCTTTAATCCTCAACTGGTGATACCCTGATCGAAGATCTATTTTGGAGAAAACGGTGGCACCTTTAAGCTGATCAAACAAATCATCAATTCTGGGCAGCGGGTACTTATTCTTGATAGTCACATCATTTAGTGCACGATAGTCCACACACATCCTCTAGGTATGGTCTTTCTTTTCCACAAAAATAACTGGAGCTCCCCATGGAGATGAACTCGGTCTGATGTATCCCTTTTGAAGCAAATCGTCGACTTGCCTTTTGACTTCTGCCAACTCATTGGCCGCCATTCTATATGGTCGCTTATGGATCGGAGTGGTTCCTGGTACCAAATCTATTCTGAACTCTATATCCCTTTTAGGCGGCATACCAGGTAAATCGTCTGGGAACACATCGGGGTACTCCCGGATTATAGGAATCTCTTCCAAAGTCATTTGGTTCAGACTTGACCTTAAAGACTCAGAGGACAATGCATGAACAGTTACAACTCGACCATCATTGCTGGTGAGAGTTACTTTTCTGTTGGCACAGTCTATCACACCTTTATATCTGGCTAACCAGTCCATCCCTAGGATGACATCAAGGTCTTTGGATTCTAACAGGATAAGATTGGCCAGAAATGGTACTCCTTGAATTTCTATTCTGACAGAGGGGTTACGTTGCAAAGAGAGTGCTTGATTACTCGGGGTACTAACCATCAAAGGACGTCTAAGATCTACTTCCATCCCATGATTTCCCGCAAAACTCATAGATAAAAATGAATGTGTAGCACCAGAATCGAAAAGCACTGTTGCAGGAACTGAGTTAACAAGGAACGTACCCAAAATCACATCTGGAGCACCTTGAGCTTCTGCAGCAGCAACATGATTGACACAAGCCTTTGATGCTGGTGCGGTAGAGTTGCTCTGGGCAGGGACAACCTTCACGCGTCGGGGCTTCGGACACTTGTCAGAGTAATGGCCTGGTTCACCACAGTTGAAGCATACTCCGGGCTTGCTGCCTTGCTCCTTCTTGGCAGGCTGTTGCTGTGTTGAAGCTGCAACAGGGCGTGAAGCTTGATTGCGGATGCTGTTGCCCGCGTTGTTGTTGAAGAACTGACGCTGCGGACGAACAATAGACAAAGAACCTCCCTGTGGCATGGACTGGGGTCCCAAAGTAAGACGCGGCCTCTGACTATTCCCCTGTTGTGCCTTGAAGTGAGCAATCCGACGTTTCTTCTGCTCCATGCGGTTGTACTTGTCCTCCTGACGAATAGCCTTATCCACTAACTTCTGGAAATCATGATAATCCCCAGTCATGAGTGGGTCAGAAAGCTCATCATTAAGTCCTTCCAAGAACCTCTCCTGGCGCTCTTCATCAGTGCGCACATCTTCTGGAGTATAACGAGCCAGACGATTGAACTCGTGCAGATACTCGGTGACCGTGCGAGATCCCTGGGTGAGCGACCTGAATTCCTTCTTCTTGAGAGACACCACTCCCGATGGTATATGCGTCTTCCAGAAAGCAGCGGTGAATTCAAGCCAAGTGATAAGTTTAAGTTCAGTAGTAGTCCTGTTAAGGCGGAAGTGATCCCACCACTCAGAGGTAGGGCCATACAGTTTGTGTGATGCAAATGAGACCTTCTCCTGATCAGTGCACTAAAGCAAATCCAACTTCTTCTCTATGGTGTGCAGCCAATCACCAGGTTCAACAGGATTAGTGGTGCTAGAGAAGGTGGGCGGCCTCACACGAAGAAATTCTGCTAACTTGTTCTGGGGAGGTGCATGGTTATTTCCCTGGTTCTGCTGGTTCTTGAGTTGCTGCATCATCATGTTCATAAGCTGTGCCTGTTGAGCCAGGACTTGGGCAAGTGTGGGATTCTCTCCATTGTTGTTGTTGTTATTGTTGATGTTGGGGCCATTCCCGTTGCTGCGAGTGAGCACCATCTGGCATGGGCAGGAGCACAAGAAGAGAAACCGGGGAAAACTACTTAGGACAGAGAATTAATTTTTCCACTAACTTAACTTTTATTGATCTTAACTGAGTTTCATTATTACAAAACTGAAGACTCTCACACCACTAAACTCACCAACTACCTAACACTCGAAAGCAAACAAACGCATGCACTTACATCCCACCACTGATGTAAACCACATGCAGGACCCACACACACAACCAAACTTAAAACAAGCAAACTAACACAACGATCTAGGACAACGGCTTGACAAGGCATTCTTGGTCTTCCGGGCATTGGAGTTGATTGAAGGCTCGTTCGGCTCATCTCCATCATCTTGAGTAGCTCCCCATTCGACCTTTGAGTGGGTGCGCTTCGATTCTTCTCCTTCATCACCACTTACGTTGACGATCGGAGGATTCGCTAGGGCTGGGGTAACTTCTTTCTCCACCACACGGACCTTTGGCGCCAATTGGTAGCGAGGGACGAATAGAGCTCTCTTCCTTGCGGTAAGACGAACCCTGGCCTTCTGCGGCGGTGCTTCTCCCTTCAATGCGGCTAGTTCCTTCTCCAAATGATCCACCTTGTCTTCTAGCTTGCAAATCTTTCCACGATTCCGGTCTTCACGATCTTGAGCTGCTAGCACAACCTCCGCGCGGGTCTCATCCATAGCCCACAGCATCTCAACCAAATGCCTTGTGGTAGCATCATTCTCAATCCCCTTAGTCTCAAGGTAGCTGCCACGGTCACTTCCCTGGGGTTGGCGAGGATGGTAGCGATACTCAGTGTCGGCCAACTGATCACTGTAGCGATCGCGGAGCTCTCCTATGGCGATCCTTGCCACCTCCTGACATGCATGAATGTAGTTTCCTCCTCCAGCTTCGAACATCACTGATGGGATATCTTCACTATTACTGTTCAAGGTGACTTTGACTCGGCACTTCTCTTCATCACGATCATGAGGAATCTGGGCATACAAAGGGGCAGTCCCAAATCCTATGGCAAAGGACATCGTACGCAACTCCTGGACAAATCCCTCAACACCAAACAAGTACTCAGGCTTGTAGCGCGGCATCTAAAGACAATTGAAAGGAGGGAGTTAAGACATTTATCCAATTAATAGCACAAGTTTTTGGATTAATTTGAATAAAGTTAGAAAATCAAAGTAAAAGGTAAGTAAATAAAGTAAACCAAGCTTGCAAGATAGGTTGAAACAGTTGGAAACAAGGTCACAAATGTTGCACTTTTGAACAACAGGTTCCAAAAGAAATAAAAGAAAGAAAGTTATAAAATCAACATGCTAACTTTATTTCATTGCAACAAGATTAAATAAAACAATGTTGTAAAACTTTTGCTGGTAAATGAGCCATTAGTACAGTAATAGATGTACAGTACTAATGACACTGGAATAAATTTTGAATGAGAACCACTAAAAGAGATTATGAAGTGCATGTGCTATTAGTTTGGTTTAATTAAAAGAGAAAGGCAGGAGAACAGTTCTACTTTTCCAATATTTTTAGAGGGCTTCTATGGGTAACCATTTGGCATAACCTAGGGTCAAGGAGGCTCTGATACCAACTTGTCACGCCCGGAATTTCTATCCAAAATTCCAAACGCTTACATGTGTGTGAACCCTCGTCCAGGAATCAGCCGAGGCACACAATAACAAATTGATAATAGAGTACAATTATTACTCCAATTAATAAGCGAATAAAATGTCATTACAGAGGTAGATAGTTCCTTTCAATCAATAAAGATCTAAGCAGCGGAAAAATAAGATAAACGGCGCAGACGACTCCACTCCACAGGCAGCTTGACCAGGGCTACACCTAATCCTCCACACCATCAGCATCACTGTAGAACTCCTCCTCTGATGAATGATTGCAAGGTGAGTATATGACATACTCAGCAAGCCACGCAGCAAATATGCAAATGCACAGGATAACAAAGGATGTCATAGTAGGGTTTCATTTGCATAAACAACATTTAATAACCATTTCAGAATTTAATAAAACAGTTAAGTAATAATTAAACAATATTAATCCAACGCTATACAACATACCCTGTTGCATAGGCCCAACCATTCTGAACAACCATCCCGGCTGCACAGTTCTATCTCCAAACCAGGAATATACCATTCCAAACCAGGAGCTAATCAAATTATTACCAGTTATAGCATCTTTTATTATGGTGAGAAGTGTGAAACTAATCACGAAAGACATTGTTAGACCCGCCCATAACCGCGGGCACGGCTATTCGAATAGTTTTACTCTGGCCAGAGGTGTACCACTGTACCCATAAGACACAGCCCCACGACATGTCACCATGCGCCTCGATACCACCACGGTACCTCGGAAAGGAGCTGTGACAGTACCCCTCGCACAACACAATCCACCATAGCGCACCTTTCCTGGATCATAATCACCCCCTTATAAACAAGGCATGGACTCCCCAGCGACCCCCGTGGGCTTATCTCCGCCACTTCTCAGTCTGGTGCTCCGCAATGAACCATGCTATACAAAAGGTAAAGCCGTTGCCCACGCTGGCTTGTGGTTGGCACGGTTAATGTTTCACAACCGAAACTCGTGAACCGGTCCTTAATTGTCATGAGCACGACCATCAAAACCATGTGCTCACAACCCACCTTTATCAAGTTTTAGTTGGCAATTTAATTAATTAACTAATCACGATTGACCATCGTGAGCTATCATTAAGCCATCATTAAATAATAGTGAATCACAAATTATCCCAATAGTGTGCTTATGTTTCTAAGCATGGCTAAGCAATCATATCTAATATCTAGCTGAACCAATATATAAAGCTCAACTAGTCAAGTTATAATAACCCAAGGTATCAAGGAATAAAGTAATCAAGAACAAAAGGGCTATAACAAACAATAGGTTAATTCCACCCAATGACATTCGAAAATAAATGCAATAGTTGAATAGAAACAATAGCTTTAAACAGGATCAACATGCTCAAAGGGTTGTTTGGGATCGACCGGTCCACGGCCAGACCACGAGAGACGACGACGATGATGTCAGCGGTGACGTCACCACCGGCGGTGACTCGGGCGCGCAAGCTCGCCGGCGAACGACAGCGCGACGACGCAAACGGAGGACACCAACTCGTAGAGGGCGACGCGGTGAACTCACCGGTGACCAAAACAACGGCGGAAGATCAACGGACGGCGACGGCGTCGAGGAAGAAGTGGCGGCGACCTTCGGCTTGACGACGACGGCGATGCTCCGGCGACCTACGGCGACGACGGAGGGGTGGACGAGATCGGCGACGGCTTGGTGACCACGACAGTGACCTCCCTGAGCAGCGACGACGACCGGAGCGATGGCGGCGTACGGCTGGAGCTGCGGCGGCGACGGCGGCGCTAGGCTACACGGTGCTAGGGCTCTACCGGCGACGAGAGGCGAAGGCGAGGGTGGCGGCGGGTAGCGGCGGGCTTGAGGGTCCTTTTATAGGGGCAAGGAGGCGGCGGCGAAGGCCCACGGCGACCGGCGACGCGAAGGAAAGTCTAGGGTTCGGAGGAGAGAGATCGATCCGAATCGAACTCGAATCCACGGATTTCCAAACGATTTTAGCCGACGATTCCAAAAGAGAAAAGGTAGAGGAAATCCCGAAGATCATTTCCCCTCTATTGATTTCACCGGAGAAGGAGAGGCACGAGCGAATTTGGAAGGAGACGGCGGCGCGGCTCGGCTAGGGTTCCGGCCGGGCGACGGCGCGAGGAGGACGACGAGTCCGACAGGTGGGACCCACCTGTCAGCGGCCGAGCGCGCGCGCGCGGGCGGCTGCGGGCTGACTGGGCCGAAGAGGAGAGAGAGGGAAGGTTTTGGGCCGACTTTCGGCCCAAAGCCAAAAGAGGACTTTGAGAACCTTTTCCAATTTAAATTATTCATGAAATGCAATTCCATTTATTAAAAATACCTCCTTGGCTCAAATAAATCCCAGAAAACTCTAGGGACAATAGAATCAAGCAAAGTATTTAATGAAATTTTATCCGGCCCCATTTTATATTGGGATTTATTATTTAAAATTAGATCTTCTTTTCAAGGCTTTTAAAATCATTTCTAATAATTCCAATTAAACAACAATTTATATATTTGAGATTTTTAGGGTGTGACACCCCCACACTTATTTTGAACCTAGACTTTATTAAACACAATATGGAAATAAAAAAGCTTCCGTTGGATTAACTACCAACGAACCGCTTTATTCAATCAAAATGATATAGGTGCTGATTACATTGGAATGAAATAAAACTAAAGCACCTAACTTATTAAAATGAGAGGGGAAGGCCTCTAATTGGCATAATAACAGTCTTCTTTCCCCATCTCCTTGAATGCACGCTTAATCTTAGCACATAATCCACGACTAAGGCTCTGTTCGGCCCCGACACGCAAAATGAAGCAGCGTTTTAGCACGTGATTAATTAAGTTTTAGCTAATTTTTTTCTAAAATGAATTAATATGATTTTTTTAAGCAACTTTCGTATAGAAACTTTTTGCAAAAAATGCACCGTTTAGCAGTTTGAAAAGCGTGCGCGCGAAAAACGAGGAGGAGTTGGGAACTTGTACTACCGAACGGAGCCTAAGCACATCAAATTCGTGCCTAAGATTAGCAATTTCTTCCCTACTTTCCGCATTGTGGGTTCGAAGCTCCTTGTTCTCTTTGCGGAGTTTCTTGATCTTCTTTGCAAGTTTCGATACGGAGGGTTGGGGAGAGTCAATCCCCTCAAATTTCCCGGCCTCCCTCTTAATGGGAGGTGGAGACAATTGACGCCTAACCTTGTAAGGTGAGGAATCAACCGACTCTACCACCTCTTCCTTCTCATGAGTTGTTAAGGACCGGTGTAGCCCCTTCCCATAGCCACCACCGGGGGTTCGCACGCCAAAAACGCAGAACCTCTTTTGCGTTGTCACCGGAGTGGGATGGGAGCTTGGTACTGGTGGAATACCACATCCCTCGCCTTGGTCTCAAGATTACCAACATAGCGTTCACCGGCGGTAGATGCGGCCTTCTCCTACTCTTGAAAAAGCCATCGCCCCGTCTTTAATGGCCCCAATTCGCCTGATGTAGGCCTATGTGCAGGGGACACACCCTGTACTTCGGTCAACGCGTTGCGGCGAGGCGAGAGGGGACAAGCGGCTGAACAGGGGGGGCTGATCGAGGCCGGGTTCGGCCGAACCGGCGGCAACGCCGATCGGCCTCTTGCTTGCTGAGTCAGTTGGGATAGTCTCCAAGGGGTCGATGAAGATCGCGTTTGCCTCCTCCAGCACCATATCGTTCACTGGCACCAATTGGTTTGCCGAACAGGGCTCACCATTAAGATCAAACTTGTTTGAACGAGTGGCACCGTAGGGGATCAAGGATTTCCTAGCCATTGGGTGATTTTGGTCGTGGATTGGAGTATGGAATGAGTGGAGTTAAGTTGAGGGAAGAAATGGATTAAATGTGGGGGAGGAGCTGGAGAGGAAGGAGAGGATTTTAAGTAGCTCAGATTGATCTAACGCCCGAATCGCATGAACGACCAAGTTTCTAACGGGCAATTAAGCGGGGAGATATAACTTTCAAATATGGGGGCGATCGGGTGCCGCCGTGGTTCGGCCGAACCACTGGTGGGCTCGGTCGGCCTCCAAATTTTTCACATGTCTAACTTAAGCTAATTCAAATAGGAAAAATCACAATTTTATAGAATTAAGCAACTTTTAGATGAGATCATTATGGTTCAAAATCAATTAGTTCAATCACATCCACTTTCTTCATCTAAATTTCCATTCGGCTCAAGGAAAATCTTTAAAAGTTGGCCGTTTACCTTGAAGATGTTACCTGAGTCGTTACGAAGTGTGATTGCTCCGTGTGACGAGGTGTTGATAATGTCGAATGGCCCTTCCCATTTGCTTCGTAACTTCCCATGCCCGAATAGCTTAACTCTGGAATTAAACATCAGTACCTTATCTCCTGTCTTGAATTTCTTGATCTTGATCCGCTTATCGTGCCAGTGTTTTGTTCTCTCCTTGTAAATCTTGGAGTTGTGATACGCTTTATCCCTCCATTCTTCCAACTCTAATATCTGTATCTTTCTCCACTCTTCGGCTCCCTCAAAATCCATATTCCAGTTCTGGATTGCCCAGTATGTCTGGTGTTCAAGTTCTATAGGGAGTCAGCATGACTTCCCGTAGACTATCTAATACAGGGACATTCCAATTGGTGTCTTATGGGCTGTTCGGTATGCCCATAGAGCGTCGAGTAACTTGTCCTTCCATCATGTTCCCATTTTGTGGATCGTGTTTTACAAAATGTTCTTGATCTGTTTGTTCAATGTTTCTGCTTGTCCACTTGTTTCAGGATGGTAGGGTGTGGCAACGTTCTGTTTGGCTCTTGGAAGGTTTTATCGATGAAGTGTGATCCCCCATCACTTATGACCATTCTTGGGGTACCAAAGCGGGGGAAGATGATTTCCGAGAACATCTTCTTAGCATGTTTGGCATCTGCAGCCCTACACGGCATTGCTTCTATCCATTTGGACACGCAGTCGACTACCACTAGGATATCCTCTAGTTGTTGTTGACGGTCATTATAGACCAATTTTGATGGTCAATGTAACTAAAATAAAGAAGAACTAGCTATACTTGCAATGCATATTTGTTTTAGAATAATCTATTTCCACTTGTACTTGGATTCTATTTGATTTCAGAGATTGCTACATAAAGAATCAATCGGAGTCCGTCAAGTGGTAGACTTATGGGTGAATGGGCCTACAAATCCAAAGAAATGAACTCAAAGGTCCCAAAACACCTTACCACTGGACTGAGGAACCATCGGAGAGGACGCCTGCCAAAATTGGGCTGTTTGGGCTAGGCGAGGGTTTGGCCGAACCCCCATTATGGCTGTTCATCCTGTGGTTTGGCGTGGACGTCCAGGATTCACTCCCAATGACAGTTGGAGGGTGTTTTCGACCTTTCCAACTATCATAACCATCATTACAAGGCTATATAAAGGGGTCACCTTCTCCACTCTTTCCCACACTCAAGAAAGAAGCACTTGATCTCTCTCTCAAGTTTAGTTTAGTACTCTAGTGCTAGTGGAGTAGAATAGAATAGTTTTCTTAGTCCTCGAATCTTCAGGATATTTCGGGTATCTAGCAGCTTTTCTCCCTTCTTTTGTAAGACTTATCGAATTAATAGAATATTCTTCTTTATATATCTTCGGTACTTTACTTCATCAGAGTACCGGCTTTATTTTATATTTGTCTCGATATAGTTGTGTGACTAGCTTACCAGAGAGGTGCAATGTTGTGGGTTTAATGTTCATGTGAATAATTGCTCTATGTTATTCTAGAGGATATACAGTAATATTTAATAATGTAAGTGTGGTGATTAGATTTTTAAGTACCATTATTTGGGCATATATGCTGCGGGACAGTAGAGGTAGGCAGCTGATAGTGACAGCTCGGATGCCCTAAAGAAGGCGAACGCGGAGAATAAATCCCTGGTGGGAGAAAATAAATCTCTCCGCGCCAACTTGGAGAAGGCGAATCAGAGGGATGCTGAATAGGAAGGGCAGCTTGCGGCGACCGAAGAAAAGATCAAATCCCTTGAAGCCCGGCTTGGCTCGGTGGAAGCCGCTGCTGAAGCTTTGGCGCCAGCGACGGAGTCCGCCAGACATGCTTGCTACACCCTTCGGCTGGCCCTCACTGACCTTGCAGCGCGTGCGGAGGGCGCTCCGGGCGATGACAGGTCCGCTTTTGACTTTACTGAGTGGACGCAAGATGCGGCCGGCTCAGTCGTCGAAGTGGCTGGCGCGTACGGCGACTGTTGTGCGCGAGTTGCCGTGGGGTTCGTGCTCAGCTTGCTGCACGAACATGGTTGTGACCATGTCGAGGATTTTCCTCGAACCGTGAAGAAGGACTGACCCGAAAGCTCCCAGTCTGCTTCGGCGGCTCCAAAGGCCTTCCTAAAGGGCTTCTAGGAGAGTGGTGGGAGGTCTGGCGTGAAGACCCGGCTTCGTGAGCAACTGGAGAAGATGGAGAAAGCCGAAGGCGTTGCTGCCACCAACACTTCTGAAGAGCTAGGGCCGTCGGAGATAGCGGCTGAGCAGGAGGGCAAAGGCAACGAAAGCCAAGACCACCCTGAGGTGTGAGGCCCTTCGCCCTCGCGTTTTTCGCTTTCTGGACTTAGAGTCGTAGCTTGTTTATATGTAAATATTTGCATGTTCAGCTAATGGCCGTCACCATCATGTAGCCGTTCTGGCCTTATATTTATTAATGAAAAGTTACTATTTCGCCAATTATGCGCTTTCACTGTGATGGGTAATCGATTTCGTTAGCGTCTTCATTTTTTTGCTATACTTTATGCCTTGTTGGCAGGGTTTTAGCCGAAAGTCGTGCGTTCAGCCCCTCTTTGGGAATTGGCGAAATAAAAACGAGAAGTTCGTGGCGGTGAAGGACCCGCCGAAGATTAAGTGTCCGTTTCGGCCCATTTACCGCAAGATGCTACAAGGTTATAAAGGTAGCAGGGTAGATGCGTGCACATCCGGGTCGAACCTTGGAAGATTATGACCGCTACCATGTCGCACGTCGCAAAGATAGCACTAACTTTTGGCAAAATTTTAAAAGGTCGAGTCGCCAAGAGGCGATCGCCCATCACCGTTATAGTTAAGTTTGTGCTTGGCCTCCATCCCCTTTAAGGGTTGTGTACAATATTAGTAGTGACGACGAATCTTGTTCGCTGGCTTGTAGCATAGACGGACACGAGTGCGCAGGCGAAGATGTAATTTTTTTGTGAATGTTGTGTTTATTAATATGAGAATATGTGTTTTCGCCCATTGAGGTTTATGTATGTTTTAACATTTCTTTGTGCTAATGTTCGCATAGTCACTTTCGTGCTTCCGTTAGGTGGAAACGTGTCGGCCCCTCTGCGTGGTTTAGCAGAAAAGAACGTTTATTTCTCAGCTCTCCTCTTCCGTTTTTGGCTCGTGGCAAACACAACTAGAAGCGTTTAAGTCTGTGCGTAAGCTGAATTCAACGGAGCTTGGTTATTTTTTGTCAAAATCGAGCTGTCACGGTTTCAACGTTCGGTGAGCTATGCTTTGACCGATTCGTTTCGTCCCCCTGGCATTTTCACTGATCAAGCGTTTGCCTTGGGGTTTTTCCACGAGAACATCATCCACAGAAATAATAAATAAGGCGAAAGGAAACAGGCATTTTTATACAGGTTCGGGCCTCCGAGGTGGATAATAGCCCTACGTCCAGTATTTTTTTTTCTTTTTCAATTTCCCCCTTTTTTTGTTGTTTTTGTCCCGAACGGCTTACATAATATGTACATTTTTACAATTGGCGAATCAAGCGCCACCCATTTTACACATAGAAACGCTTAAGAGAGGCAGCGTTCCAGGAGTGGTCGAACTCTTCACCGTCCAAGGTCGCCAGCCGAAAAGAGCCCGCTCGAGAACTATGCTTGATCAGATTTGGTCCTTCCCATTTGGATTCTAGTTTTCTGACCGCCATAGGTTTCGCCTTCTTCCTTAGCACAAGGTGACCAGGCAAAAGCTCTGTCGGTCAAACCTTTCTGTTGTAGGTTGCCAAAGTGATTGCTGCATATTTGCGCATATGTTCTAGCGCTTCGACTCTTACCCCTTCCAGGAGTTCGAGCGACACTTCGCGCCCATCTTTGCCTCCAGAGAACATCACCCTTGGCGAATTAGCCCCTAGTTCGGCTGGCATCATTGCTTCGTCACCATAGAGAAGCATGAAAGGGCTGAACTTGGCTGGCCTTGTGGGGGTGGTCCGAAGGGCCCAGAGAACAGACAACATTTCGTCTGGCCATTTCCCCTTCACCACCCCCTCAAGTCTCTTTTTAAGAGCCTCGAGAATTTTACCATTTGCGCGTTCGGCCGCCCCGTTTGATTGTGGGTGCGCCACCGATGCGAACCTGATCTCCAGGTTTAACCGTTCGCACATTTCTCTAAATTTCTCGGAATCGAACTACTTGCCATTGTCAGTGATGAACTCTTTTGGCACCCTGAACCAGCAAATGATGTTCTTCCGTACGAACTATGAACCGCAGCTACGGTTATTGCCGAGGGGTTTGGCCTCGATCCAGCGAGAGAAGTATTCGATGGCTACGATGGCGAACCTGTAACCATTTCGCGCCACCGGGAATGGGCCGATGATGTCTAAACCCCATCTTGCGAATGGCCAGATTGGTGCGATTGGTTGTAGCTCATACTGTGGTGCTGTTTGGTTTCGGCCGTGCCGCTGACAGCTTTCGCACTTCTTAATCTGCTCAACGCATACTTTAAGTATGGTTGGCCAGTATATGCCTTGGCAAAAAACTTTTGATGCGATGGTCCTTGCCGCCTGGTGTGCTCCATACATCTCCTGGTGTATTTCCTTTACCATTTCCTTACCTTCGGAGAAAGAGACACAACGAAGCATGGGCTGCAGTACCTCCATTCGGTACAATTGTCCGGAGACTAACTTGTACCTTGCAGCTCTGAGCTGTAATTGTTTCGCCTTTGCTTCGTTGTCTGGCAGCCATCCCCCCTTAAGATGCTTGACGAATGGCGTTCGCTAGTCGTCCGGGTCTTCGCCCAATTTGACTTGGTCGATTGCCATGATCTCTAGGCTATCTATTGACACACTTGGTGTATACAGGACTTCAAAGAAGACCCCTGGCGAATGCGGCCCCCCACAAGCGGCTGACTTTGCCAACGCATCGGCTTCTTTGTTCTGGCCTCGGGGTAGGTGTTCGACCGTTATGCCGGCGAAGCTTTTCTCCATAGACCGAACAACTTCTAGATATTTCCTTATCCCCTCTTCCTTCGCCTCGAAGGATTTGTCAACCTGGCTGGCGACAAGCTTTGAGTCCGTTCAGATTATCAGACGCCGAACGCCTAGTGCTTTCGCCTTTCTCAGGCCCATTAATACTGCTTTGTATTTGGCCGTGTTGTTGGTTGTACTAAACTGCAATCTTGCAGCGTAATGTATTGGCACTCCTCCTGGCGAGGTTAGGATCATGGCAACACCCGCCCCCTTGTGAGACCACGACCCGTCGGAATGCATGACCCATGGTTGTTCGACTGGTTCGGGCTCTGGGGCGGACGCTGGTGTCCATTCGGCCACGCAATCAGCGAGGATTTGGGACTTGATTGCGGTGCGAACGACAAAGTGTAGGTCGAAAGGTTATAGTTCGGCAGCCCATTTGCTTAGCCGCCTTGTGATTTCTTTTCCTCGAAGCATTTCGCCCAAAGGGTACTACGAGGGTACTACGCTTTTGTGGGCTTGGAAGTAGTGTTTGAGCTTCTTGAAGCTATTACTAGAGTGTAAGCAAGCTTTTCGATCGCAATGTATCTGACTTTCGCCCCTTGGAGAGCTTTGGACACGAAGTACACTGTTTTCTGGCCAGCTTCGGTCTCTTGCACTAGAGCAGCGCCAACTGCGACGGGCGAAGCTGCTAGATAAAGCCACAGTTTGCTTCCCCTTGTTGGGCTGACCAAGGCTAGTGGGCTTTGCAGATATCGCTTAAGCTTGTCGAAAGCTGATTGGCACTCAGGCGTCCAGCTGAACTTTCCTGCCCCTTGAAGGGTCTTGAAGAATGGCAAACCCCTTTCATCTACCTTTGATAAGAATCGATTGAGTGCCGCAATTTGCCCCGTGAGCTTTTCTACTTGTCGTACGTTCGATGGTGGCTTCATTTGCTGAATGTCATCGATTTTTTCGGGGTTCGCTTCGATCCCCGTTTCGGACACAAGGAATCCCAATAACTTACCTGCGCGAACACCGAACACACACTTCTCTGCGTTTAACTTCATGCTGGCCGCGCGGAGGTTGTCGAGAGTCTCTTGCAAGTCTGACACATGGTCGAATGCCTTGCGAATTTTCACGACAGTGTCATCAACATAGTGTTGGCAACTTTTTGTGACAAGTTGACAACCACGATCGCAGCACCTAACGCCTTGCGGTGATCCTAGATTTGCCAACGACCTCAATCTAGAAGAAACTAGACCAAGATGGGTTTTGATAACTAAACCGGCTAGCGAAGCCGATTTCTAGATAAGTACCCGTCTCGTGGGCAAAACGGAAGGTTTTCAGGACAAACCTACAAAGAGGTGTTGCACTCTCGCAGCGGCGGTGGACGATTTATGGTGCAAATCGACAAAGATGGACAAACTAAGAGAAAACTAAAAGCAATATGAAAAACGATTCGATTAATTAATTGTAGATTGATTTTTTACAGTGGAACCGGCCATGTCCCTTATATAGGGGTTGGTCTTGCCTTCTACAGGCTCTCTTCCACGTCCAACTCGGGATAGAAACCAAAGGAAACCCGAAACATGCCTTCCCAGGCAAGGAAACCTCGAAACCCGACGAAACGCAATCGGACTCAGACCCTACCGGTCAGACCAGCCACGCACCGTTGGTCAGACCGGCCACACACCGTCGGTCTGACCGGCCCTCAACCGGCGGTTTGACCGCCCAACACACGGTGGTCAGACCGGCCCACTCGGAGGAAACCGGTAGACATCCAAATCTTGGCAGTCTTTTCCTATTTTAATCCTAGGTGCCAAATTTGGGTGTAAACACATGCCCCCTTGCCTTTTTGGTGAACAACGTGAATCTAAAAGCACAGAACATGTTTTTTGGTCTTAGGGCGATAATCCAATTACCGGCCATAGTACCTCCTAAGTGTCTTGCCAAATGCTCGGGAAGTATTTCTTCAAGTATTTCCAATTGATTGCTCGCTGAAAACGCTCCCCTTGAAGTGTCTCCAAAAAATATGCGTTCCCTCGAACAATGCCGCATACTCGATAAGGACCTTCCCAACTAGGAGACCACTTACCGAACTCCCTGGATCGAGTACCCAAAGGCAAAATCGTCTTCCAAACCAAGTCTCCAACTTGAAACAACTTTGCTTTCACCCTTTTCTTGTACGCCTTGGCCACCCTCTTCTTCTCTTTCTCTATCTCTTCCAAAGCCTTCAAAAGTTTGTCGATGACTTCATCAAGGTGACAAACTGCACCTCCGTGCACATCCGTCAAGCGACAAACTGCACCTCCATGCATGCAGGACACATTTACACGGATTGGAGGTCCCATAAGTCAATTAAACAACTCCAAATGGGCCCAACTATCATGCCAATGGGTTGAGGGCCTCAAAATTAGTGTCCACGACGAAAAACGGGCCGAACGGAGCCGTCCCGGGTTCGGCCGAACCACTCTGGTGGCCGTTCATTGCCATCTTTCACATGGACGGTCCTGATTTCATCCCAATAACGGTTGCGGGGTAGTTTGGTCATTTCCCATACCTGTAACCGTCATATGGAGGCTATAAATAGAGCTCCTCTCATTCATTCACAACACACAACTATGAGCTGAATTACAAGAGGCTCTATTGTATGTTTTGTACATTAGAATAAGGTATAGAGTGAGGGAAAGCTCTGGAGGAGTGCCCAGAAGTTTGGCGCTTATTCGACTTCTACCTCGACGAGTGTAGCTTCCTAGGAGGAATTTTGGAGGAGTACCAGAGCTGTCGGTACACTCTGCTCCGGGTTCGGAGAACTTCTTCTATAAAGTAAGCATTCGTGTTCCTTTCTTATGTTATTTAATTACTTTGTCTAAGTAAGATAGATTTCCATCTTTGCGGGTTCATTGTTTAGTATTTATACTAAGTGCTCTAGTACTAGGACTCCGGATAGAGAAGGAAGTTCCTGCGCAAGTATTAGACTAGTAATTAATAACTTAGGCGTGGTGTCTAGGTTAGAGATTACCTTTGTTTGTTGTGTATCCCACGGATTTGTCAGAGGTAGGCGGCAGGTGGTGACAACCCTGAATTCCGTCGCAGTAATCCTCCACGTTCGGATACATCATAGAGCTATAGCGGGAACCACGCTAGCAGACCAGTAGGGGTCGGTGCCCGAAGCAACAGATAGGGAATTACCTTATTTAGCGAAGATAATTAAAACACATAGAAAGTCCTCTCTAGCCTGCCTACCTATAGTTGTTGTCCTTGGATCGTCTTAGCCTTAGATAGATTGCACACATTCCCTGAGTTAGATATCCTTTTGGGGTCACCCGAAGGTGAAGTGCTACAGTGGTATTCCATGCGCTTGCGGATTTCCTTTCCTTGATGGAGCAACCCACGATTCAAAACCTTTCTGCTCCTCGGGTTGATCTTTGTGAGCCGTCCTGTTCTTCAAAACCAATCCTTTCAGATGGCTACGAAATCAGTCCTGGCTTTATAGCCATGGTTCGAGAGAAAACCTTCTCTGGTTGTACCGGTGAAAACCCATACCTCCATCTTCGGGACATTGAGCTAGTGTGTTCGTGCCTATCCATTGTAGGCATGACACATGAAACTCTAAAGTGGAAGTTGTTTCCTTTTTCTCTTAGAGAAGAAGCGAAGTAATGGTACACTTTTTCTGTCAAGAAATTCCACGGTGAATGGGAGGAGCTTAAGTACAATTTTTGCCTTTCTTTCTTTCCATTAACCCGTGTATTCAATCTTCGATTAGACATCCTCTCTTTCCGACAGAACGAGAAGGAATCTCTCGGTGCAGCCTGGGCCAGGTTCTCACTGTTAACTTAGTCTAGCCTAGACTTGCCTTTACCCAACCATGTGTTGTTACAACATTTTCGGTATGGGTTAGGCAAGGAGTCTGCCGAAAATCTCGATATTTCCACCGGAGGATCGTTCGCACACAAGACAACTGCCGAAGGAAGAGAACTCTTAGATCTGATCTTAGAGAACGATTCTTTCGGCCGAAGCGAAGCCGTCTCGGAGGTCGAGATTATCCATGAGGAATCTCTACATGTGGAGTCGGAACCCGACTCAACTACCGAATCCTCATCCCAGTCGCAGGAGCCGGAGGAAAAAGAAATTTATCCTCTGGAAATTCCATTCCAATTCGAGGAGGATCTTTTTGAAGATTATGCGAACACCTCGAATTATTCCTGCGACAAGAGACCACCGACCAAGGTCAATTCTAACGATCCTCTCGATAAAGCTATGCTTAAAGAGACGGTGAAGAAGTTGACCACCATCATGAGTAACGAATGGTTGAAGGAAGGAGAGCTCTCATCTGAAGCAATTCAGATCTGATGCCCCTCCTCAACCGTTATATGTTTCATTGGAGGAAAATTGGTCCGTGCTCTCTATAATCCCTCTGTTGGTGCCAATATTATGTCCATACCTTTGCATTCGATTGCTTAGGGGACAGACCGTTGGAACCAACCGTCAAAACCTTCCGAATTTCCACAAACTCTACTACTGAAGGTTTAGGGATTATCTCTGGAGTGCCCATACGGCACAACAGCATTGAGGTCATCCTAGATTTTCATGTGTTCGACATCTCTGATTTCGACATACTCATAGGCCATCCCTGTCACGCCGAGAAAAATTGCCTTTTCCCGAACGCTAGTATATTAATCTCCGTCCCAAGAAAAGCTGGGGTACACCACACAAACATGATACAAAAGACACATCTTTATTATATCGATAATATTTACATTATTACAAAGGCACTTAAGGCCTAACAATAAAAAATAAACAGCAGCGGACTAGCGGGCCTACGGCTCCATCTTCACAGGCGCTCAACTGGGGTATAAGCCAGGACTCCACCTAGGACTTCTTCTCCAAAGCTTCTCTTACTGAAGGGGGGAAAGATAGAGCAAGAATGAGTACAACCACAGTACTCAGCAAGTCACACCAGGAGATGCATGCTTAATGCAAGGGGGTACAAGGAGTAATAATAATAGGGTTAGGTTTTGCAGTAAAGAGCATTTAAAAGACACTTAGTTGCTCAAAGCTATTTTGTAAACACGATCCTAGAGCTATACAATATTATTAATCAAGGCCTTGAACCCTCACGAACATGCCTTAACCCAAGGCCTACGATGATTCGGACCGAACTGGAAACCCGATCTGGGTCCCAGCTCGTCCCAAGCCAACCCAGGCCTACCATTCCATATTTTAGTTGTTAAGCAAATTTTAAGAATTAAACCACTAACTTGGGTACATTGCTAGGCTTGCCCATATCCGAGGGCACGGCTATTCGAATAGATTATACTCTAATCAGAGTTGTACATCTTTACCCATAAGACACGCCTTTACTCTGCATTCCATTGCAATTGGAACCCATCATAAAAAACGTGACATAACCCTTTACCCATCCTAGCCGTGAACAAAAGTACCGACCCAACCCTGCCTACGGCCGGTATCCCGGACAGGCAGGCCAGGATTGAGCCCTTAGCAACAGGATCTAGACCGGGTGCCCCACACACATAGGGGTGAGACCACCCGCGTACTAGTCTAGTGCCATGGCATCTCGACTAATGGACACCGGCCCGTGTAGCCTTCATTTGCCTAGACATATCGATTACCGAGCCGCAGCTCGCGTAGCCTTCATTTGCCTCATAGATATCCATCGTCGCAACGACTTCATCCATCTCTATACGTGTCCTTTTGTTCAGGACTAGACTGAGCACCGAGTTAAGCCTTACCCATTAGACATGTGGTTAGTACGGTAGTGCTTTGCAACAGAGGCCCGAGCTTAATCCTTATATTGGCCGGGGTGCTACCTCCCACAACTGGCATGCACCCAAACCCCATCGGAAAACAGGTTTTAGGGGTTTTGAAAGAGGAAGAGAGGTGTATGTCCAATTCCACCATAAGCCAACCATTCCATAGTGTCCAAGTGATATGAGAATTCCCAAAGTCTAAAGTTATAAAACCACCTAATGTTGCCTAATTAATCAGTGAAGCATCTACCTAAATTCATACTAGTGGAACCATGAATAGAGTACCCACTAGTTGGGGTTTTATTTGCCTAGGGTAAGCAAGGTGATAAGGCTATAACAAGGATTAATAGGTAATGCTAAATAAACAGTGATAACGCGGGAATTTAAATAAAGCAGTAATGCAATAATTCAAATTAGAATAATTTTATAAACTGGGATCCAATATTCTCAAGGATGATGCGACTTGCCTTGCTCAGAGAGAACGGCCTTCCGAACCTTCGGCGACGACTGCGAACCACGCTTTAGGAACCTCCAGAACAACAGAAGCTATGCGAAGCACACAAGCAAAGCTACAAGCCTATAAGGAAGCAATAACAATACATAAAAAGAAAAGCACAAGGTTCTTTAGGTTATAATAAATATTAGGAGACTTGAACGGGTCGATTCGGGGTTCGTATGATCAAGATATGATCATCCGAAGTTTAATGCTGTTACATGGAGATTTTCGAATTATTATAATTAGGTTTTGCAACTATAAAACATGTGTAAGCGCTAGCCTGGAAAAGACAGGAAGGCTGCGCTGTTGACATGCGGACCCCACATGTCAACCTAAGGGACCACGGTAGACCGAGCGCACAGAGACGGTCCATGGGTCAACGGAAGTAGACCCCGTGTGTCAACCGAGACGAGTGGCTGACAAACGGACTCCACTAAACGCCACGGGGGCTGCACACGTGGAAGCCACGCGGCTACCGGGCGGGCACACTAACAAGGTCACCACACGCACACACGAACGACTACCGACACCGGTACACGGGTACAGGGGTCGACAACTGCACAACGAGCACGGGCAACACCGAAAGGACGAGGATGGGGGCAGCGAGAGGACGGATCCTTACCACCATGCAACGAGGCACGAAACGACGACGACGAGCGGGCGCGGTGGAGATGGCTCGGGGACGGCGGAGACGAACGGCGAGGGGACTACTTCGGCGGCGATCCTTGGACGAAGACGAGACGAGGCCGGCACAAGGCTTGACGACGCGGAGCCGAGGACGAAGACGACGACGGGGCTGCAGCGGCTCACTTGACGGACGCGGACGACGAACGAGCACGGCTTGACGAAGGGAGGGCCGACGACGAGCGCAACCGGGAACGACGAGAGGACGACGACAAAGACCGGCGGGGTTCGGATGGAGGGGAGGCGAGGCCAAGGATGACCTTGCCGCTGTGATGCCGAAGGTGGTGGAGGTGCGTCCGACCGTCACATGGGCGAGGAGGAAGGGGCGGCCGAAGGGACTACGGCGACGAGGGTGGAGGGGTTGGCGGCGACTTGCAGCAGTTTTCCGGGCGAAACAGAGGAGCAGCCGGAGGAGAGGACGATGCTGCGACGTCGACGGAGGAGACGGCGACGTCGGTCGGTGCTCGGGCACAGCGGAAGGGGCTGCCGGAGGTGGTGCAGTGGTGGCAACGCCACTGTTTACCGGCGAGGACGCGTCTCCCATGGTTTCCCTGCGAAACGGAGGCAACGCTGGGGAAGAGGATGCACCTGCGAGGCCGAGGATGGCGACGGCGCAACCGGACGGCGCACGGTCGTGGCGGGAGGTGCGGCTGGAGGTCGGCCGGCACCGGAGAGAGAGAAGGAGAAGGCGGGGAGAGGCGGGGCGGCCACGGGAGAGCGCGGGAGGGGGCTAAAACTGAAGAACGGACCGAGAGGGTTCCATTTTATAGGTGAGGGGAGGGAGACGGCCACGGGGGAGGTCGGAACGGAGGCGGGAATGGCGGCCGACAGCCATGGAAAGCGGCCAGGGTTGGCGCGTCCGTTCCCGGCGATTGGGGGCACAAATCAAGGGGGAAAACGGGGGAAATCAAAGAGGAACCAATGGGGATTAAAACCCCCCAATTAATTTGGAAAGAGCCGGCTTGAATGGGGTGGACTTGGAGGAGGAATCGGCGCTAGGGTTCACGGGTGAGAGAGGAGGCCGTGCGAGAGGAAGGAGACGACCGGGTGGGTGGGACCCACCGGTCAGGCGCGCGGTTAGCGCGCATGCGGCGCGCGTGAGGGGCACTGGAGGGAGGTAGCTGCTAAGCTTGGGCCAGGGCAGGCCCAGGCGGGAGGAGGAGAGGATGGAGTGGGCCGGCCGGGAAGGAGGGAAGGAAGGAAAAGAGAGGGACGGAGGAGAGACTTTGTGTCAGACTTGGCCGAAAGGAGGAAGGAGGATTATTTTTAGTTTTTCTTTTTAATAAACTTTGTTAATTGTTGTTGTTGCTTAATAATTATTTCCGGTGTTCTGAAAATTCAATTAAAATTTGAGAGCTCTTTTTAGACCAAGGAGAATTTAACAAAAATTCTCCGGGCCACATTCGAATTTTTCTTGTACGTATTTTAGTGTTTGCCAATTTCTTTTCGCATTTTAATTAATTCTATTATTCCTTTTAGAGAATGGTTTTTATTTCGGGATGAATTTATTAGGACGTGACAAATCCACCCCCCTTATAGGAATCTCGTCCCCGAGATTCGAGGAGGCTAGCAAGAAGATAGGTTGGGCGGTCTTCTCTTCTTGCCTGACTTCTTCCGTTGCGTCTTGTATAACAAACTTGTCCAGCAAAACTTCCCCACTCGGAACTATTTGGCTTGATCTCCTGTTGCAGATGGAATCTTCTCTTCACTTGACTTGTCCCTGGTTACACCTCTAGCTGACTTCGACTGGGTTGCGACACTTGAAGATGGGGCTTCAGTTCCAGAACTTCTCATAGTTCATACCCTAGGTGTCAATCTCATGCAAGTTACCCACTTCATGTTATGCGTCGATATCAGCTTGTCATTATTAGAATACCATGCTTGTCATCATGAGAATACCATGCTTGTCATTTACTTCTAACTTGCCACCAACAGCCTCATATTAGCTTTCCTGGACTCTGGGTGCTAGCTACTTCTGCTATTCGATGCAAGGGTCGATAACTTTGCCTTTGAATTATGTTTCTCAACAGAACCAACTTATCCCACTTGACATGCTTTGACGTCTTCCCAAATGGCTTTACTGCTGGACTTGTTATTGTCTGATCGTTATCCTGCCAAATCTGAAGCTTCGTTGTTAGATGTGATTTTAATCTGACCTCTGTAGACTATCTTTGAACATATCACTTGGTTCATAACTGGGAATAGCTCCCACGATCAGACAATTCGGATTCACTTTCTTTACATTCAGTTTACTTCCCACTATTCTCTTCATGTTGTCATCATTTAGCATTCAACGTATTCCTTTACACCTTCGACCTTGATGAGTTCCTTCCCATTGGATCATCTCTCAAGACATGGTATTACGTGGTAACCGGTGCCTGCACTTTTCACTCCGTGTAGCATTTGATACCGAGTTGAAGATTTCACTCCTTGCCTTCATAGAAACACTTTTACCTAGGTCATCTTGCTTACTCACATTTTTTTCTCAATGACAAGGTGACTGTTGCAGGGCGATTACTGTCAGGAGTCTTCCTTGTGTGATGTAGAGCATGTTTTTGGTTATCCTTTATCAATCACCATTCAGCCTACTTTTGTTCCTGCTAGAAAACATCTTTGCTGATCTCTTTTATCGATCACCTTTTGACCTTTCTGTTGACAGAAAACACGTGGCCTGGGAGATCTGCTTAACTCCAGTGCAGGTCCAAAGCTCGCCTTCGGATGTATTAGCGTGCCAGTTGATTTGATCATGTAATCAACAAGAAATAGAAGCAAAGAAACCGTGGTTAAATCTATAAATGATAGCCGATCGGCTAGATGCCGATGACAAATCATTTATCTTTGGGCCGATGTCATCCGTGTATCGATCGGCAGTCATGAATAAGTAAAGAAGAACTAAATCTACTCGATCGGCTGTAGATATTAACGATATATACTCCTTATATCGATATATACTTAAATTAAGTGATTGGGATAGATCGGTCACCATGCCGAGACAGTATAAATCACTTAGATCGAAATATATATCAATAACAAGATTATATATGTTTATAGCGTAGCCGATCAGATAGATCTAGCGTGTATCAGCTAATACTCCGATACTACTTTATATCAGGATATTAAAGCAAGTATAATATATCAAACAAAAGCCTAACATACTTAGATACAACAATATCTTGATATAAATGGCAGATTTAACATATCAGTAAAGCATATAAAATAAATATAGTTAAATCAGATACGATCGGCTGAAACTCCAATGCTATTCTAATCAGCAACTTGAAGGCAGGCTAGAGATCAATATTCTAAGCACGACTTAATAGATTAAACTCAACTGATGCAGTATTAAATATGAAAAGAAGAGCGATATCTAGACAATCAAGGCGCTAGAAGTTTCATAGAATGGTAGATATCTTATATAATCTAGATCAACGTCGAGATCTAACCTAATCGGCTGCTTTCTGCATACAGATATTGGCCGATAGTAGATTAGGTGGCAATATTGCTAGAAATTATGTAAGATATATGATAACTCGACGAATTATATAAACAAGATTAGAGTGTCATGAAGATGGAAGCACTAATCCTAAGAACGTAATCCATCATAACAAATTTTACCTCTTGTTGAAGATCGAAATCGATGCAGCTCAACCCGAAAGCAAGAATTCGTCGAAATAAAACTAAAGCAAAAAGGGTGGCGATGCGCCGAGATTGTATTGAACGTGTGTGTTCTAAAATTACATAGGGCTCGGGGTCTATTTATACCCGAGAATTACAAGATATGCCCATACGGGACACGACCATTATCTCTAACAAACTCTAAGATACTATAAGTCTTTGCGGCAGACTTTTGCCCACATTTATCTATAAGGAATTTACATAAGATATCCTAATTAATAGATACAATTGCCTTCCCAGGACTCTATCCGTGCGTGGAAATCATCTTGAAATACATTAACTTGAACCCGATGTCGCGTACAAGTTGTATTGTCGGAATCGGCTATATCGGCTTATTTAGCCCGACTCAGATCCAGCCGATCCTAACCGTAGCCGATCTGGATTCCAGCCGATTCCTACTCTGCTTCCGAACTCGATCTCCGCCTCCGACTCCGCTTTGATCAAATCCTCTTTCCTGACACAGATGTTACCAAATTTGGTTGTTAACACATGCCCCCCAAGTCCGGGATATTCGATAATGTTCCGGATTTGCCGTATGCTGACTCCGAGCGAGTTTCGCACTCCGCCGCTTTTGACCGTTATTCCAGCGCTTTAAATACTAACCGTTACCCCCGAGAAATCTCACGCCGTGACTTCCGTTTTCACCGCTCAAGCGAAACCTTTTCTCTCTCTTCTCCAGCGATTCCTCCGGCGCAAAGGTGATTCCTAGGCGGCTTCCTCCCTGTCACACCCTAAAAATTTCAAATATATAGATTGTTGTTTAATTGGAATTATTAGAATTGATTTTAAAAGCCTAGAAGAGAAGATTTTTTTTTAAATAATAAATTCCAATATAAAATGGGGCTAGATAAAATTTTATTAAATACTTTGCTTAATTCTATAATTCCTAGATTTTTCTAGGATTTATTTGAGCTAAGGAAGTATTTTTAATAAATGGAATTGCATTTCATGAATAATTTAAATGGAAAAAGGTTTTTAAAAGTCTCTTTTGGCTTTGGGCCGAAAGTCGGCCCAAAACCTTCTCTCTCTCCTCCTCGGCCCAAGTCGGCCCAGTCCGCAGCCGCCGTTCGCGCGCGTCCACCCGCTGACAGGTGGGGCCCGCCTGTCAGGGTCGTCGTCTTCCTCGCGCCGCCGCCGCCCGAAACCCTAGCGCCGCGCCGCCGCCGTCTCTTTCCAAATCCGGCCGATCCTTTCCGTTTCCGGTGAAATCAATAGAGGGGAAATGATCTTCTCGATCTCCTCTACCTTTTCCCTTTTGGAACTTCGGCTAAAATCGTTTGGAAAGCGGAGGATTCGATCTCGAATCGGATCGGTCTCTCTCCTCCGAACCCTAGACTTTCCTTCGCGTCGCCGGTCGCCGTGGGCCTTCGCCGCCGTGTTCTTGCCCCTTTAAAAGGATCCCCGGTGTCTCCGCTACCCGTCGCCACCCTCGCCTTCGCCTCTCGTCGTCCGTAGAGCCCTAGCGCCGTGAGTCCTCGCGCCGCCGTCGTCGCCGCCGCTCCAGCCGTGCGCCGCCGTCGCTCCAGTCGTCGCCGTCGCTCGGGAAGGCCGCCGTCGTGGTCGCCGTCGCGTCGCCGTCCTCGTCCGCCCCTTCGTCGTCGCTGTCGACCGCCGGAACTCCGTCGCCGTCGTCAAGCCGAAGGTTTCCGCCGCTTCTTCCTCGTCGCCGACGTCGTCCGGTCATCGTCCGCCGTCGCTTTGGTCGCCGGTGAGTTCGCCGTGCCGACCGCTACCCGTAGGTGCTCTCCGTTCGCGCCGCCACGCCGTCGTTCGCCGGCGAGCTCGCGCGGTTCGGTCGCCGCCGGTGGTGACGTCATCGCCGACGTCATCGATGCCGTCCGCCGTGGTCCGGCCGTGGACCGGTCGATCTCGGCCGTTCGTTTTGGATGAATCGATCTCGGCCGTCCGTTCTCGTGAACCGTCGCCGTGCACCCGGTCCACCGCTAACCCTAGCCGCTGACGCAATAAATCCTCTTTTCCTTTTCAAAAATAATTCATTATTGCGTCATAATTCAATTAAAATCCATATAAGTGTTTTAATCCGATTTAATCTTTAAAAATTCATAACTAATTCATCTTAGCTCGGATTTAGTTGGTTCAAGTCTCTAAATTTTTCTAAAATTGAGATCTACATGTTAAAAATATCCACATGTACTGTTCATGCTTGTTTATGTGCTGTTTTAGTGTTTTGCTCTTTTCTGTTTAGATTCCGACGTTTCCGGAGAGTCCGTTTTCGCAGGAGAAGAATTTGAAGAGTTCCAAGGCCAGCAAGGCAAGTCACACAGATCCCAAACAACCCCTTTGAGCATGTTGATCCCGTTTAAAGCTATTGTTTCTATTCAACTATTGCATTTATTTTCGAATGTCATTGGGTGGAATTAACCTATTGTTTGTTATAGCCCTTTTGTTCTTGATTACTTTATTCCTTGATACCTTGGGTTCTTATAAATTGACTAGTTGAGCTTTATATATTGGTTCAGCTAGATATTAGATGTGATTGCTTAGCCATGCTTAGAAACATTAGCACACTTTTGGGATAACTTATGACTCACTATTATTCAATGATGGCTTAATGATAACTCATGATGGTTAATCATGATTGGTTAATTAATTAATTTGCCAACTAAAACCTGTTAATGGTGGGTTGTGAGCACATGGTTTTGATGGTCGTGCTCATGACAATTAAGGATCGGTTCACGAGTTTCGGTTGTGAAACATTAACCGTGCCAACCACAAGCCAGCGTGGGCAACGGCTTTACCTTTTGTATAGCATAGTTCATTGCGGGGCACCAGACTGAGAAGTGGCGGAGATAAGCCCACGGGGGTCGCTGGGGAGTCCATGCCTTGTTTATAAGGGGGTGATTATGATCCAGGAACGGTGCGCTGTGGTGGATTGTGTTGTGCGAGGGGTACTGTCACAGCTCCTTTCTGAGGTAACGTGGTGGTATCAAGGCGCATGGTGACATGTCGTGGGGCTGTGTCTTGTGGGTACAGTGGTACACCTCTGGCCAGAGTAAAGCTATTCGAATAGCCGTGCCCGCGGTTATGGGCGGGTTTAACAATGTCTTTCGTGATTAGTCTCATACCTCTCATCATAATAAAAGATACTATGACTGGTAATAATTTGATTAGCTCCTGGTTTGGAATGGAATATTCCTGGTTTGGAGATAGAACTGTGCAGCCGGGATTGGTTGTTCAGAATGGTTGGGCCTATGCAACAGGGTATGTTGTATAGCGTTGGAATAATATTGTTTAATTATTACTCAACTGTTTTACTAAATTCTGAAATGTTTATTAAATGCTGTTTATGCAAATGAAACCCTATTATGCCATCCTTTGTTATCCTGTGCACTTGCATATTTGCTGCGTGGCTTGCTGAGTATGTCGTATACTCACCTTGCAATCATTCATCAGAGGAGGAGTTCTACAGTGATGCTGATGGTGTGGAGGATTAGGTGTAGCCCTGGTCAAGCTGCCTGTGGAGTGGAATCGTCTGCGCCGTTTATCTTATTTTCCGCTGCTTAGATCTTTATTGATTGAGAGGAACTATCTACCTCTGTAATGACATTTTATTCGCTTATTAATTAGAGTAATAATTGTACTCTATTATCAATTTGTTATTGTGTGCCTCGGCTGATTCCTGGACGAGGGTTTGCGCACATGTAAGCGTTTGGAATTTTGGATAGAAATTCCGGGCGTGACAAGTTGGTATCAGAGCCTCCTTGACCCTAGGTTATGCCAAATGGTTACCCATAGAAGCCCTCTAAAAATATTGGAAAAATAGAACTATTCTCCTCTCTTTCTCTTTTAATTAAACCAAACAAATGGCACATGCAGTTTATAATTCCTTTAATTGTTCTCATTTAAAAATTTATTTATTATTAATCCTGTGCTATTAGTACCGTACATCTATTACCGTACTAATGGCTCATTTACGAGCAAAAGTTTTACAACATTATTTTATCTTGTTACAATGAAATAAATTTAGCAGGTTGATTTTATAACTTTTCTTTTATGATGAAACCTGTTGTTCAAAAGTGCAAAATTTGTGATCCTGTTTCCAACTGTTTCAACTTATCTTGCAAGCTTGGTTTACCTTATTTACTTATCTTTTACTTTGATTTTCTAAATTTATTCAAATTAATCCAAAAACTTGTGCTATTAATTGGACAAACGTCTTAACTCCCTCCTTTCACTTGTCTTTAGATGCCGCACTACAAGCCTGAGTACTTGTTTGGTGTTGAGGGATTTGTCCAGGAGTTGCGTACGATGTCCTTTGCCATAGGATTTGGGACTGCCCCTATGTATGCCCAGATTCCACATGATCGGGATGAAGAGAAGTGTCGAGTCAAAGCCACCTTAAACAGTAATAGTGAAGATATCCCATCAGTGATGTTCGAAGCTGGAGGGGGAAATTATATTCATACATGTCAGGAGGTGGCAAGGATCGCCATAGGAGAGCTCCGTGATCGCTACAGTGATCAGTTGGCCGACACTGAGTATCGCTACCATCCTCGCCAACCCCAGGGAAGTGACCGTGGCAGCTACCTTGAGACTGAGGGGATTGAGAATGATGCTACCACAAGGCATTTGGTTGAAATGCTGTGGGCTATGGATGAGACCCGCGCGGAGGTTGTGCTAGCAGCTCAAGATCGTGAAGACCGGAATCGTGGAAAGATTTGCAAGCTAGAAGACAAGGTGGATCGTTTGGAGAAAGAACTAGCCGCATTGAAGGGGGAAGCACCGCCGCAGAAGGCCAGGGTTCGTCTTACCGCAAGGAAGAGAGCTCTATTCGTCCCTCGCTACCAATTGGCGCCAAAGGTCCGTGTGGTGGAGAAAGAAGTTACCCCAGCCCTAGCAGATCCTCCGGTCGTCAATATAAGTGATGATGAAGGAGAAGAATCGAAGCGCACCCATTCAAAGGTCGAGTGGGGAGCCACTCAAGATGATGAAGACGAGCCGAACGAGCCTTCAATCAACTCCAATGCCCGGAAGACCTAGAGTTCCTTGTCAAGCCGTTGTCCTAGATCGTTGTGTTAGTTTGCTTGTTTAAGTTTGGTTGTGTGTGTGGGTCCTGCATGTGGTTTACATCAGTGGTGGGATGTAAGTGCATGCGTTTGTTTGCTTTCGAGTGTTAGGTAGTTGGTGAGTTTAGTGGTGTGAGAGAGTCTTCAGTTTTGTAATAATGAAACTCAGTTAAGATCAATAAAAGTTAAGTTAGTGGGAAAATTAATTCTCTGTCCTAAGTAGTTTTTTCCCCGGTTTCTCTTCCTGTGCTCTTGCCTGTGCCAGATGGTGCTCACTCGCAGCAACGGGAATGGCCCCAACAACAACAACAACAACAACAACAATGGAGAGAATCCCACACTTGCTCAAGTCCTGGCTCAACAGGCACAGCTTATGAACATGATGATGCAGCAACTCCAGAACCAGCAGAATCAGGGAAATAACCACGCACCTCCCCAGAACAAGTTAGCAGAATTTCTTCGTGTGAGGCCGCCCACTTTCTCTAGCACCACTAATCCTGTGGAAGCTGGTGATTGGCTCCACGCCATAGAAAAGAAGTTGGATTTGCTTCAGTGCACCGATCAGGAGAAGGTCTCATTTGCATCACACCAACTGCATGGCCCTGCCTCTGAGTGGTGGGATCACTTCCGCCTTAACAGGACTACTGCTGAACCTATCACTTGGCTTGAATTCACCGCTGCTTTTCGGAAGACGCATATACCATCGGGAGTAGTGTCTCTCAAGAAGAAAGAATTTAGGTCGCTCACCCAAGGATCTCGCACGGTCACCGAGTATCTGCACGAGTTCAATCGTCTGGCTCGTTATGCTCCAGAAGATGTGCGCACTGATGAAGAGCGCCAGGAGAGGTTCTTGGAAGGACTTAATGATGAGCTTTCTTACCCACTCATGACTGGGGATTACCATGATTTCCAGAAGTTAGTGGATAAGGCTATTCGTCAGGAGGACAAGTACAACCGCATGGAGCAGAAGAAACGTCGGATTGCTCACTTCAAGGCACAACAAGGGAATAGTCAGAGGCCGCGTCTTACTTTAGGACCCCAGTCCATGCCACAAGGAGGTTCTTCGTCTGTTGTTCGTCCGCAGCGTCAGTTCTTCAGCAACAATGCTGGCAACAACATCCGAAATCAAGCTCCACGTCCTGTGGCAGCTCCAACCCAACAACAGCCTGCCAAGAAGGAGCAAGGCAGCAAGCCCGGAGTATGCTTCAACTGTGGTGAACCAGGACATTACTCTGACAAGTGTCCGAAGCCCCGACGCGTGAAGGTTGTCCCTACCCAGAGTAACTTTACCGCACCTACGCCAAAGGCTCGTGTCAATCATGTTGCTGCTGCAGAAGCTCAAGGTGCTCCAGATGTGATTTTAGGTACGTTTCTTGTTAACTCAGTGCCTGCAATAGTGCTTTTTGATTCTAGTGCTACACATTCATTTTTATCTATGAGTTTTGCGGGAAATCATGGGATGGAAGTAGAAGACCTTAGACGTCCTTTGATGGTTAGTACCCCGAGTAATCAAGTACTCTCTTTGCAACGTAGCCCCTCTGTCAGAATAGAAATTCAAGAAGTGCCATTTCTGGCCAACCTTATCTTGTTAGAATCCAAAGATCTTGATGTCATCCTAGGGATGGACTGGTTAGTCAGGTATAAAGGTGTGATAGACTGTGCCAACAGAAAAGTAACTCTCACCAGCAATGATGGTCGAGTTGTAACAGTTCATGCACTGTCCTCTGAGTCTTTAAGGTCAAGTCTGAACCAAATAGCTTTGGAAGAGATTCCCGTAGTACAGGAATACCCGGACGTGTTCCCGGACGATTTACCTGGTATGCCGCCTAAGAGAGATATTGAATTCAGAATAGATCTGATACCCGGAACAACTCCGATCCATAAGAGACCTTATAGAATGGCAGCCAATGAGTTGGCAGAAGTCAAAAGGCAAGTCGACGATTTGCTTCAAAAGGGATACATCAGACCGAGTTCATCTCCATGGGGAGCTCCAGTTATTTTTGTGGAAAAGAAAGATCATACCCAGAGGATGTGTGTGGACTATCGTGCATTAAATGATGTGACTATCAAGAATAAGTACCCGCTGCCCAGAATTGATGACTTGTTCGATCAGCTTAAAGGTGCCACCGTTTTCTCCAAGATAGATCTTCGATCAGGGTATCACCAGTTGAGGATTAAAGAAGAGGATATACCTAAGACGGCTTTTACCACTAGGTATGGATTGTTCGAATGTACTGTTATGTCTTTTGGACTTACCAATGCCCCCGCTTTCTTCATGAACTTAATGAATAAGGTGTTTATGGAATACCTAGACAAGTTCGTGGTGGTCTTTATTGATGACATTCTTATCTACTCCCAAACAAAAGAAGAGCATGAAGAACATCTTCGTCTTGCACTAGAGAAGCTGCGAGAACATCAGTTGTATGCCAAGTTTAGCAAATGTGAATTTTGGTTGTCTGAAGTAAAGTTCCTTGGTCACGTCATATCAGCCGGAGGAGTTGCCGTTGATCCTAGTAATGTGGAATCCGTAACCAACTGGAAACAACCGAAGACAGTTTCAGAGATTCGCAGTTTCCTGGGTCTTGCAGGTTATTACCGGAGGTTTATAGAGAATTTCTCCAAGATTGCTAAGCCCATGACACGACTGCTTCAGAAGGATGTAAAGTACAAGTGGTCAGAAGAATGTGAGCAGAGTTTTCAAGAGCTGAAGAATCGCTTAACATCAGCTCCTATTTTAATTTTACCTGATCCAAAGAAGGGTTTCCAAGTGTATTGCGATGCATCTAAGCTTGGCTTAGGTTGTGTTCTGATGCAAGATGGGAAGGTGGTTGCCTATGCATCTCGTCAGTTACGCCCGCATGAGAAGAACTACCCTACTCATGATCTTGAGTTGGCTGCAGTGGTTCATGCATTGAAAATTTGGCGTCATTATCTTTTCGGTACTCGTACAGAGGTGTACACCGATCACAAGAGTTTAAAGTATATCTTCACTCAGCCAGATCTGAATATGAGACAACGGAGGTGGTTGGAATTAATTAAGGATTATGACATGGGAATTCATTATCACCCGGGAAAGGCTAATGTTGTAGCAGATGCTCTTAGCAGGAAAGGTTATTGCAATGCTACGGAAGGACGACAGTTGCCATTGGAGTTATGCAAGGAATTTGAAAGATTAAATTTGGGAATTGTTAATAGAGGTTTTGTTGCAGCCTTAAAAGCAAAGCCTACTCTAATTGATCAAGTTAGAGAAGCTCAAATTAATGACCCCGATATTCAAGAAATTAAGAAGAATATGAGAAGAGGAAAAGCTATCGGTTTCTTGGAAGATGAGCAAGGAACTGTATGGTTGGGCGAGAGAATCTGCGTCCCAGACAACAAAGGTTTAAAAGATGCAATCCTGAAGGAAGCTCATGATACTTTGTACTCCATTCACCCTGGTAGTACCAAGATGTACCAGGATCTCAAGGAAAGATTTTGGTGGGCAAGTATGAAGCGTGAAATCGCAGAATACGTAGCAGTATGTGATGTTTGTCAGCGAGTCAAGGCAGAACATCAGAAGCCCGCAGGTTTGCTGCAGCCTTTGAAGATTCCTGAATGGAAGTGGGAGGAAATCGGTATGGATTTCATCACTGGTCTACCCAGAACATCATCAGGCCACGACTCTATTTGGGTGATAGTCGACAGACTTACCAAAGTGGCTCATTTCATCCCAGTAAAGACAACATATTCCGGAAGTCGGTTGGCGGAATTGTATATGGCAAGGATTGTGTGCTTGCATGGTGTCCCTAAGAAAATAGTGTCTGATCGAGGTAGTCAGTTTACTTCACAGTTTTGGAAGAAGCTTCAAGAAGAGATGGGTTCTAAGCTGAACTTTAGTACTGCTTATCATCCGCAGACAGACGGACAAACCGAAAGGGTAAATCAGATTTTGGAGGACATGTTGAGAGCTTGTGCTTTAGACTTCGGTGGAAGTTGGGATAAGAATTTACCTTATGCGGAATTCTCGTACAACAACAGTTATCAAGCTAGTCTTCAGATGGCTCCTTACGAAGCGCTGTATGGTCGGAAGTGCCGCACTCCGCTTTTGTGGGATCAAACGGGAGAACGTCAGGTTTTTGGGACTGATATTCTAAGGGAAGCAGAAGAAAAGGTAAAAATCATTCAAGAAAGATTGCGTGTGGCCCAGTCCCGTCATAAGAGTTATGCCGACAGTCGTCGTAGAGATCTAAGTTTTGATGAAGGAGATTATGTGTACCTTCGTGTCACGCCTCTTCGAGGAGTTCATCGCTTCCACACTAAAGGAAAATTGGCACCGCGTTTCGTGGGACCTCACAAGATTGTCAGTAGAAGAGGAGAGGTCGCTTATCAGTTGGAGTTACCACAATCTCTAACAGGAGTCCATAATGTGTTCCATGTGTCGCAATTGAAAAAGTGTTTAAGGGTACCAACCGAAGAAGCTAATCTTGAACAGATAGAAGTCCAAGAGGATCTGACCTATATTGAGAAACCGATCCGTATCTTGGAAACAGATGAGAGAAGAACCAGGAATCGAGTTATCCGTTTTTGTAAAGTTCAGTGGAGTAATCACTCGGAAGAAGAATCAACTTGGGAACGAGAAGATGAATTGAAGTCAGCTCATCCGCATCTGTTCGCCAGTTCTTCCGAATCTCGAGGACGAGATTCTGTTTAAGGGGGGTAGGTTTGTCACACCCTAAAAATTTCAAATATATAGATTGTTGTTTAATTGGAATTATTAGAATTGATTTTAAAAGCCTAGAAGAGAAGATTTTTTTTTAAATAATAAATTCCAATATAAAATGGGGCTAGATAAAATTTTATTAAATACTTTGCTTAATTCTATAATTCCTAGATTTTTCTGGGATTTATTTGAGCTAAGGAAGTATTTTTAATAAATGGAATTGCATTTCATGAATAATTTAAATGGAAAAAGGTTTTTAAAAGTCTTTTTTGGCTTTGGGCCGAAAGTCGGCCCAAAACCTTCTCTCTCTCCTCCTCGGCCCAAGTCAGCCCAGTCCGCAGCCGCCGTTCGCGCGCGTCCGCCCGCTGACAGGTGGGGCCCGCCTGTCAGGGTCGTCGTCTTCCTCGCGCCGCCGCCGCCCGAAACCCTAGCGCCGCGCCGCCGCCGTCTCTTTCCAAATCCGGCCGATCCTTTCCGTTTCCGGTGAAATCAATAGAGGGGAAATGATCTTCTCGATCTCCTCTACCTTTTCCCTTTTGGAACTTCGGCTAAAATCGTTTGGAAAGCGGGGGATTCGATCTCGAATCGGATCGGTCTCTCTCCTCCGAACCCTAGACTTTCCTTCGCGTCGCCGGTCGCCGTGGGCCTTCGCCGCCGTGTTCTTGCCCCTTTAAAAGGATCCCCGGTGTCTCCGCTACCCGTCGCCACCCTCGCCTTCGCCTCTCGTCGTCCGTAGAGCCCTAGCGCCGTGAGTCCTCGCGCCGCCGTCGTCGCCGCCGCTCCAGCCGTGCGCCGCCGTCGCTCCAGTCGTCGCCGTCGCTCGGGAAGGCCGCCGTCGTGGTCGCCGTCGCGTCGCCGTCCTCGTCCGCCCCTTCGTCGTCGCTGTCGACCGCCGGAACTCCGTCGCCGTCGTCAAGCCGAAGGTTTCCGCCGCTTCTTCCTCGTCGCCGACGTCGTCCGGTCATCGTCCGCCGTCGCTTTGGTCGCCGGTGAGTTCGCCGTGCCGACCGCTACCCGTAGGTGCTCTCCGTTCGCGCCGCCACGCCGTCGTTCGCCGGCGAGCTCGCGCGGTTCGGTCGCCACCGGTGGTGACGTCATCGCCGACGTCATCGATGCCGTCCGCCGTGGTCCGGCCGTGGACCGGTCGATCTCGGCCGTTCGTTTTGGATGAATCGATCTCGGCCGTCCGTTCTCGTGAACCGTCGCCGTGCACCCGGTCCACCGCTAACCCTAGCCGCTGACGCAATAAATCCTCTTTTCCTTTTCAAAAATAATTCATTATTGCGTCATAATTCAATTAAAATCCATATAAGTGTTTTAATCCGATTTAATCTTTAAAAATTCATAACTAATTCATCTTAGCTCGGATTTAGTTGGTTCAAGTCTCTAAATTTTTCTAAAATTGAGATCTACATGTTAAAAATATCCACATGTACTGTTCATGCTTGTTTATGTGCTGTTTTGGTGTTTTGCTCTTTTCTGTTTAGATTCCGACGTTTCCGGAGAGTCCGTTTTCGCAGGAGAAGAATTTGAAGAGTTCCAAGGCCAGCAAGGCAAGTCACACAGATCCCAAACAACCCCTTTGAGCATGTTGATCCCGTTTAAAGCTATTGTTTCTATTCAACTATTGCATTTATTTTCGAATGTCATTGGGTGGAATTAACCTATTGTTTGTTATAGCCCTTTTGTTCTTGATTACTTTATTCCTTGATACCTTGGGTTCTTATAAATTGACTAGTTGAGCTTTATATATTGGTTCAGCTAGATATTAGATGTGATTGCTTAGCCATGCTTAGAAACATTAGCACACTTTTGGGATAACTTATGACTCACTATTATTCAATGATGGCTTAATGATAACTCATGATGGTTAATCATGATTGGTTAATTAATTAATTTGCCAACTAAAACCTGTTAATGGTGGGTTGTGAGCACATGGTTTTGATGGTCGTGCTCATGACAATTAAGGATCGGTTCACGAGTTTCGGTTGTGAAACATTAACCGTGCCAACCACAAGCCAGCGTGGGCAACGGCTTTACCTTTTGTATAGCATAGTTCATTGCGGGGCACCAGACTGAGAAGTGGCGGAGATAAGCCCACGGGGGTCGCTGGGGAGTCCATGCCTTGTTTATAAGGGGGTGATTATGATCCAGGAACGGTGCGCTGTGGTGGATTGTGTTGTGCGAGGGGTACTGTCACAGCTCCTTTCTGAGGTAACGTGGTGGTATCAAGGCGCATGGTGACATGTCGTGGGGCTGTGTCTTGTGGGTACAGTGGTACACCTCTGGCCAGAGTAAAGCTATTCGAATAGCCGTGCCCGCGGTTATGGGCGGGTTTAACAATGTCTTTCGTGATTAGTCTCATACCTCTCATCATAATAAAAGATACTATGACTGGTAATAATTTGATTAGCTCCTGGTTTGGAATGGAATATTCCTGGTTTGGAGATAGAACTGTGCAGCCGGGATTGGTTGTTCAGAATGGTTGGGCCTATGCAACAGGGTATGTTGTATAGCGTTGGAATAATATTGTTTAATTATTACTCAACTGTTTTACTAAATTCTGAAATGTTTATTAAATGCTGTTTATGCAAATGAAACCCTATTATGCCATCCTTTGTTATCCTGTGCACTTGCATATTTGCTGCGTGGCTTGCTGAGTATGTCGTATACTCACCTTGCAATCATTCATCAGAGGAGGAGTTCTACAGTGATGCTGATGGTGTGGAGGATTAGGTGTAGCCCTGGTCAAGCTGCCTGTGGAGTGGAATCGTCTGCGCCGTTTATCTTATTTTCCGCTGCTTAGATCTTTATTGATTGAGAGGAACTATCTACCTCTGTAATGACATTTTATTCGCTTATTAATTAGAGTAATAATTGTACTCTATTATCAATTTGTTATTGTGTGCCTCGGCTGATTCCTGGACGAGGGTTTGCGCACATGTAAGCGTTTGGAATTTTGGATAGAAATTCCGGGCGTGACACTCCCCGACGAGATCTCCGCCCGCACCAATGTCGTCTTCCGCCAGCCCATCTGGTGCACCATCAGCCGTATACGCTGAGGTAAGTTCTCATCGGCTAAATCCCCTTCTTTAGCAGCAGATCGATCTTTTCTTATCTCATATTGCTTTCCCTCTTTTGGTCACTTCGAATTTGTAGCATCTTTCTCACCAAGTCGCAATTCCCAGTCTGACGCATGAAAACCACTACTTTCTCGGCCCAATTGGCAATCCTGACCCCAGCGAGTTCATTGTTGGTGAAACCAATAGAATCCCCTTTAGATTAACCAACCCAGATCTAGGTCACTTGAAGAATACTTTCAAGTCTTGGCCATCTCTAGAGAAAGTTCCACCAGAAAAGAGCTGGACCACATGGTTCAAACGTGTATCAGCCAGCAAGAGGGTTCACTGGGATGAAATTGGAATCGGCCAAGCACTTGACCTTACTATAGCAAACTCAGCCAAAGATAAACCCCTAATGGCAGCCGCTTCTTACTTCTGGTCAAACACTACTAATGCCTTTCTGTTCAATCAAGGGTCGATGACTCCAACCCTCATAGATATCAGTATGATCACCGGTCTGGATGTCACCTCATCGGCCAATCCTATGGGTTTGAACACAAAGAACCAATATGACTTCAAAACCAAAAGCATAGGGGGTTGGTCAGTCTATGTGGAAGCATACATGGGCCAGGGTTCGGTCACCCCTTGAGAACACGTGGCCTTTCTATTAATGTGGCTAGAAAAATTTCTTTTCTGTGGATCAAGTTGCGGCCCCACAACCAACTGGCAATTTCTGGCTGAAGCTCTAGAAACAAAGAAACAATTCCCCTTGGGTAAAATTCTCCTCGGCTATCTATACCAGATGTTGAGCAATGCATCGGCTAAGATAGCAGTCGGCTCAGTAGTTGGAGCAGGTGGACAGTGGTGGCTGCTACAAACCTGGTTAAACCTGATAGTCATGAAGGTTGTCAATCGGCCATCCGTATAAGAAGCTGAGTTCCCAAGACTAGAGCCGATTGTAGGGGATGATGGAGAAGAGCGTACTCATCGGAGATGCATGTCATACGGAGAATACGCTTCTACACCAATTGATGCCGGAGCAAAACTATCGGCTGAACTGCTCAAGGATTGGTTTTGTAGCTTCTATGAAGGCTTTCAAAAAGATGCTAGAGTCTGGTTCCTTTATGAAGACTCTGCACAACTTGAGCACCTAGTGGACTTCAGATTCGAAGACATCAACCATGAAGTATACCAATCATCCAGGGAAATCTTCTCGGCTGCAATCAGCCCATGCATCCTTCCTGTTGACATTCATCAAGGAAGAAACATCCAGGCTTCTTATGAATTCTATCATCCAATCGGCTTATTCTTTGCTCAACCTTGATGATGGATCGGCTGCTTAGCCTTCAAGGACCCCCTTTGGGCAGTATTGACAACATAGAACTGGCAACATTCAGAAGCAAAAGCTTTGACAGGTGGTGGGGTGAATGGAAACTGCATTTATTCCACCAACCAGCTTCAATGTATATGACAGACCTCTTTCCAGATGTTGTCCCTCAAGTAAGTCTTCAACTTTGCTCAGTTTTAGTTAAATAACTGTTTGGCCAATTAATCTCAACTAATCGTCCTTTTGATTTACAGACAACAGAATCTTCCCCTCCTCATCAAAGCAACAGTGGCAAAGACATCCAATATGCCCCAGGTTTAATTCCTAACGGAGGTGGGCTATCTCCTCCAGTCATCGGCTATGATGCCCCCAAGACCTCAGCTCTTCTTCAAGGGCTCGTCAGAGAACCAGCCGATGCCGGCAAAAAGAGGAAAACCAGATCGTCGGCTGTAAGCATCGTAGCCCCAATTAAGAAGAAGAAGACAAAGAAAACCAAGCCAGCTGATGATCTGCCTACCCTAGATCCATCCATCGAACAAGCCCTGGATGAAGAGGTAATTGAAGACGAGGTTGATCAGGCCGCAACCGAGGTAAGTGATACTGAAAGAACACCATCGGCTTCGCCTAAGCAAACCTCTCCAACTCCTTCTGCTCCTGTTCACTTCTCAAGGGTAAGTGTTTCTTGTTAATCCCTTTCGTGATTATTTTGTCTTATAGCCGATCATTCCCAAGTCTTATAATTGTAGAAAAAGAAGGCTGCGGTGAAGAAGAAATCGGCTGCAACAACATCTAAACCAGCTCCACCAGTAAGATAGTTTTAACTTTCCTTAGTTGATTTTTAACCGATTCTATCTGACACTTGTTTCCTTTCAGCCTTCACCTCCTCCTTCTCCTCCTGTTCAACAATCATCAAGTGATCATACCCCTTCAGCCACAGGAAGTCATCACGTCGAGGAAGAAGAACAACCAGCTGCTCCTTGATGAAGGAGAAGAAGATACCACAAGCAAAGCCTTGGCTCCTTTATCTGATGATGTGAAGAAAACTCTAGGAAGCATTTTAGATCGGCTAGAAGCATCATCGCTAGACAGCTTGGTAGTTGACTGTGGCTCAATTAGGGCTCGGCTACACGAGATTCAGACTTTAATCCCAGATGAGTTAGCCGATATCCATACTCCAGCCGTTTACCTTGAGCAACACCAATTCAAACTGGAGAAAGCCAAGTTAAGACTGGCCGAACGGCGAGAATGCAAGGATATTGAGGCCACTATCCAAGCTAACCGACAACTTGTGCATGAAGAGAAGTCCAAGCTTGACCAATTATTTGAAGGCCCAATCAAGTCTAACATTGATCGGCTTGAGGCTCGCAAGATTGAACTCTTAGCACAACTTGAAGAATGTAACGCTGAGCTAGATATGGAGCACAAAAAGCTAGCGGATCTCCCAAAGTCTATTGAAGAACAGAAAGCAAGACTCAAATCGACTATCAAGCATGTTGCTGATCTAACCAAGTCTCTGAAAGTTATCCATGGAACCGATGCTCAGGATGCCCAAGTCATAGAGGAAGTAGAGCAGATTAGGCAGAAGGCTATATCGGCCATCCATCGATACTTATCTCAATAATCCTTATGTAATCCTGATGTAATAGGACTTAGTATTTTGTAATCGACTGAAACATTCTAATACTTTACTATCCCGATTAATATGACTTTGAAATTTGCTCAAAAATTTTGCACTGCATTTTGATATATATATGTGCCCCCCTAGTTTTACAATGTCAAGAGCATTGATAAAATTATAAAACAACTAAGGGTGATATAACAATATCGGCCATTGTACATCGGCAAAGCACAACCGGTTACACCATGAAAACAACGAAGGGCGATATAACAATATCGGCCATCTTAAGGCGATGTAAACCCATCGGCTGTGATGCATCGGCAATAGTAGCCGATCATGCGTTAACCCAAACACTTGGGTAATATTTCTTCAAATATTTGCCATTGAGCGCTCGCCCATAAACTTCACCATCAAGCCCTTGCAACATATATGCTCCCTTAGACACAACCTTACGAATTTGGAACAGTCCTTCCCAATTCGGCGACCACTTGCCAAATTTACTATCACGAGTACCAATCGGTAAAATCAGCTTCCATACAAGTTCCCCTTCCGAAAAATCTTTAGATACAACTTTCTTATTATAATGCCGAGCAACACGTTTCTTATCCTTAGTAACCTTCGCAAGGGCTCGCAATCGTGACTAAACCAAATCCTCCCTCTCATCAGCCATAAGATTGTAATACTCATCGGCTGTTAAATCGTTTTGCAGCTCCATTCGTCCAGAGCCTATTCTAACCTCCCATGGCAAAACAGCCTCATGTCCATAAACAAGTTTGTAAGGAGGAACTTGAATCGATCCATGACAAGCCATCCGATAAGACCACAATGCTTCGGCCAACCGAGTATGCCATTGCCGAGGATAATCAAAAATTTTCCGCTTGATCAACTTAATCAAACTCTTATTAGACGCCTCGGCTTGCCCATTAGCTTGTGCATAATAAGGTGAAGAATTTAACAACTTGATACCCACGCTATCGGCAAACTGAACAAACTCATCGGACACGAAGATTGAACCTTGATCCTTAGTAATAGTTTGAGGAAGACCAAATCGGTAGATTATGTGTTCCTGAACAAATTGAATAGTATCCCTAGAATCAACTTTCTTCAAAGGAATCGCCTCTACCCACTTGGTGAAATAATCAGTTGCCACCAATATAAATTTATGCCCTTTACTCGATGGTGGGTTTATCATTCCGATCATATCAATTCCCCAACCTCTGAACGGCCACGGTTTAATAATAGGGTTCATAGCCGACGCCGGTGCTCGCTGAATTGCTCCGAAATTTTGACAATCTTGACATCCCTTATAATATTTGAAACAATCCTCCAGCATTGTCGGCCAAAAGTACCCTGCACGCCGAAGCAATCACTTCATCTTGTGAGCCGATTGATGAGTACCACAGATCCCTTCGTGAACTTCGCCGATTGCAACCTTAGCCTGATCGGCACTTAAGCACTTAAGCAATACCCCATCAATCGTCCGATAATAAAGCTCATCATCCAACAGTGTATACTTTAATGTCTTATATCTTAATTTCCTAGAAGCCGATTGAGATGGATTACTCAAATACTGATGCACATCATACCTCCAATCATCGGCTGACACTGCTGCAATTTCAGCTTTAACATCTTTGATCATCGGCTTATACCCCGATGCCCCTTGGGCCAAATCATTAGCTTCAAGATTTTGTTCTCGAGATACATGCTTCAAAGTAACCAGCCGAAACCCTTTCATTAGTTCCAGGCACTTCTCATTATAAACCATCAACGTATCGTTCTTCCATTCATATTCCCTTGCCAATTGGCTGATTACTAGTAAAGAATCCCCCATGATTTCAATGGTATCGGCTTCAACTTCCTTGAGTAATTGCAACCCCTGGAGCACTGCTTCATACTCAGCCTGATTATTGGTCGCATACGGTTTAATAGTATAAGCAAACTCGAAACATGCCCCCCTAGGGGAAATTATAACTAAGCCGATGCCACAAGCATGAGTGCATACCGATCCATCAAAGAATAAAGTCCATGGCACTATCTCAAACGAGCCGATTGAATCATCACGATGTTCAACAATAAAATCGGCTATAGCTTGTCCCTTAATCGCTTTTGGTGATTCATACCGAAGATCAAACTCAGTCAAGGAAAATATCCACTTTCCAACTCTTCCCTTTAATATTGGAGCCGATAGCATGTATCTAACTACATCGGCTTTGCATATAACAGTGCACTCGTTAGATAGTAGATAATGCCTCAATCTTGCTCATGAAAAATACAGACACAAGCATAACTTCTCCATAGGAGAATACCGAGTCTCAGCATCCAAGAGCCGTCGACTGAGATAAAACACAACTCGCTCCTTCCCTTCCAATTCTTGAATCAGAACCGAGCCGATTGACTTCTCACCACCCGATAAATATAACCTAAACGGTATTCCTTTCTGTGGAGGAATCAAAACAGGAGGAGAGCTGAGATACTCCTTAATATTATCCAAAGCCTTTTGCTGCTCTGCCCCCCAAGTAAATTGCTGATCGGCTTTCGATCTCAATAAGGGTGTAAAAGGTTCCAACCTTCCAGACAAATTAGAAATGAACCTTCTAACAAAATTTATCTTGCCGATCATCTCTTGTAGCTCTGTCTTATTTTCCGGGGGCTGGATCTTCTTGATCGCATTAACACTCCTTTGGGTTACCTTGATCCCCCTTTCATGAATAAGAAATCCCAAAAACTGGCCAGCCGACACACCAAAAGCACATTTTGTCGGATTCATCTTCAAGCCATATTTTCTGGTTCTCTCGAAAACTTTCCTTAAATCGGCTACATGGTCCGCCACTTCTTTAGATTGGACAACCACATCGTCAACATAAACCTCAACCAACCAGCCGATTAAATCATGATTGATATAATTCATGGCCCTTTGATACGTCGCCCCGGCACTCTTCAGACCGAAAGTCATGACGACCCATTCAAATAAGCCGATTGCACCAGGGCATCTAAAAGCTGTCTTATGGATATCCTCTTCGGCCATAAAGATCTGATTATATCCTGCGTTCCCATCCATAAAACTCAAAATTTTGTTCCCTGATGCAGCGTCAACCAGTTGATCGGCTACTGGCATTGGATATTCGTCCGTTGGTGTAGCTTTATTCAGATCCCGAAAATCAATGCACACCTTGACCTTGCCATTCTTTTTAATAACTGGAACTATGCTAGAAACCCATAAAGCATATCGGCAGGGACGAATAAAACCAGCATCATACAATCGTTTGATCTCAGCTTTAACAGGTTCGAGCATATCGGCTTTACATCTCCTCGGAGGTTGTTGGCGTGGTCTAACCCCTGGCTTAATAGGTAGCCGATGTTTAACAATCGATCGGCTGAGTCCGAGCATCTCATAATACTCCCAAGCAAAGCAATCTCTAAACTCTTTTAGGAGCTCTATCAGCTTGGTTCTAAATTCCGGAGACAATTTTTTGCTAATAAATGTTGGCCTTGGCCGATCGCCTGGACCTATGTCTATTTCTTCCAAATCACCGACCGACATAAAACCTTGACCTTGCTTATCATCGAGATCATCTACTGTATCCTTAGCGTAGACATTTGAACCCTCCAGACGCCCTCAAAGTAATAGCTTGGGTTCTCCATCTTCGATTAGCTGTATATCAGAATCGGACACTTTTAGAAAATCCCCATCCTAGACTTTTCCAGATAAACAATCAAGGCCATCCATCTCTATCTTGTCGGCACTGGCAACATTAACTGACCTGTCGGCTGGCACAATCTCTATCTTGTCGCCTTGCCATTGAATCAAGCATTGATGCATAGTCGAAGGGATGCAACAATTGGCATGAATCCAATCCCTTCCAAGCAACAAGCTGTACGAACCCTTCCCATCGATGACAAAAAAGTGGTAGGAATAGTCTTGCTGCCGACTATCAGCTCCACATTTAGAACACCTTTGGTCTCCGATGGATTACAACCAAAGTCTTTGAGCACCATATTTGTTTTGATGAGATCCTCGGCGTTCCTACCCAGCTTCCTGAACGTAGCATAAGGCATCAAATTTACCGCGGCCCCACCATCGACCGTCATCTTAGACATCGGCTTCCCATTGACGTAGCCATTTATATACAATGGCTTAAGATGCCGATTCTCTGTCCCCTTGGGTTTCTCGAACACTGCCTGTTCTGGTGACAGAACCAACCTAGCTGATTCCTCTTCTACTTCATCAACATCGGCCTGATCGATCCCGAATTTAGCTAGCAATGTAAAGACCATGTTAATTGGTGCCGCTATAACACTCTTTCCTTTTGCCAACCTCTTCACCTCGTCGGCTTCAACATCATCGGCTACGGGAACCTAATTCTTGACACGCCACTCCTGTCTTGGCTTTGGTTTCCTCAGCCGATGGTTGATTTCCTCTTCAACCTCCTGAAAACGCTCCCTACTCCTCAATCTCTGGACCCTCCTTTTCTGATTCTTCGTGAAAATACCAGAAGGACACCATTGATTCTTCCTGATCACCTCATCCTCTTGGCCACGATCTTGATTCATCGGACCCAATCTTTGATGAACAGGGAGTCTTGCCTGTCTTAGCCAATTATCCCTATTATGTGATCGGCTTGAGCTCTCAATGATATCACTGCATCCAGGGCAGTTTTCAATAGATGGCAACCTCATCCCTTCATTCCAGCAGAATCTGAAGAACTCGCAACCCCAATGAGGATCAAAACCGTCGTCGTACTCTTCATAATGTCTCTCCTGCTGCTTATCATACTTCCTTTGATACTTGTTGATAATCTTAGCCGAATTTACTTGAAAACCCTTTGCACGGGCCCTATCGGCTGCTTGACCAGCTGTATGCACCATATTAACAGGAAAATGATTCCCATCGACCTTCATCGGCTTCTTGGAATCATCAAACCTAATCTTTCCCCCTTCAATGGCAACCTGGATTTGTTGTCTAAAGACCTTACCATCGTTAGTAGAATGAGACCCAGAATTATGCCATTTGCAATATCTCTTCTTGCCTAATTCCTCAGCCGATGGGATCGTATGACCAGCAGGAAGCTGAATCTGCTTTTTTCGGAGTAGCAAATCAAAAATCTTGTCAGCTTTGGTGATATCAAAGTCATACTTTTCCTCTTTTCCAGGACTTTTTATCCATTGGCATGGTATAACCTTTTTGCTCCTTACCCATTTGGCTGCAGCTATCTCAGAATCATCTTATTCTTCATCCGACCCATACATATATGGACAAACGTGATTAACTTTCTTAGAGCTTTTCCTGACTTCCGCCGACCTATGCTCATGCAAGGTCACCTTCTGTATCAGATGCGATAAGCTATCGAAGTCTTCGGACGAGAATTTCTCCTTGATTGGAGGAATCATACCCTGGAAGGCCAAATCGGCTAACTGAGCATCGGTCAAACTCAAGCTAAAGCACTTGTTCCTCATCTCCCTGAACCTCTGAATATACTTGTGCGGGTTCATCATGCCGCTGCTTGATCGCTGTCAAGTCGGACAACTCCATCTCATGGACCCCACTGTAGAAATATCTGTGAAAATGCTTCTCCAGATCGGCCCAACTATTGATTGACCCATATGGCAAAGAGGAAAACCAAGTAAAAGCTGATCCAGATAGAGATAACCGAAATGACCTAACTCTCAGAGCATCTACAGCCGACGCTTCACCACACTAAGCAAGGAATCGGCTGATGTGCTCATAAGTCGACACGCCCTCTTGTCCCGAAAACTTGGAGAAATCTAGAACTTTAAACCGATTGGGAAGAGGAACTCTTTCAAACCACTCCAGGTAAGGCTGCCGATACAAACTTCCAGTTTCTTTTGGTTTAAGTCCAAATTGTTCCCTCATTACATCGGCAATCACATCGGCCCATGGTCGTTGCTGAGCTGCTCCTTGTGGTTGTTGCTGCATGGGCTCGAATTGACCAAACTGAGATGCGAACTGGGGCTGAGCCAATCCCCCTGGCTGATATTGGGCTTGCGCGGAAGGAGGCTGATATTGATATTCGGCTGGATGTTGCGCACCAAGTGCTCAGGAACCATCTGAGGCATCACTGTGCCGTCTGGCTGTGCATGGTGAACCAAATGCTCTGGGACGACTTGATTTACAAATTGCTGCGCAGGTTGCCCACCAGGTGCTGCGAACCCGGCCGATGCATTTACCGACCCCGGGTGCTGAATCGGCTGAACGATCTACTGTCTCACCGGAGTCTGTTGGATTGGCTGAAGCCGCTGCCTTGGTGGCGTTTGCTGAATTGGCTGCTGCTACACTGGATCAACAATAGGTGGAGGTGGCAGAAACATGGCAGCAACTTGATCTTGGGTCGGCTGATTCGCGATCTGCCCAGTAGGATGTGGATGCTCCCTCATTAACAACCGAGGGTTCATCGGCTGGCCTGGCGCCATAGCTAATGTACCAAGCAGGGGAGTTGATGCTGGTGCCGTCGGCTGAGTTGTGAGTGCAACAGAGGGTACCGCCTGAGAAGATGGCTGAACATCGGTGATCAAAGATCGATAATTCGGGAAGACACCTCCTTGCAAATAAACCGGGCCTGCAGCTTGATGCTCAGCTATTGAGCCATCGGCTATCGTCTTCATCATGTTTGACAATGTATTGACTAGTACTCCTGACTGATTGATCAAAGCATGATGCATTGCGTAATCGACCCGATCTTGGAAATTATTGAAAAAATCCTGTGCTAGATCATTGTTCTGATTAAGATTTCCTCCTTGTGGTCCTTGGGCACCATCATCTTGAGCCCCATGCGCTCCATCACCTTGTATTCCATGGACTCCTTACAGATTGTCGCCTTGATCGCTTGGGGAGCCGTCAGTAGCGCCTTTAGCACTCGGCTGAGCCGAGCCGCCTGGAGCTTGTTTCACCTCTCCATCTTTAGAAGACCCGGTCCCAGGATTATCAGCAACCACTTTTATTTTATACTTCTGAACAAGTGTCCCCTTGCGGGTTTGCATGAACGAGTTCAGGAACTGATCTCGTGCTTGCTGCAGCGTTGCTTCAAACTCCTGCTTCTGCTCAGGCGTGAATCTCTGGATCGATTAACATGACGTTGTCATCAATGATGTCAGTCAATCCCGGCTTCGATGTCTTGCCTTTAATGGAACCTGGGCTTGATGGTGGTGGTGGCTGTTTCTCGGCCATGAGGAAGAACTGACGTCTGACTTCTAATCATGTCCCACTGGGCGTGCCAAAAGCGTGTTGACAGAAAACACGTGGCCTAGAAGATCTGCTTAACTCCAGTGCAGGTCCAAAGCTCACCTTCGGATGTATTAGCGTGTCAGTTGATTTGATCCTGTAATCAACAAGAAATAGAAGCAAAGAAACCGTGGTTAAATCTATAAATGATAGCCGATCGGCTAGATGCCGATGACATATCATTTATCTTTGGGCCGATGTCATCCGTGTATCGATCGGCAATCATGAATAAGTAAAGAAGAACTAAATCTACTCGATCGGCTGTAGATATTAACGATATATACTCCTTATATCGATATATACTTAAATCAAGTGATTGGGATAGATCGGTCACCATGCTGAGACAGTATAAATCACTTAGATCGAAATATATATCAATAACAAGACTATATATGTTTATAGCGTAGCCGATCAGATAGATCTAGCGTGTATCGGCTAATACTCCGATACTACTTTATATCAGGATATTAAAGCAAGTATAATATATCAAACAAAAGCCTAACATACTTAGATATAGCAATATCTTGATATAAAGGGCAGATTTAACATATCAGTAAAGCATATAAAACAAATATAGTTAAATCAGATACGATCGGCTGAAACTCCAATGCTATTCTAATCGGCAACTAGAAGGCAGGCTGGAGATCGATATTCTAAGCACGACTTAATAGATCAAACTCAACTGATGTAGTATTAAGTATGAAAAGAAGAGCGATATCTAGACAATCAAGGCGCTAGAAGTTTCATAGAATGGTAGATATCTTATATAATCTAGATCAAAGTCGAGATCTAACCTAATCGGCTGCTTTCTGCATATAGATATTGGCCGATAGTAGATTAGGTGGTGATATTGCTAGAGATTATGTAAGATATATGATAACTCGACGAATTATATAAACAAGATTAGAGTGTCATGAAGATGGAAGCACTAATCCTAAGAACGTAATCCGTCATAACAAATTTTACCTCTTGTTGAAGATCGAAATCGATACAGCTCAAACCGAAAGCAAGAATTCGTCGAAACAAAACTAAAGCAAAAAAGGGTGGCGATGCGCCGAGATTGTATTGAATGTGTGTGTTCTAAAATAACATAGGGCTCGGGGTCTATTTATACCCGAGAATTACAAGATATGCCCATACCGGACACGACCATTATCTCTAACAAACTCTAAGATACTATAAGTCTTTGCGGCAGACTTTTGCCCACATTTATCTATAAGGAATTTACATAAGACATCCTAATTAATAGATACAATTGCCTTCCCAGGACTCTATCCGTGCGTGGTGTCACGACCGGAATTAACCCAACGGGCATTCCTTACGTGCGTGCATTATTCCTTGTCCCAGGAGGCAAGGTACACCAAGAGTTGATACAATTCAGAGTTCAACAAGCGGAAGCATAAATAGTTAATTTATTACATGGGCGGCGAAGGACCAGCACACATGAAGACAAATGAAAAACAGCGGAAGACTAGGGCGACGACCACAGGCGCTTGACGGCAGGCACGAGCTAGACACCAAAGCCTTCATCTTCCAGGAACTCCTCTTCTGGGTTTGGGAAAAATTGAGTAAGACTGAGTACAACCACCGTACTCAACAAGACACACCCACAAGTGCAGAATAAATGCAAGGGAGTACAAGGGAGTCATAATATAGGGGGTTAGGATTTGCAGTAAACAGCATTAAAAGACACTTAGTTGCTCAAAGCTACTTTTAAAAACACGATCCTAGAGCTATACAATATTATTAAACAAGGCCATGAACCCACACGAACTTGCCTTAACCCAAGGCCTACGATGATTCAGACCGAACTGGCAACCCGACCCTGGGTCCCAGCTCGTCCCAAGCCAACCCAGGCCAACCATTCCACATTTTAGTTGTTAATCAGGTTTTAAGAATTTAAAACACTAACTTGGGTACATTGCTCGGCTTGCCCATAACCGAGGGCGCGGCTATTCGAATAGATTATACTCTGATCAGAGGTGTACATCTTTACCCACAAGACACATCTTCCTCACGTGTAACCACGTGCCACATACCACCACGGTATACGGACGAAAGACGTGACATAGTTCCCAACCCATCCTAGCCATAGACAAGAGTACCGACCCAACCCCACCTACGGCCGGAACCTCCAGGACAGGCAGGCAGGATTGAGCCCCTAGCAGCAGGACACCAGCCCTGTGCCATGACATCTCGACTACCGGGCCGCAGCTCGTGTAGCCTTCATTTGTCCTAGAGATGTCCATCGACCCCCGACTTCGTCCATCTCCATCCGTGTACTTTTGTTTATAACCAGACTGAGCCACAAACTAAGCCTTACCCACTAGACATGTGGAAGTACGGTAGTGCTTTGCAATAGAGGCCCGAGCTTAATCCTTATATTTGCCGGGGTGCTACTTCCCACAACTGGCATGCACCCAAACCCCACCGGAAAACAGGTTTTAGGGGTTTTGAAAGAGGAAGAGAGGTGTATGTCCAATTCCACCATAAGCCAACCATTCCATAGTGTCCAAGTGATATAAATATTCCCAAAGTCTAGAGTTATAAAACCACCTAATGTTGCCTAATTAAATAGCGAAGCATCTACCAAAATTCATACCAGTGGTACCATGAATAGAGTACCCACTAATTGGGGTTTTGTTTATTCTAGGGTGAACAAGGTAATAATAACAATAACAATAATAATAAGGTCATAACAAAGGTAAATAGGCATGGCTAAATAAAATAGTGATAACGCGGGAATTTAAATAAAGCGATAATGCAATAATTTAAATGAAAATAATTTTATAAACTGGGATTCAATATGCTCAAGGATGATGTGACTTGCCTTGCTCGCTTTCCCAAACGTCGGCTTCAACCTCCACGTAGAGCGGATCTTCCGAAGCTGCAGCGTCTACACGACCAACGGAAAGGAAAAAGGCTTTTACTCTAGTAAACTCCATATAACAAGCAGGAACAAAGCACAAAAATGGGTTCTTGACTTCTTAAGGAAAAATTAGAGACTTGAACGGTCCAATTCCGAGTTCAAATGGCCAAGTTATGGCCATTTGAAGTTTATATGCTCTTTAAGTGAATATTTGCGAATTTCTTCATTTAAATTTTAATTTAAAAAGGGGTTTATTGCGTCAGCCGAGGGGAGAGGGCGCGTGGACCGGGTCCACGGGGGGTGGGGCCCACGCGGCAGCCTCACGGTCCACGGTGGACCGGGCGCACCCGGGCTCACACCGGCCGGCGCCGTGGGCCCCACGCGTCAGCCGCACCCGAGGGCACGGCCGGCTGACGGCCGGGCCCCACGCGGCGGCCACACGGCGCGCCCGGAGGCGGCCACGCCGGTGCGGCCGGCGGGAGGCGGCGCCCGCGCCCCTATGGTCGCCGGCGGCGGCCATAGGTACGGCGGAGCAGCGGCCGAGAGAGGGGAAGGGAAGGGGGAAAAGAGGCGGCGGTCCACGGCTCACCCTAGGTTGACGGCGACGACGAAAAAGGCGGCCGGAGCGGAGGAAGACGGCGGCGCGGCTCGGGTCGACGGGGTCGGCGGCGTTCCGGCAGTCGGCGAGCTCGGCGAGGGGGTGGACGGGGTCGACGGCGGTGCGGCGAAGCCGGAGGAGGCGACGTCGGGGCGAGAGACGGTCCCGGCGAGCGGAGAAGGCCGGCCGGAGGTCATCGGCGACGGAGGAGAGAGAGGGCGACGGCGCGAGCTCGATTCCGGCGAGGAGAAGGCGCGGAAAAGGGTGGAAACGGGCGAAGGAGGTGCGGGGAGGGTTTAAATAGGGTTAGAAGGGGGAGAGGGCGGCCGGGAGAGGAAGGAAACCGGCCGGGAGGTCCGGCCGCAATCAATGGCACCGGCGAGATTTGCGGGAGCAAATCCGGCCAATTGAATGCGAGAGAGAGGGAAAAATGGGGGAAAAGGGGGAGGGGATCACGGGGAATATTTCCCCCCACTTAATTGCACGCGGAGACGGCAGGATACGGCGGATTCGGCGGCGGCGGCGGCGCTTGGCGCGGGCGGGGCGGCGGGAGTGGCAGGAGGACGGGGATGATAGGTGGGCCCTACCCGTCAGTGAGGGTGGCGGGCGGGTCCGCCCGTCAGCGGTGCGCGCGCGGGGAGGGAGGCCGAATGGGCCGCGGGGGAGAGGAGAGAGAGGGGGAGGGAGATGGGCCGAGCCGGCCCATTAGAGGGGAGAGGGGTCTTTAGGGTTTTTCTTTTTATAAAACCTTTTTAACTTTGTTTATTATTATTTGTGCTCTGAAAATTCCACTAAAATTTATTTACACATTTTAGGCATTTAGGAATTATACAAAAATCCTCCAAGCCTTATTTGACTTTTACTTTGCACATTTTATATTTTTTGAGGCTTTCACGAGGATTTTAATTATTCTAGGCATAATTTTAAAGGATATATTTTAGGGTCGTTTTGGGACGTGACACGTGGCAATCATCTTGAAATACATTAACTTGAACCCGATGTCGCGTACAAGTTGTATTGTCAGAATTGGCTATATTGGCTTATTTAGCCCGACTCAGATCCAGCCGATCCTAACCGTAGCCGATCTGGATTCCAGCCGATTCCTGCTCTGCTTTTGAACTCAATCTCCGCCTCCGACTCCGCTTTGATCAAATCCTCTTTCCTGACACAGATGTTACCAAATTTGGTTGTTAACACTTTCTCAACCAAGTACTCTTCACTCTGAGAGTTGTGGATGCTTCTGGTGGCAATGTGGTCCTTGGGCCTGCTGCCTTTCAGAGAAACCTTGAAGTAGTTCGTCAAAAGCTGTACTGACTGTCGTTGCCTTTGATCAGAAAAAGACACATCTAAAACTCTTAGTCCAAACAAATGTCTCTTTGGTTGATCACTTAATTTTCTTTTCTACAACTAGGTTATTTGATTCAGAATAGAGTAGGAGCTCATGGAAATGAGACCCTAGGTCTCCTTTGTCAGTAAACAATTATATACATAGTCCCATATCCACATCTTCCAAAAGAATCCTCATAGAACTTGTCTGTATTACACATTTCTCCCTTATTACATGAATACAAGGCACTGCCTAAAAAAAAGGAAAGGTGCTTAGCATCGGTACATTGTTTCTGCTATGGGTTATGATTAACACGAGGACTCACAAGTATGGCGTTTGCTCCAGTGACCACAAGGCGAGTGACTTGTCTTCTTCTTGCATAATGGCCACAGTGATGGCACGGGTTATGCTTCGGCTGTGGACAATCTCTGGAGAAATGACCTGGTTCTTTGCAGTTGTAACAAATCAACCTCTTCTTTACTGAGCTGTCTGTCTGGGGACAATCATTCTGACTTGGAGTTGGAATTGGTGGTTGGAAATCCTTGCTAACATTGGCATCAGTGGTACCATAGTTGCTATCACCATTGGAGTCTTTCTCAGAGTCACAATTGCTAGGATGAAACTGGAGAAACGATGGATCTGCCAAAAACGGATCTGCCGTCACGAGCCCCAATTGAGCTAAAGCCCTTACCTTCAGGCCTACGCTATGCATTTCTAAATGGCGATGCAGAGTCTCCTGTCATTATAAGTGACAAACTCTCTAAGTGGGAGACGACCCGACTTATCGCTGTTTTAGAAAAGCATCGTGCTACTTTTGGCTATTCCCTCCAAGACTTAAAAGGTATCAGTCCAGCCCTTTGCACTCATCGCATTCCCTTAGAACCGTCTTGCACACCATCTAGGGAACCCCGGAGTAGGTTAAATAATGCAATGAGGGAAGTCGTCAAAAAGGAAGTCCTGAAACCCCTACATGCCGGGATTATCTATCCCGTGCCATATAGCGAGTGGGTTAGCCCTGTCCAAGTAGTGCCTAAGAAGGGAGGCATGGCGGTCGTTGAAAACTCGAACAACGAGTTAATCCCACAACGAACCGTCACGGGATGGAGAATGTGCATTGACTATAGGAAACTCAACAAGGCTACGAAGAAGGATCACTTTCTGCTGCCTTTCATTGATGAAATGCTTGAGCGGTTGGCAAACCATTCCTTCTTTTGTTTCCTTGATAGGTATTCTGGTTATCACCAAATCCCCATCCATCCCGATGATCAAAGTAAGACCACGTTCACGTGCCCATACGGAACGTATGCATATCGAAGAATGTCATTTGGGCTGTGCAATGCACCCGCGTCATTTCAAAGATGCATGATGTCTATTTTCTCTGACATGATCGAGGATATCATGGAAGTCTTCATGGATGATTTTTCACTCTATGGTAAACCTTTCGATCAGTGTCTGGAGAATTTAGATAGGGTCTTACAAAGATGTCAAGAAAAGGACTTGGTACTTAATTGGGAAAAGTGTCACTTCATGGTTCGTGAAGGAATAGTCCTAGGACATCAAATCTACGAAAGGGGAGTTGAGGTGGATAGAGCAAAAATCAAAGCAATTCGCACCTCCAGTCAATGTCAAGGGAGTCCGTAGCTTCTTGGGTCATGCGGGGTTCTACAGGCGCTTCATAAAGGATTTCTCCAAAATCGCTTGACCCCTAACTGCCTTGCTAGCTAAGGATGTTCCGTTTGACTTTGATGATGAGTATATGAAATCCTTTAAAATCCTTAAGGAATCACTCATCTCAGCACCAATCATCCAACCCCCTAATTGGTCGATGCCGTTTGAAATCATGTGCGATGCTAGTGATTTTGCTGTGGGAGCTGTTCTTGGGCAAACTAAGGATAGAAAACACCATGCTATCGCATATGCTAGTAAAACGTTGACTGGAGCTCAGCTTAATTATGCCACAACTGAAAAGGAGCTCCTAGCCATAGTGTTTGCCATTGATAAGTTAATGTCATATTTGGTGGGAGCTAAGGTAATTGTTTACACTGATCATGCTGCACTAAAATACCTGCTAAGTAAAAAAGATGCAAAACCTCGGCTAATTAGGTGGATTCTTCTACTCCAAGAATTTGACATTGAAATTAAGGATAAAAAGGGAGTAGAGAATTATGTTGCAGATCATTTGTCGCGTATGCAAATCACTAACATGCAGGAGCTACGGATAAATGACTATCTGCGAGACGACATGCTGTTGAAAGTCACAGACTCTGACCCGTGGTATGCAACCATCGTCAACTTCGTGGTCACGGGGAATGTACCACTGGGAGAAAATAAGAAGAGGTTGATCTACGAGAGCTACAGGCACTTGTGGGATGCACCTTACCTGTATAGAGTCTGTTCAGACGGTCTACTACGAAGATGCGTTCCGGTAGATGAAGGCATGAAGATCATTGAGAAGTGTCATGCTGCCCCATATGGAGGTCACTATGGAGCATTCAGGACACACACAAAGATCTGGAAGAGTGGATTCTTTTGGCCAACAATGTATGATGACACAAAAGGAATTCGTTCGGAGATGCACAAGTTGCCAGAAGCATGGAGGTATCACTGCTCGAGACGCGATGCCACTGACATACAATCTTCAAGTTGAGTTATTTGATGTGTGGGGCATCGACTTCATGGGACCTTTCCCAAAGTCCTATGACTGCGAGTATAACCTAGTGGCCGTTGACTATGTGTCGAAGTGGGTAAAGGCAATGCCATGCAGGGCCGCTGATGCCAAGCATGCCCGCCGGATGTTCCACAAGATTATCTTCCCTCGTTTTGGAACTCCGCGAATGGTGATAAGTGACGGAAGGTCTCATTTCATCGATAAGACCTTCCGAAACTTTTTACGAGAACTTCGGGCACAGCACAACATTGCCACTCCGTATCATCCCTAGACAAGTGGACAAGCAGAAACAAGCAACAAACAAATCAAGAATATTCTGCAGAAAACTGTCAACGAGATGGGGAAGGCATGGAAGAACAAGCTACCTGATGCACTTTGGGCATATAGGACTGCTTATAAGACGCCCATCGGCATGTCACCATACCAACTTGTCTATGGGAAGTCTTATCACCTTCCAGTAGAGTTGGAACACAGGGTGCACTGGGCTATCCGGACTTGGAACATGGACTTACAAGGAGCCGGACAGCATAGGAAGATGCAGCTCTCTGAGCTGGAAGAATGGAGGAACAAGGCCTACCACAATGCCAGGATTTATAAGGACAGAACCAAAAGATGGCATGATAAGCGGATCAAGCACAAAGAATTCAAAGCAGGGGACAAGGTGCTGCTGTTCAACTCACGGGTGAAGCTTTTCGGACATGGAAAACTTCGACGTAAATGGATGGTTCCATATACCGTCGTCGACGCTACATCACATGGAGCCGTCACGCTGCGCGACAATGAAGGTAACATCTTTAAGGTAAATGGCCATCGTTTAAAAGTTTTTCTTGATCCATTAGAAGTTGATCATGACTTAGATGTTGTGAATCTAGTCTCTTTTAGCTTCTACCCAGAGTCTTTAGGTCCCCTTGATTCGTTAGTTTTCAATGCCACGAGTCCTTAGGCCTCCCTCTAGTTATCTTAGGTCTTGCTTTCATGGATAAAATAAAATAAAATAAAATAAAGTTGGCTCCTTGGTCTTCTAACCAAGTGAGCCCTTTTTGCTTCACTCTTGTCTTTCTTTTTCTTTTTGTGTCCAATAAAGCCTCCCAGATACAAAGACAAGTGTGGGGGTGATCTTGCACATCAACGACGTAACCAAAGCAAGATCACCCTAGAAGTGATGAGCCATGACGAACCACACAGGGAAAATTGATGCAGTCATAACCAATGAGGGGCCAGCCAAACCTCCAGTTCGGCTGAACCACCTCTACCATGAATCGTCCTCTGTTTAATATAGAGCGCAGGTTTGCACAATTTTTTCTTTGGACATCCATTCTATCCTGAGTTTAATTTGATTATCAATTCTTAAATATCGAAGATGATTAAACTCAAGCTAGGGATGGTACAATTAGAGTTCATGATCTCCCTAAAAATAACATGCATGCCTATTATTCCTTGCTCAATACTTGTTGCTTGTGGTGACGTATCCAATAGGGACCCCATGCTATCTAGGTAATTGATGAATGAGATATAGTCTGATGACAGAAATCCTGCTCTTCATGTTGCATACTTGGGAATTTTATAAAAAGAAAAAAATATATAACGATGCTAAACTCCTCATTGATATTTTTTATTCCCACTAGAGCCATAGGTTGATCAGTCATGATTAGCTTGCTACATACGCTGTTTGTCATTACATTGAGCGTTGTCAAGTTTTGTGACCCTAGTGAAATGCGTTTCATACTTTCATGGTCAAGATCACATACATTCCACATACACGCACATATGCTTGACTTCTACACTGGAAGTTAGCATTTCTCAATTACCGTTCATTTCATCCATAGTTCACAAAATAAATACTCCATGTCATTTATGCCTCTTCTTCCAAAGTTCTTTAAAAAAACAGAGAGAGAGAGGCATGGCTATGCAAAAAAAAGAAATAAAAAAAATGCTCATATAAGTATGGAGCATGATGGTGAAAAAAAAAGAAAAAAAAGATAGGCATGCACTCTCCCAAATTTCAAAAGAGAAAATAAATGGAGGAGGAGGTATACAAAAGGAGTTATCTTTATTTTTCCTTTTTCCACCCACAAATTCACCATACACATACACATGCACATTCTTGACCAGAAAGTATGTCTTGTATTTCCGTGGATCCATTATTTGGCTTTGCAATATATGTGATGCAAGTAATGCTCTACTCTTTATCATACCCTGAGCTCCACATAAGCCTTATTAGATGGTAGGAAAAGAAAAGGTGCAATCATATGCCTTTGTGAGGAATCATACACCATGAGTGATCGAGAGAATTAATTGAGGAGCAAAGCAAAGTTATAGTTTTGTGTTACTTGAAAAAAAAACCCCAAGTTGTTCTTCATGAAAAGTTAGGGTGACTTGAGTCAAGATTGTTCCATTTCTCAATTGCTCAGGATCGCATGGTAGACACTACAAAGACCCACAAGTACAGGTATGGCTTTGAATAATTTGTTTGCAAGATTATTAGTAAGGAAGTCATAACTTTGTTGTAGAGTCCAAAGCCTTCACTCGGGACGAGCAAAGGTTAAGTATGGAGGTGTTGTTGACGGTCCTTAAATCATAATATCTTATGCATATATGAAATAAAACATGGTATCCAACTTAGTGGTAGGTATTATTATTAATCATTTCCACTAGTGTTGGTGAAATATGTGTATGCAGGTATTTTGAGAAGAAAACACATCCGTCAAGCAACAAACTGCACCTCCGTGCATTCAGGACACATTTACACAGATTGGAGGCCCCATAAGTCAATTAAACAACTCCAAATGGGCCCAACTATCATGCCAATGGGCTGAGGGCCTCAAAATTAGTGTCCACAACGAAAAACGGGCCGAACGGAACCGTCCCGGGTTCAGCCGAACCACTCTGGTGGCCGTTCATCGCCATGTTTCACATGGACGGTCCTGATTTCATCCCAATGACGGTTGCGGGGTAGTTTGGTCGTTTCCCATACCTGTAACCATCATATGGAGGCTATAAATAGAGCTCCTCTCATTCATTCACAACACACAACTTTGAGCTGAATTACAAGAGGCTCTATTGTATCTTTTGTACATTAGAATAAGGTATAGAGTGAGGGAAAGCTCTGGAGGAGTGCCTAGAAGTTTGGCGCTCATCCGACTTCTACCTCAACGAGTGTAGCTTCCTAGGAGGAATTCTGGAGGAGTACCAGAGCTGTCGGTACACTCTGCTCCGGGTTCGGAGAACTTCTTCTATAAAGTAAGCATTCGTGTTTCTTTCTTATGTTATTTAATTACTTTGTCTAAGTAAGATAGATTTCCATCTTTGCGGGTTCATTGTTTATTATTTATACTAAGTGCTCTAGTACTAGGACTCCGGATAGAGAAGGAAGTTCCTGCGCAAGTATTAGAGTAGTAATTAATAACTTAGGCGTGGTGTCTAGGTTAGAGATTACCTTTGTTTGTTGTGTATCCCACGGATTTGTCAGAGGTAGGCGGCAGGTGGTGACAACCCTGAATTCCGTCCCAGTAATCCTCCACGTTCGGATACATCATAGAGCTATAGCCGGAACCACGTTAGTAGACCAGCAGGGGTCGGTGCCCGAAGCAACAGATAGGGAATTACCTTATTTAGCATAGATAATTAAAATACATAGAAAGTCCTCTCTAGTCTACCTACATACAATTGTTGTCCTTGGATCGTCTTAGCATTAGATAGATTACACACGTTCCCTGAGTTCGACATCCTTTTGGGGCCACCCGAAGGTGAAGTTCTACAGCGGTATTCCGTGCGCTTGCGGATTTATCTGTGGTCGTAAGAAATACCAACAGCCACCTCTTTGGGTGTTCCTCAATCTTCTTTTTCACTAGTTTCAACAATGTCTTATTACTCGACTCGGCTTGTCCATTAGCCTAAGCGTAGTAAGCAGAAGAACTCAACAATTTAATACCATATGATTCGGCAAAACTCTTCACTTCCTTAGACATAAAAGAAGCACCTTGATCCGTAGATAATGTTTGCGAGATACCGAATCTATGGATAATATGCTTCAAAATAAAATCAATTACCTCCGTATGAGTCATATTCTTTAGCGGCACGGCTTCGGCCCGCTTGGTGAAATAATCCGTAGCAACTAGCACGAACCTATGCCCCTTTGATGACGAAGGATAAATTTGACCAGTGAAATCCAAAGCCCAACCTCGGAACGGCTATGGTTTGATTATAGGGTTCAACATGGCGGCGGGTGCCAATTGAACATTGCCGAACCGTTGACAAGCTTCGCATCCCCTATAGTATTTGAAGCAATCCTCAATCATCCTCGGCCAATAGAACCCCGCTCTCCTAAGAAACCAATTCATCTTGTGGGCTGATTGATGAGTTCCACAAATTCCTTCATGCACCTCTCCCATAGCCACTTTAGATTGATCTTCATCTAAGCACTTCAATAATACTCCATCTATATTTCGGCGATATAAATCTTCATCAAGCAATGTTTATTTGAACGCTTGCCACCGAATTTTCCGATCAACCATAAGTGTAGGATCTTTCAAATATCGAATCAAAGGAATCCTCCAATCTTCTTCTGTTTCCTAGACACAAATGTCCGAATTTACAATCAATTCGGCCTTTGAATCAACTGCGGCGTGCCCCCCGGCGCTCTGTCTAGAACCGGTCAGACAGGCCATACAGAGCCGGTCAGACCGCCCAGGGTGGCCAGTCAGACCGCCCCTGGTCACCAGTCAGACTGGCCGCGCAATGCCGGTCAGACCGCCCCTGTTCTCCAGTTTTGCCAATTTTGTACAAAGATTTAAAATCAAGCACCGGCTCTTCTAGTACCAGAAATAATCCCTTCTTCACATTATAGCCGGATGCTTGTTGAGGTAAATCATTTGCTCTAGAATTATCATGCCTAGCAATATGTCTAATAGCAAAATTATCAAAATTGGCAATAATATCCAAGTATGAGTCAAGATACCTATTTAGTGATCCATCCAAGCATTTGTAGACTCTGGCAACTTGTTGCACCACTAATTCCGAATCACCAAAAGCTTCCACGTGCTTAGCTCCAACCAACTCCATCACTTGTAAGCCGAATAATAAAGCATTGTATTCGGCTTGATTATTTGTACAATAATACTCTAAACGAATCGATGCTTCATAACACATACCATTAGGTGAAAACAAAACTACCATCTTTGCAAGAAGAACCATCAAAATAAATCTTCCAAGGTATAACTTCAACCAAGCAAACCTCTTTCTCATAAGCAATATCTACATGATGGTCTACTATAAAATCACATACAATTTGGCCTCTCGTAGATTTCAATGGTTCATAAGCCAAATCATATTCAATCAAAGCATATGCCCACTTGCCAATTCTCCCACTTAGAATTGGCCTTTGCAACATGTGTTTAATAACATCGGCTTGACAAGCAACTATGCATGTACTAGATAACAAATAATGCCTCAATTTGGTACAACCATAGTATAAGCATAGACAAATTCTCTCTATAAAGACATACCTCGTTTCGGCATCCAAAAGATGGCGGCTCAAATATGTAATGATATATTCCTTACCATCTTCCTCTTGCGTCAAAACGGCCTTCGGAGGCAATATATAACCGAAAAGGCTTTCCGGCTTTAGGCGCCCGCACAACGGGTGGAGTAGACAAATACTTCTTCAACCCTTCGAATACCTCTTGTTGCTTTGCCCCCCAAGTAAAATCAGCTTCTTTTTTCAAACAAAGTATAGGAACAAAAGCATCGATTTTACCTGCTAAGTTAGAAATAAATCTTCTCAAATAATTCACCTTGCCTAGCAATTTTTGAACTTCCTTCTTGCATGTCGGCGCTTTGAAATCACGAATTTTTTCTATCTGCTTAGGATCAATTTCAACTCCTCATGCACCATGAATCCTAAGAACTTCCCCGCCGACACACCAAAAGCACATTTAAGTGGGTTCATCTTCAAACCATACAGGCGCATCCTCTCAAAAGCTAACCTCAAATCGGCTATGTGTCCCTCCAAACCATCCGATTTGACAACAATATCATCAATACAGATTTCTAAGAACCTAGCAAATCATGGAAGATCAAATTCATTGCCCTTTGATATGTTGCACCGGAATTCTTCAATCCAAAAGTCATGACAACCCACTCAAACAAAACAACAAATCCCGGGCACCTAAAAGCCGTCTTATACATATCCTCCTCCGCCATAAAAATTTGATTGTAGCCGGCATTACCATCCAAAAACCTAATCACCTTATGACCCGAGGCATCATTAATCATCATGTCGGCTATAGGCATAGGACATTCATCTTTGGGAGTGGCTTTATTTAAATCTCTAAAGTCTATGAAAACTCTAATCTTACCACTCCCTTTCTTTTCCACCGGGACAATGCTAGAAACCCCGCCTTTAACAACCAATCAATCTCTTCTTTGACTCGGTCATATAGCAAAGGATTAAAACGACGAGGTGGTTGTTTATAAGGACTAAAACCCGGTTTAATTGGAAGCCGATGCTCAACTAGCTCACGGCTAAGACCCGGCATCTCATGATATTCCCATGCGAAGCAATTAACATACTCCTTAAGTAGCTCGATTATTTTAACTTTATAATCGGCTCTCATATTTTTGTTTACAAAAGTCGGCCTTGGTTTAGTTCCATCACCTATATCTACTTCTTCTAATGGATCGGCAGATGTAAACCCTTGTCCAAGCTTCTCTACTTCATCAAAATCTTCAATAGTTTCACCAATATCGTTCTTTGTAGACCGATATTCTTGCACCCTTTTCTGTAACCACTCTAAATTAGCTTCTCTACTCATTACACAAATTAATATGGCCTAGCCGTGCTAAACTAGCCGGCTTTACAGAGATAGGTACAAATTTGCCATCGGAAACACTAATGAAATCATAGCTAGAAAGATCCCTTCCCGATAAGCATTGAATATTCCCAAGACGACACTCAAAAGTAGCATCGGCCATTGCAACCTCGGCCGATGTATCCGCTTGAACAATATCAACATCATCGCCATCCCATTGAATTAAACATTGATGAAAGGTAGAAGGCACACAACAATTGGCATGGATCCAACAACGACCCAAAATAACATTGTAGTTACCTTGCACATCGATGACGAAGAAAGCGGTTGGTAGCGTCTTGTTTCCCATAGTAAGCTCCACCGAAAAGATACCCTTCGCCTCCGTTGGTTCACCATTGAAGCCATTGAGAATCATGTTGGTCTTCTTCAACTCATCATCTCCACGCCCCAACTTCTTGAACAACGAGTACGGCATCAAATTCACAGCGGCACCTCCATCCACTATCATCCTAGAGACCGGCTTCCCATCAATATGACCTTTGAGATAGAGAGGCTTCATATGACGGTTTGACTCATCGGGCTTCTCAAAAACCGCATCTTTAGGACCTAGTGAAAATTGAGCAACCTCGGCTTTATCCATAGCACAAAACTCCATAGGCAACATACATACCATGTTGATATCCATATCTTCCTTTGGAGATGACTCATCTTTAGCAACCGATTGTTCTTCCTTCTCCTCTGCAACAACCGGTTCTTCTTTCTCTACGTATTTACGCCTCCATACCGGTGGTGGTCGTAATTCATTGAACCTCCTATCTCTTTCCTCTTCGGCCCTCTTCTCTCTCAATTCTTGGGCCCGAAGATGTCGCAACCTTCTCCTTTGAGTAGCCGTTAAATCCTCAGGCGTCCACCTAGGTTTTGGCTTTGTTCCAGGAGGTAAATAATGTCCCCTGTTAGGCCTGCTCGAAGACAATGAAGTCCCGGCACCACCCTTTGCAAATCTATTGTCGAACCGGCGTTGGAGCCCGGTCAGACCGGACGTAGACCACCGGTCAGACCGGCCAGGAGCGCCGGTCGGACCGACATGAGGCCGGCAGTCAGACCGGCCTGAGGTGTTAGTCGGACCGTCATTGGGTTGGCGGTCAGACCGGCCGTTTGGCTGCGGTCAGACCGGCCGACTGCGATGACCTGGTACCGGCTTCGGGTTTGTTGCTTGAAGACTCTCCAACTTCATCTCCAGAAGGTATTGGCACATCATGAGACCCCACTTTGATGGTAATCACCTCCGAAGTCCTTGCCTCCACCTTAATACGCTTCCCTTTCCTCCTTCATTGGCCCGTTTCTTACCATAAAACCGACCATTGTTTGGTGAAGACAAACGCTCATGAATTGGCCTCCTTGGTCCTCCCCACCCTTGGTTGAATTGCATTGGAGGCATATAATTGAACATTGGCGGTGTTGCCCCCCATGGCATGTAGTAAGGATAAGGATAACCCGACGGCGACATTGGATAAGGACCCCATGACATGTTTTGAGAACAATTATATTGAGGTGATTCCAACCGTCTTGGTGAATGACCAAATGCTCCCTAGGAGGTGATCTTGGTCTTTTCCCTTTGTTGCAAACGCTCTCACCACCTTGCTTTTCATACTTCTCCAAAAGCATATCGAAGGTTACCTTAGTCTTCTTAAGAGCTTTAGAAGTTGAAGCTTCACTCCTATTCTCCTTCCGCACACCAACCTTCGGATTCTTTGACACCATCATCTTGGGTCTAGGCTCTTCAATGATCACTCCTTTTCCCTTGGTTGATTCGGCTTGCTCCGGCCGAACCAATATCTTCTTATCATCAAAATTAATTGTGTTCACCGGAAAATGATCATGATCAAGCTTCATCTTGGAATTGTCAGTGAACTTCAATCGTCCTTCATCTATGGCCGATTGAACCTATTGTCGAAACACATTGCAATCATTAGTAGAATGAGAGTGAGAATCATGCCATTTACAATAAGCTCGACGCTTCAATTCTTCTTGAGATGGTATGATATGGCCTTTAGGTAATCTAATTTGTTTTTCTTGTAAAAGATAATAAAAAATCTTATCACACTTGGCCACATCAAAACTATATTTAACCTCACTTTGCCGATCTTTACGAGGAGTCGGCATTAAATTAGAGCAAACAAAAGGCTTGTTTTTGTTAGTCCATGACCACTCTGCAACATACATATCATGATCACCCTCACCCTCACTATCACTAGCCTCAGGGTAATCAATCAAATTAACATTAGGCTTTTTCTCATGGTCTAACTAACTTTTTATTATCTTTAACCCGGCTTTCCTGAGCCAGAGCCTTTTGCATAAGTTGACTAACATCAAGAAATTGTTGGCCATCTAATCTTTCTTTAATTGGAGCAATTAAACCATTAAAAGCAAGATCAGCCAAATCTCTATCAGTTATGTTAAAGCTATAACATCGGTTTATAACATCCCTAAATCTCTTAATATAATCAATCACAGGCTCATTATACTTTTGCTTAACCGATGTTAAATCAGATAACCTAAGCTCAGTTTCACCAGTATAGAAATAATCATGAAATCTTTGTACTAATTGAGCCCAAGTATGAATAGAGTTTGCCGGTAAAGAAGTAAATCATGTAAAAGCAGTATCAGACAAAGATAAAGAAAACAAGCGCAATTTAAAAGTATCACTATTAGCCTCACCACAGTTGGGTCGATCATAGCTTGGATCCAGGCTTGGTTCGGCGGTGGAGCTGTTCCGAACCTGGGTGGTGCGGCCTACATGAAGGTCATGGGTGCCTGCATCGCGGTGCCGGGGTCGAACTGTGGCAGTTGGCTCTGAGGTGAAGCCCCTTGAGCTGGTGGGTTCGCCTGACTTGGTGCGCCCAACTGGCTCAACAGTTGCCCGACTTGGGAACCCTGACTTGGACTTCCTTCAGCTTGCACCGGAGGCGAAGTTCTTGGTAAGTTGTGGGGTTGATTGAGCTGCTGCAGAAAGGCTTGAAATTGTGCTTGCAGGGCCGAAGCTGCTTCCATCATTGCTTGCGGCGTGTCAGTAGGGTTCGAGTACTGTGTTTGTGGCGCAGCCGGGCGAACTCGCACCGAGGTCTAGTGAGGGGCTGGGCGCACGGTCGCAGCCGGACCGGGCTTGGCGAAGTACGTCGGAGCTTGTACAACTTGTGCAGCATGCGGGGGGAAGGCTTGGGGCTGAGTGAACACCGCCGAAAACTGCTAGGTGTAGGCCTTGGCTTGTCGCGCCACTTCGTAAGCCTGTTGCTGCTCCTGTATCTGGCGAAGCGTGTCTTGCAACTTGGCCATGTTTTGGCGCATAGCCCCCATGTCAGCTTCGGCTTGCGCTTTAAGGTTGGCGTTGGCTTGCGAGGTGGTGAGCACGGCCGAAATTGTAGCTTGTTGTGATGAGGCGGCGCTTGAGACGCCCCCAGGACTTGAGATGAAAGGATTGCATCCCTGATCTGGAGCGCCTTTGCCGTGGCCGCCGTCTTCACCGCCTCCGAGCCTGTCGAAGTGGTCGGCGCCGAAGGTGGGAGAGATGGTCCTGCCGCCGGGAGTGGCGCGGCTGCTGCTTCGGCCTCTGGTGCCGAAGGCGCTTCTCCTTCTTTGCCGGCCATTTCGCCCTCGCTGCTACCCTCCTTTCACTTGGCAACTCTCTCCTTTGCGATCTTCTTCGGTAGCATCAGTGGTTTCGCTCTCACTCTCAGTGGTTTCGCTCAGAGGTCCCCACGGTTGGCGCCAGCTGTTGTCGAATCGACAACTGCTTCACGTCGAAAGACGTGGTTCTCTCAACAGTGGTTGGAAGTAAAGACAATTGTATTGCTTAGTAAAAATTTTTTGGATCCCCCTATTACCTGGCCCTAGGGAGCTATTTATAGCCCTATTGCAGACTCCTCTTTTAGGGTTTAGGGTTTACAGGGGAATTTACATGGTTGCCCTCATGATAGGGACATCATTATGGGTATACAGTGTCTTTTGTTTATATGGGCTCCTAATGGGCCAAGTGACTCGGCCCAGTCTTCGACGAAGTGTCCGGAAGGTGCATTGGCCCGCTTGGGCCTTCTCCGGCGAAGCTTGGTACTTGGCGAAACCCATGCCCTCCGTGGTTGGGCTTTTGCCTCGCGGCCTTTGACCATGTGTCTGTCCGGAAGGGTCCACCTTTGTCGAAGCTCGTAACCAACGTGCCACGGCTTTCGCCCTATGGCTTTCGCCCGCGTTGTCTCTTCGGCTTTCATCGTTTGTCTCCGGCCCACTCCTTTGCTCAAGTCTTCGGATTCGGTAGGCCAGGCCAGAGGTCCTCGTGGTATACCTCCAACACACACACACACACACACACACATATATATATATATATATAATATAATATAATATATAATATATATGTGTGTGTGTGTGTGTGTATATAGTAAAAGTAAATTTGTTTGATGCTCCATTCTACACCCCCCTTCCCAACCGAGATTGCTAAGGGGCGATCGATCGCCCCTAGCGATCAGCCCGTCCCCCTCCCCTCCCTCTAACTAGTTTCCTTTTTTTGGCACCACATTACTTTCCTATTTTAGTAAATTTATGCACCTAAAGTCTATACACCTCAAGTTTACACATCTAAAGTTTAGAGACCCAAAGTTTATAAGTCAAAAGTTTATATATCCAATTCAAATTTGAATTTGAATTCAAATATTTTTTATATATAGTTTTTCTATACATCTAAAGTTTATACACCTAAAGTTTATATACCCAAAGTTTATAAGTCAAAAGTTTACATACCCGTTTCAAATTCGAATTTGAATTCAAATATTAGTATATAGACCCAAAGTTTATAAGTCAAAAGTTTACATACCCGTTTCAAATTTGAATTTGAATTCAAATATTAGTTTATAGACCCAAAGTTTATAAGTCAAAATTTTACATACCCGTTCAAATCTGAATTTGAATTCAAACATTAGTTTATAGACTCAAAGTTTATAAGTCAAAAGTTTACATACCCGTTCAAATTAGAATTTGAATTCAAATATTAGTTTAGAGACCCAAAGTTTATAAGTCAAAAGTTTACGTACCCTTTCAAATTTGAATTTGAATTCAAATATTTTTTATATATAGTATTTCTATACATAATTTTTTCCAACTTTGTTTTTTTATTTTTTAAATTTTAAGGTGTGCTGTAGTAGGAAGAGAAGAAGGGAGGAGGAAGGCGGAGAGAAGGGAGCGAAGGGGGAGGGGCGGGCGGGTGCCCATTAGCCTTTCCCCCTCCCTCCCTGCGCTCCCTCCCGCCGACCCCACCCCTCCCAACGTGCGCGCGCCTCCCTCCTCCCCACGCGCCTCCGCCCTTCCTCCCTCACTGCGCTCCCTCCCGCTGACCCCACCCCTCCCCACGCGCGCGCCTCCCTCCTCCCCACGCGCCTCCGCCCTTCCTCGTGATCTCTCCCACGAGCGCGCCTCCCCCCTTCCTCTCGATCTCCCCATCCTCCGGTTCTCCTTCACTATTTTTTTTCTTCTCTCGATTTCTTCCCCTTCCACCCCCCTTCCTTCCCTAATCCGGTTTTTTTTCCTCCCTTCTCTTACTTTTCCTCCTTAAAAAAATTAAATTTTTTCCCTCCATACTCTTACTTTTCCTCCTTTTTAGAAAAATTAAAAAATAAATTAGTGAATTCATGACTTGAACTCATGATCTCATGATTCATGGCAATGTCACACCCTAAAAATCCGAAATGTATAAATTGTTGTTTAATGGGAATTATTAGAAATGATTTTAAAAGTCTAGAAGAGATCTAATTTTAAATAATAAATTCCAATATAAAAGTGGGCTAGATAAAACTTTATTAAATACTTCATTTGATTCTCTGGTTCCTAGATTTTTCTGGGATTTATTTGAGCCAAGGAAGTATTTTTAATAAATAGAATTGCATTTCGTGAATAATTTAAAAAGAAAAAGGTTTTAAAATCTACCTTTAGGCTTTGGGCCGAAAGTCGGCCCAAAACCTCTCTCTCTCTCCTTGGCCTGCTAGAGCACCCCGGCCCAGTCAGCCCGCCAGCCAAGCCGCCCGCTCGCGCTCTCTCTCCCGCTGACAGGTGGGGCCCACTTGTCGGGGTCGTCGTCCTCCTCGCGCCAGCCGTGCCCTAGCCGCGCCGTGCGCAAGCCGCCGCCGCCCTTCCAAGATTCGGCCGCCCCTTTCCGTCTCCGGTCGAATCAATAGAGGGGAAATGATCCCCGGGATCCCCTCTATCTTTTCTCTTTTGGAATCATCGTCTAATTTCCTTTGGAAATCGCCGGATTCGATCTCGAATCGGATTCGTTTTTCTTCCGGAACCCTAAACTTCTCTTCTCGCCGCCGGCCGCCGTGGGCCTCCATCGCCGCCCTCTAGCCCCTATTTAAGGACCCCCGGAACCTCCTCTCTCCGCCGCCACCCTCGCCTCAGCTCGCCGCCGCCTGTAGCGCCGCCTCCGCGTTCGCCTTTGCGCCGCCGTCGCCGCCACGAGTTCAGCCGAGCACCGCCGCCGCTTCGGTCATCGTCGTCGCTCGGGAAGGCCGCCGTCGGGATCGCCAAGTCATCGCCGTCCTCGTCCCGTCCTCCGTTTCCGCCGAAGATCGCTGGAGCACCGCCGTCGTCGTCAACCCGATCGTCACCTCCGCTTCGACCTAGCACCGTCGCCGTCCATTGACCGTCCGCCGTCGTCTGTGTCATCGATGAGTTCGCCGCGTCGCCCGCTAGACGTAGATGCCCTCCGTTTGCGCCGCCGCGCCGTCATTCGCCGGTGAGCACGCGTGGCCGAGCCGCCGCCGGTGGTGACATCATCGCCGACGTCATCGTCGACGTCAGCTGTGGACCGGCGGTAGATCGATTTGATCTCGGCCGTCCGTTCCGTAGACCGTCGCCGTGCACCCGGTCCACCGTGAGCCCGAGCCCGCTGACGCAATAATTCATTTTTCCTTTTCAAAAATAATTCTATATTGCGTCATAATTCAATTAAAATCTATATAAATGATTTAATCCGATTTAATCTTTAAAAATTCATAACTAATTCATCTTAGCTCGGATTTAGTTGGTTCAAGTCTCTAAATTTTTCTAAAATTGAGATCTACATGTTAAAAATATCCACATGTACTGTTCATGATTGTTTATGTGCTGTTTTGGTGATTTTGCCCTTTTATGCTTAGATTCCGACGTTCCCGGAGAGTCCGATTTCGCAGGAGAAGAATTTGAAGAGTTCCAAGGCCAGCAAGGCAAGTCACACAGATCCCAAACAACCCTTTGAGCATGTCGATCCCGTTTAAAGCTATTGTTTCTATTCAACTACTGCATTTATTTTTGAATGTCATTGGGTGGGAATAACCAATTGCCTTTGTTATAGCCCTTTGATGTTGATTATCTATTCCTTGTCACTTGGTTAATAATTGGATTAGCTAGAACATTATATGGTTTTAGCTAAAGTGAATTGGATGCTTAGCCATGCTTAGAGACACTAGCTCATATAATTGGGATAACTTATGATTCACTATTATTTAATGATGACTTAATGATAGCTCATGATGATTAATATTGTTTAATTAATACCTTACTTTTTTATTAAATTCTGAAATATTTATTAAATGCTATTTATGCAAATGAGACTATATTATGCCATCCTTTGCTATCCCTTGCACTTGCATATTTGCTCCGTGGCTTGCTGAGTATGTCATATACTCACCTTGCAATCATTCATCAGAGGAGGAGTTCTACAGTGATGCCGAAGGTGTGGATGATTAGGCGTAGCCCTAGTCGAGCTGCTTGTGGAATGGAGTCGTCTGCACCGTTTATCTTATTTTCCGTTGCTTAGATCTTTATGTTTGAGAGGAACTATCTACCTCTGTAATGACATTATGTTCGCTTATTAATTAGAGTAATAATTATACTCTATTATCAATTTGTTATTGTGTGCCTCGGCTGATTCCTGGACGAGGGTTTACACATATGTAAGCGTTTGGAATTTTGGATAGAAATTCCGGGCGTGACAAGTTGGTATCAGAGCCTGCTTGACCCTAGGTTATACCAAATGGTTACCCATAGAAGCCCTCTAAATATTGAAAAAATAGAACTGTTCTCTTTTCTTTCTCTTTTAATTAAACCAAGCTAATGGCACATGCAGTTTATAGTCCCTTTAATTGTTCTCATTCAAAATTTATTTATTATTCCTGTGTTGTTAGTACTGTACATCTATTACTGTACTAATGGCCCATTTACCAGCAAAAGTTTTTAACATTACTTTATTCAATCATGTTGCAACATAACTTAGCATGTTGACTTTATAACTCTCTTTTATTTTATTTCTTTTGAAACCTGTTATTCAAAAGTGCAAAATTTGTGATCCCGTTTCTAACTATTTCAACTTATCTTGCAAGATTGGTTTACTTTATTTATTTACCTTTTACTTTGATTTTCTAACTTTATCCAAATTAACCTGAAAACTTGTGCTATTAATTGGACAAATGTCTTAACTCCCTCCTTTCACTTGTCTTTAGATGCCGCGCTTCAAGCCTGAGTACTTGTTCGGTACTGAGGGATTTGTCCAGGAGTTGTGTACGATGTCCTTCGCCATAGGATTTGGGACTGCTCCTTTGTATGCCCAGATTCCTCATGATCGTGATGAAGAGAAGTGCCATGTCAAACTCACCTTGAACAGTAATCGTGAAGATATCCCATCGGTGATGTTCGAGGCTAGAGGGGGAAGCTACATTCATGCTTGTCAGGAGGTGGCAAGGATCGCCATAGGAGAGCTCCGCGAAAGCTACAATGATAAGTTGGCCGACACTGAGTATCGCTACCATCCTCGTCAACACCAGGGAAGTGACCATGGCAGCTACCTTGAACCAGTAGGGATTAAGAATGATGCTACCACCAGGCATTTGGTTGAGATGCTGTGGGCCATGGATGAGACCCGCGCTGAGATTGTGTTAGCAGCTCAAGATCGCGAAGACCAGAATCGTGGTAAGATTTGCAAGCTGGAGGACAAGGTGGATAGTTTGGAGAAAGAACTAGCCGCGTTGAAGGGAGAAGCACCACCACAGAAAGCCAGGGTTTGTCTTACCGCAAGGAAGAGAGCTCTATTTGTTCCTCGCTACCAGTTGGCGCCAAAGGTTCGTGTGGTGGAAAAAGAAGCTGCCCCAGCCCCAGCGGATCCTCCGGTCGTCAACGTAAGTGATGATGAAGGAGAAGAATCGAAGCGCACCCATTCAAAGGTCGAGTGGGGAGCTACTCAAGATGATGGGGACGAGCCAAACGAGCCTTCAATCATCTCTGATGCACGGAAGACCTAGAACGCCTTGTTAAGTCGTTGCCTTAGATCCTTGTGTTAGTTTGCTTGTTTAAGTTTGGCTGTGTGTGTGTGTCTTGCATGTGGTTTACATCATTGGTGGGATGTAAATGCATGCGTTTGTTTGCTTTCGAGTGTTAGGAGGTTGGTGAGTTAAGTGGTGTGAGTCTTCAGATATATGTAATAATGAAACTCAGTTAAGATCAATAAAAGTCAAGTTAGTGAAAATTAAATTCTCTGTCCTAAGTAGTTTTTCCCCTGTTTCTCTTCTTGTGCTCCTATCTATGCCAGATGGTGCTTACTCGCAGCAATGGGAATGGCCCCAACAACACCAACAACAACAACAATGGAGAGAATCCCACATTTGCCCAAGTCCTGGCTCAACAGGCACAGCTTATGAACATGATGATGCAGCAACTCCAGAACCAGCAGAACCAGGGAAACAACCATGCATCTCCCCAGAACAAGCTAGCAGAATTTCTCCGTGTGAGACCGCCCACTTTTTCTAGTACTACCAATCCAGTCGAGGCTGGTGATTGACTGCACGCCATAGAAAAGAAGTTGGACCTGCTTCAGTGCACTGATCAAGAGAAAGTCTCCTTTGCTTCACATCAGCTGCATGGCCCTGCCTCTGAGTGGTGGGATCATTTCCGACTCAACAGGACTACTGCCGACCCAATCACTTGGCTTGAGTTCACTGCTGCTTTTCGGAAGACGCACATACCCTCGGGAGTGGTGTCTCTCAAGAAGAAGGAATTCAGGGCGCTCACTCAGGGATCTCGCTCTGTCACTGAATACTTGCATGAATTCAATCGTCTGGCTCGCTATGCTCCGGAAGATGTACGTACAGATGAAGAGCGTCAAGAGAAGTTCTTGGAAGGACTGAATGATGAGCTTTCTTACCCATTAATGATTGGGGATTATCATGATTTCCAGAAGTTGGTGGATAAGGCTATTCGCTAGGAGGACAAGTACAACCGTATGGAGCAGAAGAAACGCAGGATTGCTCACTTGAAAGCTCAGCAGGGGAATAGTCAAAGGCCGCGTCATGCTATGGGACCTCAGGCAGTGTCACAGGGAGGATCTTCGTCTGTTGTTCGTCCGCAACGTCAATTCTTCAACAACAATGCTAGCAACAACAACCGCAACCAAGCTCCACGTCCTGTTGCAACTCCAACTCAGCATCAGTCTACCAAGAGGGAGCAAGGAAACAAGCCAGGAGTGTGTTTCAACTATGGGGAACCAGGTCATTATTCTGACAAGTGTCCGAAGCCCCGCCGCGTGAAGGTTGTTCCTGCCCAGAACAACTCCTCCGCACTAGCGTCAAAGGCTCGTGTCAATCATGTTGCTGCTGCAGAGGCCCAAGGTGCTCCAGATGTGATTTTGGGTACGTTCCCTGTTAACTCAGTTCCTACAACAGTGCTTTTCGATTCTGGTGCTTCACATTCCTTTTTATCTATGAGTTTTGCGGGAAATCATGGGATGGAGGTAGAAGATCTTAGACGTCCTTTGATGGTTAGTACCCCGAGTAACCAAACACTCTCATCACAACGTAGCCCTTCTGTCAGAATAGAGATTCAAGGTGTACCATTTCTAGCCAACCTTATTCTGTTAGAATCCAAAGACCTTGATGTCATCCTAGGGATGGACTGGTTAGCCAGATATAAAGGTGTGATAGACTGTGCCAATAGAAAAGTAACTCTCACCAGTAATGATGGTCAAGTTGTAATTGTTCATGCATTGCCTTCTGAACCTTTAAGATCAAGTCTGAACCAAATAACTTTGGAAGAGATTCCCATAGTATGGGAGTACCCGGATGTGTTCCCGGATGATTTACCTGGCAAGCCGCCTAAAAGAGATATAGAATTCAGAATAAATCTGGTATCAGGAACAACTCCGATCCATAAGAGACCTTATAGAATAGCAGCCAATGAATTAGCAGAGGTCATTAGACCAAGTTCGTCTCCATGGGGAGCTCCAGTTATCTTTGTGGAAAAGAGAGACCATACTCAGAGGATGTGTGTGGACTATCCTGCACTAAATGATGTGACTATCAAGAATAAGTACCCTCTGCCTAGAATTGATGACTTGTTTGACCAGCTTAAAGGTGCCACCGTTTTCTCCAAGATCGATCTTCGATCAGGGTATCACCAGTTGAGGATCAAAGAGAAAGATATACCTAAGACGGCTTTTACCACTCGGTATGGGTTGTTTGAATGTACTGTTATGTCTTTCGGACTTACCAATGCCCCCGCTTTCTTCATGAACTTGATGAATAAGGTGTTTATGGAATACCTGGACAAGTTCGTGGTGGTCCTTATTGGTGACATTCTTATCTACTCCCGAACCAAAGAAGAGCATGAAGAACATCTTCGCCTTGCACTAGAGAAGCTACGAGAACATCAACTGTATACCAAGTTTAGTAAATCTGAATTTTGGTTGTCTGAAGTAAAGTTCCTTGGTCACGTCATCTCAGTCGGAGGATTTGCCGTTAATCCTAGTAATGTGGAATCCGTAACCAACTGGAAACAACCGAAGATAGTTTCAGAGATTCGTAGTTTCCTGGGTCTTGCAGGCTATTATCGGAGGTTTATAGAGAATTTTTCCAAGATTGCTAAGCCCATGACACGACTGCTTCAAAAAGACGTGAAGTACAAGTGGTCAGAAGAATGTGAGCAGAGTTTTCAAGAGTTGAAAAATCGCTTAATATCAGCACCCATTTTGATTTTGCCTGATCCAAAGAAGGGTTTCCAAGTGTATTGCGATGCATCTAAGCTTAGGTTAGGTTGTGTTCTGATGCAAGATGGGAAGGTGGTTGCCTATGCATCTCGTCAGTTACGTCCGCATGAGAAGAACTACCCTACTCATGATCTTGAGTTAGCCTCAGTGGTTCATGCGTTGAAGATTTGGCGTCACTATCTCTTTAGTACTCGTACAGAGGTGTATACGGATCACAAGAGTTTGAAGTATATCTTCACCCAGCCGGATCTGAACATGAGACAACGGAGATGGTTGGAATTAATTAAGGATTATGACATGGGAATTCATTATCACCCCAGAAAGGCTAATGTTGTAGCAGACGCTCTCAGCAGGAAAGGCTATTGCAATGCTACAGAAGGACGACAGTTGCCATGGGAATTATGCAAGGAATTTGAAAGATTGAATTTGGGAATTGTCAGTAGAGGTTTCATTGCAGCGTTAGAAGCAAAGCCCACTCTCATTGATCAGGTTAGAGAAGCTCAAGTCAATGATCTTGATATTCAAGAGATCTAGAAGAACATGAAAAGAGGAAAGGCTATCGGGTATTTGGAAGATGAGCAAGGAACCGTATGGTTGGGCGAGAGAATGTGTGTCTCAGAGAACAAAGATTTGAAAGATGCAATTCTGAAGGAAGCTCATGACACTTTATACTCCATTCACCCTGGTAGTACCAAGATGTACCAAGATCTCAAGGAAAAATTTTGGTGGGCAAGTATGAAGCGTGAGATAGCAGAGTATGTAGCTGTGTGTGATGTTTGTCAGCGAGTCAAAGCAGAACATCAGAAACTCGCAGGTTTGCTGCAGCCTTTGAAGATACCAGAATGGAAGTGGGAGGAAATCGGTATGGATTTCATCACTGGTCTACCCAGAACGTCATCGGGCCATGACTCTATTTGGGTGATAGTCGACAGACTTACCAAAGTGGCTCATTTCATCCCGGTGAGGACGACATATTCCGGAAGTCGCTTGGCAGAATTGTATATGGCAAGGATTGTGTGTTTGCATGGTGTTCCTAAGAAAATAGTATCCGATCGAGGTAGCCAGTTTACTTCAAAGTTTTGGAAGAAACTTCAGGAAGAGATGGGTTCCAAGCTGAACTTCAGTATCACTTATCATCCGCAGACCGACGGACAAACTGAAAGGGTAAATCAGATTTTAGAAGACATGTTGAGAGCTTGTGCTTTAGACTTCGGTGGAAGTTGGGATAAGAATCTGCCTTACGCGGAATTCTCGTACAACAACAGTTATCAAGCTAGTCTTCAAATGGCTCCTTATGAAGCGCTGTATGGTCGGAAGTGCCGCACTCCGCTTTTGTGGGATCAAACGGGAGAACGTCAGGTTTTCGGGACTGATATTCTGAGGGAAGCAGAAGAGAAGGTAAAGATCATTCAAGAAAGATTGCGTATAGCTCAGTCTCGTCATAAGAGTTATGCCGACAATCGCCGCAGGGATTTAAGTTTTGAGGAAGGAGATCATGTGTATCTTCGTGTCACGCCTCTTCGAGGGGTTCATCGTTTTCACACTAAAGGAAAATTGGCACCGCGCTTTGTGGGATCTTATAAGATTGTCAGTAGAAGGGGTGAGGTTGCTTATCAGTTGGAGTTACCTCAATCCTTGGCAGGTGTTCATAATGTGTTCCATGTGTCACAATTGAAAAAGTATTTAAGGGTACCCACTGAAGAAGCTAATCTGGAGCAGATTGAAATCCAAGAGGATCTGACATATGTTGAGAAACCAATCCGTATCTTGGAGACAGATGAGAGAAGAACCAGGAATGGAGTTATCCGTTTCTGTAAGGTCCAATGGAGTAATGACTTGGAAGAAGAATCTACCTGGGAACGAGAATATGAATTAAAGTCAGCTCATCCGCATCTTTTCGCCAGTTCTTCCGAATCTCGAGGACAAGATAATGTTTAAGGGGAGTAGGTTTGTCACACCCTAAAAATCCCAAATGTATAAATTGTTGTTTAATTGGAATTATTAGAAATGATTTTAAAACTCTGGCAGAGAAGATCTAATTTTAAATAATAAATTCCAATATAAAAGTGGGCTAGATAAAATTTTATTAAATACTTCACTTGATTCTCTAGTTCCTAGATTTTTCTCGGATTTATTTGAGCCAAGGAAGTATTTTTAATAAATGGAATTGCATTTCATGAATAATTTAAAAAGAAAAAGGTTTTAAAATCTTCCTTTAGGCTTTGGGCCGAAAGTACCTCTCTCTCTCTCTCCTCGGCCTGCTAGAGCACCCCGACCCAGTCAGCCCGCCAGCCGAGCCGCCCGCTCGCGCTCTCTCTCCCGCTGACAGGTGGGACCCACCTGTCGGGGTCGTCGTCCTCCTCGCGTCAGCCGTGCCCTAGCCGCGCCGCGCGCAAGCCGCCGCCGCCCTTCCAAGATTCAGCCGCCCCTTTCCGTCTCTGGTCGAATCAATAGAGGGGAAATGATCCCCGGGATCCCCTCTATCTTTTCTCTTTTGGAATCGTCGTCTAATTTCCTTTGGAAATCGCCGGATTCGATCTCGAATCGGATTCGTTTTTCTTCCCGAACCCTAAACTTCTCTTCTCACCGCCGGCCGCCGTGGGCCTCCATCGCCGCCCTGTAGCCCCTATTTAAGGACCCCCGGGACCTCCTCACTGTGCCGCCGCCTCCACGTTCGCCTTTGCGCCGCCGTCGCCGCCGTGAGTTCAGCCGAGCACCGCCGCCGCTTTGGTCGTCGTCGTCGCTCGGGAAGGCCGCCGTCGGGATCGCCAAGTCGTCGCCGTCCTCATCCCGTCCTCGGTTTCCACCGAAGATCGCCGGAGCACCGCCGTCGTCGTCAACCCGATCGTCACCGCCGCTTCGACCTCGCCGCCGTCGCCATCCGTTGACCGTCCGCCGTCATCTGTGTCATCGGTGAGTTCGGCGCGTCGCCCGCGACGCGTAGATGCCCTCCGTTTGCGCCGCGGCGCCGTCGTTCGCCGGTGAGCATGCGTGGCGAGCCGCCGCCGGTGGTGACGTCATCGCCGACGTCATCGTCGACGTCAGCTGTGGACCGGCGGTAGATCGATTTGATCTCGGCCGTCCGTTCCGTAGACCGTCGACGTGCACTCGGTCCACCGTGAGCCCGAGCCCGCTGACGCAATAATTCCTTTTTCCTTTTCAAAAATAATTCTATATTGCGTCATAATTCAATTAAAATCTATATAAATGATTTAATCCGATTTAATCTTTAAAAATTCATAACTAATTCATCTTAGCTCGGATTTAGTTGGTTCAAGTCTCTAAATTTTTCTAAAATTGAGATCTACATGTTAAAAATATCCACATGTACTGTTCATGATTGTTTATGTGCTGTTTTGGTGATTTTGCTCTTTTATGCTTAGATTCCGACGTTCCCGGAGAGTCCGATTTCGCAGGAGAAGAATTTGAAGAGTTCCAAGGCCAGCAAGGCAAGTCACACAGATCCCAAACAACCCTTTGAGCATGTTGATCCCGTTTAAAGCTATTGTTTCTATTCAACTACTGCATTTATTTTTGAATGTCATTTGGTGGGAATAACCAATTGCCGTTGTTATAGCCCTTTGATGTTGATTATCTATTCCTTGTCACTTGGTTAATAATTGGATTAGCTAGAACATTATATGGTTTTAGCTAAAGTGAATAGGATGCTTAGCCATGCTTAGAGACATTAGCTCATATAATTGGGATAACTTATGATTCACTATTATTTAATGATGACTTACTGATAGCTCATGATGATTAATCGTGGTTGGTTAATTAATTAATTTTCCAATTAAAACTTGATAATGGTGGGTTGTGAGCACATGGTTTTGATGGTCGTGCTCATGACAATTAAGGACCGGTTCACGATTTTCAGTTATGAAACATTAACCGTGCCAACCACAAGCCAGCGTGGGCAACGGTTTTACTTTTTGTATAGTATGGTTCATTGTAGAGCACCAGACTGTGAAGTGGCGGAGATAAGCCCACGGGGGTCGCTGAGTAGTTCATGCCTTGTTTACAAGGGGTAATTATGTTCCGGGAACGGTGCATTGCTTTGAATTGTGTTATACAGAGGGTATTGTCACAATCTCTATTCGGGTACTTGTTAAGTATCGCGACGCATGGTTGACATGATGTTGAGGTTGTGTCTTGTGGGTACAGTGGTACACATCTGGCCAGAGTAAAACTATTCGAATAGCCGTGCCCGCGGTTATGGGCGGGTCTAACAATGTCTTTCGTGATTAGTTTCACACCTCTCACCATAATAAATGATGTTGTAATTGGTAATAATTTGTTTAGCTCCTGGTTTGGAATGGTATATTCCTGGTTTGGAGATAGAACTGTGCAGCCGGGAATGGTTGTTCAGAATGGTTGGGCCTATGCAACGGGTATGTTGTATGGCGTTGGATTAATATTGTTTAATTAATACCTTACTGTTTTATTAAATTCTGAAATATTTATTAAATGCTATTTATGCAAATGAGACTATATTATGCCATCCTTTGCTATCCCTTGCACTTGCATATTTGCTGCGTGGCTTGCTGAGTCTGTCATATACTCACCTTGCAATCATTCATCAGAGGAGGAGTTCTACAGTGATGCCGAAGGTGTGGATGATTAGGCGTAGCCCTGGTCGAGCTGCTTGTGGGATGGAGTCGTCTGCGCCGTTTATCTTATTTTCAGCTACTTAGATCTTTATTGTTTGAGAGGAACTATCTACCTCTGTAATGACATTATATTCGCTTATTAATTAGAGTAATAATTGTACACTATTATCAATTTGTTATTGTGTGCCTCGGCTGATTCCTAGACGAGGGTTTACACACATGTAAGCGTTTGGAATTTTGGATAGAAATTCCGGGCGTGACAGGCAAGCTCTCCTAACCAATTCACCATATGATATTATATGAATAGAGAACATTATTTGTATGCTTTGTATGACTGCTCAAATTGTGTGAAACAAAATCAGTTATGTTACTGTTGGAATCATACCTTGTTACTATATTTCGGTAGTAACATTATCGCAGAAGTGCAGTAACACGATACGTTGCTGCGAAATTTATAGGTTGTTATTGCATTTTTTTGCAGTAACATCATGGTGAAATTCTAATAACAGAGAACAAATGGTAGTAACGATACTACTACAGTACCACTACTTGTGCATTGCTAAATTTTTAAATCTCAATCTTGCTAAATATATATATATAGCAAATCTATTCTACACTCCTCCCCCTCCCATGGGCCAATTCCACCTTCCCCACCCTTCCTAGGGCCCAAATCCCCCCTCCCACCTCAGTTAAAGGCTGGTCAAAGCCACCTCCCGCCGGTTGTTGGTATTTCTTAACGACATTACTAGAAATATAATTCCCAGCAATAGCGTAGAAATACTCCTGGTATATTATGGTTACAGAGTTCATCCGCAAGCGCACGGATATACCATTGTAGCATTTCACCCGAGAGTATTCCAAGGGTATCGTATTTATTTAATCCCGTGAAAAGATCATAATAGAGAGAACCTGACTAATAATTTATATGTTACTTGTAATAATCATAGTCCAAGCAGGGGTTAAGATAAATCAAAGGGTAGAGTGACACACAAGCAAGGGAATACTCATTCTCATATGAAAGTATCTAAGCTAAGTGGATAGAAAATAGAAAGAGAATCTATATACATGGTATACATACATCCTAGTTATATGACATACTAGCTAATACCCTCTATCCGATGCCTTCTTGGCCCAAACTCGGTAGGTGGCCTCCTCTGTTGCTCCTTTGTGCAGACTTGTGAATTTTGGCCCAATTCATCGTGTCAATTTTGAGTTCTTTGCCCATTCATGCATAAGTCTGATTCTCGACATCGTCCGATTGATTTATCGTCTAATTTGATGTCGATTCTCCTCCACTTTATGGTTATTCTTAGTGAACCAAATACTAGTGGAATATTATTATTCTAACATGGATACGTATTGCAAGCATAACTAGTTCTCCTCTATTTTGGTAATATTGACGGTCGAAACTGATCACTAACGAACGTCAACACTGGTCAAACCCGCCCATTGACAACCTCCCCTACCCACCACTATGTTGTTCACGTCTCACAGGAATTCCGCAGTAACCTAACGGTCATCGTGTAGTAACAAGATAACTTTCTCACAGTAACAACATCGAAAAATAGTCATGATGGATCTAGTTTTGTTAAGCACTTTTTTACGAACATCATGGTGCAGACGGATTAAAAAAAATACTATATAACGTGAGAGATATTACTCTCTAAAGATTGAGATTTACTTTTTTTTTAGTTCTTGTCTTGCTGGAACAGCGTAGTAACGCGACGGTCAATGTACAGTAACACGACTACTTTCCACAGTAACAACGTTATAAAATAATCATGATGGATCTAATCATTATGGTGAAAACGGTTCTAAAAATAATATGCGATGTGAGAGATATTATTGTTTAAAGATTAGAATTCTAAAAGTTTACTTGTACTAAGCTTGCTACTATGTATCTTTGAATAGACAAAGAGAAGTACTTTTTTGCACTTGTATTTTGCACAAGATTGAGATTTAAAAATTTAGCTATGCACAAGCAGTGGTACTGTAGTAGTACCGTTACTACCATATGTTCTCTGTTACTGCAATTTTATGATGATGTTACTGTAAAGAGTGCAATAACAACCTATAAATTTCGCAGCAACGACCTATACATTTCATAGTAACGTATCGTGTTACTGCACTTCTGCGATAATGTTACTACCAAATCATAGTAACAAGATATGATTCCTACATTAACATAACGAGTTTGTGTTTACAAAATTTGAATAGCTATATAGAGAAAGCAAATAATGAACTCAAATCAAATAGCGTCATAGAGGTGAATTGGTTAGGAGAGTTTGTTCTGAACCATGAGATCATGGATTGTAGCCTTGAATTCATCGATATATTTTTAATTTTTCTATAAAATAGAAGGAAAAATGGCAGATGAGAGAGAAAAAAACGAATAAAAGAAAAAAAAGTAGAGGAGCGCGCCAGGAAGAGAAAAAGCAAAAAAAAAAAAGGAGGAAGGAGGAGGCACATGCAAATAACAAAAACAAAAAAAATATCTTTAGTCCCAGATTCGTAGCTCCGATTTGCTACCCGGGACTAAAGGGGTTGTAAACTAGGGCTACAAAGGGTTTGTGCAGCAGTGGACTAAAGGAGTTGTAAACCGGGGCTACAAAGGGTTTGTGTAACAGTGTTCCACGAATAAGCGAAACGATGGAGCCGTATATTAGCTATAGATAATATGATAATTTTGTATCAGTGACTAGACCATAAACTTGCTCTTACCAAGGTGCCCATTTTGTGGGGATACACAATACTACTACACACCAACCCCAACGGCCCAACCACTTTCTAGGTTGTAGCCACCCACTTTCTAGGTTGTAGCCACCCACTGCTTCTACTTCTAAGTTCTAAACCATGGCAAGCAGAAGATCGAGTCGAGTCGAGAACAGAGGGAAGAGGGAGAGCGCGCAGAGAAGCTAGAGAGACTGCAGCAAGAAGCCACAGGGCGATGGCAGCGGAGACCCCGGCGGCAGGGAGGAGTGGCGTGCTGAAGCACATTGTGCTGGCGCGGTTCAAGGAGGAGGTGACGCCGGAGCGACTGGACCACCTCATCCGTGGCTTCGGCGGCCTCGTAAACCTCGTCCCTTCCATGAAGGCCTTCAACTGGTTCGTATCCTTGCCTTCCAATTCCCACCCGCGTCCGCGTGCTTCTCCTCGTTCACCTGCTTGCCGCTTCAGCGGTTGCGCCCCCTTCGTTCGGTGGCTCTGCGGGTGTCCCGTGTCTGTCGCCTCTGTGACGCGCGGCAGGTGCGCTCGACGAATTGCATGCCTGCTTCGGGTTCAGTTAGCTCGCTAATAATCTCATACAGGGCCGCTGGTTCAGGAGCACGGCGAGTTGTAAAATACTGAACGTATATCATATATCGTATTGCGCCATCCATAGTCTTTTCAGCTAGTAAGTGCACCGCTGTTTATTGCACAGTGCAGGTGGTCAGCTATCCACTATATATTTAGAGACTTGTGAGACACTACTTAAAAAAACATTTTTGTATGCGGCCAAAAATAATTTTTCCAGGCGGAGGGGGGGACCACCTGTAGACCAACGACTTTCGCAGACGGTGCAATGGCCCGCCTGCGAAAATCCTATGGACGAACAAAAAATAAAACGTGCCCCGCCGGCCACGCACCTCGCCGCCGCCGCCGTCCCCCGGCCTCCCTCTGGCCGGATCTGGGAGGGGAGGGGAGCCGCGCCAGGAGCCGTCGTCGTCGCCGCCCCGCGTCGTGGCCGGCCACACGCCTCGCCGCCGCCGCCCTCCCCCGGCCTCCCTCCGGCCGGATCTAGGAGGGGAGGGGAGGGAAACCGCGCCGGGAGCCGCCGCCTCCGTCCCGCGCCCCGCCAGCCATGCGCCTCGCCGCCGCCGCCCTCCCTCGGCCTCCCTCTGGTCAGATATGGGAGGGGAGGGGAGGAGAGCTGTGTCGGGAGCCGCCGCCGCCCGCCATCCCGCGGCCACGCGCCTCGCCATCGCCGCCCTCCCCTGGCCTCCCTCCAGCCGGACTGGGAGGGGAGGGGAGGGGATGGGAGCCGCGCCGGGAGCCGCCGCCGCAGCCCCGCGCGTCGTCGTCACCGTCCCACACCCCGCCGGCCACGTGCCTCGCCATCGGAGCCCTCCCCCGGCCTCCCTCCGGCCGGATCTGGGGGGGGGGCCGTGTCGGGAGAAGCCGACGTTGCCGCCATGCCGCCGTTGTCGCCACGTCCACGCCGCCGCAGTCGCCGTCCGTGCTGCCGCGGTCGCTCCCCCTCCGGCGGGGAGGGAGGGAGGGGAGGGGAGCGGAGGGGGATGGCCCAGTGGGAGAAGTGTTGAGGGAGCGAGAGAGAGTTGAGAGGGAAATGAGTAGTGGGGAGGGGTAGAGGAGAAGATAAGTACTTAATATTTTTTTTGGTATGTACGATTTTTGCAGGCGGACCACATAAGGTTCGTCTGCAAAAATAGATTTTCGCAGGCGCCGCTTAAGTAGTCCGCCTGCGAAAATGCGCCACTTAAGTGGTCAGCGAACTTCACCCCAATTTATATTTTCGTAGACAGTCATTTGGTTCTAAGAATCATGTCCGCCTGCGAAAAAAAGACCTCCACATATTTTCGTAGACGGTCATTTGATTCCAAGGATCATGTCCGCCTGCGAAAAAAGGACCTCCACGTCGGGAAAAATGATTTTTCTAATAGTGAGATCTTGTTAATGTAGTGTAACAAAACAGCATGGCATCATGGATATGAGTTATGTCGCCACTAGGACAATTGGCTTCCTGTGGATCTTTAATATGTTCATGACCCATGAGATTGTTTTTGCACTGTGTAAAAGAAATGGAAAATATCCTATGATCAGGGGCCTCCTGTTTCCCAATGGAAACCATATTTTGTTACACAAACAGGTTTGTAGAATAAGAAAGAGAAGAAACCTTCCTTCCTAGGCCAGGGGAGTCCAGAGTTGCTATGAGAACATTATGATAGTTATAAGTGCATCTACAGGTCCCAAGAAACAATATTGGTGCACACACATTCACACCGTCCAGGTTTCACATTGTGGAGCATAGTCTCTTTAATGTATTTACTTTTTACAATGTTTTGCCTCAATCCTTTCCCAATTCAGTAGCTTCCATCATTTGCATATGAGACTTAGACTTAGGCCTTGTTTAGTTCGCAAAAAGAAAATTTTTGAGTATCACATCGGACGTTTGACTGGATGTCGAAAGAGGTTTTCGGACACTAATGAAAAATCTAATTTGATAACTCACCTGAAAACCGCGAAATGAATTTATTAAGCCTAATTAATCCGTGTTAAGTACATGTGGGTTACTGTAGCACTTATGGCTAATCCTGGACTAATTAGGCTCAAAAGTTTCGTCTCGCGATTTCCATGCAAACTGTGCAATTAGTTTTTCATTTTATCTATATTTAATGCTTTATGCATGTGTCCAAAGATTCGATGTGACGTTCTTGGGAAAAATAATTTTGGGAACTAAATAAGGCCTTAGCTTATCAATCTTAGAGATTTTAAAACATAATCCCCCCTTCTACTTCAGAGTGCACGCTTGACCTGGGGACACGTAGTAAATACTAACAAGGAGGGTGCTCGTCCCTGCGTGGGCAGCTCAGGGGCAAAACCCTAGCCACCATTGCCAGCCCGCCCTTCCCCCTCCCTCTGTCTTGCTGCCGAGCAACCATGCGACCAGGATTGTGGTGGCGGGGCCTAATCCCGACAACACATCGACTCTAACGTGGAGGAGGAGGCGCAACGCGTAGCAAGGTGACAACGCACCCCGACAAGGTGGCAGCGCGTCATGGTGAGGGAAGCCGCAGATCCTATGCTACCATGACCGGATGTAGCGCCCACACGGCCAGATATGGCGCCTCCATGTCAGGCCTGGCCTGGGGTCGAGCGGACGCAGGAGGCCAACATGGCTGGAGATGGCCAGGGCAACAACAACGGGGTGGCACGGTCACCGGAGACGGGAGAGACAGACATGGCTGATGGCACGACATCGGGAAAGTCCAGCGTGGCCAACGACATGTCAGTAGGAGAGGCAAGCGGCGGAGGTTGGTGGGCATGGTAGTTGGCGATGTCCAACTACATCGACGACGAACACTGATGGCGGGCAACGGTGATGGCTGGGATGTTGAGCACGACGTCATTGCTAGCCAACGTCACCCCTATTTCCTCTCCATGGAGCTCCTCCCTGCTATGGCCAATCCTTCCGGTCATGGGGAGCTTTGTTGGTGAGACAATGGTGGCGGTGGCTGTGGAAGAGAATGCTCTAGCTTCGCAGGAGATGGCGTTGGCCTGTGCTGCAGACCCGACGAAGGTGGGTCCGAGCTTCCTAGAGGTGAGCTCAGTGGTAGAGCCAGGATAAAATTACAGTAGGGGCTAAACTAAAGTGACCAATAAAAATTAAAACATGTCTCATATAAATTGGCTATATTTCTAATACAAAGTATAAATATATGAATTAGAATTTTAGGGGTATAATAAGGGCTCTAATGATCCATTAGGGGGTAGGGGGTCTAAAGACCCCCCATCCCCCACGCTATCTCCGCCACTGGGTGAGCCGTAGGCTAGGAGAGGGATGAGTGGATCTTCGTCCTCAACTCCTCTTTGTGAGGATGACAGGGAGCTCGCGTCAACGATCTTACGTGGAGTTAGTTTTGGGAGGGCATTGCCACCACCTTGTAGGTCTTGCGACGATCGGTCACTTAGCAGCAGCTGGCTCAGTGCCCGTTCCTTTACCTGGGTTGTGTGAGGAGCTGCTAGTAGGTGGTGATGTTGGTGTTTGTTTTTTTTTTCTGGCTAGGGTTGTAACCTTTTAATTTTTCCCGCTATATAAATATGAAACTTCACACTATCTCGTTTTGAAAGAAAAAAGAGTGCATACTTGACCCGTTTGACCAAATGATTTTTTTTCAATCACCTTACCACAGAAAAGCTCATCTGGATTTATCCATTTTTCTTTAACCCTTTTTATGGTAAATGGGAGTGCATACAGGTGTAAGCATTAACACTAACTAGGGAGGAAGCCCGCGCAGATGCACGGTCAATTTATTTATTCTTTACTAAAAGAATGTTAAAAAGATGTTATCTTACCATATTTTATTTAAAAACCATAGATTATCTTATCTCTACCCTCAAATTGACCGTAGACTTTGATACATTAAATTGTAAGAATGTCTCTCATATTAAAAAAAATTGTTGTGTCCTGGTTATATATAAACTTTTTATCACAAATACTTATTATTTCTCTTGAAAGAGCTGGGTGCCTTTTTAATAGATAGAATTGAAAAAACAAACGTAATATATCATTAATACAATAACAAATCATCTCAATTTCATACCGAAGTGCACATATCTCACTTGTGTCTAATGCATAAATATTTTTTAAGTACCACTTCTAACAATTAATAATTAATAAGAGAAAACCATTAAAATTATATATAAATACCCATCTAATGTGTTAAGTTGGCCATAGCTACTAAGGCTTTATTCTCTAATGCCTTGAAATATGGGTCCCGCATCGACGTAGCCATGCCCCTCAAGACTAGCATCGATCACAATTTTAACACCTAGCTTATTGTCTACACACTTATAAAAAAATGTATTAGTAAGTAGGCTAGTTGAGTTCTACTATCAAGAGTGAAATGAATCATAGAGGGCTCGATGGACTCCTCATTTGGGTAGGTATAAACATAATAAACACACTTATAAAAAAATATATTAGTAAGTAGGCTAGTTGAGTTCTACTATCAAGAGTGAAATGAATCATAGAGGGCTCGATGGACTCATCATTTGGGTAGGTACAAACATAATAAAGTTATAGTTTTAAATTTGAGGATTAGGACGGAAAGATTAATACTTCCTCCGTTTCATATTATAAGACTTTCTAGCATTGCCCACATTCACATATATGTTAATAAATTTAGACATATATGTGTGCGTAAATTCATTAACATCTATATATATATGAATGTGGACAATGTTAGAAAGTCTTATAACCTAAAACAGATGTAGTATTTTTTAATCATACGTGCGTACGTATGTTTTTCCAGGTGTTTTTTTTGGATGAATAGTACTTATTTTTCTGTGGTACGTACACGGGGAATTAATATGGAGGAATTATTTTAACACATCTAATCTAATGTTTAAAAATAATGGGTCACGTGACGGCTTAGGAGCGTTTCTACGATGTTCAATGGCCTTTTAGTATATAATAATATTCTTACCTTAATGATTGGTGGATAGCAGTGCATACATATAATTTTAAGTGTAACATAGAATTGACACATAAAGCAAGACATATATGAGTCGAGTACACTGGACCTTATACACCATATATACTCAGATTAACCTAAGCTTAAACTCCAAAGATTGAAGAGGAAAAGATCAACATATGCACCTCCTATTCCTCTTAGTTAAGACATATTGGTCTGGTTCATTTAATCATTTTTTTATAGTCATTTAAATACTAAAGATATAATTATATCAAAATATTTATCTGGACATATCTAGATTTACATTATTGTGATAATTCATATTTTAAAATGGAGATAATATTTTTTAGTGATAATCACAATTAGAGTATTCTAGTTTGGGATATTGTAGACTGCTTAAAATATTAAAGTTATGATGACGTCAATTTTTCATGAAATATTTTAGTAACATTACTTTATTTTGTGAAAATAATATTATTTTAACACATCAATATTTTAGAACGGTGGTTTTTTTAGTGCTAATCAGAACTAATTATTATATTTTATTGTGTGATATTATAGAGCTAATCTAATTATGCATGATTGTGAAGTGATATATGTTGATATGATCTACATTATCTATGTTCTACACAATATTTCTTTTATTATTGGGATGGCATGCGAAAGGTTCGGATATGATTTAAAATAATAGAGGAAATTATTTTGGAATGTTACTCATGATTTAAGTGTTTTTATTTTTGTCATATCTATCATATTTAATTTCTTATGAGTTAAAAAATTTAGTAGCTTTTATTGGTATTTGAATGGTTAATCAAGCACCATGAATACGATAATGAAGAATGATAAAATAGACTTATGTGCAATATAAAGGTTTTGATTATTTCTCTATACGGAAATTATTTAAAAACATTATTTTTAATTGTAAAAAACTTTAAAGAAAGAAAGAGATGAGGAGATTGGATAGGAGGGGGAGGTATAAGTATGTACGTACATACCATAGGAAGAGGGTGGGTTGTTGGGGAGAGGGGAGGGAGGAGGATTATGGTTTTTTTTCTCTAAAAATAAATCTCATAGATGAAAATAGTGGGTCTTCGAAAAGGAAATCTAATAGATGAAAATAGTGGGCCTACCGATTTATTAGAGAGCCACATGGCAGCTTAGGAACATTTGTAGGAGTCCCACATGGCGGCTTGAGAGCGTTTGTAGAAAGTTTAATGGACTTTTAGGAGGGAGGAGGATTATGTTTTTTTTCTAAAAATAAATCTCATAGATGAAAATAGTGGGTCTTCTAAAAGGAAATCTAATAGATGAAAATAGTGGGCCTACCGATTTATTAGAGTGCCACATGGCAGCTTAGAAGCGTTTGTAGGAGTCTCACGTGGTGGCTTGAGAGCGTTTGTAAGAAGTTTAATGGACTTTTAGTATATAATAAATAGATAATAGATAAATTTCCCTTGTTGGATAAAGAACTAAGAGAGAATCTACTCCATGTTTTCGAGTTTGCACTAGTTCAATAATTTACCATAGACTTTCTCCCTTCCCATGATATACCGCTTTACTACAGAATTCATCAATTTCTTCTACAATATGCCATTAGACCATTTATTTGTCAAAAATGCCCAAACATACGTTCCCGTACATATAGTGAACAATTGATTGACCAGCTATGGTTTCCTTGCACGACATATTAGCAGATGATTTATTTACATTAAAAACAACAACACAAAAAATATTATGTGTAGCATGTAACATATAAAATATTTTATAAAAAAAATAGCAATGCAAAAATTTTAAAACTTCTATGTTGTGAAACGAGGCTATACATAATATTTTGTAATTACTTATTTTTAATGTGATAAATCAATTGTCATATGTGCATTTTGGGCATTTTTTTAAAAAGAAACATTGATAAACTCAGTGATTTATAAAATGAAAATGTCAATGGTAAATTGTTGAACCAATGCAATCTCGGTGGCATAGAGTAGATTTTCTCCTAAAGTTCTGATATCCCAAATGTGTGACATTTGTGAATTCATTTTCCCTGGTGCAAATTTAGCTACATTGATGATCTATTTCTCAAACCATCAGTTTCTAAATGTGCGGTTTAATTTGCAGGGGAACTGACGTGAGCATAGAGAACATGCACCATGGATTCACACACGTATTCGAGTGCACTTTTGAAAGCACAGAAGGAGTCAAGGAGTACATTGAACACCCAGCACATCTTGAATTTGCAAAGGAAATCTTGCTTGCAATGGAGAAGACACTCATAATCGACTACATGCCAACTGCTGTAAATAACAGCTGAGCATAACAGTTTGGGTGCTTAAGCTTCTTTTGTCGTTGGTTGCACTTCAGAATATCTGCGGCAAAATTTTATTTTAAGACATGCGAATTGAACTTTTATGCTGAATAAATTTGTCATGTATGTTTTCACTTATCGATTACAATGGTTCAATTTGGTGCTACGTATGTCAAACAGTTTGCTTTTTTTTGTTTTTCCAAACAAGTTTGCTCCAAATATCCGTATTAAGTAATGATGGAGAAGAAGATGGCACGCACGCACGGCACCGGTGTATTTATCTATGTTATCTTTTGGATGAGCTTAAGATTTTCAGACGGTTGATGAGTAGTCAGTTGAAAAGAATTTGGAAAATCTGGATCTTCATTTCTGGCTACCGGCTTCCGGTTCGTTTTTTAGATTATATCTTTACCTATTAAAAAATTAAAAATGATTCCGTACTCATCGTATTTTTGTCCGTCGTCTCTTCGTTCCAGCAAACCTTGTCATATATGTGCTTAGCGTTTTGAAGATATTTCCTTTTTTTTTCTCCACCTCCAATACGTTTTCTACACATATAGACCTAAAAGTGTAAAAGGGCCCAACGTCTATCACAAGCTGTCTCTCTATTTTGGGCTGTCTCAGTGTAAAATATAGCCTATCTTCTGAATTATTTCAGATTTATTTGTGTTTATTTCATTAATTTTGTAACATGCAAATGCAAAACATACTGAATTTTGTATGGGCAGCTTGGATGCATGTTCATTTATTTTGTGAAGGATTCATCTACATATAATTCTTTTTAACATCATTTTTTAACATATGATTTTGTTGGGCTATTTAGGATTAGGTGATTTATATATTACTAAAAACTGAAGTTGTTTCCGCCGATGGTTTTGGGACATCATCCGGATTTGAGTTAATTTTTAAATTCATTCGCTTTTAAAAGTACAAGGGTTTGGAATTGGATATCATCTCAAAATAAAATTCCCATATACTTTTTTTTAAAAAAATATCAAATAATAATACGATTAAAACAGTCTTCACCCGTTACAACGCACGGAATTCTTTCTAGTTACTACATAAATTAAAGCCTACTAGATGAGAAGATGCTAATATAAATTGAAAATGCTGAAGTTTTTCAATTCGGATCCTCTCTGTTGTGGAGGAAAAAATTCAAAGGTTTGCTACAGTACCCGGCATTTGGAGTGCTGTGGATCATCCTGTCGACGTTTGATGTTGCGATTCCGGTATTTGCATAGTATGGGGATCATTGGTACTAGGGAATACACGAGACTGAGGTAAAAGAGACGGAGACAAGGATTTTTATACAGGTTCAGGCCCCTGAGTTGTCAGGTAATAACCCTACATCCTGTTGGCCGAAGCCGGTATTGCTCTTATTCACCATAATTACACCAGTACAATATTTGGGGTAGCCTATCTAACTATTGTCAACATGGCGGTCTGTAGTTCTGACTCGTAGTCGACAACAGGGTAGTCTTCCTCCTCGAATCCGTGCCCGGCGAGATCAGAGATAACGCTTTCGTCTCTCCTGACAGTATCCGGAGACACTGTAGGGGACTAGCCGTGCTTATCCCTGAAGTCGATATCCGGCATCTTGTCTTGGTGTATGTTGGTTTGTATGTTGATCTTCTGTCTTCTATGGTGGGTGTTGATTGAGGTGGTCGTGTCCGTCTATGTTCATTGTCCCCCCTCTCCTCCTAAGGGGCCTTGTATTTATACCCATAGGTATCCCCTTGTCCAAGTAGAACTAGGAAAACCAATATGGATACAATCCGAGTAGTCCTTGTCGTTTCCATGTAGAACTCTGGTTGTCTTTCCTTATCCGGAACTCCTCCTATATCCGCAGGTTGTTTCCGTATAGGACATGGTATGTGGTGGGTCCTGCCGAGATTTAGTCGACTACTATTAGCTATGTGGTATCCATAACCCTGACAGTAGCCCCCGACTTCAATGCAAATGAACGAACTCATATTCTCAACCGCAGACCCTGGAGTAACTGTTATCGAGCTCACGTGAACGTTCTCGGTGAGTTCAGAGATAACGTTAGACTTCCTTTATCAGCCTCGTGCGGGCACCTAAAGGGTCTGTCTGAGTCCATCTCCGACGTAATCCAAGAAAGTACAGAGCATACGACTAAGTCTCCCGTCTTGCTGTAATCGAGAATTTGGATTGAAGTCAAGAAATTTTATCTCGGCGGGTACACCATTTCTTCATTCCGTATTCCTTGTCGAGATCCACCAACCGTTCTTGAGTGATCGAGAAAGCGCAGAATCTGCGACGGAGCCTTGTCAACATTTGTCGTACTCGCCTTAGTCGATCTTGGTGTAGAACCATAGAGACATGCGGTCTTCGATAATGTCGAATAGAATTTTCCTGAAATCAATACTCAGAAAAGAATATTAGATAGAAATAGCCCCTGATCGAAAGCTCAAAAGGTGACATGTTATAATATGTATGGAAAACTGAAGATGAATTAAACTTACAGACCAATGTTTTGTATATGAGCGTGTACTCTTTTACCGACTTCGATCAGTCAGTTTGTTAAGTTATACACTCTCCCTAGCCCCCAGCCTTGTCGTCGGAGAATCGTTCTCGGATGATAAGGCTCTTGGACCTTTGACCTGCCTCGGTTGAACAACCACTGATCCTAGCCCCCAGCCGTGAGGTTGGAAAATCAATTTCCGATTACACGGCTTGGTTAATACGCACAGCAAGAACTCTTACACGACCAGATCTTACATGGTCTTTCGTCTCTGAAGGATCCGACAAAGCCTTATCCGCTCTAGGCGTCCCCAGCCGAAGTTCCCTTAGGTTCCTCAGAGGCTTTGTAAAGACGGCGTAAAGGGACATTAGGATAGGTTTCAACGCTAGGTGTCTTTTGTGGTAAGGGATCTCTAGGTAAAACACTTGTTGAAGTAGAGGTAATGGGAGAATCGCTACACCTCTGGTCAAGAACCGGGTAGTAGTCATAACTCAACCACTAGAAGTAAATGTACGAGAGATCGCTATGATTGACTGGTTGAGAACCAGTGAGTAGGTGTCTCTCGATCATTTGAAGTCGTGGTGCGAGGACCGCTGCATTATTGTTGTAGTCGTACCTCGACCATCTAAGGTTGCGGTGCGAGAGATTACTACGCACTGGTTCGAGGACCAGCGAACGTGTAGAATTATCTCTCGGACACCAATGGAGGTTGCGGTACGAGAGATTGCTACGCACTGGTTCGAGGACCAGCGAGCGAGTAGAATCATCTCTCGAACACCAATGAAGGTTGCGGTGCGGGAGATTGCTACGTACTGGTTTGAGAACCAGCGAGCGAGTAGAATCATCTCTCGAACACCAATGGAGGTTGCGGTGCGGGAGATTGCTACGTACTGGTTCGAGAACCACATTGCTATGTACTGGTTCGAGAACCAGCGAGCGAGTAGAATCATCTCTCGAACACCAATGGAGGTTGTGGTGCGGGAGATTGCTACGTACTGGTTCAAGAACCAGCGAGCGAGTAGAATCATCTCTCGAACACGAATAGAAGTGCTAGAGTTGGTTTATTACATGTGTATCTCATGTGGCCAGCATGACTCACATACCCAACTTATAGCATATCCGGATATCCGTTCGCAATCATGTCGGGTGATCAAGCAGACGACATTCGCGAGGAACTATCTGTTAACAACCTTTTATCGAGTAGTCCAGCCATGGCCGGTGCTATGAGATAGGTCGTTAGTCTTCATTGGTAGGTTGGGCGCGACGACTCTGCATTTGTCGAGATCGTTCTCGATAATGCGGTGTACTTGACCACAACCCACTCGAGTGCTCAATTGTTCCTAAAAAATATTTTCTAGAAGGCAAGACATATAGCAGAGAATATCGAGTATGTATTCAAAAAACTGCATGGATCTTCTAGTATTATCAGGATATAACGAGCAGATGTAAATATCAGGTATTATGTAGACCGTAAATAGGCATGATTTATATATAGGAAAATAAAACGAGCCCCCAATATTAAACCGTAGTCAGCTAATGTCGGAAACACTCGTATAATAGATATTGTATAAAAAACATGCTCTAGGTAGACATAATAAATTATTGATTCAAGAATGTTGTATGATCTGAATAGATACGATAAATTACATATAAAATATTGTGTACCTGTGTAGATATATGCCGAATATATCTACGGAATTAGTAGATTAATTTAAAAATTAATCTTACTAATTACCTTGGGAAACATGGAGTATGTGTCATGAAAACACATATAAGAGCTCTGTACGGCCAATATACATGCACTTGCGCACATGGGTGTTGGCTCAATACAGGGACATGCAGAGTAACGTCAGGCTGTCGACCAGTAGATCGTGGCTAGAAATCTTGTCCTAGTTAGAACACGGTAGTACTAATCCAGCGGTAGATTTTTGGCTCCTCGACGTGCTTGATTGGTTGGTAGGGATCGGTGTCGGGTTTGACTTGGACTCAGCCGACTGATACCTCGCACCAGTTGATCTCCCACACGTCGAGGGATTAATGTTGGATCATGCCAACACCATGGTCCTCCGCCGCAGCAACACGTCGAAGCTTGGTTGATCTCGAGAGATCAAATAATTGGCGACGATGGTTCCAATCTCGTCGGGAGACATATTCCGGTCAGGTCAGATCTCCCCATAGCCGAAGTCGTCGACTAGCTTGTTGTTGGAGAATCCATCTTTTGAACCCATCTCGTCGAAATCCTGAAGCACCAAAATTCCCCTACCTGACGCGCCACTGTCAACGTTTGATGTCGCGATTCCGGTATTTGCATAGTATGGGGATCGTTAGTACTAGGATATACGTGAGACTGAGGTAAAAGAGACGGAGACGAGGATTTTTATATAGGTTCGGGCCCCTAAGTTGTCAGGTAATAACCCTACATCCTGTTGGCCGAAGCCGGTATTGCTCTTATTCACCATAATCACACCAGTACAATATTTGGGGTAGCCTATCTAACTGTTGTCGACATGGCGGTCTGTAGTTCTGACTCGTAGTTGACAACAGGGTAGTCTTCCTCCTCGAATCCGTGCCCAGCGAGATCAGAGATAACGCTTTCGTCTCTCCTGACAGTATCCGGAGACACTGTAGGGGACTAGCCGTGCTTATCCCTGAAGTCGATATCCGGCGTCTTGTCCTGGCGTATGTTGGCTTGTATATTGATCTTCTGTCTTCTATGGTGGATGTTGATTGAGGTGGTCGTGTCCGTCTATGTTCATTGCCCCCCTCTCCTCCTAGGGGGCCTTGTATTTATACCCATAGGTGTCCCCTTATCCAAGTAGAACTAGGGAAACCAATATGGATACAATCGGAGTAGTCCTTGTCATTTCCATGTAGAACTCTGGTTGTCTTTTCTTATCCAGAACTCCTCCTATATCAGCAGGTTGTTTCTGTATTGGACATGGTATGTGGTGGGTCCTGCCGATATTTAGTCGACTACTATTAGGTATGTGGTATCCATAACCCTGACACATCCCTTCGAGGGCGGACGGATCCGATCGTCACTACAGTAAAGCTGGCAAAGTTGTGTACTCCTTCTGTACTCATAAAGGAAGTCGTTTTGGCATCGACACAGTCTCCAAAACACAACTTTAACTTCTTGTTTTTATAAAAATATTTATTGAAAAGTGATATATGTATACTTTTATGAAAGTATTTTTCAAGACAAATCTATTCATATAATTTTTATATTTTTAAACTCAATAGCTTGATAGTTATTCATGATTTATATTATGAAGGTTTGACTTAAACATTGTCCTAAACGATTTCCTTTACGAGCACGGAGATAGTACAATACTTCCATCCTGTATCTACAGTAAATAATCACTGTAGCGTTACTGTTTTGTGTACTTCTTCCGTCCTAAAATATAGCAACTTTTAGCTATGAATCTGATCATATAGTTGTCTAGATTCATAGCTAAAAATGCTTATATTTTGGTACGGGTGTAGTATCTCTGTAGTGATGCATTGGATCCAGATCCGAATCCAAAGTTTTTGAGTTGTAAAAAAGAAGGCAAAATTGATTTTCCCCAAAATTGATTTATTGCGCCATATTTTTCACCAAAAAATAGTCCGTATGTATTTACATTGTAAGTCTCTAAATTACATATGTAATTTTAGTGTATTTAGAATGTAAGTTCCAAAATTACATATGTAAATCTTAAAATTATGTATGTAAATCCTAAAATTACATATGTAAGTGGTGTGTAAATGGGATGTAAGCTATTGTGTAAATTTGTATAGGAGTATCTAATCATCATGCAACATAAATCGTTGAATAAAACAGTCAGATTCGGTAATCTTTGAATAAAACGATTAGAAAAAACAGCAAAGCGTGTGTGCTGATGCCCTGCGAGCACGAATCCACACACGATGCCCTGCGAGCACGAATCTTCATGCCAATCTTAAGGCTGAAAATTCGACTGTGTTTATGATAAAAATCTATCGCCATAATTATAGACAATAAAAAAAGAAAGACCTTAAAATGGCTCGTCACTATCCGCACGACGTCCCCACCATTGGGATGGGTGCCTATTTCTTGGAGACCGTTGACTCCTCTCTCTCTATTTCCAACCGCTTCTACTACTCCACTATTTGCCAAGCCAATCGGGAGATCGAGCAGAGCTGCAGAGAGCAGAGGGAGATCGGAGATCGAGAGCGCGCGGGGGGAGCTAGAGCTAGGTAGCGAGGGAGGCTGCTGCAGCAGCGAGAAGCCCAAGCCCCTAGGGCGATGGCGGCGGAGGCCGGGAGCGGCGGCGTGGTGAAGCACATCCTGCTGGCGCGGTTCAAGGAGGACGTGGCGCCGGAGCGGCTGGACCAGCTCATCCGCGGCTATGCCGGCCTCGTCGACCTCGTCCCTTCCATGAAGGCCTTCCACTGGTTGGTGTTCTTGTCTTCCCACCCGCCTGCTTTCGATCTCCTCGTCTCGTACAGATGCACCGTTTATCCCCATTTGTTCGGTGCCTGTCTGGTGCTCGACGAATTGTTCGGCCGCTGGTTTGGGAGCACTGCGAATTGTCGAGTACTAGAACGTATCACAGTTGTAAATAGTGAACGGGTTTTGGTAGCTTTCATGGATCTAGTGAGTCGGTGATATTTCTACGCACTAGGCAAACTTTTTATGTTTGAAAGGAAGGTAAAAGATATGCTCATATGCCTGGTGTATATTGATAATAAAACATAATGATTTAGAGAACAAAACCAATTATACAGGACTACGGGTTAGAGAAGTTATACGGTTACTTTCCCGATTGTACTAGATCTTTCAGTTTTCTTTGGCTGCTAAATTCGGCAATTTGATACTCATAAACACAAAATGATGACCGAATTACCGACGCGTGACGCTTCCGACTAAAGAACGTCAAGGCATGGCGCGCCCCCCTCAGACTCAGAGGACCAACGCTGTAGTCAAAATAACATGGAAGTTAGGTTAATCAAACAAATGGTCCTCCAGGTGAAAACCATTATACTCAAATAACTAGTACTCTCTCCGTCCCAAAATATAAAAAGTTTTAGAGTTAGACATAGTTATTAAGAAAGTACTCCCTCAGTTTCACAATGTAAGTCATTCTAGCATTTACCACATTCATATTGATGTTAATAAATCTAGACATATATATCTATCTAGATTCATTAACATCAATATGAATATGGGAAATGCTAGAATGACTTACATCGTGAAACGGAGAAAGTAGGTAGAAGTGAATAGTAGAGGGTTGTGATTAGATGAGTAGTGGAGGTAGGTAGGAAAAATGAATGGTGGAGGGTTGTGATTGGTTGGGAAAAGAATGTTGGTGAAGTTGTTATATTTTGGGACAAATTCTAATGGCTAAAAGTTGTTATATTTTGGGACAAAGGGAGTAGTAAAATTTTCCTCTACCTTAAAGTTCTATGTTTGCTGTGAATGTGCCATGTGCAAGGAATTAACACATGTTGGTCCTATAGCATTTCGTATATTTAGGGACTTAAATGGTCTTGTTCACGACTTCAAGTAATGTAAGAAGAAAGCATGGCATCATGGATGCCAGTTATATTGTGCCACTAGGACAATTTACTTTTGTGTGTTTCATAATATACGTGTCCTTTTCTCTTCCAATATAAAGTGTAGATAAAAGTATCTGTGCATTATGCAAAAGAAATGGAAAATATCCTGTGTTTTTTTGTCGCACCCGTGTTTTCCAATGAAACTATAATTGGTTACTTGAACAGGTTTCTGGAATAATAATGAAGAAATGAGATAAACTTGCTTTCCAGTCTTCTACTAGTGTGACTGACCTCCCTCCTAGGTCAGGAGACCAAGTTGCCATCAGAACATTGTGTCAGTTATTTCACTGGCCAATATGAACCCTTCTAAATTATAATGCATTTACAGTTTGTTGCCACAATCCTTTCCCATGGTCAATAGCTTCCTCCATTTGCATAGGAGGCAGTTTACTAACCTTGGAAATTTAAAACTCGATCCTCCATTCTACTTTGGGACCAAGCGAAACTCTTTTTGGTCCACCACCTTGCCACAGGAAAGCCCTTCTGGATTTATCCATTTTATCCCTTAACCATTTCTGGTAGCAAAAACACGGACACGATAAATGTGGGTGCATGTTTTTAGCAGTAGTCGTTTAACACATTTCCCCTGTTGGATAAAGAACCAAGATCACATTTGGGACATCTGTCAAATCATTTTTCTTGGTGCAAACTTGCTACATTGATGATCCATGTATCAAACCATAAATGTGCTGTTTAATTTGCAGGGGAACTGACGTGAGCATAGAGAACATGCACCAAGGATTCACACACGTATTTGAGTCCACTTTTGAAAGCACAGAAGGAGTCAAGGAGTACATTGAACACCCAGCACATGTTGAATTTGCAAACGAGTTCCTGCCTGTGTTGGAGAAGACCCTCATAATCGACTACAAGCCAACTATCGTAAATAACAGCTGAGCTAATAACAGTTTGGATGCTTCTTTCATCGTTAATTGCACTTCAGAATGTCTGGGAGAATTTTATTTTTAGTTACCCAAATTTGAACTTTCATGCTGAATAAATTTGCCCGATATATTACCTTTCGAGAGCAGTTGTTCAATTTGTTGTACGAAATCCAAATAGTTTGCTTGTTATGTTTTAAAAAGCTAGCCTCCAATATACTCCTCCTTTTCATAATATAAGATGTTTCAATTTTTTTTAAGTCAAACTTCTACAATTTTGACCAACGTTTATATAGAAAAACATAGCAACTCTTATAACACCAAAATAGTTATATTAAATCTAACATTGAATATATTCTGATAGTATATTTGTTTGGGGTTGAAAATATTGTTATGTTTTTTCTATAAATTTGGTCAAACTTAAGTTTTTGAAGTAGAAACTTTTTTGAAGTAGAAAATAGTCAAAGTGTCTTATAATATATACCATACCTGAGTTTTCCTTTAAGCACTTGCAGTTTTTATTATACTTCAAATAAGTTTTTTGATGTCAAATACGTTAACCTCTGTATTATCCAAGATTTTGTGCAGTAAAAACTGTGTGATACTGAGTCTGAGAGCGGAATTGTATAACCAAGAATAATAGAAGAGTATACTTCATGGTTCTACAAATCAATAGGAGTCCTTTGTGTTGAACTTCAAGTTTACTGTCCTCTATCCAAAACAGGCTTGTTTAGAGTCCACTGAGTTTTCCACTTGACAAAACTCGATTAATCATGCATAGATAACATTTGCAGAGCTCCTCAATAGAAACAGATTTAATTCATCCATTCTTGAACTCAGAAAATAGATGCTGCTTTACAATGTGCAGTCAAACCTAAACTGTATTCACTAGTACAAGTAATATGATTTGTCACATGAACATGGGAATAGCAGATTTTATTTTCAAAAGTTTTTGATTTAAGAAGGTAATAGTCAAAGATATATGTAATGAGGATCGTGTTGATATTTTGTTTGGAGGAGCCTAAGATTCTAAAAGTCTTGTTGATTGGTAGTTAGCTTATGAGAAGCTAGGTTTTCTAGTTTTTGACTTTTAGGGCATATTTGGCACAGCTCCAGCTCCAGCTCCACCTTTTCTAAAGCTGGAGCTCAGCCAAACAGTTTCGGCTCACCTAAAATAGGAGCGGAGCTAGATGGAGCGCTCTCATAAAATAAACTAGGGATGTGGAGCTGGGTTTTGGCTGCTCCATAAATCTACTCCAGACCCAACTCCTGGAGCTAAAATTTGAAGTTGAAATTCTACCAAACAGGGTCTTAGTTCATCTTTTGAATTCTACAGCTACAGATTCTCAGAATCTAGATAACAATGGCAGGAAGATAGGGAGCCTTTGGGTCAGGCTCTAGGGACCTACCCCGAGTAGCTCACGCGATCACTCCTTTGTGCCCTCGCTCCTAGACATTGACCTCCCCACACACCTTAAAAGCGAAGTCATCCTCCTTCTATCCACACTCCGACATTAGAGCGTATTAATTAAGTAACCACCAAATCTAAAGTTTAATTCTCGATCACCTCGTAGCACATCTCTAAGAGCATCTCCAACATACTCTCTAAATCTGACTCTCCAAATATCTATTTGGCCAGCTTGCCAAAAAAAAAAAAAGGAGAGCCAAATTTATATTTCACTCCAACATCCTGTCTATTACATTCTCTATTCTAACCATAGGTCCCACATGTCATTTTCTCACTCACATTATTCCCCTCTCTATCTCGATTGCAACGGGATGGAGGACCAAGTGAGGATGGTGGTAGTTGAAAGGCATAAGTGGCGGCGAGGACGCGGCCAAGGGAGAGGAAAACGGCAACGACGCGATAGCGAGAACTCGCCACCTACTGGGCGCGGCTCAGGGGAGGGGGGCTGCTTCTCCACTGTCAATAGGGCCCCATCGCTTGCACACTTTCGGGACCCCTCTCGGGATGTGGAGATTGTCGCCACTGCCGACACACGATAGCCCCAAGCTTGCCTCACTAAAGTCTAGCCCGTGTTGCTAATGCTACTCGCACCGGTAGGGGAGGTGATGGCGGCGGAGGCCAATTCAGCGCAGAGGATGGCAAGGAAGGCAGAGACGGACGACAGAGGATGAGGAGGCGTCGGCGTTGGAGGGCATGTGCTAGAGAGAGAGGCGGCTTGGAGGGACGAGCGCGACAGGAGGCGCACGAGGAGGATAGTAGCCGCCTACCTTGTGGACGCCGACTCTAGAGGCAGGGAGAGGGGGGGGAGTGTTTCCAACCAGGGCGCCAAAGGGAGAGGTAGTTCGCAGCAGCGCTATTGCTCCTCCTCGCACGTTGGAGGAGGCGAGGGGGGGAGGGGGGAGTATTTGGCCAGCCATATGGCTTATGGCTTGGCCATTTGGATAGAAAGGTCGTTGAAGGGCTTTTTTTTTTTCTTCACGAGCTAAAATTTGGTTTGGAGAACCACCTAGGCATTCTCTCGGAGATGCTCTGTAGGCTTGTCGATTGTAGACTAGGGGCATATTACTAGTCGTTAAAAAAATTGAGTTTGTCTTCTTCTCCCATCTGTCTTTTCATCTACATATCTCCAATCTTGTGTGGAGTGCCGCTCCAATAGACGACAGATGAAACAATGATTCTAGACTAGAGAAAGAAAAGATCTCAAATCCAAAGTTCAATTTCTCTTTTATAATTCTATTCAGGTTTTCTCCTATACGTAATCTTTAGTTTCTCTCATCTAACTAGGGTATAGGTGGCAGATATGGCAGGTTCGGCAGAGGCATCTACCTCAACTAGGCATAGGTGGCAGATACGGCAGTGTCGGCAGAGGCCAGCAATGGAGGCTAGATAACTCCTGGTTGTAGTACCCTCTGTGATCTCTTTCTCTCTCTCTCTCTCGTGTCCCATGAACTACTCCCTCCGTCCCATAATATAAGGGATTTTGAGTTTTTGCTTGCACTGTTTAACCATTCGTCTTATTCAAAAAATTTTAGAATTATTATTTATTTTCTTTGTGACTTACTTTATTATCTAAAGTACTTTAAGCACAATTTTTCGTTTTTATATTTGCATAAAAATTTTTTTGAATATAACGATTGGTCAAACATTATAAGTAAAAACTCAAAATCCCTTATTATGGAACGGAGGGAGTACTGTTTTTCTGAAGTTTCTCAAGGTCAGTTGTTGAAGTATTGCTACTGCTAGGTACGTGCAAGAATAAGAATTTTGATAAGCATTGATACTTTTAGGTGGTGTTACTAATTAAGAACGAGCGGTACGAAAGAACAAGAATGAAGAAACTTGTTGACAAGAACTACTAATTTGAGCCATTCTGAATTTTGAGAAGAAACTAATTTCGTTTATGCCAGCATCTAGTTCTACCACCGTAACAAACAATAACCAATCTATCCATCTCCGTTATAACAAAATAAAATTAAGCATTATCGATATAAAAAATCGACCATCATATATTACTTACAAAAACTTATCCATCTACAACATACATTACCACCATGATTTAAACATGACCCTGAATCAAACAAATTATCAAAATTTAACATAAACTTACAATGCCTACCAAATCATCCTATAAATAATTCAATATAATTTGCACATATGCAAACAATTCTCATCCACACAAAATTCCAACCTCTAAATTAGCAACACACTTATCTCAGTCATACTTCGGGCCCAAAAGAACTCCTGATCTCCTAATCTCCAAATCATCTCGTAAAACTGACAAAAAGAAAGCGAGACGGAGGAAGATAACCTTTCCTTGTCAAATTGCTCACGAAATCCACTATAAAACGGATCTATATCAACCAGATTTGAAGAGATTTTGAGAGAGGAGCACAGCTTTCTTAGTTGGCTGCGAAGTGGAAGAAAGGCGCTGCGCAGCCCTCTTGAAGCTACACAGGAAATTTAGCCATCTTGCATACCTTGCTTGCAGAAATATTTGTGCAAAGCTACATCATGATATAGGTGGCACATAAGTGAACACTACCTGGAGGTATCATTTCCCCATCATTTTTATTTTTCTCAGATTGTCTTGTAGCCATTTGTGTGAAAGATGAGAGCTAGAGACCTTCAGTATAGGCCTCAAAATTGAGATGTGATTCTGTTGCACAGTAACTAAGCATTTGATGTTGTAATGTGTAAACAAGTTTTATGTTGTGCAGGATGAGCCAACCAGCGAACAGATGTGACGAATAATATCAGTTGAAGCATTAGGACGAGCTGCACTTAATGCCTTCTGAGACATGTCCGACATCAATTTCTCATCACCTGAAAAATGAAAATTGCTCAGTACACATCACTGTGACCAAAGAACAAGATTACCACGAAACAGAAAAGAGTTAAATGATCAATCAGATGCTATGGACATTGGTATGAAATTCTAAATGATCAATTTGGGTATAGGATCTATTCCAGACTTTTGAGCAACTTAGGGGGATCAGGTCATTGCCCAGTCATAGCCGTGCAGAAAAATATAAATTATTACCCATATTCTTGTCTATTCTGTTGGGTCAGCTGTGTTCAGCCACATGATTAAGACTGAATTTTACAGGTTCTTTGACCTGTATCCAATAGGAAAACCAAATTTTGATATGCAAATGTCATAAGTGTAATGTATATACTAGTGTACAGTGCTTTATGTATTTTGGCCTTTCACAAATATTTTACTTAGATCTGTAATTTGAACTGTCAAAACCTAAAAGTAATGTATGATGAATATTGGATATATGTCAAGATTATACCAAATTTGAGGTAGTGCAAAATTGGGACGAGAAATTTTACTTACAAGTAATTACTACTCTTGAACTACCCAAAAATGGTGTTAGATTTCATTCACACTACCAAACTTTGGCATCAAACCAAATGGTAGCCTTTAGCAAATTCCTTTTGCGTACTCACTTGTGGAGCCATTAGCCATTTGCTATGGCCAATTGGCCATAGCAATAAAAACTAACCAGAAGCCAGAAGTAACAAAAACCAGCAGAAAGACCATTGGAATATTGGATATATGTCAAGATTTATCTGTCCTAGTTTAGTCAGTTCTGATCTTGCAGATATGGCACGCCACAATTCAATAAATTAAGTCATGAACTCCGAATTTACTGTGTTTAAGATTAGCATGTATAAGTCATGAAATTAAATACAGATGCCACGTACCGAAAACTTCATCAATTATAGATCTGAGACTACTAGAATCAAGTTCATCTTCTGTTATGACCTTTGCTCCCATGACATCAGCCATAATATATGCATTTTTGGTTTGATGGTCATCCACCATTGTTGGTAAGGGTATCTGAAGAAAGAGGGAATAACTCAAATTTGTGCAAAAACAAGTGATAAAAAAAGATGTTTACTAAAATGTTTATCACTGCATCTCAAACTTTGCCATAACATGTTTACAGCAAACCACCAAACAGTATGGACCATACTGTTACTTATCTAGTCTCCAACAAACAAATCAGTGCTGCATGTACCAACCATGATGATAGACTAGGTACTGAATCTATGTGTTATGCTAGACTATTGTAGAGTTAAACATGTATCCAGTAATAAATACTCTGTAACTCTGTGTACATATCTTGTATAACTATGAAAAGCATGGCCTCTGAAAACATATTATTATTTTATTTCAGTTGCCTTAAACATTGACTTCATCACATAGCTTGTAAAAAAATCTGAGCTACATATATCAATAATCGAAGGATAGAACAAGTTATTAATGAAAGGTTAATGCATGACACTGAGATTGATGAAGCATAAGTCTTCTGCTCTTCATTTCATCTGATTAATATGTTTCAATGAGCTGTTAAGATACTGCTAAAAATATACAAAAGGGCAAGGAACATAACCCTTATACTAGAAGCATAGAAGTAAAAAGACTTGCTATTCAGAATTTTGCAACGCCATCTCCAACTGCTTGTAACTTTGTTTAACAGTTACATATTTATGTGCCGCATGACATGGCCAGCAATGACTAAAACTCAGGGACCAAACATGGGCATTCTTAGATGCACCAAGAAGGATCACAAGGTAAAACGCATTGATTAGGCAACTAAAAGCCTAGAACTACATGCCCTTGTTTCATAGAATCCATTGTGTACAGTACCCATTAATGACCAGCAAGCAATTAGCCTTTCATATTGTTTGCAAATTGAAAGGTCTACGCATATATTATCGGTGCTCCAGACATGCTACCATATGGTAATTTCTTAAGCTGTTACAAGATTAATATTCATTGCAGAACAAGTGGTTTTGTACTGAACACATATATGTTTATCGGATGATATTTTTATAAAAGATAGAACACATAAAGTACATATGTTGAAAAGAAATGGAGTTCCATGACAGTATATGATACCAAAATTGATGGTTTCCCAGTGACCAGTACTTCAGTGCAACTCATAGAACCAGCTCGAGAAACTACAACATCAGCAGCAGCATATGCTTTGTCCAATTCATGCAAGAACCTTCAAAGAGGAAACAACATATATCATCAGCACACAGAACTGACTGTGAACTTAAAAATATGATAATTGTTCAACCTATACTTTACCAATCATCCTACTGCACAGAGCATTAAAAGCATTCCCAAAGAACATGCCCTTGACAGGCTGCAAATTTCTAGAATAAGGTAAAGGTAGTGGTGATGGTGAATCTCCTATCGGACCCCACCCAGTGTCACCACTACACACCACAGTATTTTATGAATTGTTCCTGAATTCCTTAATATTACAAAATAAATCTTCCGCATGCATTTCTCCTCTTACTTGCCCTTTCTATTCATGATTTTACACAGAAAGTTCCAAGATGACCGAATTGCCATGTGTCAGTTCATTTTACAATTAGCATGACCAAACATTGTCAAATGTTCCTTATAACAGATGTTTGATGAAAGATCCTTCTATTTGTTTTGAAAAATCTTAGGATCAACATGATTCATTTTTTATCCATGGCATATATTTACCTAGTACTCCCTTTGGTAAAAAGTATTTAACTTTCAGGACAAGATTCGGTCAAACTTTTAAAATTCTGACCATCAACAATTTCTTAAATGCTTAGTTTAAGAAACAAGAAATGGAATATGTAGATTTGCCTAAAAAAATACTATCATAATATAATAAGCTTCTTATATTTTTAAAACTTATTGCAATGTTAAATTGATTGTTAGAATTTTAGAAGTGTGGCCGAATGTTGTCCTAAACATCAAATAATATTTACCGGAGGGAGTATATCACAATCTTGGAAAACCTGCAAGCTGGATTCTGCATATGATAATTAGAGAAGTAGAGAACCAAACGGTATCTTTGGAAGTTTGGATTGTACAACTTTCAATGGGAATTTTGGATGATTCTAATCTTTCAAAGCTTTTCTTACATGTGTTGTCTAGAACATATAATTATTTTCTTATGCTCCCAAACAGGAAAATAACCATGAGTTCAGATAACCTGATATTTATTTTCCTTTTTAGAAGTTCAGGACATTTTCTCTCTACATACTTTTCTAGAAATGGTCCCTTCAAAATACATGACATCGTAGGAATCACCGAGCACATGACCTTCAGTATCTTGTTTATGAAGCAATGTCATGCTTCATAATACATGGCATTCCGATACTACAATTCTACGGTTCATGTGATTCTTTTTTTTTTCCCTTCCAAGAGGCCCTAAATAAGTTTTGCTGAAGCCATGTAATGACTGAATGATTCGGGAATGGGTTTGAGTTTACTGAATAAACCAAAGCTAGAATGTATGGTCACTTTAATAGTTTCTACTACCTTCTTTCATATTCAAGATAATGTCAAAAGATGATGCTCTTACTACCATTATATACTGGACTGAAAGAATAAGGAAGAAAAGAGAGTATTTCCCTGAGAAAGCAGAGTATTTCCCTAAGAGAACAAAAAAAGAGCCTAAACAAATATGATCAGTTCCATCGAATAAGGATAATTTGGCTATATAACACCAGCATTCCGAACTGAATTCCTCCCTTGAACTTCCATTGCTCAGTACTAACTTGCTAGTTGTGTGCATCCATTACTTCCATTACCATAGAAATACTAACTAGCCGTCATACATGTGTAAAATATAAATTTAAGGATGATTGGCCATCTTAATTTCTACCAAATTTTGACTAGTTCTATTGAAACAATCAGAAATGTAGTAGATGCTAATTATGAGAAGCACACAAAAGTAACAGCTGGATGCTCAGATCAATCTAGTGGCTAAACAGCACCGGAGAAATCCAAAGGAAAGGAACTCACGGGGTAAGAAGTAGCCGGCGGTGGCTCCTGACGAGGCTCTCCATCTCGCAGAACCCCTCCGGCCCTGTCTGCCATATGATGTACCTATTCCTCCTCTCTCTCAGCATCTCGTAGTACATGTTCAGCAACGCGACATTGATCTCCGGCGACCCCTCCGTACCACCAAGCACGAGCAGAACCTCCACCCCTTCCTCGCCCACAGTCCCAATCCTCGGGAAGAAGCTCGCCATGGCGTCGGCCTTGGAGATCCGGCACTTGCGGATGGACATGCGGACGGGGTTCCCGTAGACGGCGCACTTGCGCTTGGGGAGGAGGCGGACGGGGGCGTTGAAGCCCAGGAAGATGCGGCGGGCGAGGGGCGCCAGGAGGCGGGTGGCGGGGGCCGGGCCGGCGTCCTGGTCCTGGATCACGAAGGGGACGCCGAAGAGGAGCGCGGCGAGGCAGGCCGGGAGTGCCGGTGCGCCGCCGGTGGCGACGAGCACGTGGGGGCGGAAGCGGCGGAGGTGCAGCGCCGCGTCGAGGATCGCGTGCGGGAGGCAGCGCGGGATGGGAGCGAACGGGTAGGGCGCGGAGGCGGCCGCGTCGGACTCGAGGGAGGGGGGCGGGGCGCCGAGGAAGAGGGAGGCGGAGGACGGGAGCGAGGCGTGGAGCTCGTCGGCGAGCGCGATCGCCGCGTAGACGTGGCCCCCCGCGCCGCCGCACGCGAACGCGACGCGGAGTGGGTCGGGGTCGGAGGCGGAGTCGGAGAGGCGGCAGCGGAGGTGGAGGGAGCGGGCGCGGCGGCGCGCGGGAGAGGGGGAGAGGGTGAGGCGTCTGGCGCCGCGGAGGCCGCGAGGTGGATCGTCCGGGCTGTTGTATTGGGTGAAGCGAGGTAGAAGCGGAGACCGCGGCAGCGGCAGCGGCAGCGGCCGCGGCGCGGGGCGGGCGGTGGCTGCCATTCCTTCCGGCGACGGCGGAATGGGGGAGCACGAGAGCGAGGGAGGGTGGCGCGGGCGCTTGTGAACGGGTGGGGTGGTACAGGACAGGAGCACGTGGCCCCCGTGCTCCATTGTTTCCTTTCTTTTCTTTTTGAAGACTGTGTTCCATAGTTCAACCCACCTTCGGACAAAAGAGAAAAATCGAACATGCTTCATGCGAACACGCTTCATATAAGTCTGTGCTTTCAAGTGTGCATGGGGGTGTGGGACCTATGGAAGGGTCAATCAGAATGAGAGAGACGTATCGGGGTTTGTCTTCAAACTTCAAATAATTTTTTCTCCTAAACTATTTATCTGATCTAAAATCCGATTACACCATTGTATTTGTTGGAATTAAATCGTTATAACAAGATATCACATGATTATATTCCGATTAAAGAAAAATATAAGTTTCAAACTATTAATACTTCATGTTTCATACGTTATATCTATATGTTTCAGCGCCTGTTTTTACTGCCACTACCGTCCATCAATGCTTGCATGTAGGGGTGAAAACGGTACGGAAACGGACGGAAACATCTTTATCGTTTTTGTTTTCATATATCGGAATCGGAATCGGAAACCCCAGATATGAAAACGGAATCGAATATTATCGAAACCGAAAACGGAGCGAAAACGAACTGGCGCAAATACGGTACCGAAAATTTATCGGAATAAAAAATCGCTCAAACTGATAAATCCAATTCTCAAGTCTCAACGGTCAACGATTCATCATAAAACACAATCATATAAGTCCAATTATTAAGTATTAACAGTACATCACAAAACACAATCTATAGAATAAATTATCTATGTTTAAGAGAGTAATGATGTTGGTAAATCCCAATGAAGGAAAAAAAATATTCTTATGTAATTTTAGATTTGCATAACAAATAATTTCAAGAAAATAACAACAAACACCATGGTATTCACTATTAAGTGATTAAAAAAAGAACCCAGGGTATTTCAATTACAAAATTTCTGGAAATTCCGAAAAAAATTCTGGAAATTCCGAGAAGATTTCCAGAAAGTTTCCGACCGATTCCGAGTTCTGACGGAAACTGCCCTCATCATTTTCGATTCCATTTCCGAGAAAATATTTCCGAATTTGTTTCTGTTTCCGAAAAATTCTGAAAAAATTCCGACCGACAGATTCCATTTTCAAAAATAGGTCCGGAATCCGAAAAGTTTCCGTACCGTTTTCAGCCCTATTTGCATGCATGCATTTTAGCGGTCTTTAAAATGATTTTTTTTAAACTACTTATCCAATCTATGATTCGATCACACCGTTGTATTCGTTATAATTAAATCTTTACAACAAGATATCACAAGATTATATTTTGATGAAAGAAAAATATATGTTTCAATTTATTAACTCTCGTTGTTTCATAAGTGACACCAATATGTTTCAACGTGTATCTTCACTGTGTTTCATAAAATTTTTAAATGTTTCAGTTGCTGTTTTTTTTTTTGCACTATATATAAATTAATGTTTCACTTGTTGGTCAGCTACAACATTTTGACCAACCGATGTTTTTTGAGATATCGGACGTCCGATTGGTAATATTCTCCCGAAAGCACGACCGACCCATTGACCCAATGTGAAGCTTTTTAACGGTTATACTCCGACCGTTTTATATTATAGTAAATCATTTAACTTTTTTTATCATACTTCTTTAAGTTTCATCGAATTTATAAAAAATATAATAGTATTTTCAACACAAAATAAATATATTATAATAACATATTTAATGCTAGATTTAATACGATTAATTTGATATTAATTCAGATGCTATTAATTTTTTTATAAACTTGTCAAACTTAATATCTAGAAAAAAAAAGTCAAACAAATTATAATGTAAAACAAGTAGTATATATTCTACTGAGAAAACGGTCGCAAGAAATATGACAAAATAGCCACTCATGACACAATAATCCGTTTCCTCCTTGGAGGTGTTGCTCTCTTGTCTCTCTCCTTTTGGGTGAAAACCCAGCCCAGTTTTGGGCAAGAGTTGGCATCGGCTCTGTCGTTGCTTCCTTTCTTGGAGGCCTCGCCTTGTTGAACTCGCTCCTCCCTCGGTCACCATCGTGTCTCTTAGTTGTTTCACCACAGGTTTTTGTTTAGTCTTCTATGCAGGGTTTCACCGGCTTCCCCGTAGTAAGCCGTGCAGTTATATGGTTTTTGGTTCTGGTTTTCCTTATAAACAGGGCCAACTATCTTCTTCTTAATATATCGGTAGATCTCATACTGCTGTTTAGTTTAAAAAAAAAGTGGCCAATAATTATCCCATAAATGGTATACGGAGAAACTAAGAACAAGCACATCCAAAACAGCGTGACCTAGCCAACCATATAAACACGTTTCATTTATTGATGACGAGTGCAAAGCAATTACTGTCACTTAGTTATACATCACCCGCTGGATGACAATTAGAACATCATTTCACTTACTTTCCTATTTTCGGCTTTGCCTGATGAGAAAAGAAAGGGAAGAATGTTGGAAAAAAGCACACCTCAGATCAAAGAACAAAAGGAATACACGGTTACAAATTTATTAGACCCAGTTATCATCTGCTGATGGATCTATTATAGTATACTCCCTATATATTTGCAACATAAACTGTTCAGAAACCCTTTTCCTCTGGTAGACAAGGGGTTTATGTATACTCTGCTTGTACGTTTCGGCTCCCACATCCAAATTGCTGTTATCCTGACTGATCCTTATCAAGACAATCTGACACTAAAAATCAGGCTTTCAGAGAACATTTTGCAACTTGCGAGGGCAGTCTCAATTATGCAACTTGCAAGGGCAGTTTCATCTCTTCTGAAAGTTGATATTCTTCAGAGAAATGCCAAATAAAAATGCGAAAGCTACGGGACATGCCATGGTCACTATCGCGACCATTTCCAAGAATTCATGCTTAAAACCATAGCAACTCCTCATAAACTTTGCTACAGTCTCACCAGTGTCAAGTTTCTCCTCAACATCCCCAAACTGTGAGGCACCCAGACCGTACAATGTCCATGCAACTGGGCATATCCAATAGTACCATCTCCACCAGATAGGAATTTTCTGCATTAGAACATCAATGCAAAACCAGTTACTTTCAGCTAGTAGCGAGAATTCATTTGGATAATGGACAGAGTGCGGAGAAACTCACATATACAGGGATGAGAAACCCAGAGAAAAGATTCCAAAAGCCATAAAAGGCAGTGGATAATACCGCTGCTATAACACCGTTGGGCGCAATACCCACGGTCATCATTCCAAAGAATGTGAAGTACAGAAGCGTGAAGTACATGAAGAATAAGTACCAGAAGAATTTAGCTATAGTCCACTCGAATCCTATCATTGTGTATACCAAAACTCCGTATATCAAAGTCTGAACAAACACGTACGGCAGTTCAATAGCAACCTGCAATCATACACAACTTCTTGTCAAGTTACAGGAAAAATATGCCAAAATAGAAGCATTATTCAGTGTGAACCAGTGAGATAAATAGTTACTTGTGCAAATGCGTAAGGAAGGGCAGAGTACATTCCAGATGCTCTTTCTCTGTAGAAAACTATCCTTTCCATTGCGATCACTGGCTGTATACCAGACGCATTCTGAATGCCGAGCACTAGAACGGCAGAGTACATTGAGCCCATGGAATTAAACAAATCTTGTGGTTTCGTTCTGTAAGGTGTAGAGACATGTGATGCACTTCAAGGACCAAAATAATGAAAAAAAAGACATTATCTTCTTGACTAGAAAAAAAAAGTTCTTATGATAAATGGAAGACCCACCTTTTCATGCCAAGGTTCCAAAATACTGTGCCAAAAAGCAGTGCAATGACAGTAGTAACAAAAAATCTACGTCCAGTGTAATGAATATTCCTCCAATACAACAAATTTTGCTTCCACAAGCATATTAGGCATTGCTTGAAGAAAGTCTGTGAATATTTATTGGGGAAAAGGAGATCACCAGAGTTAGCAGGAGCCCTGCTTATTTCTTCTATCAAGGCCTTGTTTCTCCTAAAACCATAAATACAGCTTATATCATATTAGTATTGCACATCTTAAAAATACAATGCAAAATAAAATTAATTTGCATTGGAAAAATATAGTTCAAGGAGAATAAATATAATAGAGGACAATAAAGTTTTTTTCTCCAAAAAGCAGGACAACAAAGTAAAGCACTAGGATATGCTTTTTATCTCATAACAAAAAGGAATTAACAAGCATACACTAAATTTTTTTTAACAGATATATTCATCAGATGTAAGAGATATGGCAGTGATTCATTATCCATCTCAGTTTAGCAACAGATGACCATAAAAATGTAAATAATGGATAATTTAGTTTTATTATGGTTGTTTACTTACACAAGGACCAATATGCTCGCTAAAAAATATAGTGTCCAATCCCTGGCAAAATACCTACTTCGCAGCTATTTCTCCAAATATTTTTTTAGGAAATACACAAAAGACTTGCGCACCTCTGTATTAAGATTAGAGAACAGATACAAAAGCCGACTTAGTGGGGTCGACCCTCCCAAATGCTAGTACAATCTAAGTGCCGTGACAACATAGAGCAACCGAGAAAAACAATTACACAGCGATATGAGGCAGGTTTGCCCCAGCCGTGGACCAAAGACTGGCTTCTTCAGAAATCGCAGCCAGCACCTGTGCCCACGAGCAGCTTTCCTGGTTAAAGACACGGCCATTTCACTCCTTCTAGAGCACGCAGTCAACTAGAAATTTCCCAAAAAAATTGGCTGCCGAAAATTACAACTTCACGGAAGATAGTTTTTGTACTATAATATCATTCAAATTCTTGATTGTTTTCAAAGAGTTTAAGAGTAAATGGATAAACCTCACTTACTGATATAGTTCTGATTTTTTGTATATTTCAGAAAAATCAATCCCTGACATCTGCTCCTGAACAGTTGAGGTCACCTCCAACATCCATGTTGCAGGGTTATACCCATCTTTTATCCTATTGACACATTCTATTCCCTGAAAAGTACCAATTGCAAAGATTATTTTGCTTCAAGGTATTATATGAAAGAATGAACATAGTAGTAAAAAACATTTTTCTTTTCACACTTTCAATTAGCTAACCTCAAAGTATTTGATAAGCTCAGAAGAATGGCTTCCTAATGGACCAACATATATTTCCTCCCCTCCTTGGTTCAGTAGAAAAAGCTATAGTTCATTTAGGGTACATTACACGGATCAATAGATTACATGTTCTCATCTAGAAGTACAAGCTTCCTTACCTCATCCAAGGATTCAAATATGTCAATACTTGGCTGGTGGATAGTGCAAACAATGGTTTTACCGGTGTCGACAAGGTTCCTGACAGTCCTCATCACAATTGCTGCACCCCGAGCATCAAGCCCTGAGGTTGGTTCATCCATGAAAATGATAGAAGGATTAGCAACAAGCTCCACTGCGATGGTTAGTCTCCTCCTTTGCTCACTTGAAAGGCCATTCTCCTCAGCAAGTCCAACATGTGCATCTTGAAGTGATGTAAGCTCCAAAAGCTCCATCACATTCTCAACAAACATCTACATCAAAAGTTGCCATTAAAGCAATTACTCCATTCGTCCCAAAATATAGCAACTTAGAACACATCTTAGTACTACGAATCAAAATATAGTAACCTAGGACTGGATTAGTGGTACTAGGATGTGCCTAATTCGGTCCTAGGTTGCTATATTTTGGGATAGAGAAAGTAGATAGCGCTCTACACATTTACTGAATGTACATTCAGTTAGGACTGAAGCTACGAGATAATGCATAAATTTAAACAAATTATTCATTCAGCCTCCTCTCAATTTTTCTCACAGAAATCATAACTTGATATCAACCTAATACTCCCTCCATCTACTTTTGATAGTCATATTTTATCTTGACACACAGACCAAGGATAATTAATTCTACTTATCATCCATTTAAACAGGCTACTAGTCATTCCTCGTAAACAAGCGATTCATTAATATTTACATTTCACGATGCTCAAGTAGCCAATCTTGTGTGAAAGAATGGAGAGTTATGCATTAAATCCGAGACAGTCATTAAGATGATAGGTTGTTGAATTGAAATATGCCTATCAAAAATAAAATTTTCAGATTTGGAAATATGACTATCAAAAGTAGATGGAGGGAGCAGTATTTCTTGTCTTTCTGGTACTGACCTTTCTTGTCATTGAGTCGATCTCTGAGGGTAATCGAAGCCATGCAGAAAACAGAAGTGACTCAAGCACAGTCAAGTGTGGAGAGTGGATGTTTGACTGTTCACAGTATCCAAACACACGGGAAAATGTTTCTTGCTTCTTTGGGTAACCAGAGATATTTATTGTCCCTTCAGTGTAGCCTCCAGTTTTCCTTCCAGCTAAAACATCCATCAGCGTGGTCTTGCCAGCACCACTGAAGCCCATCAATGCAGTCAACACACCTGGCCTGAAGGCACCACTCACACCCTTCAGTATCTCCAATCGATCTTCTGTCCCAGCACACACTTTTTTTTCCTAATAAATTTGCATGTTTAAGAAATAACTGATCAAATCAATTTCTTTTTACTGTTTAAAAGTTTTGGTTAGATAATATGAGGAGCGTTTTTACCTTTGGCATGTCAACTGAATATCTTATGTCGTTAAAGGTAAGTGAGAGTGGCATAAATGGAAGTGTTGCCCTTCTGCTTACAGAACTCTGCAACTCATTTGTAACTCTTTTTTGCTGAGATTTTACTGGAGTATTTCTGCTCAGTTCCTCAAGTTTTTTGTTTAGAACCTTTGGACCTCCTAACAAAAAGGTTCTACCAGGTGCTGCAAGTAAGACATGATTATCCACTTAGCCTTGGTTTAACTGCAAACAGTTCTAAACAATAGCGACTTGAGTCACACAAAACATAGCATACATTTGAAGCATGCCAAAGCCACAGTGTAGAGGCAGTTGAAGAGAAATGTGTATCCAACCAGAGCACCTAAGCCAACCCAATACCACTTTGTTTCTAAAAATAGCCCACGAGATTTTAAGACACTAGCTCCTAATGATTCTGACGATCCAGGAAGTACCTGTAAAGAAAAATGCATACTATGTCAACTGTGCTCTTTTTTTCTTTAAAAAAAAAAGAGAAAATATAAAGGTAACGTATATACTTTACTCCAGCTGTGAGCAGTAAATTCATTTGTTGAAATGGCATTCTGTGCATACATCAATGGTGAGATCCAGTAGCCAAGCATCCAAAACTTATTTAGATTTTCTGAACGACAGGACAAAAACAATAAGAATATGAAAATAAGAAAAATATCAAATATAAATCAGGGAAATGGTTTCTAGATGCATATTTACTGCTTGAAACTACAAATCCGCTTAAGAGCAGAAGAAGAAGCATTGTGAAAGTTCCAAATATTTTTGCTGCAAACATGTTTCTTGTGACTCCAGCAACCAAACGGAAGAGGGAAGATGACATCTGACCGAGTGCTAGCAGCAAGAAGTAGTGCTTGGCAAGCCTGAAAGAAGAATGTCTTCATTTAGATACAGAAAGAAAATGCAAATTACCACTATACACGGACTCCTGCTAACTAAAATCTTATATCTGAGATGGCAGTCAGAAGTGCACAAAGTCACACACATATCGCCTCTTGATTTTTATTTTTGCTCAGCAGAAGACAATAATTGTCATAAATCTTATGTCTGCTTGATTATTCAAATCTTTCTTTTTTTTTCTGAAACCAAATTTACATTTCCTACAGCCAGTATCTGATAAAACCAATGCAAGATCACAACACAACAGAAGATAAAAAGAACCACAGCTACATATATGACAAATGTTACTTAAATTTTCGAGAAAAGACAAATGTTACTTAAATGTAGTAACCAAAGGAAATAAGCATTACAGTAACCCAACTGCACACAGAACTTTTGTTATTAAGTGTACAACACTGTTTCAGTCAATGCAATGACATACTAAATTTGCAAAATGTAATGTCCCTTTACTACAGTAATAAAGAGAAGGAAAGAACTTTGAGTCTAGGATGAGGTATCTTACCTCTGACAAGAATAAATATGCTAACTTATAATTTTAACTTAGCATAGAAACCAAGCATTGCAACATCAAAACAAAATTATGCTAGGTAAATTACATATAAGAGAACCACATTACCATTCATTTCTAATGCTCACCTCCCAATATTTCGGTCAAATCCAATTGGGTAGTATGTCATAGTAACCCAGATTGTGACTTGGATAAGTGTAATAGGAATCTTAAGAATCCATGTAGGAAAAGTATAAGCCCACGCTGGATAGAAAACATCTCTTTGCTTGAAGAAAAGTGGCAATTTCATGATTGTTCCACCAAGATCACACATATTACTGAACATGGTTTCGGCCACAAAGAAGAATAAAACCCCCAAATATATCCCACCATCATCCACTGAGTCATGGCGCATATTATTGTGCCAGAATACGGTCATTGCGACGAATGATAACACCGTGAGCTGTCAAAACAGAATGTTAATTTTAATGGACCATTGTTTAGTAATGAGAAATACAGGTTATAAGTGTGGTAAGTTATAATTGTCAAGTTGGCACGGTATCCAGGGAAGACAGGCTCACAGCACAAAGTTGTGCAACTTGCTAGTAAAATGAGTAGAAAACTTAACTTTAGGAATCATAATGTGTGGCAAAATTGGCTACAAAACCAATTGTTTCCAACTGTTTAGTGTCTCCACGTGAGTGTGAATAGGATGGTAGACAAGCTCACTGTGTTTCTTTGGACATTCTGAGCTCATCAAACACTATTCCTAGAACATTACTGAGGCTTTACACTAGTGCGCTAGATATAAAATTTCTACTATTTCCTCCGTTTCATAATGTAAGTCATTCTAGCATTTACTCATAGAGTAGTATGTATAAACTCACATTCACACAATTTACTATGTAGACGGATGGATTCCTCCTCAAAAGACGTAATTCTCTAGAAAATATGGCTTTGACCAACTTCCTTTTTCTCACACCATACTTTGAAGTTTCTAGAGCAGATAAAGAGCTCAGATTCCTCTCTAGTGGTACTTCAAGAACCTTTGTAATGGTCTGGCCAGTATGAAAGGCCTCGGAAAACCGTTCCACTGTGAAGTACCGATAAGGTTCATCTTCCCTTGACCAGTATTGCTGCTGATCTTTTCTTGAGGTCACCTTTCAAGCAAAAAGGTCAACAGCATGAGGAAAACACCATAGTTAATGTAAAAATTTGATGCAAGAGTTAACCTACTTCTAATAAAAAGTCAGCAATAGCTTTTCTGTGAGGACATATGAAGCCCAGTGACTCAAAGAAATCAACAGCTTTCTCCTTGGGGCCTTGATACACAATATGTCCTTCTGAGAGGAAGATGATATCATCAAAAAGGTCATACATTTCTTGTGATGGTTGAAGTAGAGAGATTACAGCTGTTTCCCCAAGGATGTGAACCATTTGCCGTAGAAAATTCACTATCTGGAATGCAGTTGAGCTGTCAAGCCCAGTCGAGATATCATCCATGAATAGGGCTCTTGCCGGACCAATGAGCATTTCCCCTGCAACCATTCTACTATGTTATTTCTGTACAACAGTGCTTATTTATCTGTTACTGTCATATATAGCCGAGGTATGATCATGGTTTTGTAGACCTCATTACCTCATACTCTTTGTTTTTTAATAGATGACATCGTTGACTTTTAGACACATGTTTAACCATTTGTCTTATTAAAAAAATTTGTGCAAATGCATTAGATATAAATCATGCTTAAAGTATTTTTAGTGATAAAACAATTCGCAACAAAATAAATGATAATTATGTAATTTTTTTAAATAAGACGAATGGTCAAAAGTGTGTCTAAAAGTCAACGGCGTTATTTAGTAAAAAAAATAGAGGTAGTATTACTTTTTTATGCTTTATTAATAAGCTTGACTTGTGCAATGTCAAGAACATACAAGTAGACAAGTAGTTAAGTCATAATAGCCCGTACTTTAGTAACCAGCGTTATAGAAAATTGAATATGATATGACCCTAATGTACAAAGTATACCTATAGTGACACGTTTCCTTTGCCCACCAGATATGCCTCTAGCCATATCATTTCCAACCAACGTATCTGCACAGATATGTAGTCCTAAGATCTGCAGTGATAAAAAGATGTTAGCGGTCAAAGGAACTCTAATATTAATACAAGGAAAAAGTCCAAATACCCCCCTAAACTTTAGATAGAAGTCTATCTAGCACCCTGAATTTTAAAACCAGATATCCAACCCCCTATGGTGGTTTTGTATAGTGGTTTTTATCTAATTCGTATATAAATTGGATGAGTTTGATCACGTGACATACACATCGGACATATATATTAAAATCTCCACTTAAATCTTTCTTTTTACCACTTGTTAGCTCTCCCTTACAAATAAGTACCAACATAATAATAGTACGGTATCACTGTATAAGTATAAATTGATGACTTACAACTGATGATATGCAAATATGTTGTATTAGTTATTTAAAGTTGTTCGTTTGAGCTTTTAAAATATGTAAAACCACCGTCCAAAACCACCTTAAAGGGTAATATGAACGGTTTTCCAAAGTTTAGGGGGTTGCATGTCCGGTTTTAAAGTTTAGGGTGCTAGATGGACTTCCATCCAAAGTTTAGAAACTGTGGGTATCATATTTTCATGAAGGGAAAAACTGTACATAAAGTACAAACTAAAAGTCTAGAGACAAACCTGCATTATATAGTTTATTACTATTTTGCTCTCGCCTCCATTTGCAGATTCCTGCAAGATTGGTACTATGAATTAAATTAAATAAATAAAAAAACAGTGGCATTTTTGTACATAATACTGAAATACATGGAAGTTCAATTTATTAGATCCAACACTAGAACTCAGCCAGAAGGACATATTTTAGGATCGAACTGTTGGAGCTAAGACACAACACGGGGTTCAACTACCTATTGTACTTGTAATTGGACTCTAGTGACTACAACTGAAATTATGGTTGTATTTCTTACTCAACTGTAGCTGGTACCTATATATGAAAAAACAAATTATAAGATTTGGTCAAGCAAAATAAGTGGAGTAGATCTTCCCTTACTCAATAACCAAGATGTTTTTCTTTCTAAGATTTTGTTTGTTGATGGATTGTTGTGGAAATGTCTAGCCAAATCAAGCTGAAGAGGGACAGTCACAGGGAAGAATGGCAGCAAAATCGAAGCTCAAGACGGTGGTGCTAGGAAGGAAAAAGTCCCGCAAGGAGCCTGACAAGAGTTGGAGTTGTTACCATGATAAAGAGACGTATCGGGAGAAGAAAAAGCATTGGACTATCTGATAAGAAATTGATGCAGTAGTACTGCATTAACGAAAACAGCGAGAGAGCAGCAGACTTGGATTGACAAGACAGAAGCAAAATCTCAACTCCGCAATCTTAATAAGAATTTTGATGGCCTCCTCCTTTGGCCATCCCGGCTTTAAAAAAAAAAAAACAACTCTCAACTGCAGATCAAGTACCACCAACAGTGAAAGAAGGCACAGACCAATCGCATTAAGATGATGTGCAATATCTTTTCTTATCAGTTTAATCAAGTACCGTAATCCATTATCTGAAAAAAAAATCAAGTACCCTAATCTGACTCCGAAATCTATGAGTCCATAATATACTTAGTCTTCAACAATTGTGTAGATTTCTTTTCAAACTGAACAACAACTGTGTAGATTGATTGAATGTGTAACTGGTAGCCAAAAAAAAAAAAAAAAAGATACACATCACTCATCGAAAAAAGAAGAGAACACACCACTCAATCAACCCTACCGAGAAACATCTGTAGAAATAGCATAAACAGACCCTTTTTTTCCCTCAACATTCAACAATCATGCGATGATCGGTCGAATAGAAGAACGGCGGATTGAGTATCATCAAGCTAGACTCAATTCCGGTAGCCTGGGCTTGGCAACTAAACAGACGCAGGCCCCCAGGCCTGTGGGGCAATCTAGGCCAGGCATATGGTACCCAGGGCAGCAAAGCAAACATGCCCTTTGAATTTTGAATAGTATATTTCAAAATTTTCACTACCTTCCTGAGCTAGATAATCAGCAAGCCAAATATTTACCTTTATCTATACTAATTGGAGGTTATGTTAGAAGCCACCCACATGTTAATGATTGAAAATAAAAATACTGTAAATTCACTTGCTAATACAAAAATAAAGCTAGAAAGTCACATGCTAATACAAAATAAAAAAAAAATCTTAATCATCGAATTTATTTGGTAGATGCAATCAACGGCTGAGATTTTTATTATGTTTTTCAAATGTTGAAAATTGTAATCATCAATATGCACATCCCGTGAATTAGGACATGCAGATAAGATCAAGCTGTGGTAACTGCTGGTTTTCTGAACCGTGACTGCTACACCCTACTCCGCTTCCCAGCGAGCTGTGGGGCTCTTGCGGCCAACAAGTTGCCGGCCTGTTTTACCTTTTTGCTCGACATGGTAGCCCACATTATTACCTTCACCCGGTGGCAGCATATGAGACCTTGCTTCACCTTCTCACGTGGTCCCAAAGGATGGTGACTCGATAAGCTGCATAGGGACTCTGAAGCCACGGTGGTGTGGGATGGCAGAAGGGCAAGGAACTCTAGGGGAAAAGATCTATTCTCCACAGATGTCTCATCCTTTACAATTTTAGGACTAATAAAACTGCAGTATCTAAAATCTGGGATTTCAAATTATTCTGTTAACTGTAAAAGTTCAACTACAAAGCTTGTTCATTGAAATGAAAGCATAGTTACAAAAATGACAGCTTTAATAAATCACGTGTAATAGTACTATTCTTACAATTAAGAAACTATGAATGATATTTATGGAAGTACAATTAATTAATATATATATTCTATCACCATAGAGAAATAAAACCAAGCTTGGTCTCTCCAAATAGAAGAAAAGAGTTACATCACCTTCATGAACATGTCTATGTCATGTTCTGGTGTGACATTTGCTTCCTTCTCTCTCCTCGTCAGCTCATTCAGCAAATCTGAGAGCAGAGATCAAACATCAATTAATTAACTGACTAATCACAGAACATCAAAACATGTGCAATCAACAGTCTCCTTGAAAATGACATCAGAACATGTGGAATCAACAGCCTCCATGAAAATGTCAAGTGGAGCCAAAGGTTGAAAACTTTGTCTGCTGGGAGGGGCCCATGGTGTTAAGTTGTCTGAAATTTACTTAAACTACAGTAATTACAGTAGTATTTCTCAGACCATGGAAGGGGCCAAACCTCTGATCTTCTGCCTCCTACGCCCCTAGGTTTTTCCAACTGTTGAACGTGCAAATCATGTCGTTGACATACTAACTAAAGTCAGTCTTACTAATTAGTAGTTTCAATGAGAAGTCATTGTTTCTCCTGATTAAATTATAATCAGGTAGCTCTCCTGCCACTGCATTCAAAAAAATATTTATGGTTCACTTGTAAACGTGATTAATGATATATAATTACCTTGGCGGTCACCAGTGCCTAGACACCTCGCCGAGAAAGCCAGAGTCTCCCTCACGGTCATCTCCCCGGCGTGAAGGTCTTCCTGACTAATGTATGCTGCTGTCCTCTCCGGAACAAACTGTTCCATCCCATGGCCATTGTAGGTGACTCTCCCTGACACCTGTAGTGCTTTATGAGTACACGTTAATTTTGATGCTGGAACAGATGATTGAGTATTTGAGTGTCTAGTTGCCTGCAATAGTTTAAATGCTTAACAAGTGATTGGTCGCAATCATCAATGAGCATATTTTCCTTTGTTATCTTCATGGAGGTTGATGATATTTTTTTTTAGCATAGTCCATCCAAGAGTTCATTGACCAACATGATTTACCCTGGAAACTAGTTAAAGTATGAAGGTGACTTCTGGTTATATTTAAATGAATGACAGAATTGCTTATTCAAGGTGACTAGTCATTAGATATTTCAAGTTAGAATTTATTAATCAAAGTCACTTTCTAAGAATAAGACAAATATGGTATTTACTGACTAACAGAAGCTTCAGCTTGACGAGCGAATTTAGCAGAGCAAGAAAAAAAATGCCTTCCAGGACAGATTGACATGGTAATCTTCAGAAAAACATAAAACATATTAATTGACCTGCAGCCTTCGATCTAACTTTCCAGACAAGGCTTTCAGCAATGTGCTTTTTCCTGATCCCGCAGAACCTAAAAGTAAAGTCATCCTTGAAAGAAAGGCAGGAAAAAAAAAAAGATCAAAGTTAACTGCAAGAGAATCATCATAGAAATCAACAATAATATATTATTGAATTCATGGACATATATAACTAAGCAGGGTGACGTAGAAATTTTCTGGACAGGGCCATGCATATAGTAGTGTTCAATATTTATAAACACTGATGCTGCCAAACATGAAATTTTTGAAGTTTACACGAAAAAAAACACTATTCAAGACAGGGACAATGCCTACCATCTATGCCACCACAGTGAGGCTAGTTTTCGGAAGAATTTACAGTAGTTTTCAATATTTATAAATCTTTCAGTTGCATTGATCAATTAGTTAATATCAACTAGATAGGGCTTGTTTGACACAGCTCCAGCTCCAACTTCACCCCTCTTGGAGCTGGAGCTCAGCCAAACAGTTTCAGCTCCACCAAAACTGGGAGTGGAGTTAGGTGGAGCTCTCTCACAAAATGTACTAGAGTTGTGGAGTTGGGTTTAGGCAGCTCCACAACTCCACTTCAGACTCAACTCCTGGAGTTATATTTAGGAGTTGGAGCTATACCAAACAGACCCTTATGATCCTTTTTTCTTCTAAAAAACTAGCAGTTGTACCAGCTGCTATTGTTTAGGACCAAGTGAGCACAAATGTGTTTCACAATCCACATTCATCAGTAACTTGATGTAATATGTATTGCCTAGACACACAATATAAAGTCATCAAGATTAACTATCATGATATATAGGCTAAATAAGCATAAATATTAGAACAATAATCCCTGCTGTACTCGGTACCTGCATGGCTTGATGATGGCATTAGTCTCATGCAGGATGGTATACTTGGTCTTCCAGGTAATTGGTAACACATGCATAGCGTTTGCAAGGGCCTACAGAACAGACCACAGAACAGTTCATATCACACTTCCTAGTGACCTACAGATGAGAACCCACTAGTGCAATGCAATAATCCATGTAGGCAAAAAATTAATATTTGCCAAAACAATTATATGAAGTGACAAAAATTATTATTTTTGTATGCTGGGAGATTATATGAGATCAAGAAATGTTTTGATGCATTTTTTTTACTTTCCACATCATTGCACAACATATACCAGAAGTGTGTTGCCCATGGAGGTGAAGACTGTGGGTGCTGCCGGTGATCTCCAAGTGTACGCCTCTGCCTCCACCGCAAGCCCCTCGGCACGCACCTCTATCGTTGGAAGCTCCAAGCCAACACTGCAAGAAATCATTAATATGTTTCAAATATAATTATGGTGAAAGAAAATTGAGGCCACATATGCAGAGGGGTTAGTGCATTCACCGGTCAAAACGGTTCTTGATCCTGAGCAGGAAACGCTCATGATCATCACCAGTGACGCCGACAAGCTGCTCGACGAGGTGCTTCGCCTCCATCTCCGATGCTGCCACCTGATGCTCATTCGTAGAAACCATTGGAGAAGTAGCCTAAACGAAGGAACAAAGTGATGCTACCTATGCATCCCTAGCCTGGCCACATGCTCTTGGTTCGTGCAGTGCATACATATATAGTCAACATGTTGGTGCCATTCGTTTCCTTATATGCCCTTTGGTTGCTGAATCAATGGGTTGGTAATTAATTCAAAATAATGTCCAGTGGAAACAAAGAGATGCAAATGGAGGTCTCCACAGTCCCTAAAAAAATGCATGTGAGAAGACTGAGGGTGCAACCCTGTAAGTCGGCGCAGACACTTCTCTTGCAGAACGGAAAACGTATCCAAATGTTCAAATAAACGCAGTTGACCTACAGGTCTTAATTTTAAGAAGAATCTCATCAATATTAATTAACATGGGTAAAAGGACAAGGAGAGCATCTACCAGACAGCATCTACATGGTGTGAAATCCATGCAATAATTATTTTTTTCGCTGGGCCGGCGAAAGCCGGCCGGGGTATATATTAAGAAAGAGAGAGTTTAAGCAAACTGTACATGCAAGAAAACAAACAGAGCCAAAGCTCACATACAGAACCAGGAGACTGGTTCACCACATACACACGCGCTAGCTAGCTAGCCGATCCCAGCAACCGGAGGGCCACTCGCACTGGTCGCGCATAGAAGCCCCGCCGCCTTCCAAGACTCCCATTCCTCCGCGATGGATGCGCAAACCTGCTCCGCCGATGCAGCTTTTCCGTCGAAGATTCTAGCATTGCGTTCTTTCCAAACAAGCCACGTCACAAGGATCACCCCGGCGTCGAAGGTTTTTCGGTCCTGCTTGTGCACAGTTTTGCGAGCCGTGTACCACCAATTGATTAAACCCTCCGATGGTGTGGAACAGGGGAGGTCCAGCCGGCTACGAATCCGCGTCCAAACTTGCTGCGTGAAGGGGCAGTCATGGAAGATGTGTGAGCAGGATTCACCGTCAGCCAAGCATAAATGACAAATCGAAGCCATTTGCCAACCCCGTCGCTGGAGATTGTCAGTGGTCAAGCAAGCTCCTCGCATCGCCAAAAACATGAAGAACTTGCATCTAGTCGGCGCCCTAGACTTCCAAATGATTTTCCTGATTGCCGACCTCGTCTTGCCGGCACAGAGAAGAGAGTAGGCTGATTTTACTGAGAAAACACCATTGGCCTCTGCCAACCAAACGATCGCGTCCAATCTCGATGTGTCCAGGAAAACACCCTGTACCAAGTCCCAGATGGCGAGATATTCAGCGATGGCCTGAATTGAGAGACCTCCCCTGATGTCAGTAACCCAAGCATTGCCCTGGAGAGCTGCAGCCACAGAACGGCTCCTATTTTTGATAAAAGAGCATAGGATCGGTGCCATCGACAGGATTGAGCCTCCCTCCGGTAACCAATTGTATGTCCAAAATGCTGCTCTATTCCCATCACCAAGCAACACTCTGCATCCCGCCGCCAGGCATTGTTCTGCCTTTTTGTCCACTAATAACGGCAGGGTAACCCAGGGACGATCTGGATGCAATAATTATTTCTCTTTTTCTTTCTCTAAATGGCATGGCAAGAGAACTCATGTCACTGCATTAGGACAGAGCTATAGTAACACGTCTGTATGCTCCTGTACTCGAAGAGGAATTAGTGAGGCTTATAGGAACTCCATTTTTGTATAGCACCATTTATTAAGAAATTATTGCCAACTTATAAATATGAAAAGGTTCTCAAAAAAATCTTTTATAACCATCACATGCCCTTGTTCTGCGTATGAAGTCTAATGCTTTTGACATCAATCCATATACATGACGACTTGATTAGAGAACACAAGTCTCAATGAAAAGTACTTTATTTTTCCAACGCAAGAATCAAATATATAATCGCTTGTGCTGTCTGCACACTTGCATCGCATGTTGTATAAAAGTCACAAGTGTGTACTATAATATATATTATATACAGTTACCTGCCATGTAGATTAACATGCCTTTTACTCTTCAAGAAATGCAGTTGGAGGCAATGGTAAGATTTTACACCAACTGCCACTTTGTCTTCCATAACTGCAAATATATAAAGGAATTAATGGCCCTGTTTGGATCCGGAGGGCTATTAAATAGCCCTCCGGAATTTCGTTATTTAAGAGTATTAAACGTAAATTACTGACAAAACCCATTCCATAACCCCTAGGCTATTTTGCGAGACAAATCTAACGAGGTATATTAATCCATGATTTGCTACAGTAATGCTACAGTAATCAGCTGCTAATCATGGATTAATATACATCATTAGATTCGTCTCGCAAAATAGCCTAGGGGTTATGAAATCAGTTTTGTCGGTAATCTACGTTTAATAATCCTAAATAGCAAGATTCTAAAGGGCTATTTAATAGCCCGGAGGATCCAAACAAGGCCAATGTGCCGTTTGTAAGATTTTTACAGAAAGTTTAATATTTGCATATGAGTATACATACGTGGTCAATTTGTTTCAGACAATCATTCATATACATTTTGGGCCTGTTCACTTTGATGCTAAAAAAAACCTTACCAAATTTTAGCATTACCAAAATTTTCGCAAGTTGCCAAAATTTTGGCAACTATACCAAAATTTTAGTAGGATTTCTTATATAGTTACCAAAATTTGGTAGCAAACTAAATGTAGCCACTTTTTTAACAACTTTACCAAAATTTGGTAAGGTTGAAAATGACATCAAAGTGAACAGTCCCTTTAGCTTATCGGATGATCATTTATTTTTATTTATTTTATTTTGAACTTTGTACTTACTTGGTAGCTCTTATAATGCATGGAGTGGATACTAATATCCTTGAAGATGAAAAGACTGTTTTTTTGTCATGGCGGTAGAGTTTGAACTATGCAAAATGGCACACCTTCTGTTGTATATGCAAGCAGCAAGCACAATAAACGCAATATAAACAGGTGTTTTTAAAAAATGCAACATAAACTGGTCCATGGAAAATTAAACCATCAGATGTAACCCTTTTCTATTGGTGGCTAAGCCAGAAAATAGTGCCTTTTTATTTTTCTCCTTTAAATGGGTAGTACCTGTTCATTTCTTTTCTCCAATAAATATCAGTATTTCCATAAAGCTATTTTGAGAATTTATTAATAAGTATTTCTGTTTAAATAATCCTAGTAACTTAGAAGGTAGAGTCTCCAATGCCAGACAACTAGAGAAAATTGTAAACACTCAAGCTCTAAAGTTCGTCAAGCGCTGACGAAAGGCACGTTGGCCAGCAGCAGCTCCAACTCTCTGCAACTTGATGCAGCGAAGTCTCCACCTCACCGCCGTGGAGAGTTGCTTTTTACATGGGCTTGATAGGCTGAAAGATTGTACCTGAAGAAACTGAGCTCGAACTCCATCAGAGGTGAGCGCTCGCGCAAGAGGCGGAGATGACTGACGAACTTGTTGAACGCCGCCGCACCGCCACAGCTCCCTGTGACGCGTAGGACGGGCACCGACTTCCAGACGTCGCACCAGCAGCGGGGGCAACACGAGAACCGGAGCACGCACGTCTCATTGCAAGACGGAAGGAGAACACGTACCGGAGGACCGCGTTCGGGAATCGGGAGGGATCCAATCCGCTCCTCGCCGCTCGACGCTGCTGTTCGGCTGCGCTTCTCGCTCGGAGGCATTCCGTCGAACAGGCGGCGGGCGCCGATGCCTGCGTGATCGGAATTCGGAAAGACTTGAGACAACGGCAACAAGTACCACCACGCGCGGAAATAGGTCATACAATACAGGGGAAGCTCGCTTCAACTCACACATCGGAATATCTGACGCCGGCGGGAACGCAAGACGACCGGAGGAGAAGCCGCCTGAGCACCACCCTCGTCGGCAACTGGAAGGAAGAGCGATCGGTTGGTTTGCGGCAGGACTAAGTTCACTTTAGGTCTCTCACTTTGTCACCGAGTCTAAAATTCATCCCTCAATAAAAAATACCAGGTGTTTCCCATCTTATCGTACCGCGTCACTTTTGGTCACTATGCGGCGCAGTATTGACTGATTTTGACTAACGTGTTGAGTAGGGCTCACGTGAGCCCCACATGTTAGCGGCCAACTCTTCTTCATCCTATCTCTCTCTTCCCCATCTCTCTAGGGCAACGCACAGTGGCCAGCAGGGGAGGTGCTGATGGTGTGCCTCGGGTACTACCATCGGGCGCTAAGGACATGAGTGTTGATGCGAAAAACACACACTGGCCTGGAAGATCTGCTTAACTCCTGTGCAAGTCCAAAATCTTGCTTTTAGGTTCGTGAGCGTGCCATTTGATTTGATCCTGCAATCAACAAGAATAAAGACAAGAAAACCGCGGTTAAATCCAGCAACTAGTCGATCGGCTAGTTGCCGATGACATATCATTTATCTTCGAGCCGATGTCATGTTGGAATCGATCGACAATAATGAATGAATAAGATAAAACTAAATCTACTCGATCGGCTGTAGATATTAACAACATATAATCTTTACTTTGGTACATATTTAGACTAAGTGATTGGGATAGATCGGTCGCCATGCCGAGACAATATAAATCACTTAAGTCGAAAATATATACTAAAGTACCGATTATATAGGCGTTTATAGCATAGCCGATCAGATAGATCTAGCATGTATCGGCTAATACTCCGATACCACTCTATATTAAGATATCGAAACAAGTAAGATATATCAAACAAGAAACTTAAATATACTTTTAATGCAACAAGATCTTAATATAAAGGACAGACTTAGCATAACAAACAAGCATATGAGATAAAAATAGCTAAATAAGGTAAGATCGGCTGAAACTCCGACACTATCTCTATTGATGATCATGAAACAAGCTAGATATTACAATTATAGATAGAACTTAATAGATCGAACTCAACCGATGCAGTATTAAGCATAAAGATAACTATAAGATCTAAACAAGATGATGAAAACCTCTAAGAGATGGCAGATATACGATGTAATCTAGATTAATAACGAGATTTAACTCTATCGGCTACTCCCAACAAAAGAAACCAGCCGATGGCAAGTTATATAGCGCAACTAACAGAGATTATAAAGTATATATGATAACTCGACGAATTACATAAACAAGATTAGAGTGTCATAAAGATGGAACCACTAATCCCGAGAACGCAAACTGCCATGACAACTTTACCTCTAGTTGAAGATCGAATTGATACAGCTCAACCCGAAAGCAAGAACTCGTCAAAATAGAACGAAAGTAAAAAAAGGTGGCGATGCGCCGAAATTGTTATTGAACTGTGTGTTATTGATTACATTGGGTTCGGGTCATATTTATACTCGAGATACATGATATCTCCTTACCGGACACGACTCTTATCTCTAACAAACTCTAAGATACACATAAGTCTTTACGACAGACTTTTGCCCAAACACATCTCTAAGGAAATTACATAAAATATCCTAATTAATAGATACAATTGCCCATCTGAGAGCTTATCTCCGTCGTGGCAATCCTTGTTAAGCACATCGATCGATTCTAGAAGCAGTTTCACAACCGTCTTTATCAGAATCGGCTGTATCAGCTATATCGGCTATATCAGCTATATCGGCTATTCTCTGTCCAATCCATCTCAGCCGATGCAGACTCCAGCCGATGCCTTCGCAGCCGATGCATACTCTGTTCTTCGAATCTAACTCTTTGTCGAATCCGCTTCGATTCCAATGTCGAACCTGGTTCATATCTTACTAAATTTGGTCGTTAACAATGTGCAAGGACTACGTGTACACAGCAGCGCCATCCTCGGGGAAGGCGCCGCTGTTGTAGATGACATAGAGCGAGCTCAGCGTTGCCTTTGTTGCTCAATGCTTACTCCCAGCGACCGGGAGCAGCATCAATGCAACCTCCCATCCTCCTCCCACTTCTCCTCCTCTTCCTCTTCATCGTCTCACTTGAACCAGTTCTCTCCTATCACCACACATCGCCGCCGCTTGCCACCGAGATTCTCAACATCGCTGCATCGTTGCCCCCGAGCATGGGCCGCAGTGTCCACGGAGGTCGTGTCACTCCACCAGTCCACCACCGTGTCCACCGAGGTTGTGGGGGAGCATGAGGAGGGGCTGGCTCTGTGGCTCCACTCTTGGGGCTTTTTGCCAAAGGAGCAGGGATGGCACCAGAGCTATAGGTCTCTTGTGCTAGCCCTACCCCGTCGCGACTTGGCGTGTATTGCGGCAGTATCTGCACCTGCGGCACGGCAGAATCCATCGTCGCCATCGGCTACGGCCACGACAATGAGTGGCTCTTCATCGGCACCATTGGTGTGCTTGCCCTTGTGTTGATGCAAAAAAAACACACACTAGCCTGCAAGATCTGCTTAGCTCCAGTGTAGGTCCAAGATGTTGATGAGATGCGAGCGTGCCAGTCAGTTTGATCCTGTAACTGATAAGATATGTAAACAACAGATAAAACAGCCGATTGCCCAATCGGCTGACAAGCCGATGGAGTAATTCCAGCCGATAGCTGATATTAGCCGATGCCAATTCCAGCCGATGTCGATAGGGTTTTGAGCAATCGACTATATGTCTAATGTAGATAATCCAATGGAAACCAATCGACTAATAATAGTATGATAGGATAAGTACTGATTCGATGGTTAAAGCATGCATCGGCTAAAAGTCTGATATCATAAAATCCAATTGATTTAGATAAATAGTGAAACATTTGTTGCAATCGGCTAAATCCAACTTGTATGTAATCTTTATAAGCCGATACAACGTCCAGATAACTTATCGGCTAGCACCCCAATAAAACACTAGCATGAACCTATCGGCTTAACGAGAATTATATTATCAACAACAATCTAGTAGGTCGGACCTAACCGATGCAACACGAGATTATATATTATAATCTAATACTCGATGAGCCGATAGATCTGTCTAATGTGATGGATATAACAAATCTATTTATAACAGCATTGTGATTGAAGAGATATATCGGATAAGACAGAAGATCAGATCTAACCAAGCCAGTCCCAACTAAACCGATGCGTCTCTAAACACAATGTAATTAGAGATAGAATTGAGATATCAGGTAGGCAAATATATCAACCAAACCAGACCAATCCAAGAGATCGAAGCGATGCAGCCTTGAACAACACCAATGTAGCCGATAGATTCACTAGTGTTGACGGAACGTAGGACTTACTCCTTCGCCGGAGATAGAACTGAACTGATCCAGCCCCGCGTCAGGTGCCAAATTCCGCCGGTTGATAAGTAAAACCTCAGAAAAGAGGGTGGTGATGCACCAAGAGTAGTATTGATCGAGAGATAAATTACAATGACACCAGGTGTACATATTTATACCTATTGGTAGGTACTAGTACTTGTAGGACAAGAAAGAAACTTTCCTACACATAAAAGGAAAACATAAAGTCCTTATCGGACACTAAACACACTTTTTTAAAGATAAAAGAAAACTAAACCCTGGCTAATTAATAGATAAACTAGCATGTCAAATCCTCCTTGAACTCAGACTCTTCTAGATAAGCTTCCTTTAATTGATCTTTATACGAATCCATCAAGAATACAACTGGTGGTGATTGATAGTTTCCATTGGTCGATTCTAGAACTTAGAAGCCGATACTGACTCTAAACCGATGATTACTCCGGGCTTACCAAATTTTATCGTTAACACCTTGGTGGCGGGCCACTCTCCTTCCCTTCCTAGATCTCCACCACCTCCTTCTCCTACTGCCTTGTCGACAGCGACTCCTGGTCACCCACACTCCAGTTCGACGACTTTGCCGAAGACGAGGTGAGACAACATACGTGGAGCTGTGCGACGTGTTCGTCCGGGGCACCCAGTCCTTGTCGGCACCTTCGGCGTGTCACTATTCGATATGCGCTACGACCTATCAAACCGGACTAGCGTGGAAGTTCCTACAGTGTTGCTGCGGTTCACGGGTGGCAGTGAGCTGTGGCTCCTAGCGAATACGATATATGATATGTCCCTTAACTTTCAAAACTAGTGTAAATAAGGTTTCAAGACGGTTTGGATAGCAATTTCGGCTGACGTAACGTTAGGTATTTAAAGTAAAAAAAAATGGTGAGCCCACATGTCACGTGCACCGTGTAGGCTTCCGCCACCGGTTTGGGAAGGAGAAGCGGCTCCGCGACGGCCTCGCGGTTGACGGCATCGGGCAAGACGGGCACAAGAAGCGGCTCCGTACCTTCTTGATCTGGTCCCACATGTCCTCCGCCGTGACATCGCCGTAGTTTGACGGGCCCATCGTGAAGCGCGGGCAGCCGGTGACGCGCGGACACTGTCGATCTCCTGCGATGCGATCACGAACGTCACCGGAGGCTGCCCGTCCACCGTCCTGCATTCGGCCATCCACCGACGTATCATCGTCTCATTCCCAGAGTATCAAATACGACAACATGAAGATGAACGCACCTGTGATGGAGGAAGACATCATGGACGTTGTTGCGAACTCTGCGTAAGAAACAACGGCACAGTTGCAAGAAGCAACGAGTCCATTAATTAACTGATTAAAATTGGCGACAAACGTAATGCCAATATCATTAATTACATCATTCTAGAGCTCATGTGATTTCCAGTCGGTTGTGATTTCCCTCCAACTGAATTCTTCATGATGAACAGAGCCAAAGGTGAGATTTTTTTACATGAAAATGCTGTCTTTTTCTAAAGAACTAGGTGTTGGTTTGCACTTACTGCCCATGTGCTATGTCAACGCCATGTAGGCACCACGTCAGCCGAAACCGTCATCTAAACTGCCTTGGGTTCTTATTTACACTGGTTTTGGGAATTGATGAACACGTCATATCTCGTATTACGGTTTAGGGACGTATTTCAAACTCGGCGATAAATTGAGAGACATAAAGTAAAGAAAAAAATCCATATATACCCCTGAAAATATACTCAATCCCTTCAATACCCCTGAATTTGGCCTCATCCCTTATATACCCCTGAGTTTTCATTTTAATCTCCTCTATACCCATCTCCGTTAGTTGACCATTAGTTGACCGTTAAATATTTTAAAATGGCTATATTACCCATCCTATACATATGTGGTACCTACCCAATAAATTTTCATATGAAAAAATTAACTTATACAAAATACAAGCAATATAATCATTTAGTGCCCAACTTAAAAAATAAAACTTATTATTTTTTATTTTTTAAAAATTATGATTAAATCCATACATTAGTTTCACCAGAAAATTAAGAGCAAAAACTAAATGTTATTTAGGTTTAAATTTTTGGGAAGATATACGAAATTCATCAAATTTGATCTGAAATTTATTTAAATTTTTTAAATTTTTTTTCTAATTTGTGATAAACTAATTACATCCCCTTTGTTTTTTCATAACGAATATTTTTTCACTAAATATTTGTTGAAAAGTAATTTTCAAATTTTATGCAAAACTTTTTTTACAATAAATATTTTTTATTTTAATAAAATAATGTTTTATTTTTAAAAATCATAACAAATATTTAGTAATTTATTCCTTATTGGTTTTCACAACTCAAATAATTTACACATAAAACTTTTTTAGCTTTTAACAATATACCAAGGACAATAAAGTAATTTTTACAATAACTAACGGTCAAACTAATGGTCAACTAACGGAATGGGTATGTAAGGCATCCAAATAAAAACTCAGGGGTATATAAGAGATAAAATAAATTTCAGGGGCATAGAAGGGATTGGGTGAAATTACATGGGCATGTAGAGAATTGGACCTGAAGTAAACTTACTCCTTACTGAAATGGCCTGGTCTGGGCTTTCACTAAAATTAAGCTTGATCAGCTGCTTCTTGGGGCCTGTTTAATAAGGATAAGTCTAGCGGCAAGGCGCTTCTGTCGCTGGCCAGGCCGTCCTCCGGCGCAGGCGCTGTGATTCCTCCAGCATCCTCCAAACCGTTGGCCGTGTTACCGGTTGGCAACAAGGCCCCGAGGAGATGAACTAGCGCCGTGCCGAGAGGTGCCTCAACTACTATACCCAGAGAAATTCTTGTCGGGCCACAAGTGCGTGGAGAAGGCATCTATCTTGCGGTGTACGATGAGGAACACACGCCCATGTTCTAAACTGATTAAGATACAAATTTTACTCGGTTTACATTAGCATGTTTTTCAAATTGCTAAACGATATGTTTCGTGTGAAAACTTTCTACGTAAAGATTGCTATAAAAATCAAATAAATCAATTTTTCAAGTTTTTAATAATTAAAACTTAATTAATTATATGCTAATGACTTCTCATTATGACAGCTCTTTTGCAGGAGTTCAATGACGTGTTCCAACTTTGACCCTTGGGGTCTTCTGCGGCCCGCTCGCTGTCGGGAGCACCACATTCATCTGCTCCTCCTAGGACTCGGCCGGTTCGTCCTCGCCAAGGCTCTAGCACCATATTCATTCAGCAGCACATGGTGGTGGTGCGTCCCTACCGCTATCCGCAGTTGGCCAGTTGCTGAAAATGAAAAACGAAGAAAAGTGAGCGCCCAGCGCTATCCGCAGTGCGACGACATGCTTCGCTATCCGACACAACACGTCAACGTTCTCGACCCCATATAATGTGCTGCTGGTCAAGAAGCACGACTACACGTGGTGTTTCTGCATTGACTATTGCGACCTGAGTGACAAGATAATGCACGACAAATATCCCATTCTGGTCATCGATCGATGAACTCCTTGACGAGCTGAAGGGAGCTTGATCTTTGTAGTGGTTTCCACCAAGGCCCATTTTAGTTACAAAAACTTTTTCCTAAAAACATCACATCGAATTTTTGATATATGTATATAACATTAAATATAGATAAAAATAAAAACTATTTGTACAATTTACATGAAAATCGCAAGACGAATCTTTTAATTCTAATTAGTTCATAATTAACCATAAGTGTTACAGTAACCCACATGTGCTAATGATGGCTTAGTTAGGCTCAAAAGATTCGTCTCGTGGTTTCCAGCGAGCTATGAAATTATTTTTTCATTCGTGTCTAAAAACCCTTTCCGACATCCGGTCAAACGTTCGATATAACAAAAAAAAAAAAAAAATATTCTTTTTTTAACTAAACGGGCCCAAGTACTGATATGCACGGTCCAATGTATAGAACACGGCGTTTCACACCAATTCCTCGTCACGCCGTTCGGGCTGAGGAATGTGCCTGCGACGAACTCTTCCTGGATGCCAAGCTAGCGCGACCTATGAACGGGAGCTCATCAGCTTGGTCAACGCGGCCGGTAGGGCATTGGCGGGCGTATCTTTGTACTGTTTCATCACCATCCGGACGGACCACTTCAGTGTGAAATATCTGCTCGATCAGCGCCTGCACCACCATCCGGCAGCAGCAATATATGCATGAGAAAATTGTTTGGTAAATGTTTTCTTACCTACTGTACCCGACAAGGAATATAGGGCTGTGTTCGCACTCCCTAGCATGCAAAACGAAGCAGCGTTTAGTGTATAATTAATTAAGTATTAGCTAAAATAAAATTGAAAAATGTATTAATGACTTTTTTAAAGTAACTTTCAAATAGAAATTTTTTTTTGCAAAAAACACATTGTTTAGCAGTTTGAAAAGCGTGAACGCGAAAAATGAGGGAGGTGAGTTGGGAAAGTAGAGATAAGAACTCAACCGTGTGCTTCATTGCTTTTGATTGAATGCATCATGTCATATTAGTTATTACGCTTCATAAGCAGTATGCATGATAACAGGGGCGGATCCATATCAATATTAGAGGAGGAACTCATCTCCTTTTTTTCTTCAACCCCCTTCTCTCCCTCCTCTCTTCTCCCCCCTTCTTTCTCCTTCCATCAATGTGATCCACACGGTAGGGAGACTTGAGTACTCCCAGCACCTACGCTTGATCCGTCCTTTCTTGATAAAAACATCACTTCTTCCACTATTTATGTGTAACAAATTTTTTCATGACCCATCTTTCATCTGCGTATCAATTCTCTGAGGACATGGTGTCCCATTATTAATTAGCTATTTTCCATAAAAAACGAATTACATTTTTATCCAGCATGCATGAGCATGATGTTCGAGTACATCAAAATATGTATACAGCAAGATACACATGAAAACAAATTAATCTTAGTCACTCTCGTGACCAAAATTAATCTAACCGCATCTAATACTAGATGATACCCCGCGCGATGCTGCGGAATACTATGTGAAAAAAGTAGTATGATTGAAGGAAAGATATAAAAATAAAGCCAATCTACCAAAGGAATTCTATAGTTTGATTGGTATATAATATGTCTGCCATATAAGCAATCTAACAGGGTCATGTATAAGTTCAAATGACGGTTATGTTGTTCAGAGAGTATATATAATATAGCCGGTAGGAAAGAAAAAATAATTGTATGGTTTGTTTATGAGAGATTAAAGAAAAAAAATGCTTCTTGCTAATCTGGTATAGGAAGTGCATAGGCAAGTGAACTGATAATCACTTGAAGGTGTGTCAATCCATAGCGTGAGCGAGCTTGATAAGACCAGATAGTGATGTTCCCTTCGATTTGCTGTAAACATTGAGAAAACATATATTGACTAAATTTATAAGATGAAACCAAGTTTATATATCAGCTAGCTCATGCAAGACGAAGGCCTTAGTCTGAAGGGACTGGATTTGAATCATGTCTTCCATCCAATGGTCTGGTGCTGGACTGAAACAATTCAAGTTCTAGCTGAATAAACAACAGTGCACATATATAGTAATGAAAAACGGATTCAATACAAAAAAAAAAAGAGTTAACCATCAAAGATGGATAAGGTAGTTTTTACAAAATCTCTGTATATCTGAATATATAATAAAATAATGATGGTAAGCTTGGCAAATTGCAATTTCATACCTACATGATACATATATCGATGGAACCCAAAGTACTGAATTTCCTGATTGATTGCTCTGCAACAGGAGATGGAAGTCATGGAACCCCCAAATGAATTGCTCGATCGACTGATCCAGAACAGGACAATATATATGCCTTTCAGCGTGATGCTTCTTCCACCTGCCGTAAATTTGGGGATCGTAATCAGAATTTACACACAGAATCCAACAAATAAAATGTCAAGTAAATTTTCACAGGTGCATTACATTCCGAAGCAAACCAACAACAGAAAAGGCAAGAGAAAATTCTGATAAAACGAAGGAGCACACGTAAAGTAGATACACAAATAAGAAATGGTATGCGAGGAAAGGAGGGTGAGAGGAATAAAAATGGCACCTGCCAGGTCGCCAATGAAACGGAAGAGGATTGATGATGATGCAGGTATATGCCCATGGAAGATGTAATACAAACAGAAACAGATATAGGAGAGGATATAAAGCAATCCATTTTAATGACACACGTTATCAACTCATCAAATGAGGAGGCGAGAAGACCAGGAAGCAACGGGATAGGAAGCTGGGAGACGGCGGGAGAGGAAGTGGCGCTATACATTGGTGGGCGTCGACGGTTTCCTGGGAAGCGGGGCCGACCCAATGTAGAGGAAGCGGAGTGGTGGGGGAGGAAAAGACGCTGCGTGGGGGGTGCAAGGCTGGGAGCGGCGCGAGAGGAGCGCAAGCGGCCCCATGTTCCACGCGTGCTTTTGTGGGGAGGGTAGCAAACAGTCAATGGTCTTGGTGGGGAAGAGACGGGAGGTCAACCGATGGGCTTTTGGGCTTTCACGTGTGGGCTATGCTAAGCAGGATCCATGTTGTTAGGATTGGACTGTGCTGACCAAGATCCAGACCATTGGTACTTGATCCAACGGTTACTGTTTATTTGGATGAACCGCAGAACAGCAAAATAGGTAATAACTACATTAAGTGGGATCACTTGTATAGTATTATAGGATAATTGGCTATTAAGTAATTAATGCAGCACCAATATAACTGCTCGATCGTCAGTTTATCCTGCTGGCTCTCTATGGCCAAAAAAAAAGAATCAACTAATTAATTAGCCTCCATATATCTCTTATACCGATTGCAGGGTGCAAACCCTAGCAGCACATTGGGCCACGTGGCCAAACCTAGAAGCAAAGTTTATATGTCTTAGACACGCGCCACGTGGCCGCGTGCTATTGCAAGGTTCGGTTCGCACTCGCATCTATTGGATTATGAATCAACGGTAGAGATGGTCAAAGGACGTAACTGTAAAATTTGATCTTTCAAGGGTGTTTAGCGCAAAAGCTGGCATCCATTCTAGAGAAATTCTCCCCTCTTCTCGCCGGAAGAAAATTATATAGGACTGAAGTCCTACACTCATCTGAAGGACTTCGTCCCCTTACGTGACACGTGTCCATTCCGACGATTCGCGAACCGCCTCCGACGTTGGCCACCGTCGCACCTCACCGATTCCCATCTCTAAAAACCCTAGCCCACAGAGCCTCCCTCTTCACTGCACCTGTGAACGCGCCTGCGCCGGGGAAGGAGCATGGATGCTGCGAGCGCGGTTATGCGGCGCGGCGCGCATTTGCAGCAGGCACGACGAGGGCATGGGTCGGGTGGTTGACCCCTTGGCTCGATGAGCGGCCCAAGGGCTACCTCTTCAAGCGGTCGTCGCCGCTAGCAGGGGAGTTCCGTAAGTGGGTGGATTGGGAGCTTCCATGCTACCTCACCGTCATCATTCTCGGCATCAGGCTCAACACGAAGCCCAACCTCACCCTGCAGACCTGGCCGCACCAGAAAGGGTGCAAACAGGCAACAGCAACAGGAGCTGCTGGTGTCCGTGGAGGCCCAGGGCGAGCGATCTGCACACCTCAGGTCACCTCAAAACCTACACTGCGTTTGTTTTGCTTCCAATTAGATGGTCGAGACTTGAGATGTGCGGGCTAAACACTGTGTTGTTGTTTTTGTTTGATGGATTTTAATTTTATCCGATGATGGCGAATGCCCTGAATATTCTGAAATGCTTTTCAATTGTATCATTTCCCCCTCTTTAGATGTGCCGCACTGCAATTTTTTTTGTGAGCACAATTAGAATTTAACTTGTCTCTCCCATTCCCAAATAACTTGCTTGCACTTGCAGATTTCGTATTCGGGTTAGGTAGAGCATAAATCAATTGTCGTGATGAATCCTGAAGCCAATCTCTGAACAAAAATAGCTATCCCTCTTGCCGAATATGATGGCATTGTTAGGATCTCTAAAAATAACTTAGAAACATGCCACAATGGATAATTATGTACTGTAGCACCGGTGGCTATTATATATAAACTTACCTCTTCTTTATGGTGCTTAAATTTCTCTCCAGTTCATTACTTCATTTCATGCCAAGTTGCCAATTATCCTATCAATTTATTTTACCCATCCGTTCAAGAAACTATCACTTAACATGAGACATGCATTGTATTGTCATTAGTTTTAAAGGACATACTTTTACCATCACCTGGCAAACCATAGAGCATATTAAGGTCAGATAGCATGATATCCAGGGTTCTTAGCTGCTACCATAGATCATGACCATAGTGCTTTGTTTTTTGTTTTCCATTTTCTCGGTGTCTTGCTAATCATATAGCTAAGATTTTTTTTCCCAAATACCAGTTCCGAGAAACCTAACAGCTCTTTATATTCGTCCACACTCTACAACAATTAAACACACATGCAGAGAAATATAAAGGCTCCTTTGAGTAGGAATATTTATGTTTTCAATTCCATTTGCCTAAAACTAACGATCAGGTTAGGGAAGACAAGAAAATAGATTATTTTGTCAATTTTGAATATTTTAGCTGATCAGGTTTTGTTATCACGATGAATAATGTCCGTGAATATAATGTCTTGTCTTCCCTGCAAGGCTTCTGAATATAATTTTCTATTGGTAAACTTCCTTGATATATGTTCTGATGGTTTGTCATGACAACCTGTACGATGAACGATTCCTGTTCTTCCAGCAACTCCTTCTTGCATTCAAGAACGCGAATTTGGTTCTGAAAAAGAAGTATATGTACTTTATCTCTGTATGACTACGCTTGCATGCCACTGACACACTCACTGTGGGCTGGCCGCTCATCGATGACCAGAAGCCGGTCTTGGAGTGCGGCAAGTTCACACTCAGATTCTTCCAGCCTCAAGGTAATTAAAATTGATCGTCCTCTTCTCCGATCCACGCACAATTTTAGTTGTTCATTACCTTAATTAAATCAGTGTCCCTTAGGGTTGTTTGATTGAGTAAAATTAATTTTGCATGGTACATAACAACTGCAACTTGAGAAACATATCCCTTATAATATGCTAGCATGAACCATGCTGGTCTAGATGAAAACATGTTTATTTAGCAACTCGGAAAAAAAAGAGAGAATCTCATCGGTACATAAAATCAGCACTACAATTCTGCACAACTGCCTGCAGAAAATATTCCTTACTACTAGTAAGGCAGTAACAAAGATTTCTCTTGCCTTCATTTCTCTCTTTCTTATTACCAGGAATGGAAGGCCAAATCACTTTTGATGTTCATGAAAATTGTAAGGTTATAACTTAGATACCTTTTTATACTCAGGGTATCATGAAATTTAGATGGTGATGTTCTTTGTTTAGGACCGCCTGTGACTTTGGAGATTAAAAAAGCATATTTCAATTTGTTATCCCCTTTTCCACTTTGCAGCCATTTCGTTGGTCTATTTTTTTTATCCCTTTTGATGCTACTATATGGTGTGCTTGATAATAGTTGATAAACAAAGGGATTCTTTTCAGGCTGCAAAAGGCTAAAGGCATATGCTTGATGATTTGTTCATCAATTTTTTCTTTCAGTTTTGTTATAGCTATTAATTGATACCATTTTTTATTGCAACACATTATTAGCATATGGTATTATCACTTACTGATGTGTAATATTAACTTTGACATTTCTTACTTAGTGCAGAAAATTCATCGAAAATAATCATGCCATTACTTGGCATCGGTCCCCATCATCTGTGTCCTCATCTTACATGGGGTGAGCTCGAATAGTTTATCATGGACATATAAGAGTGATACTAAAAGCTATGTATTCGATGACTATGTATGGATAATAAGGATATCACACTTCTCCCTAGTTGGCTTGGTGATATAATCGCTCCTTTCAGTCCTATCACACGGTGGCTTGCTGAGTTATTACCTACTCTGGCTTGTTAAGGCTCACGAGCTAGCTCGCTATCTCTAATGAGTTTTAAAGCCAGCTCGGCTCGTATAAAAATGTAACAAGTCGAGTCGAGCCGAGCTTGTCACGAGCTAAACGAGCTAACGAGCCATGAGCTTTTTGTCCACCCCTAATAGTAATCAATACTTTTATGGTAATGATCATGTATAGTAACATGTATTTTGTTTCTAATTTGCCTCGCTGCACTGGCAACATTGCACCTAGAGTTGATAATGATTTTTAATTTTTTGCCATTCACTCCTGTTCATATAAATGTAACAGGTAATACCTCTATTTGGCCCAATTGGGCTGGCGCATGTACACTTTCGCGCGGCTTTGCCGCGTTGCATTTATAGTACATACTATATATAAGCGAATTATACATATATCAGACGACAATAGATAGAGAGATGATATAACGCCGATCGACGATGGATGGATCGAGATCAGAGGCAATCGAGGGCCTGGAGCGAGCCCTTGGAGATGCCCTTGGCGTTGGTGCAGACGGCCATGGTCTTGTTGTCCTTGCCGTTGTACTTCAGGTTGACGTCGAGCAGCTCCATGCCGCTGCAGGGCAGCTGGTCGGAGCAGAGCAGGCTGACGGCCTCCGGCGTGTTGGAGGTGCCGGTGATGTTGCGGAACGTCACGTTCTTGATGGTCACCGTCTTGCTCCCCTTCTTCTCGGGGCAGTCCTTCTCGGGGCAGTACTTCTGGTCCACGATCACCGGGTTGGCCACCCCGTCCATCTGAATGTTCTCGAACGTCAGCCTGGACACCGTGATCGGGGACAGCACGTCCTCGTACGACTTGATCCGGACGCCGTTGGAGGTGTTGCGGAGCACGCAGTCGCGGACCGTCACGTCCGTCACGTCCTTCTCGTCCTTGAACCTGCCCAGGCACCCCACGCTGATCCCCTGCCCGGGCCCGCAGGTGATCCCCTGGATGCTGATCCACGAGCTCCCCGGCCCCACGGAGATGCAGTCGTCCCCCGTCGCGATGGTCAAGTCCGACACGCTGATCTCCGACGAGTCGCCGATGTGGACACCGTCCGTGTTCGGGCTGTTCGCCACCGCGGTGATGGTCACGTTCTTGATCGTCACACCCTTGGACATGTACACGTTGATGTGGAAGAACTTGGCGTTCACCAGCTTGAGCCCCGACACGGTCCCATTCTTCACGTAGTCCAGCACCAACGTCTATGTACATATGCATGCATGCATATTACTAATGACTCTTACGTTGTCGATCGATCGATCTGTTTTATTATATATACTCTTAATTACGTACGTTGGGCAAGATCTTGCATTCGTCTTTCCAGACGGCGGCGCCCTGGCCGTCGAGGGTGCCGGAGCCGTTGACGAGGACGTTGTCGATGTGGAGGATCTCGATCCAGTTGCCCTTGTTGTACTTGGGGATGTCATTGGAGCCAAACATGGTGCCATCGATCTGGACGGTGACGTAGCCCTTGCACGGCCCGCTGAAGTTGAGGGACCCGGTCATGAATTCTCCCTTGGGGATCACCACCTTCTGTGACCCAGCCAACCCGCACGCCGCGTCCCACGCATCCTGGACCGCCTGCACACATCATATCGATCGACCACCGAAGCCAACCCGTATGAATCTCGACGAAAACCACCTGATCTGTACATACATGGAGGTGCTGGGAAAAGAGACCGTTTCTTGTGCATGTGACCTCACCTTGGTGCTATCTGTCTTGCCGTCAGCGACGGCGCCGAGCTCGGTGATGTCGAAGACTGTGTTGGCCGCAGCCACTAGGCTAGGAGCACTAGCGACCTTGGCCTCAGACTTTTTGGCATAGGCGGCGCCGTAGACGACGCTAAGGATGAACATGAACCTGATGGCGTTGTCCATCGTCACAGCCATTTTCTGTCGCTACTGCTCGGGAAACACTCGATCGGATTCCTTCTCTCCTCGGCGACGCAGAGAAGCTCGGGAAGATAAGCTGACACCGAGAGGAGGCCCATTTCCTATGTTTAAGGCATGGTGGTCTTGGCCTCTGCTATTTTTAGGCAATCCTTGAACTGGCGCCCTTGTATCCTCTAGTTTTGACAGGTTGGTTTTTGTTGTTCATATCTCTCGGACCACAGCTAGCTCAGTTTGCGCCAAAGCTAGTTGGCGCGTGCGTGTTGGCGGCGCGCGATTTTTCGCGAGGAGGTAGTTTAATTGACCCCCTCAAGGAGGCCACCAACCATGGGCTGGGCCTTCCTGGCCCATTTTCATCAGGCGGCCTCCTCTCTTGCTTACATATGTAGACTTGTGAATTTTGGGATGGTTTGATCGTGTGAAATTAGTGTTCTCAGCCCACTTGTCCGCAAGTCTGATTCTCGACAACGTCCGATTGATTGATCATCCATTTCGCTGTCGATTCTCCTCCATTTATGCTTATTCTCTGCAAGATGTTAGTAGTCCTAGTGCTAGTGGAATATATCTTATTCTAACATGAATATGCATTGCAAGGATAACTAGTTCTCTTTTATTTCAGTAATATTGACGGGTGAAACTGATCGATAACGACCGTCAACAATTACACGGATTGGAGGGACCATATGCCAATCAAAGCCATCTAGAATTGAGCCCAATCAAAATACATCATGTTGGGGGCCCACCAAGCAGCCACCCAGCTGAAGGAGTGGCCGGCAGGTGGGCCAGAAGTTCGGCCGAACCAACTCTGGCACCCCTCGCGGCTAGCTTCCACATGGAAACCGTTATCTCCCTCCTGAAGGCATTAGCGTAGGTCCCAAGGAAAGAAACTGCCATCTAATGAGGGTTGGAGGACATGTAGAGGCTTGAGAGGAGTCGGAGGGGAATATTCCCTTAAGAATCTCAACTCACTCAAGTCATCTCACACTATAAATAGCTCCTCCACTCCTATCTTCCATATTATACCAACAAGTGGAGCACAACTCTCTGTTAAGCTTTTTATCATTCTGGCATCGACGCATTTATTCGTTTACTTTTTCGTATCACTAATTCAGGTTATACACTCAGGCATTACTCTAGTAGAGTAGGAAGAGAGTGAGGGGAAGCTCCGAAATGAGTGCCCCAAATGTCGGAGTTTTGTCCGGGAGTTCCGGAGAAGTGCCGGAGATGTCAGCATTCTTCCAATGGAGTTCCGAAGGAGTGCCAAAGATATCGGCACTCTCTCCAATCTTGTATCTTGACAGATGCTTCTTTTATAAGTAAGTATTCGTAATCTCCTTTGGTATTTTCTTTTCTTATTTAAGTAAGATATATTCTCATCGTTGTGGGTTCAACACTCTACTTAGGTAGAGTACCTTAGTCTTTAGATGGTACCGAGATTAAGGTAGTAATCAATAGCATAGACGTGGTGTATAGGCTGGAGGTTACCTTTGTTTGTTGTGTACTCCACGGGTCGCAGAGGTAGACGGCAAGTGGTGACAACCTGTTCATCCTTCGTAATTCTCCATGTTCAGATACATCATAGAGCTGTAGGCTAGAGTCTCCTTGGTAGACCAGGGGTAAGCTAGCGCCCGAAGCATTTGATAGAGTTTTACCTTAACTTAATTAAGATAATTAACCCATAGGAATACTCTATATCCGTAGCCTACCATTTAGTTGTTGTCCTTGTAAGAATCATGTTCTTAGATTATACACACATATTTCCTGTGGATACGATACCTTGGAATTGTCTTGGGTGAACGCTACAATGGTATCTATGTGCTTGTAGATTATTCTGTGATCGTAATAAATACCAACAAGCTTTCTGGCACAGTTGCCGGGGAACGGTTGTTGTATCATCTTTGAACTTGGTTCATCCTCGTATCTTTTCTTTTGTGCTTTCTTCCTTCCTTTCTCTTCTCTTCTACCATGGAGCAACATATTTATTCAAAATCATTCCGCTCCAAAGGGCGAATTCTTTGAGCCACTACCTTTTCAAAACCCATATGGCTTTGAACTCCGTCCTTGCCTTGTAGCCATGGTTCGGCAGTACTCCTTCTTGCACTGTTAGGAAGACACATGGTGAATGGGGATAACTCAAAAGTAGGCGTTGTCTTGCTTTCTTCTTGTTAACCCGTGATGTATTCCTATAGATGGAAATTCTTGGCTTTTAGCAGAGTGAGAAGAAGTCTGCCTCGTATCTTCTTTTTTCCGACTTGAGGCTCATTCGCATGGTAGAAGGTCGGGATTGTATCCTAGACAACACCTCCCTTCGTCTATTGTGAAATCCTCTAGGAAGTCAAGTATACCCATGAGGAGCTTCAACCGTTGAAACTAAGCCTATACCTTCTACATCCCAAAATTCAACCTTTGAGCCCTCACCCGAGCCTCAGGAACCAAAGAAAGAAGAAATTATGCCTTTGGAAATCCCTTTCTAGTTCGAGGATGATCTCTTCGAAGATTATGGAAGCACCTCGAACTATTCCTCTCAAAAGAGACCACCTGTCCTGTGTAGTGCCTCTGAGCCGTTCGAGAAAATTTTTTTCTCAAAAAGACGGTGAGAAATTTTTTTTCTCAAATAATCAATAGTTATCTTTACCCGACGGAAGATTGAGAATTCAGTTGCCATCATTACTGCAGAAAGGAGCCGTGTTACTACACATTGACCGTTGTGTTACTGCGCTGTTCCTGCGAGATGAGAACTGAAAAGAAGTGGACGTGGAGGGGAGGCAATAGGTGGGTTTGACCGACCGGAGGGCACTTGGGGCACTCCTTTCAGAGTTTCCCCTCACTCTCTTCCTATATTCTTACTCTACTAAAGAGTAGCATAAATATGAAAGTGAGTTATACTCCACTTGAGTTGTGTGTGCTTGAAAGTGAGGAGGGAACACCCTTTTATAGGCAGCTATGACGGTTCTTATGGCAGCAACCACCCACAACTATTACTAGGAGTGTATCCTGGTCCTCCACGTGGCGGCAGATGGCGAGAGGAGTTGATGTTGATTCAGCCGAACTCCTAGATGGGTTGTCTTCAGCCGGGCAGGCTTAGATGGACTCCTAGGGTCAGTGGGAACCTCCCTAGCAAAGTTGGGCATGGGAGGCCATAATAGTTGTTCGGCGGAAACATTTTTGGCTCATTTTATCCTCCCCTTTGGCTTGGTCACTATCCAATTGGCCCTTATGATAGTGCACGGTGGTTAGCCTTAAATATATAGGTTTTGCTGTGGTTCCTGGGCTTTCTAATCTGTGTACTCGTGTTTGATTGGTCAAAGGTGTGTTTCTTCGCGTGACAGGTGGTTTTTGTCCATAATTCACCTGAAACAAATATTCACCAAGACTTGTAGAAATGGTTAGTAATTTCCACTACCTCTAAATTTGGTATTTTATTTTGTATTCTTTCATTTGAGTTTATGCTGGTTATGTTGTCAAATTATCATACAATAGTGGGTCCTATATGCCAATTAGCTAACCATGTCTCTTACTTTATGAGGGACAGCATTGGCCCCCACCACTGTGCCCCAACCCCACCATAGTAGGTGTGAGATGAAACAATATGGATGGCTTGATTGTATATCTTGGTTAGGCATTGTGATTCCTTACGATTATGCATTATTTTTCCCATAGGCGGTTAACCCTATGCAAACAAGCATTTATTAGTGCTCTATCACAGACACAAATTAATAATGACAACATGTATAATGGCAAGTATGGCTAGCAATGATCTGTTGGAATAAATGGGCTAGGCCCAATTTAATTCAATTAAAATCTCAAAAGCCCACAAGTAAAGGTTAGAGATAATAATACTGCCTTGAAAAATTAGGTGGAAAAACCTCAACTTAAATAGGGTGATATTGGATATTCCCTGTTGACTAGTTGAGGTGATGGTTGGACGGCCACACGCATGCACGCGCGCCGAGTCGGCCTCGGCCGTGGGCGTAGCAAGGCGAGGCGGCCGACCGAGCCGAGCCTGCCTGCTGCTCTTCCGTTTTGTAACAGACAAGAATAAAGTCACCATTAACAAATGAATTTCACTGTGTTGTAACCCCCACAACAAATGAGAGATTCATTGTGTTGTAACATCCACAACAAATGAGAGATTTATTTGTTGTAACATTCACAATAAATGAAAGATTCATTATGTGGTAACCTTCACAACAAATGAGATTTATTTTGTGGTAACCTTCACAACAAATGAGATTTATTTGTGTGGTAATGGAGATCTCTCTCTCTCTCTATATATAACGCAAGGCAGAGGCTCTCAAAGAGTGTGTCTTCCTGCTGCTATTGTTCCTTGGCGATACTCTCCTTCTGTTCCTGCGCTGTCTCTCTGTTTCCCCGGTTCTGTTCATCCCGCGCGCACGGGTGATCGGAACGAGCAGGTGCCTCCGAAACTCCATCCGCTTGAGAACCTGCATGGGTAGGCGGGCGATCAAGTTTTTGGGTAGCGCTTCAAGCGCGACTGCTCTGCATCATCTTCACCAACATGTCGACAACCGGCGACAACAACAACACTGGAGACAAGGAGAAGGAGCCTCCCGTCAACACCAACGGAGGCAATACCGCCTCAAACTCCAGCGGAGGGCCATTCTCAGGGTATAACGTTTCACTCTTACCGTTCGTTCTTCGTTTCCTACAACCGTCGGTCGCAATATTATTGCGTTCTCTTGTCTATGTTGATGCTTATTCTATATTAAGCATGCTCATATTGTACACATCTAGCAATGTCACTAGATCTACTCAAATTACAAATATCATGTTTATTGTCTTAATATTTTGGATTAAAATATCCGAATTATGACCAAATTTCCAACAATCCAAAAACTTGATAGGTCTTTTTCGGTAGTTAGCTTTGCTGCATCACTAAAACCACAAGCTTTTGATGGTTAAAATTATAAAAGATGGAAAGCACGTACACTTTTGTGGTTGACGGCGATGCATTGTTTCTTTGTCTCACGGGGCAAACCGAGTGAACCGCCTCTCTCTCTTGAAGAGGAGGCTAAGTTCGAGGCTTCGGATTGCCTGTTCCGTGGAGCATTGATCAGTGTACTTGCTGACAATATAGTGGATGTGTACATGCACATGCCTTCGGGGAAGGACATGTGGGATGCACTTGAGGCCAAGTTTGGAGTTTTCGACGCCGGCAGCGAGCTTTATGTCATGGAGCAATTATATGACTACAAGATGGTCGATGACCATTCTGTAGTGGAACAGGCTCATGAGATTCAGATGTTGGCAAAGGAACTTGAGAACAACAATTGTGAGTTGCCGGACAAGTTTGTGGCGATTGGCATTATTGCCAAATTGCCACCTTCTTGGTCGGACTTTGCTACTTCTCTAAAACACAAGAGGCAAGAGTTCGGTGTTACTGATCTCATTGGTTCTTTGGGTGTTGAGGAGAAGGCGAGGGCAAATGACAACCGGGGCAAAAAGATCGAGGGAGGTTCTTGCGCCAATTTGGTGCAGAAGAAGAACCCTCACGCATCCCACAACAACAACAAGAAAGTCAAACCTGACATCAAACCCAAGGCTACAACCAATTTTAAGAAGAAAGGCAAGGGAAAGGCAAAAGGAGATTGCTTTGTGTATGGCAAGTATGGGCATTGGGCCAAGGATTGTCCTGAGCGCAAGGACAAGAAGTCTGCAAACATGGTTATTGGTGAGGGCAGAGGAACATCGAGGTATGGTAAATTTTTACCTACAGTTCTCTCTGTTTGTCACTCACCTGATTGGTGGGTTGATACTGGTGCTAATATTCATGTGTGTGCTGACATTTCCCTGTTTTCTTCCTATCAGGTCGGGAGATGTTCCTCCTTGTTGATGGGAAACGGATCGCTTGCAGCTGTTCATGGTGTTGGTACGATCGATTTGAAGTTTACTTCGGGAAATATCATGCAGCTGAAGAACATGCATCATATCCTTTCAATAAAGAAGAATCTAGTTAGCGGCTCTCTACTGTGTAGAGATGGTTTTAGACTTGTGTTTGAATCCAATAAATGTGTCGTATCTAATATGGAACGTTTATTGGAAAAGGTTATGACAGCGGAGGCTTGTTCCGCTTTTCCTTGGATGATATGTGTAATAAAGTTGTGAACCATGCAAGCGATAATGATGATGAGTCCAATTTGTGGCATTCACGACTTTGTCATGTGAATTTTGGTTGTATGACACGCTTAGCCAACATGAGTTTAATTCCAAAATTCACTTTAGTCAAAGGCTCTAAGTGCCATACTTGTGTTCAATCGAAACAACCTCGCAAGCCTCACAAGGCATCTGAGGCGAGGAATTTGGCACCACTAGAAATTGTTCATTCCTGTGCGAAATGAACGGCGTGTTGACTAAAGGGGGAAAGAAATATTTCATGACACTGATAGATGATTGCAATAGATTCTGCTATGTGTACCTATTGAAAACAAAGGATGAAGCATTACATTACTTTAAGATCTATAAGGCTGAGGTAGAAAACCAACTGGAAAGGAAAATCAAACGGTTGAGGTCTGATAGGGGTGGAGAGTATTTTTCCAATGAGTTTACTTCTTTCTGCGAAGAGTATGGAATTATTCATGAGAGGACGCCTCCCTATTCACCCCAGTCAAACGGGGTAGCCGAAAGAAAGAATCGCACTCTAACTGAGATGGTGAATGCCATGTTAGACACTGCAGGACTTTCCAAGGAATGGTGGGGTGAGGCAATATTGACTGCGTGTCATGTCTTGAATAGAATTCCTACTAAATATAAGGAAGTAACACAATTCGAGAAATGGGAAAGGAAGAAATTAAATCTCTCTCACCTGCGCACATGGGGCTGTTTGGCCAAGGTAAATGTACCTATAGCCAAAAAGCGTAAACTTGGACCAAAGACCATAGATTGTGTGTTCCTTGGTTATGCTATCCACAGTGTGGGATATAGGTTCTTAATAGTAAATTCTAGAGTACCCGACATGCGTGTTGGTACAATTACTGAGTCCAGAGATGCCACATTTTTTGAGAATGAATTTCCTATGAAAAATGCACCTAGCACTTCTAGTCAAGAACCTATTTTATCCCCTGAGCACTTTGCGCCGATAGAATACATTGATCAAACACTTGAGGAAAATCCTGAGGAGGATAACATTGTAGCAACTTGAAAGAGTAAGAGACAAAGGACTACAATGTCTTTTGGAGATGACTACATTGTATATCTTGTGGATGATACTCCAAGAACCATTGAAGAGGCATATTCATCTCTTGACGCTGACTACTAGAAGAAAGCGGTACGCAGTGAGATGGACTCAATTATGCCTAATGGTACTTGGGAAGTCGTCGAGCGTCCATATGGGTGCAAGCCTGTAGGATGCAAATGGGTTTTCAAGAAAAAGCTTACACCTGATGGTACAATTGAAAAGTACAAGGCAAGGCTTGTGGCCAAGGGTTATACCCAAAAAGAAGGCGAGGACTTTTTCGACACTTATTCACCGGTTGCTCGCTTGACCACGATTCGAGTACTACTCGCTCTGGCAGCCTCTCATGGTCTACTCGTCCATTAGATGGATGTTAAGACAGCTTTCCTCAATGGAGAGTTGGAGGAGGAGATCTATATGGATCAACCAGATGGGTATGTACTAGAAGGTCAAGAGGGAATGGTGTGTAAATGTTGAAGTCCTTGTATGGTCTCAAACAAGCGCCTAAGCAATGGCATGAGAAGTTTGACAATACACTTGCGTCTGCTGGCTTTGTTGTGAACGAAGCTGACAAATGTGTGTACTATCGCTATGGTGGGGGAGAGCGAGTGATCTTGTGTTTATATGTCGATGACATATTAATCTTTGGGACCAGCCTCAATATGATTGGGGAGGTCATGGACTTCCTGTCCAAAAGCTTTGAAATGAAGGATTTGGGAGTGGCTGATGTTATTCTTAACATTAAACTACTGAGAGGAGATGAGGGTGGGATTACACTTGTGCAATCTCACTATGTGGACAAGGTCCTGAGTCGCTTTGGTTACAGTGACTGCAAGGCAGCTCCTACTCCTTATGATCCTAGTGTGCTATTAAGGAAAAACCGAAGAATAGCAAGGGATCAATTGAGATACTCCCAGATTATTGGTTTATTGATGTACTTAGCTAATGCAATGAGGCCTAACATCTCATTTGCTGTGAGCAAGTTGAGCCGATTTGTTTCAAATCTGGGAGATGATCATTGGCATTCTCTTGAAAGAGTAATGCGCTATCTAAAAGGGACAATGAGCTTTGGAATTCACTACACTGGGTACCCAAAAGTACTGGAGGGCTATAGTGATTCAAACTGGATATCTGATGCTGATGAGATAAAGGCCACAAGTGGGTATGTGTTCACACTTGGAGGGGGCTCTGTTTCCTGGAAGTCTTGCAAGCAGACCATCTTAACGAGGTCAACAATGGAAGCAGAACTCACAGCTTTAGATACTGCCACAGTTAAGGCCGAATGGCTTCGTGAGCTCCTGATGGACTTGCCGGTAGTTGAAAAACCAGTACCAGCAATCCTGATGAACTGTCATAATCAAACAGCGATTATTAAAGTGAACAGTTCGAAGGACAACATGAAGTCATCCAGGCATGTTAAAAGAAGACTGAAGTCTGTCAGAAAGCAGAAAAACTCCGGAGTGATAGCATTGGACAATGTCCAGACGGCTAAAAATCTGGCAGATCAATTTACCAAGGGGCTAGCACATAATGTGATAGACTGTGCATCGAGGGAGATGGGCTTGAGACCCACTTAGAGTTGCACAATGGTGGAAACCTGTCCATTGTGATCGGAGATCCCGTGAATTTGGATGGCGAAACAAACTATTGGGTAACTGAGAGAAGAGACCCTAAAATGAGCTTATCTTCATGATGCACTTCTCTTCTAATCTGTATGGTAGGATGGTATACACCTTAATGTGATCCGAGTGGCTTTTCATAAAGCAGAGATGTTGGCCTACAGAACATCTTAGAAGGAACACATCTATATGAGTCCGACTGCTAGTGACAGTCTATGAGATCTGGGTGATCTCTAGATACTCATGAAAAGGCCAGGAGTATAACTTATACGCTCCAAACAGAGGGGATCCAAACGACAGGCCAGTACCAGTTAAGGGTTTGAGTGAAACCTGAATCACACAAGACTGAAAATTCAAGGCATAGTCCATTGTGCAGTTGTGATCTGGTGTAGCTCTTTTCCTAGGTGGAAGTTCAACTTAACAGTCTCCATCGAAACACTGGTATAACTAACAGGTTCAGTTTTGAGAACATTTCATGTGAGCCATGAAATTTGGTGGGGATTGTTGGAATAAATGGGCTAGGCCCAATTTAATTCAATTAAAATCTCAAGAGCCCACAATTAATGTTAGAGAGAATAATACTGCCTTGAAAAATTAGGTGGAAGAACCTCAACTTAAATAGGGTGATATTGGATATTCCCTATTGACCGGTTGAGGTGATGGTTGGACGGCCACACGCATGCACGCGCGCCGAGTCGGCCTCGGCCGTGGGCGTAGCAAGGCGAGGCGGCCGACCGAGCTAAGCCTGCCTGCTGCTCTTCCGTTTTGTAACAGACAAGAATAAAGTCACCATTAACAAATGAAATTCACTGTGTTGTAACCCCCACAACAAATGAGAGATTCATTGTGTTGTAACATCCATAACAAATGAGAGATTTATTTGTTGTAACATTCACAACAAATGAAAGATTCATTATGTGGTAAGCTTCACAACAAATGAGATTTATTTTGTGGTAACCTTCACAACAAATGAGATTTATTTGTGTGGTAATGGATATCTCTCTCTCTCTATATATATATAACGCAAGGCAGAGGCTCTCAAAGAGTGTGTCTTCCTGCTGCTATTGTTCCTTGGCGATACTCTCCTTCTGTTCCTGCGCTGTCTCTCTATTTCCCCGGTTATGTTCATCCCGCGCGCACGGGTGATCGGAACGAGCAGGTGCCTCCGAAACTCCATCCGCTTGAGAACCTGCACGGGTAGGCGGGCGATCAAGTTTTTGGGTAGCGCTTCAAGCGCGACTGCTCTGCATCATCTTCACCAACATGTCGACAACCGGCGACAACAACAACACTGGAGACAAGGAGAAGGAGCCTCCCGTCAACACCAACGGAGGCAATACCGCCTCAAACTCCAGCGGAGGGCCATTCTCAGGGTGTAACGTTTCACTCTTACCGTTCGTTCTTCGTTTCCTACAACCGTCGGTCGCAATATTATTGCGTTCTCTTGTCTATGTTGATGCTTATTCTATATTAAGCATGCTCATATTGTACACATCTAGCAATGTCACTAGCTCTACTCAAATTACAAATATCATGTTTATTGTCTTAATATTTTGGATTAAAATATGCCGAATTATGACCAAATTTCCAACGAGATCCATATTTTTGGTTGATGCTATGAAAGAAGCAACCAAGAAGCTTGAGGCACAAATTATTATTGTATTACTACCAAATCATTTTTAATCATACCAAAATTATAATTTATGGAATATTGCCATAACTCAACAATAGCAAAAATTGTGATAGAACTAATATGAGCTCCATAGATCTGTAATAGAACTAACAAAAGATCTATGGAGGACATAATAACACAAAGGGTCCATTTATTTTTTTATTCAGTAACATCGAAAGAAGTTTTCATTCAGAAAAATGGTGCACGACGAGGAATTCCCTTCCGTCGGTGACGAACAACCCTTGTTGATGATAGTATTTCCTTATTGTTGCTAGCATCACTACATATTTCATCCTCATTTCCAATATTTGCAATAGTACCGTTGTTGCCACAAATCTCTATGCCCTTTCCAGTACCATTGGTGTTTGCAGTACCATTGCTGCCATCAATCTCTATGTCTTTATCATTGTGGGCAATACCATCGTTAGCTACAACTGTCTCCACATCATTTTTTATGCCTATGAGCTGTGGAAAATTTTAGCGTCATAACATGTGGAATAACACATAAGGTAAAAGGTTCTAATTTAAAATGTGAAAGTAAATAATAATTGAACAAAGCACAACCTACAACAAGCATTCAATCTAAGTGTGAAATCACATTTTTTTTTATTGCTTTCTTAAAAGTGGACAATGTTTGCACTCACAAATTTCATTATCCAAGTATTGGACTACATATTAAATTGCATAACAATATTAGTTTGAATAGTACTTGTTGAAGAGGTTTATAACTTACATTGCAACCAAGTGAGCAGAAGCGGAATGCATCAAGAAGAACACGGCTACAAGTCTCACAATTATAAGAGGACAATGAGGATGGCGATGATTTTATTGCCAAAACACCACAACCACGTAGCTGAGGTCGCTCATTCAAAAACACCACCCTTGCACTGTTGATTACATAGGTTTGTACATTGCTGATATCAAGGATATCCTCTAACTCAGATACTTTTACCACGTCGTGGTATGATGATCGCCTAATCTGAAAGATTAAATAGTAAATCTACTCAGATCTGCTTAACCAATGGTGAAATTCATCTTTGATGGAACATGATATGTGTGACATACTCACAATATTCATAACTATGCTAGAAAGTTAATGTGTGTATGATAGTTGTAAGATATAATTTATCGAATTTCTTTTGATGTATAAAAAAGATTGTAAAAATATTTATCATTTGTGAATGATGATACCTAATTACTTTTGTGCCCAATGATACCAAATAACTATTTCATACCTGGATTACACGATGAGAAGAATGATGACATGAACGACAGTAATAGCAAAAGGCAGCTTCTGGTGCTTGGCAATCGATGCAAAACAGATTGCATTCATTGCGAGGGGAGTTGTGATGGCTAGTGCAGGTGTTAAAAAACTGTGTGGAAAGCAAGAGCTCTAACCATGGAGGCACAAATTCTCCCTTCATGGTGAACACAAGAGGATTCTTAGGCCTATCTGGTTAGTAAGTGAAAGGATGGTGTGCATTTATAGCAATAAATCAATGAGCAATACTTGTTTTATTAAGAAAATCCACTGGCGCCAAAAGATGCTTTGCATAATCTGTGGGCCAGAAAAGTCTGGGACCACATATTTTTTTGTACTTGAAAAAGCTAGAGCAAGCACATAGTTGGCATTGTCCATTCGAACAAAAGAAACTGCAAATTTTTGGTTTATAGTGCTTGGGCGATGATAGGTCATGCTTGGCATGCCTTATGCCATCAATACCATGTGTTGCGTGAGTTGCATGCAACATCATTGATCTACAACACTACCTTTTATGGATGTTGTGTTCTTATTTTAAGTGTAGTAAGTATCACGAAAACAAGCAAACTTTTGTAACAACAATTTGCAAAAGTACTTGTTGTAACATTCGAACGACACTATATGTGACATTTAGAAAAAATCCAATGCAACACAAAAACTTTAAATATGCAATATGGTCAAATTCGAATTGAAACATTGACTTCTCATGTATGAAATATTAAATTTTAATGGTTGGTACACATATTTTCTTTCACTTGAATATAACCAACTGAGATCTTGTTATCAAGATTTAGTTGCAACGAAAACAATGGTATAATCAGATCATAATTGGGATAAATTGTTCATGAAAAAAAATATATTTTGAAGTGAGAAAAATGATGGCATGAGAAGCTAGCTAACTACAACAACGTTATGCTTCCCTGCATATGACCAGTAATTTATGTTCACCATACCACTCACAACGCTTGCTGGGATCACTTATCGTCCAATTTTTTCAGTGGCATCGGGTGCCTTGAGGGAAGTACTTTCATAATTACTAGCACATTATATTGCGCATCCACGTGACTTTAACATCTCTTTTTAAATGTGTTTACGTGTTGTTGATAGTAATTAGCTGAAATTTGTGATCACAATGTAAATGATGAATTACGGTTAATGAAAGTCAAAAAAGTCATTGGTAGAGTGAAATTAACATGTGAGAATACACACATATTTTTTTTATTACAATTACGTAAATGAAAAACGCAGACACACATATCACTATTTTTTTTCAAAACTCACACATCATTACTCATACTCGTACCCCTCCTAACACACGCTCATCGTCGCTGCTACCTTCCCATCGTACTCACCACTGCATAGCTCCCTTCACGCCCCCTTATATTCTGTTGGCGTTCTGGCCATATAGCCCGTCCATATACATCTACATGTGAAATGTATGTTAATAAGTTTATCTTGACTATCCAGTTAAAACGGAAAATTAATATATGTTATATCATTTTGCAATTTGTGTTAATATACATTTGTTTTTTTTTTTGAATGACGTAAATTTAGAGTTAGACCGTTGGCTTTTTGACCTTTTTAACGTGCGTGGTGGCGCTAAGGTGTAGTGTTTTGGACTCCAGTCCATCATCCTCTAGTGGATGATTCTAATACGAATTAATTTATATGTCAAGCGAAATTTAGAAGATGTGTCTAACGCTTAGGATAAAAAAAATGTTTAAGTTACTTAAATTATAAAGTTTGCAGAATTAGATTTTTTTTAATTTCAAGTGTAGTTCAGTACAATTTTGGGTAATTCAAAGGTATGATATTTAAATTTGGAAGGTGTGTGGCATCATATACTTTTTTTGCGCCAAACCAAAACAGAGATTCACTGTGCTGAATTGGCCACTGGAGTAATACTTTCCCCAATATATTTTATTTACTGGGAGGATAGGTTAAGAAGTATTTATTGTTGGAGATGAAGATGCTATCTCTTGTTTCTCTCGCCCTCTTTTTCAGCCATCTCATAGAAGTCTCTCGAAGAATCTTGACATTTCATCATTTTTTTACTGAGACTTTTCTACGATCCAACAGTAGGTATTGTAACGATTGTTACATCCGATGGCTCATACTTTTACAATGACGTGGATCAATGCCATGGCACTTTGGGTTTTAACTTTCACTTATAGAGATTTTTCACCGTTCCACCCACAACCCTTGCTTGGGGTCAGGGAGCATCCGATTTTTACTGTGACATCAAGCCCCCGGAGGGAAGTATGTTATCCGTTCTATTATTAAAGTTTCACTTTGGACTACCCAAAATCTTTTCTCAAGTACGTAAATGACCTCAAGTACATTGCCACCTGTATGCCGGTAATATTATGACTTACAAGTAGGCTATTCTTTGCCATATGAGAGGGTAAATGCATCTAGAAAAGAGACTTAGGGTAGTCCAAGTGCAACAAAGATAATTTTTCTCTAACATGAAAAGATGGGCTAAAGGTTGATCCAAACTCCAAAGTAAAACCTTGATAATGAAAGTTTGATAAAAGAAAAAAATGGTGGACCAAAGTGCAATTCACTCCTAAAAAGTTAAAAAGATTAGCATGGTACATCAATCCATTTAGAGTAAATTTTACTTTGGGCTACATTTTATTACCAGTGTTTCACTTTCGACTACCCTTTAACTAATGTTTTCACTTTGGACCACCCACTATATTCTCAAGCATATGAACAATCTCGAATACTTCGGCTCCTACTCGCCAATGAACTCTCACAAGTATATGTAAGACCATTTCTTTGGCATATGATAAGTTGGATGTAGATGTATAAAAGAGTTAGGGTGATCAAAGTGAGTTTTCAAAAAAAAAACGAGGGTGATTAAAGTGCCACAAAGATAAAAATATTTGATCCAAAGTAAAAACATTTTTTAAATGGTGATCGAAAGCGAAACATCACTAATAAAAGTAAATTTACTCATGTAAAAACATGCATATTGAAATATTCAAATTGGACTGTGAATAGTGTACATGTGGAAGGGTTATACCTGACAACGGTATTTGTAACATATGGGGATTATTGATACTAAAGTATACGTGAGATTGTAGTAAAAAGAAGTGGAAAATGATTTTTGCACATGTAATGGCCCCCTACTTACAGGTAATAGCTCTACATTTATTCGCCGAAGCTGATGTTGCTATTATATATCTATATCTCACGAGTACAATAGAGAGCACAACCTAATATAGTCTTTGTCAGCCTAGCGGATGTAAAGCTCTCACCTGTGATCGATGGTTAGTAGTAGTTGACTTTCTCAAATATGAGCTCAGGGAGATTAAAGACAGCTATAGATCCTTGGCGGCATGTTGTTACGAAACAATTGATTTATCTTTTAATTTATGTTCAATTTTTCATAGCTTTTTGGATGCCAGTTAAGAAACCCATTAACATCCCTTAAGGAGAAAAAGAATTTCTACGTTTATCGTACGAGAAAGTTCTTCGTACCTAAATGGAAACAGAACCTGAACTTTTTGGTAGGCCAGCACTGTAGCACGTCACCGCCACTCGCGAGTCCCATCCTGACCGTCAGATCAGACCACCTACGGCTCAGATACACAGTGCCACGCGTCTCACACGTATTGACCCAAACACCGACACTTGCCCCCCAGTACGTTGACTCCTCCGCGGCGGCCACGTCGCGCACAACGACGGCTGAGTATATATAGACTGGGCGCGTCGACGAGGTCTCTCCGTCAACGACGAAAAAGAATCCGATTCCAATGGCGCGTATGGCGACGGCGGCGGCGACGGCGGCGACATTGCTGCTCGCCGTCTCCGGGTTGGCGTCGGGTCTGGTCGTCCCGGCCGACGAGCGGTGTCACTCAACGGACAACGCCGTGCTCGGCATCGACATCGGCGCGACCTACTCCTGCGTCGCCGTGTACTGCAAGGGCCGCGTCGAGATCATCCCCAACGACCAGGGCAACCGCTTGACCCCATCCTGGGTCGCCGAAGGCGGCGGGCGGCTCGTCGTCGGCGAGGCCGCGAAGGAGCAGGCGGCGGGTAGCCCTGGGCGCGCCGTAGTCCATGACTTCATGAGGCTCCTCGGAAAGAAGTTCGGCGACGACGACGTGCAGCGGGAGATGACGCGGCTGCCGTACGCCGTCGTGGACATGGAGGGGAAGCCGCATGTCCGGGTTGAGGCGGCCGACGGCGACGTGCGGGTGCTCAGCCCCGAGGAGATCGCCGCCGCCGTGCTCGCGAAGATGAAGGAGACGGCGGAGGCGCACCTCGGGAGAACGGTCTCGTCTGCTGTGGTCGCCGTCCCGGTCTACTTCAACGACGCGCAGCGCCGGGCTATCAGCGACGCCGGCGGCATCGCCGGGCTCGACGTAATGCGCATTGTCAGTGAGCCGATCGCCGCCGCCGTGGCGTACGGTCTGGACAACGCGAAGAGCGATGGCAAGCGCGTCGTGGTGTTCGACCTCGGCGGCGAGACGTTGGACGTCACCGCGCTCGTCGCCGACAACGGCTTCTTCGACGTCCTCGCCACCAACGGCGACGGGCACCTCGGCGGCGAGGGCTTCGACCAGCGCGTCGTGAACCACTTCGTCGACCTCATCAAGCGGAAGCACGGCCGGGACATCAGCGGCGACGGCCGCGCGATGCACAGGCTGCGACGGGAGTGCGAGCGCGCCAAGCACGCGCTGAGCGCCCAGCACCAGGTGCGCGTCGAGATCGAGGCGCTGCTCGACGGCGGCGTCGACCTCTCGGAGACGCTCACGAGGGCGCAGTTCGAGGAGCTCAACGACGACCTGTTCGCGAGGACGATGGCGCCGTTGAGGAAGACCATGGCGGACGCCGGGCTGGAGAAGGGCGACATCGACGAGATCATCCCCGTCGGCGGCAGCACCAGGATCCCCAAGGTGCAGCAGCTCATCAGGGACTACTTCGACGGGAAGAAGGAGATCGTCAAGGTGAACAACCCCGACGAGACCGTCGCCTACGGCGCCGCCGTGATAGGAAGACACGTCGCCGGAGACGACGACGACAAACCAACTATGTTGGGTAATTTACTAATTTCTCTTTGTTTCGTTCAACGATGCAATGCAAGAACTGAATCTTTTTCTTTGATCCACAGGTCCATTAGATCTCCCCTCATTCTTGTCAGACACAATCAGCATCGAGACGGCCGGCGGCGCAGTGACGCCGATGATCCCGAGGCGGAGCCGCTTGCCAGCGGAGAGGACGCACGTCTTCACCACGTACCTGGGCAGGCAGACGGCCGTGGCCATCAACGTGTTCCAGGGCGAGGGCAGCACGGCGAAGGACAACACGCTCCTCGGCCGGCTCGAGCTCACCGGAATCCCGCCGGCGAGCGTATGGAACTGGGGGTGGCGGTGGCGGCCGATCCAGGTGACCGTCAAGGTGGACGAGCTCGGCGACATCCACGTGGAGGCGGCGGACGAGGGCTCCGGCAAGTCGGAGAGGCTCTCCATCGTCTCCGGTGAAGGCCACGAGCACGGCCGCCTGAGCAAGGAGGAGATCGACCGGATGATCCGCGAGGTGGCGGAGGATCTCGTCGAGGAGGAGAGGATCGTGAAGGAGAGAGTCGACGCCCTGAACATGCTGGAGACTTACATAGTCAAGAACACGGCGGTGACCGGTGGCGAGACGGATTGCGAGGCGAAGGCGAGGGCGGCGAGCGAGTGGCTCGACGGCAATCCGGCCGCCGAGAAAGAGGACTACGAGGAGAAGCTCAAGGAGTTGGAGGACGCGTGTGGCCCATTCATGGCGGCCGTGCACGAGACATCTGGACTTGGCCATGATGAACTTTAGGATTATTATGTCACTAGCCTAATTTTCTTAGGACATTGCATTTTGATGCAGCTAATTAGTCTTGTAGTTATTCGTATAAGATATATAATCTTGCTAGTCTCAATCGATCAGGCTGATACTATGAGTTCTTATGATTTACTCAGAAGTCAGAAACTAAGATGAGGTATGACCAGAAAGACGCACTCGATTCTGTTTCTTTTGTAGATGATCAATCGAATCTGGTACAGATATACTCCCTCTGTTTTAAAATATTTGACACCGTTGAGTTTTTAAATATGTTTAACCGTTTGTCTTATTCAAAAAAATTTAAGTAATTATTAATTATTTTCCTATCATTTGATTCATTGTTAAATATACTTATATGTATACATATAGTTTTACATATTTCACAAAAGTTTTTGAATAATACGAACGGTCAAATATGTGCTAAAAAGTCAACAATATCAACTATTTAGAAGCGGAGAGAGTACCTTTTTAATTGAAATATCAGCCATTCTGTTATCCTGTATATCTACAAAGTTCATTCGCACAAATATATTTAATGTTATTTATCATCTAGTTTCCTATAAAAATGTGACTTTTATTTTATATCATTGTAGAGAATACTTTGGTGAATCTACTGAAATTTGGTTCACCCTAAAATGTGGTAATATGAATTTTCTATGGATCTTGCAAATTTGCACAATTTTTAGTTGAACAAAAATTACTTTAACTAAGTTATATTTCTCAGATTTCAAATCAAAGGGCCCACAGATCATTGGATGCACCTTTGCAGCAAAGCCCCTGCGGTTATGGAAATACAACTCGTAATTAATCCCCTACTTGTTCGAAGCAATATCCTAGGCCCACATGTCATGCATAGAGAAAGTTACAACTTCATACCTCATGCAATGAGAAAATTACAACTTCGTACCTCGGGTTCTATCTATTCCTCTAACAAGGTCCTCCGGAACTGGTTGTGGTGGTTGGCGAGGTTGGTGACGGTGCAGCCGGCAAACGGAGGTTCGGCCGGGGTTGGGGGTTCAAAAGTTAATTGTAGAGGACTTCTTTGCGCACCCAACAGTGGCAGCAGCGCAGCGGGAGGTGGCCGGAACGGTGGCTCCAAGCGGTTGAGCTCGCTGGCCTACATATGCGTGTGGCATTAGAGAGTGTTCCCATGTAAAATAGTGCATTGTAGTCTCATAGGGACTTCCACGGTGCTATCACCGAACTGCAGGCTGGGGACGACGAGATACAAACGGTGAGGAAATGTGGCAAAGACAGCCCGGCGGTGGTGACGACCCCGGGCGAGTGGCAATGACAGCCTCCGGCCCACAAACTAGCAAGTGAACACATGCAGGTGTTTAGTGGGGTACTAGGGAAGCTTGAAGTGCAAGGAATTGAGCTATAACTCATCGGTTGTAGAGGAATCGACAGGGATAGCTTGGGATTAGAGCCGAGGAAGACGGAGCACCTCATCTTTACGCTTCTGTTTATGCTTATCAGCCAAAATTTGAATTTTCAACCTTAAATTTGAAGACGATTTTGAGATTTTTTTTCATCGAAGTTTATTTCTCAGCCTTTGCTTCTAGATCGTTAAGAACACGTATATAAAAATTTTATTCATAAATTAGTTTTTGTTTGGAAATATGCCGTTTCGCTTATTCATCGAACCGGAAGGCCGTTCTCCTCGCTCGCAGCATAACCGAGGGGTATTTTTTGAGGGCTTCTCCTTTACCTTTCACCACTAGCTCCACCCTGGCACCATACTGGAAGCTAGCTGAGCCTGTGGAGTGTGAACTCACTCCAAACTAAGTACTCTCCCACAAGCCTACATGCACACGGCTCTATCTATTTTGTTCGCATCATCCTCCTCTTCATTTTCCCTGAAGTCTCGTCCACTCCCTGCTACCATGTTGCCAAAAACACCACCCATTTGCGACAACGCCAGTGAGCCGAGCCGACGCCATCAATGCCGTGCGTTCCACCTCTACTAGAATCCACTTTGCCAGTTCATGGTAAAGCCCGGGCATCAGACCCATTGCTGCCCTGGCATGAAACAATGGCATGTCTCCTCATTTTAGCAAGACCTGATCTAGAACGGTGGTTCACTCCCTCTATTTATTCCAATTTACTCTGCACTTCGATTGGCACTAATGAACGTTCGCTGCTATAGTTGTATTGACTCTGGCCTCCACCATCAAATTTAACAAAATTATTTTTGAAAACAACTAATAGAAATACTAGAAAGATACCACGGAATACCACCACAGTAACCTTCAACTTCAACTTAAAAGTACCAAGGTTTTGATAACAAAAGCCACATCTCTATCTCTACTATTATAAAAATTGAAGATGTTTTTGCAGGTATTTGAGTCAGTTTTTAAGTACGTTCGCTTTTGAAAATACAGATCCGTGTTTGAGTCGGATTTTAAATCCATTTGTTTTTAGAAATACAAAAGAAGTCATTTAAGAAATTTCTATCAAAAAACTAGCATGCTTAACTTGAGATTAAAGTTGTACTCCTAATTGTAACTCATGATTTTCTAAAAAAAATCCAAGTGAATTCCCAGAGTGAATTTCATCCAAGCTAAACCGTATAACAACAATAAGATTAAAATAGCATTCATCTGTTGCAACACACGAATATTTTTTCTAGTGAATATAAATTTAGAAATATATGTCAAAATCTGTTCTTTTCTTAGTGCTCACATACTAACAAATGCTTCAAGAACCATTGAAACACAGCCTGTCATCATACCCTACATGAACTGAAATCCTTTTACTCATGCCACAATGTTTATTCCCACAACAAAAGCAACAACTGTTGAAAGCATTAAAATTCACACAAAAAAGCACAACAGATATGGAATACGACAAAAAAAAATGGAAGACACACAATGACAACCACCCTTGCTACATGTCCATTTATTGATTTCTTCGGCAACGTCAACTGAGGCCTTTTCTTCAGAAAAATGGTGCACGGCGAGGAATTCCCTTCCGACGGTGACGAATAACTCTTGTTGATGAAGGTATTTCATTGTGGTAGTTATTAGCATCACTAGATATCTCATTGGCACTTCCAGCATTTGTGCTGCCATTGTTGGTGCCAATCTCAACGTCCTTTGCATTGGAGGCAATACCATTTTGAGCCACATTCTTCTCATTGTCTCTTTTTATGGCTGTGAACTATGGGAAATGATTCATATGGGAAATGATTCATATCAATACATTTGGAGCGGAATACAAGGCCAAATAATATATGCATAACATATGCACTAAACGAAAACTAACCACATACTAAAACAATATTCCAACTATATGAAATCATATTTTTGTATTGTTTAATTGGAAATTTATGATGTGCGAAAAACTTTAATCCTACAAATACTTGACAGCTTGTAAAATTATGCACGAGCAGTTTAATCTTGCAAATACTTGACAACTTGTAACATAATACTCAGATTTAGATTTTTAAAGCACCTATGTAAGAGTTTCATAACTTACATTGCATCCAAGAGAGCAGAACCGGAAATCATCAAGAAGAGTACGGCTGCAAATCTCACATTTATAAGTTTGTGATGATGATAACTTTGCATTTGAAACACCACAACTCCGTAGTTGAGGACGCTCAGTCAAATACACAACCCTTGAGCTGTTGATCACATAAGTTTGTACATCACTTATGTCAAGGATATCCTCCAACTCAGAAACTTTCACCACATCATGGTATGACGACCGTCTGATCTGAAATATTGATTGAATAATTAGTGCATATATCATTTAGTAGTAGCACCATCCATCTTTGATGAGATATTATTTGCATACCTCCATAATTACAATTCCTATAACACTCACACAAAACAATTATGTGTAGACCAACTACATTCTATGGTGAAGTTCTATTCGAAGTATGAGGTATTCTCCCATCCTTGAAAAGGTATATACCTCCCTACTGCCTATTGTTTTAGTGATAAAAAAATAAATTGATTAAACTGATTAGAAAATAAATTTATGATTGGTAATGATGAAGCTTTTCTGTTTCTTGGGAAGTACATAGAGGTATATATACAATGTATTGTTAGTTATGAGGTATTTACCTCCACCCTGGAGGCATATACCTCCCGACTAACACACGTACTTATACCTAAAAATAAAACAAAAATTCAATAATATTTTCAAAGATGAGTTTTCAACCTTATTCCAATCTTTAGCATTAGTTTTGGTAACTCCATTTATGAAAACGTATATTTCAAATATGAGGAGGTATATACCTCTCCAAGGATGGGAAAACACCTCTTGAAGTACATAAAAGCATTGTGCAAAAACAAAAGGTGGATTTCTTTGTTGTAACATTTTCAGGTAAGCTATTTGTGTATCATTTGTAAAACGATGATATCTAAATACTTTTTGTACTCCATATTACGAAATAATAACTTGATATACTTCATACCTGGATTACATGATGAGAGGAATGATGACTTAAACGACAATAATAGCAAAAGGATGCTTGTGGTGTCTGGCAATCGATGCAAAAGAAATTGCATTCATTGCGAGCAGAGATGAGATGGCTACTGCAAGTAGTAAAAAACTGCGTCGAGAGCAGTAGTTCTACCCATGAAGGCACCGACTTTCCTCCTTTCATCGCAAATTATAATAGGAAGCTTTGATCTTAGGCTAAGTTCTAGTGTCATTAGCAAGTGAAAAGACGGGGTGTATTTATAGCAAAAAAATCAGTGAGCAGTGCGTTTTTGTTTCACATAAAACCACTGGCATAGAAAGGTGGTTTGCATAATTTGCGGTGTTGAGAGCTGACACGTAAGTATGAAAAGGTTGGGACCACATATCATCACATTCAAAAGGCTGGAGCAAGCACAAATTTGGCATTCTTCATTCGAATCGGAAACTGTAAATTCTTGGTGGATGGTGCAGAGCTCTTGACAGGTCACTCATAGCACACCGTGTGTGCCTCACAGCAATACCATGTCTCATGTGAGTTGCATGTTGTATCTTTGCAAACTAATGTTTGTGGAAATTACCTAGTTTTTGAAATGTAGCGTGTGGCATGAAACCAAGAAGCTTTAGTAACAACAAATTTGAATTACCTATTCAAATGTATGGCTCTCAGCCCTTGATGCGTCGTGGCATGCCATAACTGATGCATAGTTTCTATAAGTAGTATGTTGTTCTTCATGTTTATGCAATGGTTATGGTGTAGGTGCACACCTTTTTTAGTTGTGTAGAAGTTTTGATATACTACCTTCTGCTCTTTCTAACTTGTCATTTTGTATATTGATACATTCTCCAATAAGCGTGTTTCATAACTACTTATTATAGCTATATGTTTATAAAAGCTATTAAAAATATAATTATATGAAATTTATTTTTATGACAAATCTACCAATATCATTTGCTTATGTCAAATAATAATGTGTTTGCAATTATTAATCATTTGTGGTTTTGAGGTTTGACTACATGGACTCAATGACGACATCTATTTAAGAACGGAGGTAGTAACTTTTACTGTAGATATTCTCATGCTGTCATACCCAGAAGTTCACTAACCAGAATTCCCAAACAGAATGTGTATTAAATCCCTGTCCATGGCCAGCTAGCATACACAAACGACAAAGTTGACATATATATCCACGCCTTACAAAACATAATAAAAGTCTTACAAACACAACGGAAAGGTAATGCTAGCTAAACTTAAGATAACTTATGCTAGTAGTGTGGCAACTCCACTCCATAAGCATCCCTAACGACATCGACCAAGCCTACTCCTCCGAGTTACCTCCATCTGAGTAGTAATCCATCTCTGAGGTGGGGGGAAAATAGAGCATGACTGAGTACTACCCACGGTACTCAACAAGTCATTTCAAGAGGAGGTATGATGACAGGATTTCCAAGGAGGCTAGGGGTTCTTTTGCATAAAACAATTATAGAGCAAGTAGTTGAAAGTAGTAAAATTGTTGAAGTAAATTAAGAAATATTAAAAATCATTGTCCAACGCTAAACCACATTGCGACAAGCCCAACCAAACACCTGAACTATGCTGGTTTCATTAAGTCAAATTATTATAAATGATGGGATTAATCACGGTGAAGCTAGTTGATCGCCCATAACCGCGAGCACGTCATAAACCCTGAGTTCCACTCGAGACTCACGGCTATGATTGGCCCGATCTTTCGGTGAGTTGATGATAACGACGATTTGGGAGAAACATTGACGATCCGACTACAACCGTACAAGAATATGCCGGTGCAGATCAACCTTATTCCTGCAAGAAAATCGAAGAAACAAGCAAGAAAAAGATAAAAGCAATATGAATTGCAAATAGGATTTGAATACAAATGATAAGTTGGGGTTCCGAAGACAAATAGACGGGCGGTTGTTGACGGTCGTTATCAATCAGTTTTGCCCGTCAATACTACCTAAATAAAGGAGAACTAGTTATGCTTGCAATGCGTATTTGTGTTTAATTAATAAATATTCCACTAGCACTAGGATTACTAACCTCATTGCAGAGAATGAACATAAAATGGAGGAGAATCGACATCAAAATAGGCGATCAATCAATTGGACGATGTCGAGAATCAGACTTATCAATGAATGGGCCAAGAACGCAGAAATAACACGACCAGTTGGGCCAAAATTCACAAGTCTGCATATTGGAACAAAAGAGGAGGTCACCTGCCAAAATTGGGCCAGGCCATGGTTCGGCCGAACCCACCGCGGCTCTGTTCGATGCAGGGTTTTGATGGACGGCTGGATTGATCCCCAATGATGGTTGGAGGGTATTACCGACCTTTCCAACCGTCATAACCATCATTACCAGCCTATATAAACCCCTCACTCTCTCCATTTCAAGACACACCTCAAGCAAGAAGCTTCATTCATCTCTCAAGTTTAGTATAGTCTATAGAGTATAGTGGAATAGAAATAGAATAGAATAGAATCTTTTTCCCCGGTTGTACAAATGAAATCCCATTGCCTAACGCGGGATATCATTTATACAACTATCATGAGCTAACCATTCCCCTGCAGACCATAGAAGAATCTCGAGCAGGTGGAACATACAAGGAAACACGCAATACGGCAAGAAATGAACGCGAAGGTTCAAAATCCTCAACACCCGTACTGATGTATGAGGCCGGTTGGGAGCCAACTGGGGATGCGCCCGGATGGACCCAAGCTCCACGCCATAGCATTGGAGGCTCGGGCTGGGAAAGTGCTGGTGAGAGCCGATGGCGAGCGCCTTATGACATACAATGGGAAGGCTTTGAACACTCAGTCCCCCAGATCAAGCAGTATGCCTCCATCTCCCGGTGAATGGCGCTCAAGTTCCTCTCGTTGGGACTTGGGTGAAATCACCAAGAGAATGGATACTCTTGAAATGCTAATGGGAGAGATCCAATACAACCTCAAGGAACACTTAGCACAGACGCAAGAATGGCAATAAAATGTTGATGCTCAGTTCACCAACATCATTAACCTGATGCAGCAACAACACGATAACCTTCAAGCGTATTCCCCCCACCAATGTAATTGTATCACATTGCATATTTCCCTTTCCAATTGCATGTTTGTTTTTCCACTTGCATCTTATAAACTAAAAAAAATAAAAATTTGCAAAATAGAAAATACCTAAAGGATAGGTTAGATTTTATTATGCTAGGTAAGACAACCTAGTTCTCTTTATTGAAATGATGAATAGTTGCTCTGTTTTATATCTCTCATATATGGGTTCATGGTTAAGTACTCTCTCAAAAATTGAATAAGAGTAGCCAACAATTGTCTGGGAACCTGAGGTAACTGAGCTGCACTTTGCTAATCTGTGTCTAAGTTGTTGCAAGATATGAGATAGTAAATAAGGGTTGCTATAATCCTAGTCTGAGTTTGACTTAAATTCTGGATGTTTTATTTTTCAAAATGATAAACTCATGAAGTTCCTCAATTGATGTAAATTCCCACCACAGCCAAAAATATTCATATCGATTAAGCCATATACATTTTGGTTACTTGCAATTCCATTGAAATTTGTAAAATTCTTGTGATTTGTGTAGATACTTTTCATGCTCTATGATCAAGATCATACACCCACATATAGGCATACGCTAAACTTCTACAATGGAAGCTAGCATATATCCATTCCATTCCCATACCACCATCAAAATAAATTCTCCATGCTTTTATGTGCTTTCTTCTCCTAAAAAGAAAATCCTTCTGAAAAAAAAAGAAAAGAAAAGAGGGATGGAAGGCATGGTTATGAAATAATAAGGTTATGCTCTCTCAATTATGAGCATGATGATGGAAAAAAAATAGATAAAATAGTGTAGCCATGCCCTCTCCTTATTTATAAAAGAAGGATTTTGGAGAAGAAAGTGCGCACAAAGGAGAAGCATTTTCTTTATTTTGCACATTTCATTTCCACCATATATCACACACACTTTGCATGATTTTGATCTTGAGTATGTTTAGCCATCTATTTTAGTCTAAGTTTTTGACTTAGTAATAAATATGAATCCAAGTATGCCATGTTTGATCCTTACCAAACTCCACATATCAACCTTAGAGTAGGAATAAAAAAGACAAATTGGTGAGGAATTCATATTGATACACTTGGAGAGATCGAGTGAATCATTTGAGGAACTTGGATTTCTTTTGCAAAATCATTTGAAAACTTCCAGAATAAAAGTTAAATAAAGATTGGGTGATTAGCGCTCTAATTGCTGTTATGTCTCTCAACCGCTCAAGACAAGGAAAGGCAGTGTCTCGTCAGAATCATGGGTAAGGGTAAGCCAGCGTGCCAAAAATTATTTAATTCAAGAGAGAGTACACATACCTTGCACCTGTACATTTGAGATATACAACATAGTAGCAACTCCTGATCAACAACCAAGTCTTTGTTTCCTTTCGTCCTTTACTCGAGACGAGCAAAGGTTCAAGCTTGGGGGGTTTTGTTGATGGTCGTTATCAATCAGTTTCGCCCTTCAATACTACCTACATAAAGGAGAACTAGTTATGCTTGCAATGCGTATTTGTGTTTAATTAATAAATATTCCACTAGCACTAGGATTACTAACTGACCTCTTGCGGAGAATGAACATAAAATGGAGGAGAATCGACATCAAAACAGGTGATCAATCAATCGGACGATGTCGAGAAATAGACTTATCAATGAATGGGACAAGAAAGGAGAAATAACACGATCAACTGGGCCAAAATTCACAAGTCTGCATATGGGAACAAAAGAGGAGGCCACCTACGAAAATTGGGCCAAGCCGGCCCAGCCCATAGTTCGGCCGAACCCACCGCGGCTTTGTTCGATGCAGGGTTTTGATGGACGGCTAGGATTGATCCCCAATGACGGTTGGAGGGTATTATCGACCTTTCCAACCGTCATAACTGTCATTACCAGTTTATATAAACCCGTCACTCTCTCCATTTCAAGACACACCTCAAGCAAGAAGCTTCATTCATCTCTCAAGTTTAGTATAGTCTCTAGAATATAGTGGAATAGAAATAGAATGGAATCTTCAGTCCTCGGAGTCTTCGGAAGAATTCGGGTATGGCTCTAGTAGATTTTCCTTCTGTTGTAAGACTTGTACTTTATTTAGAATATTCTTCTTTATACTACTTTGGTATTGCACTACTTTCCGAGTATATGAATACCAACTTTATTATATTTTCGAGTCATATTCATTATGATGCTAGCTTATCTGGGAGATGCAATGGTGTGGGTATAATGATCGTATTTACGATGACTCTATGTCATGACGATGATATTAGAGTAGTATTTGGTAATTTAAGCGTGGTGTTTAGATTGTTGGATATCATTATTTGGGGTTATATGCTGTGGAATTGAGGTGGGCCGCTGATGGTGACAGCTCAGTACGGGTATTCCTCCGCACGTGTATATAGTCCTAAGTTAATTTCCTGGGGAGGGTACTCCTCCGTATTTATCCCCGGTTGGATGGTCATGACGGATTGTCGTAAGGAAGTCGGCAATCAGGGATGGCTTCTCGAAGCATCAGGAGAGCATCGGAAAGAGGGTATTAGCTAAGTAATTATATAACTAGGATGTATGTATAATATGTATACTAGAAGTATAGGAGTAGGATCTTTCTATATTCTTTCCACTTAGCTTAGATAATCATGAATGAGAGTATAAATGCTTCTGCTTAGTGTCACTCTGCCCTTGAAATTATGTTAACCCCTGCTTAGACTTTGGTTATTACAAGTAATATATAAATTATTAGTACGGTTCTCTCTATTATAATCTTTCCACGGGATTAAACAAAAACGATACCCTTGGAATACTGGGTGAAATGCTACAATGGTATATCCGTGTGCTTGCGGATGAACTCTGTAATTATAATATACCAGAAGTATTTCTGCACCATTGCCGGGAATTATATTTCTACTAATGTCGTTAAGAAATACCAACAGCGGTCTAGCCGACAATCGCGCTGTAAACAAGTAGTAATGGCTAAACTTTAATCTAAAGAGAACCCAAGAAACCCTGAAGGAGTACAGCTATTTAAGGAGGTGGGGGGACGACCAAGAGGATCCCCTAGGACGTGCTCCACCAGGTTGGGGCGCACCCCACATGGGCCCCACATAGGCCGGGGTCCCAGATGAAATTTCAAGGCCATAGGCCCATCATAGGTGATACAGCACCTTGTTTCTGTGATTGTGGACCATTGAGATGGAATATGGAGATGAGGCTAGATCTGTTGGAAAGGGGTCTCCAAGAGCTTTCCATCAACTAATCACGGGCCAAAAGCAGAGCTCGTATGTATATTTGGCGGCCATTTGAAGTCAGCAATGTAGCAGGTGGCCAAATTGGTTTCCAGCACATGGAGGACTTGATCTCGATGTCTTCTTGTTGATATATGATGTGAGCAGCGGTTGTAGCCATAGTAGTCATGGTCATATCAGCACACTTATTTGAATAGTTTTACTCTGGTCAGAGGTGTTTAACTGTACCCGCATGACACAGCCCCACGATGCGTTTCCGTGCACCGGCGTGCCACCACAACTTACCGGTAAGGAACTATGACGGGGTCCTTCTCATGACTGTCCCCTAACCATTCACACCACACAGAGGTTCCGCCCCCACCCTTAAGCCAAGGTGGACAATCCCCTGTGCACCGAGGTGAATCCGGTAGCTGATCAACCCTTAAGCTAGGGCTCAACCAACTCCATCATGTCCACCCTCGCCTCGGTGCCTAGGAAAGGGTCGAGCTATATTGCAAGCCCAGTCGTTAGCCATGCTGGCTTGTGGTACGCATGGTAAGTCTTCCAGGGATTTCCCGCAAACCGGTCTTTAATTGCCATGGGTGCGTCTATCAAAACCATGCACCCACAACTCACCTTTAGGTATATTTTAGTTGAATTAATATCATGGTGATCCATGTCCAAAGTTATCATCATTAATCCAAGATATAAGATATATGCGAGATTCACATAGTGAACTAGTTCATCTAAGCATGCCTAAGCATTTCCTAAACCCACATAGGAAATGTAAGCAGGACCATTTTTTGTCATTTTAGTTAGTTCACGAGATTCACATAGCATTTTTTGTTAGACCAAGTGTAAGCAGGACCATTATAACCAAGATCAATAAGACCAAGATTCTTAATATGATGGCGAAATTGAGATATTCTAAAAGTATTAGCAGGAGTAGTACTAAGCTTCTCATTATCATACATAATATCATTAAGATCACCTATACAACAAGGTCGGTCTATGGCTACTTTGAACAATAAAATTTGTAGCCTCTCTCCAGATAGTAGTACTAGCTTGGTGAGTAGGATCTCCATAGATACAAAGGAGATTAAACATCATATTAGTTGGGTTATGTACACCAAAAGCAAGCATATAATTAGGACTAGACATAGCTATGGTAAGATCCATCTCATTCGTCCACATTAACCAAAGGCCACCAGAATTGCGATCAGCTGGGACAACAAAACTATGATCAACAGCAAAAGCATTAGTGAGATCATCAGAAGAAATGACAGAGATCTTTGTTTCTAATACAAATATCACCCGTGCCTGTGTGGAATGAATCAGATTTTGGAGGTGCTGCATCTTTTTACTTCCGAGGTGTCCTCCCATCCCACGGCGGTTCCAGCTCAGCATCATGGCTTGGGTAGCGCCTTTGGGCACAGCGCCAAAGCCCTATCAGCATCAGTTCCAGACCTCTGTCGACCATCTCTTGGAATGGCAATGCCAACAACCATTTGGAAAGAGTTTCTCCCCCCAGACATAGAACCCAGAGCAGTAGACACAGCCCCATGAACATTTCCCCCCACAACAGACATTGGAGAGGAAGGGCAAAGCGCACCAATAGAGCCTGAATGCTCCATACCTGCAGCCTGCTGTCTTGCTGGGCGCCACCTAGCCACTGCTCGCCCATGATGGCCAGGCGATCTAGCCATCCTTGAAGCAGGCGAGTACCCTGCATTCTCCAGACTACTCACAGAGCACCTCCAAGACAAAGAAGTAGCACTCCCTGAACTGGCTTGCTGGGAATGACCTTGTGGAGGGGGGGGGGGGGGGGGGGGTGGAGGGTAAATTAGAAGAAGACCCCCTAACAATAGTACCCTGATGTGCAAAGATTGCCAATTTCCTGCTATCCCATCTGCTGGCTCGTGGGAGTGACATTGTGTATTAGCTGTTCTTGGCGTGCAGGACGAGCAGCTGAATCCAATGAAGCTGTTGATTGGGAGGGAAAGCATATCCTTTTATCAAGGCGAGAAGCTCCCTATGCTGAAGAAAACGCGTCTAAATCTCCATGTGCTGAAGAATAGAGTATCCTTGAGATAGCTTTAGCCTACATAGCTCGTGCTCTCTATCTCCCGAAACTACTTCGAGTATATATGCTTTCACTTTTTTTCCGAGGAAATTTTGAGTTATGATTTAGATCATTTGTATATGAACTCATAGCTTTGCAGTTGACCAATATTTATTTAGTTGAAACAAGTGTATATTTTCTCCAGCCAGCTAATTTGGCATATGCAACATATATAGTCATCGCGTAACACAATTTCTAAGATGTTTTCCCCATATAAAAAGTGAAAAGAAAATAACAAACAACAGGCAAATCCGTAAAATGTTCTTTGAACAAGAAAGTGCAACTAAGTTAACCAAAGCTCCTTTTCTGTTCATCTTGTATTTGTTTTCATGTACCCAAAATTGTCTACCAAAAAGTTAAAGAGGGGCCTAAACGAAGATATATATATATATCCATGTGCAACTGTGCAAATGAAACAGATCATGCGGCGCAGATGATCTCCGCCTTGATCGTCTCCAGGACCCGTGGCGCCACCGCCGCCGTGGTGACCGTGACCGCCGTCTCCTCGCCGTCGCGCGCCACGGTGGCCGCGAGGACGGCCACGCCGTGGCGCTGGAACACCTCGAGCACGCGCGTCAGCGCCCCCGGCCGGGCGCGGGCCGCCCGCAGCCAGACGGCGAAGCACGACGTCTTCCCGGACGCGACCACCTCGGCTGCTCCGTCGCGCGCGGCCCGCCCGGCCGCCACCGCGCTGTACGCCTCGAGCTCCGCCGTCTTCGCCCGCAGCTCCCCCACGCACGCGATGGCCTCCTCCACGATCCGCGTCGTCGACGCCTGCACACCACACATCGGTTAATTTCCCCCCGGCGAGGAGGTCACGCGGCGTGATCAGCCCGATCGGAAGAACCTTAGCCAACGAGCAGGGCGAACTCACCCGCGGGGGGAGGTTGGGGAGCAGCGCGCCCAGCTCGGCGTAGAGCCTGGACACGGTCTGCCGGCGCGCGCGCTCGCTCCCGGCCTTCGGCGGCCGGCCGGACGCCGCCTCCACGGCCGTCCCCGGCGAGCGCTCGCAGACGACAGAGAGCGCCAGGTTGTCCTCCTCGGCCATGGGGACGCGCCCAGCCTAGGAACAGAGCACCGAACGCCAAGTCTAATCCCGCTGGGTGTGCCGTGATTTTGTCCTCGCGAGAGGGGACAAAGCTCTGCTCTTTGTGCTGTGGTTGGAGTACGGACGGCGCGATGGTGTCAGCCTTTCTGTTGTGGACTTGTGGGCAGTTGTTCGTGGCAGAGCACCGTAAACTGATAAACAAATTGGAAGAAAAAAAAACTAAAATCGAGGAAAAGGATTATAAGAAAATCAGGAAAAAAAAAGAAGATCTGAAAAATGTGCATGCCCAACTTGAGACCGCTCAAGGCCTGGACGACAGTTGCTGGTGTCCATTGCGCACAAGTTGCAGTGCAGTCTTGAAATTGAAAAGTGTAATGAACGTGCTCGCATCGCTTCAGCCTTAGCCCCCCCCCCCCCCCCCCCACCACCTCGCCGCGGCCTGAGCGGCCCGCCAAAAAGCCGGCTGGTTGCAAAGATGGTGATGGCGGGGATTCTTCTCTTCTTAAACGGTGTTATTGTTGGGGCACCCATAAGCTCAAGGTAGAGGCGGTCCAGATATGAGCCACCATGGCTGGATTCAGCGAGGGGATGTCAGGGGTGTTGTGTCAGCTAACGTCAGGCAACAGAAGTTGTAGAGGCGGCGGCTGGACGGTAGACAGTGACAGAGAGACCGTGGTCAGGCTGTAGTCGGCTGAGTTGCTGAGGACGGATCCCTCCAGATCCACTCGGTGGGTGACAGGCGGTGGCGGGGACGACAACGGCCACGGTGACGGCGCGGTCGGGCACACTCGTGCCTGGATGGCGGTAGGGGCGGCGACAGAGACAACGATCAAGGCATTGACCGAGGCGGCCGAGTCTTGAGAGGCAGCGGTGGATGGCGTTGGGGCAGTGCGACTACCAACAACGGCGTGTGGCAAGGGAGCGACACGGTGGTGTTAATGTCAAAATTTGGTAAGCCCCAAAATCATCATCGGCCTAGAGTCAGTATCGGCTTTAGTCTTGGAATTGGCCGATGGGAATTATCAAGTTGCCAATAGTTAGATTCTTACTATATTCGGTTAAGAGAATTAATCAATTAAAGAAAGTTTATCTAGAGGAAATTAATCAATTAAAGGAAGTTTATTTAGAATAGACCGAGTTCAAGAAGAATGCGACATGACAGATTATACCATTAGGCCTAGCAGCATGTGAGTTCTAAACGACTAAACTGTTAGGAAACTTTCCATATGAGCAATATGGAAACATTCCATGTATACGCTAATTGGGCCCACACCGAAACCTTCCATATATGAAGTATGGCTATATAAGAGGGAGGTGGGCTGCTCATTGTTACACTTGTGCTTGAGGATGATAGAATGATAAATGAGAAGAGAGTCTCACCCCTACATCTTGTGTCTCCAATTCTTGTAGACATTACGAGACCCTCTTGGACTACTTCGTGTAGCAGGAGGGTTGCGTAATACGTTATCAGCACGACGTTCTACCGGAGACCAAGGAAGAAGGGTGAGAACTCGCATGTCCGTTTTGCATCTCGTTGATCTAATCGCGAAAATGGATCCTTTCTCTTCATCCTTGTTCCGTTTTTGCAACTCCCGACGACTACCACCACTGCCGACTTGGAGTCACCGGCGATAGCCGATTGGGGTTTTTCGCTATGGCAGAGGAGGACTCGCTGTTGAATGCATGAAGAGAAGACGGAACAAACACTGCACATGGCCGCACTCGCGCCACAACACCATCCCGCGCTATGGCAGGCTGCGAGCACACACGACGCCGCCGAACGACAGCCGCACCAAGCGGCGTCGGCCGTGCCCACGGTAACCAGCGTCATCAAGCAAGGACGAAGAAGAAGAAAGAAAAAGAAAAGGGGAAGCGCAACCTGTCGAAACATGAATTCGGCAATAATAAAAGAGGGTAGCGCACGAGACCTAAAAGTAGATGGATGCAGAGACAAAGGATTTAGACAGGTTCAGGCCCTCTCAATGAGAGGTAATACCCTACTCCTGTTTGGGGATTTGAATCCGCCGGATATAGTATAGATCTGACGATCAGGTTGTCTCATGCCCCTAGAGGGCCTCCTGCCCACCTTATATAGGATGGGGGGTAGGATTACAAGATAGAAACCTTAACCAATACGGTATCGGTTTCCTAAATCTACTTTACAATATTATCAAACTAGGACTTTAGGCCGTTCCGTAATATAAAGGAAACGTAATACCCAAGTCATGATCTGTTATATACGCCGTGTGGGTATGGGGTACCCATAATCTCCACAGCGCAACCGCTGCACGGCCGTACACCCGCCGGCCGTCGGCTTCTTCCGCCGCGCTCCACCCCGCCCTCGTGTGACTGCACCTCGCCGCCGCACGGCCTCGTCGTTGCCGGCCCGCGTTGGGTGCCGCCGCTCGGCCAAGCATCACCGCCGTATGGGCGCGCGCCGTGCAACGCCGCCGCACGGCCTCGCCGGACTACACTCATGCCATTCTTTAGAAAAAAAAAACAGGGAAACTGGGGGAGGCAACGCTGGCCACCGCAGCTGCACCTGCGTCCACCGGCCGGCCACGCCGCGCTTTGCTCGTAGCACCGGGCGCCGGCAGCCGTGCATGTACCAAAGAAGAAAATGAAGAAAAGAAAAAAAAGGAAACGGGGAGGTGAAAGCGCCGATGGCGGCTGCCATCTACCTTCGCCGCGCCGCCCAGACCGCTCCCGCGCCGCCCCGCACGGCGTCACGCCGTGAGCCGCCTGGCCGTCCGCCGCGCCCATGAAGGGCAGCACGCCGCGCGCGCCCTTCATCTCGGTTGGCTGCCACGCCGCCGATGTCTGCCGCCGCACGGCCACACGCCGCCGAGGCCACTGAGTGGCCGGCTAGTACTCCGCTCCACACGCCGTCGAGTCAGCCGCCCGGCCGTGCGCCCTCAACGTCGCACCTGCGCCGCCCGGCCGCACGCCTCCGTAGCCGCCGCTCTACCTGCACTGCCCGGCCGCACGCTGCCGTGGCCGGCGCGCCTGCCGCCTCACGGCCGCGGCCGCTTGGCCGCCTCGCCGCCGTGCCGGCGCCGCCCGCGCCCTCCCCGGTCGCGCCTGCCGCCTCACGGCCACGCCGCTTGGCCGCCTCGCCGCCGGCCGCCGGTCCGCCGTGCCGGCGCCGCCCGGCAACCGCATATGGCAGGCGGTGCCATCGGCGGAGGAAGGGGGAAAGGAAGGAAAGAGGAGGAGAAAAGGAAAGGCTCCCATCGGTTGCCATTTTACCCAAAATGGCTTATTTGGCTTATTGGAAAATTAAAATTAATTTATAAGTAAAACTTTTGTAGATTTGTTCGTAGCGACTTAAAAGCCAACATTAACAAAAATTACGTTAAAAGCATTCCAAAATCAACTTCAAAATCAAGTTCAAAAATTCAAATTTTGGCTTATTCTTTGGCTGTTTAGGTCAAACGATGGGGCTGTGATTTTGCAAAAATGCCCTTGCTGTTTTTGGAAATTAAGTGCTTGTTCCTCTGCATTGGAATTTTTGCATTTTAAACCGTGAATTTCCCAGAAAACACACAAATAACCCTCTGTATTTGGGATATTTGTTTGAATGGCATTCGGAATTTGCAAATATCACCAAAATCATATTATCGCATAAAAGAGCCACGGGACATTGAATTTCGACCCCGACTTTGCATTTCAGGTACCTTTATTGCCGATGTTTATGATTATGAAATTTAATTATCGCATTTACGATTATTGATTATTTGTGATGCTTTTATTACTTTTAATTAATATCGTTGCGGTAAAATGTATAGAATTGCATAGTATATATTGGAATTATTTGCGGAAATTTTGTGTACCATTATATTGCAACACTTTTGCATTTTACCGGCATTTAATTTGCGCATATTTTTGAGTAACGAAAGATGACTGGCATCGCAAATTAGAAATTTGCTAAATCTAGAATATTTCTGACATATTATTTATTCAATGTCGAAATTACGATAGAGCAAGAAGCTCTACGGTACCATTAATTCAATCGCGCTATGTGCATTGACTCGATGAGTTTGATCTAGCATTTCAATCTCTCGTCAGTGCCTCCAAGCTACCATCATGAATGAGTATGAATGAGCGCGTTAGAAGATTATGGACCCTATCTCTCGTAGAGCAAGTGCTATGAACAAGAGTGGGGTATTTTTCGACAATAGTTCACTGAGTAAATGACCCAGAGAATATGGTAATACGGTGTACCGAATTTGCACCGAATACTGTAGAAACTCTTGATGTTTTACCCGAACGCGACGAAAGTCGCACGCAAACATCACTAGTAGACATACAAAGAAGTATGCCTAACTAGTCGATAATAGAATTGCGTAATGTTCAGGATAGTGTTTAGTAGAAAAGCATTATCTTCTAAAACCAACTAGCACAGTTGATAACGAATTCAACATCAGCAGCTAGCCTGGTACACTTACCTCAACTGAAGAAGAGGAAAAGGGGAAGTAGAACAATGGTCAAGGTGAACAATCTAGAACTATGAACATAAAGAAAAGGATTATCCTAATAGCACACTCGTCATGAATTGAGGGGGAGAACTCCTAGCCTATTTGCATGGCTATGGACGTAGAATCTCCAATGCTAGATCGGATCGGTCCTAAAATTTGTCAGAATAGTAAATTATTGACATAGCTGTTGAGCAAGAAGCTCGCTATGAAGTTAGTTGAATCCGATGTACTGGAATACTTCGTTGAATCAATATAATTCGTCATTACTTGTTGCAATTTTGAAATAGAATATTGGATTGAATAAATGGTCTTTGCCCAAGTAGAGCACACATTTTTCTCTCAATAAAGAATTATTTCTAGTAGCATATTTAAGGCATTTACTATTTTGTTGCTCCTTTCTAGCACATAGTTATAATGCTTTAAATTTTGTGTAGCGCCCAAACATAAAAGAAAAAATGAATTGTGGTCCGCATAACCACAAATAACACTTTAAGAGAAAGAGGTATTTCCAGACCCATAGAACTGGAAATATTATGATCGTTGCAAGCAGCAGCAACTGAATTTGTCGGCCTAGAAAGTGCCACGGTCATATTACCTATGGAACAAATGATGCACTTTATAGAAGTATCTATTGTCCGTCAACCCCACTGAACTCTCTAAAAGTGTGACGATTTGGGCTACACCTTTTAGTAACAGATTTTCAGCCATTTTGGTCTTAGAATTATAAATTACAACTCGTATGATCATAGCACATATATGCATAATTTTCCTAAATCATGAAGATTTGTGTGCTGTGCACCGACAGGAGATCAGTGCATAAACCGCATATAGTTCTAGCATCCCTAAACTGGATTGCGAAGAATATCTGTGGCTCCCATTTGGTACTATATGGATAAATGCGCTTCCAATGCAGCAAACATCCAGTGTCTCTTAGACACCGTGTCTTTGCCAAGACTGATCCAGCAAGATCACACGAACTCCAATAGAACTCACCAAATCATCTTTAGAAGTCCGCGAGGACAATGCTAGCATAAATTTGATGATTGGTAAATTGGCAGCACGAAGTACCAAATACCGGCATAAGCAGACTAAGCATAAGCTATGAATTGGAATATATGCTATATCATTGTTGTAATACCCGCAGTAGAAAAGGACATGTAGTCCTGAAAGCAGCGGACTCTAGAAGCGAATTCAGACCATCGGCATGAACATCTATCCTGCAACTAGTGCTATTGCATCTGTTTGGTTTATGTGCATATCCCACTATCATAATGCGTTGCAAAAGGTTCTCTCCAAAAGTCGGAAACCTTTTACAGAGATAGTTATGAAGCCTAAATTCCTTGACAAATAAGAATTATTTCCAGTCATTTAGGGGGAGAGAATGAACCCCTAGATAGGAAATGTCAGGAAATGTGATAGTCCGGGACTAATGCATGTTACACCGCACTAGTGAATGCAGTTTGCATAAAGAATTAAAACTGTCAAATCACTTTGTAAATACTTTTGTGATTTCGAAGAGTTTGACTAAGTTGCATGAATGAAATGCACCGGAGGAGGGTGATACTGAAGAAAGTAAAGGTACCTCTCGTCTTGTCCAGAGGCCTCGAACAAAAAGAATTGGACAAGAAACTTCGGCTCCTCACACCCCTAAAGTAACCGGAGACGTCTGGTGAAAATAGGGCAAGAGGGACTATCATACTCAAAGTCACAAAAAGTACCCCACCGAATAGAAGGGGAGCCAGTTGAGATCTGGCAAGTGGTACGGAACCTCAGAACAGGCGTATCGCACCTTCCTATCAAGGAAGAAACCTAGCTGTTGGAGTGCACACTAACGCTGGTACACGCCCATATCGAGAAGCATTAAGCAAGAAGAAGAAGAAGCATGAAAAATGCATCTCCTCGTATATCCATGGATACTCGTATAAAGTCTCATGCAACCAATAGAAATTGGCAATGAGACCTATCATGGGCAATGTCTCTTTTAGACAACAAAACTCATTGGCAGTCAACCAGGAGTTGAATGGAATTAATGAACTAGAAATTGAAAAGAAGAACTCAACCTGAATATTGATAAGCATTGAAGATAGAATCAATGAATGCATTTTAGGAGCTTGGATCGGACACTTGCATAATAGTACATGAAGAAGTACTAGGTCCCGAACCAACATAAAAGGAATAGAATAAACCAGAAAAGAACTGAAGAGAACAAACTCGTTCGTTTTGAATTTGAGTTTGATTTGAAATATTTGGCCGAATCTAAATCGTGCCTACGCTTGCAGCTAAAGGCATGCGACAGATGGAAGTCTAGTACATCAGTCCAACCGCACTCAGAAATGTTCATGGTGTATGGCTTTGGAATAGTTAATTATCGCCAAATGGGACGGAACTCCCAAACACAAGTGTGTCATAGCAGCACATGAATATTTGGCTAATTGAACTAAACCGAACTAAGCATCGTTGAACTATTCAGAACCTTGGCATGGTTTTGAGAGATGGTTACCCGCGACAGCAATCGCAATTTGAAAACTGTCTCGACCCCCACCATTTATGAAATTAAAGTAGCATATGTCGCACATATGCAAATGAGTTACGTGAGAAGCAAACTCACTAAGCACATGAACCCCAAGCTCTTCTATGTGTATGAATTACATAGGAGCAACTAACTAAGTCATGTGGAAGTCTTGCAGATTCATCCACTAACTCATTATTTACATCTTCTCTTGAATAGGTGTGCCCGAGAAATCGGAATAATGAGACTTAGATAAATGCAAAATTCAGGGGGAGAATTTCACTGACACATTCCAGAATCTTGATATAGAAAATCAAGTATCCAAAATCAATCTAGAAAGATTGAACGAAGAATTGGGTGAATTGTACTCCTTTTCCCTTGGATAAGTTTTCCCAACAGTTTCTTATCAAGGTTTTTAACGAGGCAATTCGTGCGACATTGCAAGCGTATGCTATGTACTCTTTCTCCAATTTTTCCCACTGGGTTTTTCTTTAGTTTTGATGAGGCATAGACATCACGCGGTGAGTGCCCAAGGAGGAGTGTTAGGAAACTTTCCATATGAGCAATATGGAAACATTCCATGTATACACTAATTGGGCCCACACCGAAACCTTCCATATATGAAGTATGGCTATATAAGAGGGAGGTGGGCTGCTCATTGTTACACTTGTGCTTGAGGATGATAGAATGATGAATGAGAAGAGAGTCTCACCCCTACATCTTGTGTCTCCAATTATTGTAGACATTACGGGACCCTCTTGGACTACTTCGTGTAGCAGGAGGGTTGCGTAATATAAACTTGGACCAACGGTGGTGACCTTGGCATCCAGGTCACCGCACCGTCACTGTTTTGGAGTTCAATTTACTTAATCACTTAAGTCTTAGTCTAAATATTATCATTCCTGTTTAATATGAAAATTATTCATTTAACCTATACTGACTTTGTTGTAAAGCCATTGAAGCAAAGTTCTTTTATTTCTTCTTCTTCATGTTATTCCCCGTCGTCTTCTTTTCTTCTCCTTTTGATTCTGCGGCAAGGGAAGCAGAGACGCCGGCTTATCTTTGCTTGAGTTCACCGGTGTTCTCTATTGATGTAGCTTAGGCTAGCAACACTAGCCGGAGATAGCCACACGGATCCCTTCCAGTACCAAATCTATCAAATCAATTAGGTGATTGTTTGTAGGGTATTAGAATGGAGACTTCCAGTGTCCCCTCTGCCCCTCCTCTTCATTTTATAGTGATGTTGGTGGGCATGGAGGTTATCTCTAATTTGATTTGAATTCTATTTTGTACCGATAACACAAAACAAATTTTAATCTCTAAATTTCTTTCTTGGTAGGGAATGAAACCAATGGTTTTATCTCCTCCCAATTCGTATTGGTAGTGGACCGATAAATAAACTAACATTCTCCCATTGATTTTGAAACTAACTGACAAGTCTAATGAACAAAATAGCTCCCTAAGGCAATGTGTTTGGATAAAAGTCGAGTGGAGATAGAGATAAAGATATAAGTTTAATCTCTAATCTTTTCCAGATGGGTGAATAGCTAATAGTATAATACTAAACTTAAGCTTCTGTTGCAGTGTCATGTTTTATATTATTTATATAGGTCTTCAAAGTTTATAGTGCAGCTTAATATAATCCAAGACTCCTAAAATGCCACATCGTAATGCCATATCATTCTCGCATACATTGCTAGTAGAATCGAAATGTCCATTGTAACCATATGTTAAAAAGGGAAAAAAAAGATAACATGAAACGGAAGTACTATAGTAAAAACACACAATATGATAATCCTTTATGTTCCTTTTCCTTTCTTGTTTCTTTCTTTTTATTTCTATGGTATAGGTGAGGATAGAATGGATATTTTAATTTAGACTATACATGCGTAGATGTCATGGAATGGCAACGTGGTATTTTTTTATGGGTCCGAGGACATTATTAAACTATATGGTAAATATGATGGCTTGTTTAGACAATATAAATCGTCATAGACTAAATTAATCATGAAGCAAAAGTTCAGAAATCGTATAGGCTAATTCACCCTTCCCGGAGCAAAGCTATTAAGATCGGACCGGACCGGTCCAGGTAAAAGACCGGCATGCAATTGATCCGGCTATGAACCGGTTAGACCGTCCGGTTTTAGGGAAAAACCGCTTTGAACCGAAAATGAGCGAAAATATGAACCGGTTAGACCGTCCGATTTTGGGGAAAAAAACTGCTTTGAACAAAAAAAATGAGCGAAAATATGAACTGGTTAGACCTCTTGGTTTTGGAGAAAAAACCGCTTTGAACCAGAAATGAGCGAGAATATGAATATGGTTAGATGGGATTTGAACCAGGACCACATGAGAGGAAGTAAACTCCTCAACCACTAGGCTACCATATTCATTGTGTTTTGATAGAATGATTAATGCATTTAACAGTTATTGAACCGGATTAGGCCAACTATTTAACAGTTGAACCAGTGAACTAGGGGCGGAGACAGGAGTAGGGCAGCTAGGGCTGCAGCCCTACTCCTGATACTAAATATTCATTGAAATTCTATTTTAAAACTTCAAAAATTAGAAGATAAAGGTAAAATTGTATATATTCAACTAATTAAGCCCTAGGTTTCAAAAAATTCTGGCTCCGCTACTGAGTGAATCGTACCGTTCTCAATAACTATGTCCCGGAGTACTAATCAAACGCGGGTACTGGATTACTCCAGTTATTACTTTCCTTACATACCGTTCGTAATACGTACGCCTTACCAAGAAAAACACGGAAACAAAAAAAACCAGTAGTATTTCGCCTCGTTCTCGCAATGGAAACACATCAAACTCCAGATAGACACGGGGTGTGTGGCCCACCTGCAGCGGCACACGTCCTCGGAGGAGCAGGCCGTGTCGAGAGCCCATTAAAGCCCGCCCGCAGCCGCCGAACCAAACACCAATCCGATCGAAGGTGTCTCTCTCGTCTCTCCTCGGCACCAACAACTGCACAGATCGATCTCGCTCGCTCGCTCGCTCGCTAGGGTTTTGTCTCGATCGGGGCCTGTCTCTTCCTTGTTGGGCCGAGCCCGCGACACCACCTCGACTCCCCCCGACCTCCGCCCAAGGTGAGGTGATCCGCCTCGCCTCGCCACCTCTCTCTCTCTCTCTCTCTCTCTGTCCCTTCCTCCTGCGTGCGCTGCGCTCTCTTCTGCCCTTCGCATGGTCGACGAATTCCAGTGGTTTTACTATTCGAGGGGTTTGGTTTTGTGTTGTTGTTGGGGGGAGGTTTGGGTTTCTGTGTTGGTAGATCGTGTGTGTTGAGGCGTGATGTGGGGGGAGGCGGAGGGGCAGCCAGGGGAGGGGGGGGGGGGGGGGGCCTTCGTTTCTTTCCTAAATTCGTGGGTGCGGCTAGCTGCTTGCGTGTGGTGCTGTTTTTTGTGGATTTCATAGGTTTATTTATCATGTTCATGCTTCTCTCCCGTAGAACCTGTAGAATATTATTATGATTCTTGGTGAGTAAACCATCCGCGCTTGTCACGGCAATATTGTCTTCTGCTAGCTGCGGTTGCCTTGGTTGGATGCTTTCGTATATTTCTTTGGCGGAAATTGCTGAATCTTTTAGTTATGTTGTTTAAATTTGCTGTATCCCACGGCTGATAGACTAGACTTGTGTTTAATTTGCTACTGGTGATCGTCAGATATGTGTTTTGTTTTCTGCAAGATGAGATGGGTTTGTTCCATAGCTCTCCCTTTTTTCTATATCAAAATTACAGGATTCATTGAGTGTCTTTTTCTTTTTCTTTTTTTTTTTGAAATATCTTGACTAACTTCATATATTTGCTTTCCTTGAGCATTGTTCAGTTAATTCCTTCCAAAAGATAATTGAGAGGGATTTTGAGAGGATTTATTTCACACCCCCTCAATCCCCTCCAATCCCTTTGTCTTGGGGATTAAACGAACAATCCCTTATTGATATTGGTTACACGTATCCAATAAACAAGTTGAAGTTGTGACAAGCTCTGATTTTATTGTCTACCACGCGTCAGGGAATTTGCATATATTCTAGAAAACTTCAAAACCTGTGCTTACACTTGATCAGTTCAGGGATAGTTCGTAGCGTATCGCTTAGATTCTGCCGGCGCCGATGCATATGTAACGGTACGTCCATAGTATTGGAAAAGATTTACATGTGCCAGCCATTATTTGTCGGTTGAATTTTCTGCTCTTGTAGTTTTGTGTGCTTTATCTGTTGCAAGTTGCAACAGATCCCTGAGATTTTCCATTTGCAATCTATCGGTGAATTTAACTTTTTGCTGACTATAGCCAAATGCTTGTTCCATGTGATCCCAATGAAGAAGAAGATGCTTGTTCATTGCGAGGCATTATGATTTGTATATGATCTTTTTGACAACCACTTATGACTTTGCAAATTAAACATACAAGTCCAAATTAGTGGTCTAAATCACATTTTAAAAATGAACTGTATGATGATGATCTTGTTTATAACCTGGCACATCACTTAAATTTTGTCTTGATCTTGTTTATAACCTGGCACATCACTTAAATTTTGTCACCCTTTCTGTTATGCTTTTTGTGAAACGCTGACACTCTGACAGATTGTGGCATCATTCCCAAACGTTTTTTTTTTTTTTACAAACTGATTATTGCTATGATCTGACTGACATGGTTTTGTTTGTGCGAACTTCTTAAATGACAGGATTTTAGGTTGTAGCAGTAAAAGCCTCCCCACATGGATGAGATGATACCCAAGCCTTTGATCAGCAATGACAATGAGATGATGCACGGCCATGGCTATACCACTATGGTCCACGGTAACGACGAGATACTCAATGGTAACGAGCTTGCCGTTCATGCCGAGGCGATACCATCAGCCAGCACAAGAGGCCAGAAGAGAAAGTCAGCAATTTGGGAACACTTCACTCTTGTAGATGTCTCTGACGGGTGCAAACGAGCAAGCTGCATACATTGCAACCAGTCCTTAGCATACAGTTCAGGCTCAAAGAATTCAGGTACTAGCCATCTCACCAGGCACATCGCAGAATGGTGCCGTGTGTTAAAAGATCGGCAAAAGAGCAGGCGCTACACTACATATAATAGCAGCAACGAAAATGCTTCATTTGACCAAGAGCGTAGTTGCTTACGACTGGCGAAGATGATCATTCTGAATGACTATCCACTTCACATCGTTCAGCAGCCAGCCTTCCTATCTTTTGTTGATAGTGTACAGCCCAATTTCAAGATGGTTGACATTGGTACAATTGAAACTGAGGTGTATGCTATTTATCTCAAGGAAAAGGATCACCTGCAGCAAGCACTTGCAAATATTCCTGGAAGGATCAGCCTCACTGTAAGGTCATTGGCCACAAACCAAAGTATTAGGTACATCTCACTTGCTGCACAATTCATTGACTCAGAATGGAGGCTGCATAGAAGAGTGCTCAAAGTCATGATGGCACCTTGGCCTCAGTCAGAGAATGCAGTTGGTAGAGCCATCATCAAGTGCCTCTCTGATTGGAACATGCAGGACAAGCTGTTCACCATCACCTTGGAGCACGATTGCTCATCGCACGATATTTATAGCGCAAATCTGAGAAACCATCTCTCAGGTGACAACATTCTCATGCTGAAGGGCCAGACCTTTGCTGTGAGTTGCTATGCCAACATTCTAAATGCAGTTGCACATGGTGTCCTTGCTTCAGTTCACAACGTCATCTACCTCATCCGTGAGAGTATAAAGTTCATAAAAGCCGATGATGCCCATGAGAACAAGTTTGCAGAGATTGCCGTGGAACTGAAGATCACTAGTAACAATAGCCTGTGCTTGGATGTTACATCCGAGTGGAACACCACTTATCTGATGCTGTTGGCTGCCCTGGACTACAGACAGGTGTTCACTCTACTGGAGTCTTACTATGACAACTACGGTACAGCGCCTTCGACGGAGGACTGGAAGAAAGTTGAGGCCGCGTGTGGCTTCTTGAAGCTACTATATGCGTTCACGCTTAACATCATGTCAGCAGAAGGAAACCATCAAACTGCAAACATGTTCTTCCATGACGCATGGGTCCTTCAGCTAGAGCTTCAAAATGGCATGGCTCATGGAGATGACGTTATCCGTGGCATTGTGATCGGCATCCACGAGAAGTTTGACAAGTACTGGGAGGACTGCAACGTCGTCTTGGCCATTGCCGTTGCCATGGATCCACGCTTCAAGATGAAGATGGTCGAGTTCGCCTACTCCAAAATCTACGGCCCAACAGATGCAGCCAAGTATGTCAAGGTGGTAGACGATGCTATCCTTGACCTCTACAAGGAGTACGCTGCACAGCCTGAGCTACTCCCATTGTCACCGATCTATGTCGATCAAGTGCCAGCTGACGGCCTGCCTTTTATCGAGACCGGCGGCGCTCCGGCGACGGCTTCACCGTCGACGGCGGCGGCTGGCGCCGGGCTCGTGGACTTTGACATGTACCTGTCGGAGGTGACCACCATGGGCCAACCGTTCAAGCACGAGCTGGAGCTCTATCTGGAAGAGGCGCTCACCCAGCGCACCCCGGATTTCGACGTCCTGAAATGGTGGCAGGAGAACACGCGCAAGTACCCGACGTTGTCGAGGATGGCACGGGACGTGTTGGCCATCCCGATGTCCACGGTCGGCGTCGGCAGCTCGGTTTTCTTACCTGAGAATGGAAGCAGGAGCCTCGACGACTACCGGAGCTCACTGCGCCCTGAACTCGTGGAGGCTCTTCTCTGCGCCAAGGACTGGCTCCAGTATTCGCCATGAAATCCGTAATGTAATTAGTACTCCCAGTTCCATGAGTTCTACTGAGTATTCGCGTTGAGCATATGGAATTAAACGTGTTGATACTAACTGAGAGCTCCTGGGCTCCTGGTTTTTTGTGCCAATTTTGATTAGGTAGAGTTGCTCGGTGGAAATTTCATTTTTGTCGAAGGCCGCGGGATGATGTTAGTCCGTCGCGGCTGCAATCACTTGTGTCCGCTCTGCTGTCAGTGTTACATAACTTCGCATTTGGTTCCTTGATTAGTGAGTGGTGTTGCCTATATAGCTCCGTACGAAGTCGTTTAGGACAATTAAAACAATGTTTAAGTTAAACCTTAAAAATATAAATCATGAATAACTCTTAAGTTGTTAAGTTTAAAACTGTAAAAAATTATATTCAGACAATGTTTAAGTCAAACATTAGGAATATAAATCATTAATAACTCTCAAGTTGTTAAGTTGTTAAGTTTAAAAATATAAAAATTATATGAATAGATTTGTTTTGAAAAATACTTTCATAAAAGTATACATATATCATTTTTCAATAAATATTTTTATAGAAACAAGAAGTCACAAAGTTGTGTTTTGGAGATCGGGTCACTATCCAAAACGACTTTCTCGGAAGGAGTATTCCGGAATTTATTTTGTTCTTTTAGGCCTCATTTAAAGCCCACAACCCCGAGATTTTAAACTGAAACGACCCCAGCCTTTTAAAGGATGTTCATTTTGGTAGCTTTACCTGATACATGCTCAAGGCTCTTTTCCCTACTTATCTATTCCATCCTGTCATGCTTCTGTACGCGCAATAGGAGAATTATGGGATACACCTCAACATGTAATTTCAAACACCATGGAACCATGTGATTTAACAACCGCTGAAATCTCTTCCTCCACACGACCGAAATTCCTCCCGCTCCAAAGTTCAGTGCAGCTGCACGTGTCTTTTCTTATGAATGTACTCCCGAGAACCTTTTTCAGGTCTAATATTCTCGCGGTTATCTTCCTGCTCATGGAGTCAAGGTTGAAGAACGCCAGGTATATTTCTCCTATATCATGGACCACAGACATTAGCCCTCAGAAAAAAAATCTGTGACATATATTGCCACAGCCCGCCTCTTAGAAGCTGCAGCTAATGTGCATGACAAATAGGACAAACAAATGTCTCACTGCAAACGATTATGTCTAGATTAACATTTGAAGTCTAGTGACATTCAGAAAAGTGGCAGCAATTTATAAAATCTCTACAACTGCTAAATGCTAAGTGAATCGAATAGATCTTAAATCATAATTGTGGACTTAGTGGAGTAGTTTGTGTTTGAAAGTCAAGCCCTCAATTGGCAGATTCATGCTTAGTTTTGAATTATTTTTATGCTTTTGAGCCGCTAGAACATATATGTATCTGCATTTATGAGAAGTGGATAGGAATGTGGTAACAGTGTAACACTAATGATACAATAGAAAAAATTATTGAAATTGCATCTTGCTTGACTACTCTATTCAAAGAGTTTATTACAGCTCAGAAAGCAAGTCATGGCTAGTTATCTAAGGGAATATTTGTACTGTCTAATCAAGATAACTTGAGCAACTGACTGCTAACCAAATAAATAACTGGGGTGACTTATTCATCTGTTTGTTGCTGTTTAGCTTGTGTGGATCAATGCCATGTTTTTCATTAGTGAAACTCTTGTTATATAAAACCTTTCTTTGATGAAAAGAGAGCAACATGATCTCACATTAACAGCATGGATGAAATGTTATGCACAATACTGCGTCAATACACTGTCACAGCTGCTGCCGGCAAAAATACAGGTTCTACTGCAATAATTCCTTACTACATCACTGGGAACTTCTGTTTAGATACTAGTAGTAAACTTTTCTCACAAAGTACAGAAGCAAAAAACCATTCAAATATTAAAAAAGGGTTTTGGGGTCACTTAATGGATTATAAAAAACAATTTCACAGATTTTCCAAACAGACCTTGTTAAAGGAAGTATAAGAATTTCAGGAACAGTCAAGTTTATCATTACTATTCAGTTTTTTATTCCTTGCAATGTTAAAACAAAATTCAGTACGGGATCGTATGTAGGAGATGAAAGATCAGCTACCTTTACTCCCAGTTGCTATCCATGCACGTGCTACTGCTCCTGTAGTTACAACTGCATACAGAATTGTGTTGCTTATATCTAATAATGTTGAAACTAAGTCACCATAATAATTATCTAAATAAAATGTTGTAGTGTGTACCTCCTTTATTGTTGGATTCCACCGTGGCACATAATCTTGAATAACTGCTAATGAGGTTTCCTTTCTCATTCAGCTCCCACATCTAAAGTAATTGTTCATGAGTAATGAAGGCATTAATTCAATCTCCAACTAGCAAAAGTAACCATTTTGCTAGAACTTGCTACAGTACAACTCAGTAGAAGAAATTTTGCCACATAGGTTGTTCAAAGAGATTAAGCAAACATGGGCTTAGCTATTTTATCAAAAATAGAAGGGAACATTACAAATTTGGCCTGGCAGCAAGAAAATGTATTTTGTTTGATAGGACACTCTGATTCTGTAGCATGAGCTTCTTAGAATCCAAGAGGAAATTAAGCAATTAAATAGAGGACAGTATAAATACAGATATTTTATAATCAAAATACACAGTAGGAATTTTCAAATTCAAATCCAAATTCAGGTTGCAGTAACTCTAATATTCTGTATGAGGAATGTTTTTCGTCATTTACCTGCATAGCATGCCACCTGCACCTTGAAAACATGGGAAACTTGCTATCTGAGGATGTCCTCCGTTGACTGCCAGATGCATCCAGACAAGCATCGTCACTGTCCATAATTGCCAGGTGAAACTTTGTTTGGTATTCTTCACTATGTACGATTATATCATCCCTGAAATGGAGAAAATATAATCACAAAAACTATTTAAGTTACTCCAAATTTATAAATTGGGTGGTGCTTACGATGTCAGGAGAGGAATTGTTTTGCCCAGGCAAAATGAGATATTTTTGTCATCCTGCATCCCATAGTTCCTGCATATATGATCTGATTTACCATGTTGTGAAAACATATACCATCCATTTGCTTTGTCATCACTGCAGGCAGTGAGACCAAGAGATACACCATCAATCTTTGGTAGGTGTACAAGATCTTCGGATATGAAACGACTGGAATGCTTGTCTTCTTTGGAAGTCCTTTCACTGTACACATGATGGAACTGGAAATTTGTACAAGCTTAGTGTTGTATTTACGCCTACAAAATGCTCTATCAGTAGGAATAAAATACAGGGTACCTCCATATTATTTATGCTGTAGTGATTTATTTTCAGTAATGTAGGATTTGTTATTATGCTTAACGTGTCATTGTCGAGATGCCTCAAATCTCCTCCATACATTAGAGGCGATTTAGCCATTGACCAAAGTGCTATCTGCGAGGCCATGTGAGCAAAAAGAGTTTAGTGGATAGAGAATATTGAATATCAGATATAGATTTCCACAAGTGCAAACCTGTGTTCTCTGTTCATCAGATGTAAGTTCACATTGCCTATGTGGACCCTGATTGACACCTATATTAGAGCAAAAATGTTTATTCCTGTTATAATTATATATGCTTCAAGGAACCTAAGATTCTTTCCTTTACAAAGAAGTTACTTAGTAATACATATAAATATGCAGCACTTTCCTAACATTTGAAGAAAAATCTTGATATGGCTCAATTACATGTGAATGGTTCTATAAACCAAGATGATATTGGTTAATATATTTCAATATTATATATAATCGTTCATGTCCTATAATGAGCAAAACCCTTGTTTTATGTTGCCGAGACATGCGTCTAACGAGAAATTGTGGTATGTAGTGGAGGGTTTTGAATTGGAGTGGTTGAGTTAATCTTTGCTCAAGCAAGTATTTTAATCTTCGGTGTGCGGTGATCTGTCTTTAATCGAGATATGTCATCCAGTTGCAGTATTATGAAATTAGGGATACGATTTATGTTTGAGTTTAAATTAATTATATTCTACTGAACAAATCTAATGGCATAAATCCTCTCAAAAAAAAAAAAAGAAGTAATGGCATCAATTTATTTGGTACGGACAAAAGTAACAATATAGCCCATGCATAAATATAAATTAGATGATACTCAGCGTTCTGCAAGATATTGATGTACACACCTAGGTTCCAGGTTCCATAGTATTAAAATGCAGATTCAATAGGGATTTATGATTCTAATTTTTTCATATAAGTGATTTCTCTATGCTGAACAGTTAGAGGGGCATGTCAAGACAAGCACTTGCTAAAGAAAAACTGTAAATCATTACCTGCATTTGTAAGCCAGCCAAATGGGAGCATGTCTAAATCTGGCCAAGATCTTCCTCGTAATCCTATGGCCCCAATTTTATTTACAGCAGCAAAGGAACTGTGTACAATATGTAATGGGGTAAGAAGAAATGATTTATTTACTAGAAAAATAATCAAGTGGTTTTTAGATAATGAGAAAAAAAGCAAGTTAAAGGCTAATTAATGGATTGAAGTCTTGCAGTCAGAAACTGCAGACAGAGCATATTGGCTCAATTTACCTAGACACATCAAAATGTGAACTAACATCCTTCCAGTTGTCCCAATCATCCCCTGTTATCCTGTACATGTTAACATGTTGACTGATGTTTTTGGCTAATGCTGGAGTCACTTCAGTTCCTGGTGAGATGGACAGGATGATGGGGCGGTCAAGCTCTGCCAGGAGCTGCAATTTAGAAATTAGCTTATTCGAATAGTGCAATAATTTGAAAGGACATCAACAGGATATGGGGCTACTAACCTCTGAAATAGTTATGATTTCTTTTGGGCTGTAATCCGTACCGAAGATACAATCAACCTTCACTGTGAACAGAACAGAATGGTACAAATGAAACCATCAGAATAAATTTCTGTTTCGGTATGACATGAAAATGATCATCTACTGCCTAATATATGAGCTTTCTACACAGTCCTCACAATTGTAATAACTAAACTGAAGAATTATGCTATAAGAATACCAAAATCAACACCCCAATCAGTGTACTGTTCATAAAGAGATCTCAGGAAGGCCTTTCCAGCTCCAATATCAGTATTTACACTCATAAATCCATGTGGCATCCATGCACATGTTCTATGTGTAAGACCTATATCACGAGCTGTCCATTGCCGGCCATCCTCTACGTAGGGTTTTCCCTGAAAAGGGCCAACAGAACACACTTTGAACAACAAACAGCAGTTCAATGACTTATGTTTCTGGTCCTTTTCTTGCTGTAGTATTTCAATCCCCTTTCTTGAAATTAATTTGAAGAATTTTAGAGAAGTTCCTTTTTTTCACAGCGAAGAGAAGTTCCATTTTGCAGGGAAAATAAACAGCTAAATATTTGAATCATCAAATAATAGAATAGCATTATTTGCACCCATAATGCATAATGGAGCAAATTAGTATTTTTTTCTAATGATAATATGTTTGTCTGGAAGACTACGACAGGACATTGAAATCCAAAATGGTTATCCCATAACTACCAGAACACACATGTTTAAGCTATTTTACAGTATGATCTTAAAAACGCATTGGAGGATAAAGATTGGCTGCTGAATAGACATTGTACAATATAATGTTAACATGGATCAATAATAGGATATCTTTGTTTACGCCCATAACGCATAATGGAAAAAAATAATAATTTCCTCCAATGATAAAATATGTCTTAATGGAATGAAGCACAGTTCTCCTGCACTCTCAAGAAAAAAAAAAGAGGATAAAATGTTTGTCTGGATGGCTACAACAGGACATTGAAATTTGCCAATCCAAAATGGTTATATCAGTAACTACGAGAACCCATATGTTTATGCTATTTTATAATTTGATCTTAAAATTGCATTGGAGGTTAAAGATTGACTGTTGTATGTACATTATATAACATATTATCTCCATCCCAAAATATAAAGGATTTTGACAGTACAAATGCATAGCCAAAATCCCTTATATTTTGGAACAGAGGTACAGTAGTAACTTCAACAAAGGATCAATAAGAAAATAAAGGCAGTCTCAAAAAGTGGAAGAAAAGCATAACTGCCAAAGAGGCTGTAGTTGTTATCCAACTCCATTTGAAGGAAGGAAAACATTACCGTTTTAATGTCCAATATGGGTGTGTTTCCATTCACAGCCTGTAAACTTATCCCTTTCATTAAATGGATTCCGAATTTCAAGCCCATTCCATGCACCTTGTTTGCAAGTTGACTGAACCCTTTATCAATTCTGGATGATGGAAATCTTTGAAGATCAGGAAATGGCCGACCCCACTCATCAATGTTATCAAATCCATATGAATCTGTGTATGCCCCATCAACATACTTTCGGTACCAGAGGTAATCAATAACTGCATACTACCCACCAATATGATGCAAAATAGTTAAAATGATGATAAAGTTTATATTTTTTATATTCATTTTGCTATCAAATAAGCAATTTGAATGGTTACCTCATATCCATGTGGGAGCAATTTTTCTGCCAAGATCTCCGCATTTTGCATGTATGTGTTTTCATCAACTATCCATGAAAAGGAATCATAGGAATTCCAGCCTCTTGGTGGAAACTCAGCAAGTTGTTCATTAGCCTCGGAAGTGCCCCTGAAATGTAAAAGCATTAGTAAACGTAAGCCTTTCCTTCTTTTGCTTCGAATGAGCTCGGTTGTCAAAGGATGGAACAGCGACAGTCAAGATGGAGTTGTCCCCTTGTCAGAGCACACAGTTGCACATTTTATGTACGCAGGTGCAATTATACTTTGTAATGAACCTATAACCAAACTAATCATCAAGGACAAGGAAGCACTGGATACAAAATACATGTTCCAGAAAAAAAAAACACACGCACAACACATTGATAAATCATAGGTGCGCCCAACTAGTTGTCTTCAACTGTATCAATAAATGGAAACAGAAGAAGTATGTCCAAATCTCCAATTACAATCCCTTGATAGGTACTCCAGTGCAAGAGTATTTAATAAACAAACAATGATGGTGTTTGTGCTGTTGATTCACAAAGTTTTAATTGGGGTTCGAAAAGCATGTAGAAGCCCGGCGAAAAAAAAAAAGCATGTAAAAAATCTGGAGCCGCAGTGGTTGAGAAATTTTCTTCCAGATTTATTTATCCTAAACAACTTCTGCCAAATGAATTCATACTATCCTCACATAAAGAATTGACAGAAGCATTTATTACTGCTACAACAGCTCGATCATCTGGATGGTCACACGCAAGAGCATCGCAAACAGAACCAATCAATGCTAATCGCCGGGGGAACCAGCTGAAACCAAACGCGCTGAATCCACTCCAAACCGCCAACCAACATACGGGCACCGGTATTTCAAATTTCACCAAAAAGTACGTAATCCCCTAAACAGCGAACAGCAAAGGCGCCCCGTCTCATCCGTGGAGATTCGAGATGAGCGGGGCGAGGGGAGAGCCGGGCACTGACCAGGGGAGGAGGGCGCAGAGGAAGGCGTAGCGGAGGAGGAGGCGGCGCCATGGCGGCGGATGGGAGGATGGGGCTCCCCTTCCCATCCCGTCGGGCCGAGGCGAGGCGACTGGGGGAGTGAAGCCGCGGCTCCTGAGTGCGCGAGCTGAGGGCTCAACTGACGATGATTGATGGAGTACCAGGAGCGAGGAAGAGAGAGGTGTCGTGGGGAATGTCGTGTCGCGTACTCGCGTTGCGTGCCGTATAGCGTGTGACGCGTGGGCGCTTGTGTTTGATTTTTGGCACACGAGGCGGACGAAACCCATAAGGCCATTCACAAATGCACACATACGTGACATTCAGCCCCAGCCATTCACATCAAATATTCTCAGCCACATCGATCTCTCCCGTACCAAAGTGAGGAACAAAGAGTCTAAGTTGGACGAGCTGCTGTCACCATAGTCTTTGACCTACCACCGCCACGCTATTGAGCTGTTGTCGAGCCATCGCGCTAGATCTGAAGAGCTTAGTAGAGGGAGAAGCGATCGCCGCCACGAGTCGTCGAGCTGGGCTCGAGCAGCAAGCGGCAGTTGAGAGGCGTCGGTGGGGAGGGGGAGCGGCGGAGAGGAGGGAGAGCTACCGCGGTGGTCGGGGAAGGGGAGCTGCCTCGAGCTGGATCCGGCCACCTTGTTGCCGCTCCGCCCAACACTGTCGCTGCTTCGGCCGCCTCTTCGCCCGAGCACTGTTGCCGAGAAAGACGTGTTGAGCCGCCAGAGAAAGACGTGTTGAGCCGCCAACGTTCTAGATCGGGCTGATCAACCCCCGAGCTCCTCGCCATCCACGCATGCATGCGATCCCGAGCTCATCGCCGCTTCGATCCGTTGACATGGATGGTAGGGAGAGCGGCAAAGGGGAAGAGGGGCACCGACGATGGGTGGGAGGGGGAGAGGGGCACCAGCGGCGGGGTAGTCGAAGGAGGAGAGGGAGCGGTTGGTGGGGAAAGGCAAAGAGAGAGGAGATATGAAAAGTGAGGAGAGAGAAAGAAGAAAAGTGGGGTACTACCATGTATTGTGAAGGATAAAATAAACCATATGCACTGTGGATGTTGTTTCTTACTATACCATTTCTAGTCTAGCTGGTGGTTTTGGCTCCTTAAATGTGATAGCTGCACTGTCATCTAGTTGCGAGCGTTCCTCTTGGCGCAACATGCCAAGTGGCATGCGCAGAGAGGGGACGGCAGACGCCGCAAAGAAGAGGTAGGTGCGCCGGTTTTTCCTTCTTTTACCTTATTTTTCGTTTTCTCTCTTTTTTTTTTTTCAAGTATGTTTTCTTAGGGTAGGTGGCGCCGGTTTTTTTTCCTTTTTTATATTTTCAGTTGTCTTTGCTTTTCTTCCGGTTTTTTGGTTTTTAATATATACGTAGCATACAAAGTTTTTATACATACGTATATAAAGCCTGCTCGTATACGTGATGTTTTTTCTTGTTTTTTAAATTATTTTAATATGTACATATACGTGTATATATTTTTTTACATCAAAAGTTTATACACATTAAAAAATATACATATATACTATATATACACGTATGCACATGTATAAAAATAAAAAATATACTCATAGACAAAGTTTGTATACGTGTATGCGCACAAACTTTATATACATACGTATAAAAAAAGAAAAAAGAAATAAAAAACCAGGAAAAAAGGGGAAAACCGAAAAAGAAACGGAGAAAAAAAACGCACCAATGCCTCCCCCCAACCGCATGTCATCCGCCGTTCCCTCTGCGTGCGCGCCACGTGGCTGCGTTGCGTGGAGGGGAAGCACGCGTCTAGGCGTGCATCATTACGGATTTCAGGGGCAGCTTGGGTGGTAAACCGGCTTTGGCTTGGCTCCGAGAGTCCATATTGAATACGTAATAATATAAATTTAAATAATTAATAACAAAGTTTACATATACAATAATAAAAATGTTAATTTTTTACATGAATGCATGATGAACAACTAGTCTCTCTCCCTTTCATATTATAAGTTATTTGATATTTTCTTAGTGAAAGTTCTTTATATTTGATCAAGTTTCTAGAAAGAATTAGCAACATCTACAACCGCATATTAGTTTCATTAAATTTAACTTTCAATATATTTTTGATATTCTTTTATTTAAAATGTTACTATATTTTTCTATAAACTTGATCATAAGTTAGTCAAATAACTTATAATATAAAATGGAGGGAGTATGAGCAAAGTTCTATGCATGATTTTATTTTACCAAAGGTGCATGAAATTAGCAAATTAGCACAAAAGTGCACGACAAGCCTTACACTTACATCGCAGTTACTAATTAGTTAGTGTGTGTCTAGATAGGCACACGCCAGAAAAAAGAACAGGCCATACAAGTAAAATATCTGTTAGGTTTCAGTCATATGCTTTCTGTAGCTACGGAGCTACAAAATGTGACACTCATAGACTGCTTTATAAATAAATTGCATGAGTTAAAAAAAGTAAATATTTCTTTTACATTTTAACTAAGGATGAGCAAATCTAATGTTCCTACAAATAGTAGAGAATAGTGAGAATGTGCACCTCGATATAAGAGATCATATCATATGCACACAAACTTCCCGTGCACATTCCGTGCACACCAACTAATAACTGTCACAAAAAATTCTAGAAAAAAATTGGACACATACTTACAATAGTATTACACCTACGTGTGAAATCTTATATTCAAATTTATTATATTTTAGCTGTAACAAAAATATAAAATGACAAATCTTAACCCTTAAAACTGTCATATTTTTCACTTTTTTGTTACAGCTAAAATATGATGAATTTGAATATGAGACTTTGCAGATATGTGTAATACTATTAGGAATAAATGTCCAATTTTTTCAGTAATTTTTCGTGACAGTTGTTAGTTGGTGTGCACGGGAAGCTTGTGTATGTTCCCCTCGATATAAACCTCAAATGCACGCAGTTCTTTACTATATTCTTGGAATTAATTAGTGAAGTTTTTTTCTCATAAACAATGAAGAAGCTTGATCTTTCATTTAATTTGCCATCAAAGTCAAACATGTATATACCATACTTCTTCTCTCCCATAAAAACATTTTTTGGGAATCAATCTGTTGGAGGTACACCACGAAGGGTCTTCGGCCGAACCTGCTGAAACCAAGGGTTTAGGCGCCAAGCTCAGACCGGAGGCAAGCGACGAAGGTCGAGAAGGGAGCCCTATGGGCGAAAGCCGTGGCTCAGAACTCGCGGGCTTGGCCAGGCAAAGACATCGTCAGAAGGCCGCACGGGCGAAGGCAGTGAGGCAAATTTGCCCTTGGCATGGAAGCGTGGGCTTTGCCAAGTACCGAACCCCACCAAAAGTAGGCCGAGCGGGCCGTGGCGCTTTTAGGGGACTTCGTCAAATGGATGGGCCGAGCTGTTTAGCCCAACAGGGGCCATACATGTAAAGGACATTGTGTGCCTCCAATAGTGTCCCTATCATAAGGGTAACCATGTAAATTCCCCTATAAAATCTAAACCCTAAAGAGGGAACCTATAATAGAGCAATAAATAGCCCCTAGGGCCATGTAATAGGGGATAAAAAAAAATGTTCACTAACTAATACAATTGCTTTTACTTCCTACTATTGTTAAGAGAACGTGACGCAGTTGTCGAATTCGATAACACAATCCGAAATTCAGAATTTTTCCATAGAAGTTAATTTTTTTCTGTAACTATGGAGTATATATAACACATCACACATAATTAATGACTCAAGTTCGATTCAATTAATTCAATCACAACAGTACAGGCAATTGTTCTTTGCAAATCACACACAAACCAGGTCATTCCCTTGCACACAGGCTGACCTTTCTTATTTCAAATACACACCAAACGATCACAACAGTACACGCTTATGTTCTTTGCAAATCATAGACAAACCAGGTCATCGTCCCCTTGCACACAGGCTGAGACCTTTCTTATTCCAAATACACACCAAACGCGAACCAATACCATATCATAAAAGCTGACAAACTGATCACGCAGCCACATCAATGCACGAAATGATGAAGCGGCACAAGGTCGTGCAATCAAGGTGCACTACCGTGGACGGTGGACATGCAAGCAATACTTGTGTCCGATGATGTCTTTATTTTGTCTGACGAAAAGCATGCAAACCACACACAAAATGCGACAGAAGGGTAGTTATAATGGCACCAAACACATCTCTGCAAACATGGATGGCGATCACCACTTCTCCTCAGCAACGCTAGGTAGGCTTCATCATTCGTGGAAAATCACCTGAATATATGGTACAAAAAGTCAGACAGACAGACACCCATACTAGTATTTGATTTAAGGGCCCAACAACATTACAAATAAATATTCGAGATTATGAGAAAGCTAGTACTATTTTACTTATGAGGCCACTAACTAACTAGACTGTTAATTGTGGTTAATTCAAACACGAATGAAAGAAATACTCCCCCATTCCAAATTATAATTATAAGATCTATATTTTTTTACACGGTCTTCAATAACATACTTTAACCAGTATTTTATTCCATTCTATGAACCCAACAAATATGAAATTAACATCACATGAAAGTACTTCAAAATATAAATCTAGTGATATAACATACATAATACTTAGTATAGATACAGTTATTATGATTATTAGTTAAAAGCTCCCGAGTTTGATTTTCCTTAAAAAAAAAAGACGCCCTATAACTTGGGACGGAGGGAAGGGAGTAACACATACCTGAGGACGGATCCCTGGGGCAGGTTCTTCTTATAGTAGCGTGAGTGCCGTGGGCTGAAGAGACTGCGGCTCGCTTCCATGCCGTCGCCATTCCACTCCAGTTTGTCCCATACGTCCTTCTCACAGTCGACCACCGCCGGAGGCTTATCGCGTGGACGGCCGGCGTGGATGGCTGGCAGACGTTTGATACTCCAGCAGCCTCTGAGCTTGATGGTCTCCAGCATGGGTGCTGACATGGCTGTTTCACATATGTCCTGTAGCATGGGGAGATCTTGGAGATGGATTCGTCTCAGGCTTGGGAATTCTATTTTGGTGGCACGTTCTCCCCAGTGATATTTCACCTCTGGGAAGATCTGTGTGAGCTCACCACAATAGGTGATGTGGATGGTTTCCAAGCTTTTCATTGTGGGGAAGGGCCAGGGGAGGACATGTCTTAGCCTGGGGCAGGAGTGCAGGTGTATGCACCGTAGCTTTGAAAAGGCCGCAGGTGTGTTTTGTTTGTTAAAACTTAAGCTTCTACTCCAAATGCAGCGGGCCTCTAGAAGGTGAGATACCCAGAGTGTCTCCAGGCTCCCGAAGGATTTACTAGACCTATAATAAGTATCACAGAGAAATACAGTGTGCATCTTTAGGCACCTTGTGACATGACACCATCTGAGATTTTTGAATTGTTGGTTCTCCTTGTCTCCAAGGTTACCAATACTGATGGACGAGTTGTCATGTATATGCAAGGATTGAGTATTATAGATTAAGGAACACATACCATAAAGGTCCTGTTCGATTTCCAAATTGCTTCCTCCTTCGGCAATTTCTATATGGCAATCGAGAGGCACAAGATGCTTGCAATATGGCACTGAACATCCATCTTCACCATCGTTGTTGAAAACCTTGTCAATGACATCAAGATATGGGAATCCAGGAATTAATCCATCTCTACAACTGGCATCTTTCTCCTTAGCTCTTGGAAGAACTGGTTTGTCGTTGACGGTAGCAGAGATATGCAAATGGAAATGCTGAGATGGAACATTTCTACCAAACGCAATCCTAGGTAGATCTCCATAAGCGACGAAGCCACGAAGGAACCTAGCATCCGTAGCTACAACATGTGCAGATTGATGGGCTTCATGCTCTTGTCGGTTGCAGAGATGAGATCTCTGACAGCCACCATCCATCTCTCTTGTTGCTTTTCCTCTGGTGTCTATGCATAGCAACTTCAGTGGTGGGTTGCTTGGATCACTCCATTTCACTCTGGTAAGGTTCGCACAGCCCAGTAGAAAGAGCCTTTCAAGTTGTTGGACCTGCATAGCTTCGAGGTCGAGTGCTTCGATTCTTGTCTCCGACAGGTTCAGCTCCTTGAGGTTTGGCAATCCACGTAAGAATACACTCTTTAGTTGCCCACATCCCTCTAGAGATATCTTGGAAATTACACAAGTATGCTCTTGATTTATATATGTGTTTGGTCGCGCTTCTTCTTCTGGCAGCCTTGATTTATGTATTTGTTTTGATGCTAGTCCAAATCCATCAAAACTGAATGACTCCAATGACCTAGGAAGGGTATTAGGCTCCACTACTTCCAAGCCAACACAACCATCAAGAATGAGCACCTTTAGTTTACTTGCCCCTGATAAATTTGGCAAGACATGTAGAGTGGTGTTGCCTGATAAGTCAAGGAGCTTCAGGTTCATCATGTGTTGGAATGAGCCATGTACTGCCGCTTTCATGTATGTAGAGGAATCAATCACACTGAACATTTGAAGCTTAGAGAGACAACTTCTTCCTGTGGCCTTGAGAAACAGCTCCCGCAGTTCAACCATCAGCACCACCTTTGATGGGGATAAGATCCAGTACCAGTTTGTATCACGTATGTCCAACACCCATAAACTTTGGAGAAATTCCCATTGTTTTCCTTCCTTCTCGTGATACCTTCCACCAGTTAAATCAGCATCCTTGTTTATGCAGCCATCTGTCAGAATAAATTTGAGGTTCTTGCAGTAGGTAAAAGGAGGGGATGCAAAACTAAATGTACACCAAGAGAGTCTTAGTACACAAAGTTTGCTGCCATAACTAAACAAGTGATTTGGCAGTACCGCTGGAGGATCAGATCTTTGGAACGTCAAAAAATAGGATGTCGCTTCCAGTGGTACTGTATCTATATTTTTCACCTCATCTGAATTCTTGGGCATAACTGAAACCCACCGAGAATGTTTTGTTTCTTGTTGCCTCTCAAGATACTTCCTGAACCAATCGGTACGGTTGTCCCCTCTTGCAGGAAGATATTCCAGTCGCATCCTGCGATAAAGTCTGTTGGCAATCTCCCATGCACTGTCTCCTGCTATGATCCCGTCACACACCCAATAGTTGCAAGCATGGGCATCGATATCATGGGAAATGAAGTTGCAGTGGTTATAATACAGAAGTGACAGGTACAACCAACATTCGGTAATTAGAGCTGGGCTGATCTCACGGCTAACTTGGGCAGCCTCACAGTGCATTAGCTTACTACTTTGGGAAAAATCTCGAACATGCATATAAATGAAAAGATGAGCACTTTTCACTTTGTCTCTGATTGCAGGATCAAGCCGAAACCTCCCCCGGAATGTCCACAAAACCGTGTTTCTCCGCTCATATACAGGAACACCAAGTCTAGATAGATCAATCTCATCATCACTTCCATTGTTAAAAATCAGCAAACATGTACAGCCCCCTATCTTTCGAAAGATGAGCTTCGCAACCTCATCTATCTCAGCTCGGGAGCTCTTTTCTATGCCACTGAAATCGTCTTCCTCGCCCTGCTTGTCAAACAGGGCCATCGTGGAACTGCCGAGGTTTAGCTCCTCTGCAATCCTCCTCTGCAGTGTTCTCCTGCTTTCCCACACAGAGCAGTCTACATGGAGGACTATGTCATAATACATGGATTTCTTACGTCTGGCTGACTCTGCTACTGCTGCAAGGATGACGGAGGTACCGAGCCCATCCCAGCCATCAAAGTAAATGTTTTGCCCGCCCTGATAATAGGGTCTATCGCTGTTACTCAGATACTCCTCGAGTATCAGATCCGCGGTGTGCGTAACGCCATAGAGCCAGATATCCTGCAGAAAATTAATTAACACGGTTCAGTATGCACTTGTATGACTTCAAATATTCAATGTCTTGCACGTACGGTACTAGAATATATATATAATATACTTTCTCCGTTTTACAGTGTGAAACTTTCTAGCATTGCCCATATACATATAGATGTTAATAAATCTAAACACATACATGTGTATAGATTCACTAAAATCTATATGAATGTGGGCAATGCTAGAAAGTCTTACATTGTGAAACGGATGGAGTATGCAGGAGAATGATACTCCCTCCATCTACTTTTGATAGTCATATTTCATTTTGGCACACAGACCAATAATAAGTAATTATACTTATCATCCATTTAAACATACTACTAGTCATTCCTCGTAAACAAGCCATTCATTAATATTTACATTTCTCAATGCCTATGTAGCCAATCATGTGTGAAAAAATGAAGAGTCACGCATTAAAGTCGAGAAAATCATTAAGAGGATAGGTTGTTGGATTGAAATATGCCTATCAAAAATAAAATTTTCAGATTTAGAAATATGACTATCAAAAATAGATGGAGGGAGTAAAACTTAAGCACTTTACTTCCTATATATATTACTGCACAACCAAACTAAATCAAAAAGGACCACACACGTTAGTGTAATTGCCTACCGTGGAAACTAGAACTATATATCTATATCTATATCTATACTAATATAAAAAGGAGGAGTTGCCTCCTCAAATCCTACTGGTGAAATCACCTGGTGCAATCTCTATCGTCCATGCGCATCCGCATCGCCCTGATCTGATCCCTACCGTTCACCGGGATTTCACCCTCTCCATCTCCGTCTCCGTCTCCGTCTCCACCGCGGCGAAGACTACGCCTCCGCGCGAAGACTACGCGCTCCTCAGTCCTCCTCGCGTGTACCGATGCCCCCGCCTCACTCCACCGTTCCCCCACCCCCCGAGCCGAGTTCTTCTCCAGCCACCGCCGCTGCCGTCGAGGTCGTCCCCAGCCACTGCCGCGCTACTCGCTCCTCCTCCTCCTCCTCCCTTCTCCTCGCGTGTACTGCTGCCGCCTGCCCTTGCGGGAGCCGAGGTCTTCCGCAGCCGCCGCCACCGCCGCCGCCGAGGTCGTCCCTGGCCACCGCCGGATCACCGCCGGAGCCGAGGTCTTCCCCAGCCGCCGGTGCCGCCGAACTCCACCGCTGCCATCTGATGTAGTATGTCTCTTTCTGTTTCTGCCCGACCTCTCTCTCTCTGTTGATGACGGATTTGCAGTGGTGGTTGGTTAATGGTTTGGCAGGGTGGTTTAATTTGGTATACGGTCCTAGCCCAGCTTGTTTCCTTTATCGATCCATTGCTTTCGCTGTTAGATGAATGGATTTGGATGGCAAATAGTGTGCTAAAGATGATGTCCATCATATGCTAATTTAAATGCCAAATTGCAACTTGTTACTCAAAGGATCTCGCTGACTGTGCAGCTCTGATTCAAGGAACTCTCTTATTCTTTGGATTATGGGAGATTCAAGGAACTCTCTTATTCTTTGGATTATGGGAGGTTTCTGTTCATCTTTTCAAGCTGATTATTCTGATCACATACTCTAAAGGCTTCATGTACAACAAAGTGTTGCCTTTTTATAATCTCTTCTATTGTTCAGATTTCAGGAATTATGAAAGTATTTTACATTGAGTATAAAAAGACCATAATGTGTTAAGATAACGACTGTGCTGCAACTAAAGGTGTCAATTCAAATTATTCCTGACATGAATGAATTATCTGGAATTAGGTCCACAGTCTTGGAGCATCAGTATCTTCGATCTTTCAGTGGAGGCTTGCTTCTTCACCAGTAATTAAAATGGTGGACAGCATCTTATAAAATTATCACTCTAGGAAGCTAACTTTTTGTATATCAGATTTATCAGATCGTTTTGTCCAGGAAGCTTACTATTTGTATGTTCTTGTTGTAGGAAAACATATGGTGTTGCTAACTTCAAAAAAAATGTTCGGCTGCATCGTTGTTTTTCGCTCTCAAGCAGTGAAGAGAGAGAGAGACTGGTGGAGTAGGTGACGATCTCCATCAAATACCCCCATACACTCTCAGCCAGTCGGCAGCGATGCAACCAACTCGCATATGAGGCGGCTGTCCGCTCCAACCCACCGGTTGAACGCGTAGCTTGCTTGGTTTGATTGATGTATGCCAGTTCGACATAGAGGAACACACCGTCCAAATCAATGTGTTGGTAACCTCGATTTCAAGCGCTCAATTTTTTTCATGCTATTCTATGAATGCTAGGATTGTGGATTTCTATTCATGGAGTCAACAACATTTTTATTTTAATTTTTGTAGGGCATACGGGGAGTGTGAAGTAGCTATCACGCCATTCTTCTAATCCAAGGTACTTTATAAAGATTTTATATATCTATTCTTCATACGTTGGCCCCTGTCCAATTTGTTTGGAAATTGTATCCAATAGCCTATTGCCTGTGCAGAGCTCATTTTTTACTGGTTAGAGGGATGTTTCTTTTGCTCTTTGAGATGTATGTTTACCATGGCTGTTGCAATCTAAATTTCCCCTTCCAACTACACATATTAAGAAATAGCAATTTAATATATATTCACTCAGTTTCCATGATGTGATCTATGGCGATATGTCTCTCTTCCTCCAGCTCTCCAGATGGAATCGAACTCCTCACCTGCTAGCCACAATTCAATGCAGGAGCATGGTTTTCTCCCAGGTATAAAATACACAATATTTTTTTTCTATGCGTTTTGGTTGTTTGTTGACTACCAACTATCATCCCCATTGTGGCTGAGAACCACATCTATTGATTGCATGTATACTTGCAATTCCTCCATGAAAAATGTCTTGTCAGAATTCAGAAGTGATGGATCGAGATGATACTAAGAGTGGAAAGGGCTCCCCAACCAGTGCTACTCGACGCCATGGACGTATTCATGCATAGCATCCAGGTGTCATGGTTTCCTCCTCTCATTCATTTGTTTTATTAGTAAAAGTATACCCTCCATATGTTTGTTAAAACGTTTTGCATGGATGGAAAATTTCTAGCCCGGTGATCATTTGTTTGTTAAATGTTTGTTAAATGCTTCAGACATATTCTTTGCTTCTCTTTTCAGCAACTATGGGCACTTAAAGTGACTTCTGAGGTGATTAAGCAACATGGCTGTCATCATATCTAACTAATTAATTTTCACATATATATCTATTAAACATGAATAGTACAACGTTGTTTGTGAGGTGATTTTTATTTGAGAGGCTACATATTTGAAGAAAATAAACCTAAATAACTCATAAAAATGTTTTGCTTGTGTTCAGATTTTGCATGGTTTTTAGTTGCCAATTAACTTTGTACATCTGAACTTTGCATTTGATGTTATGAGGTCGACAAAGCACAACAGCCTACAGTGAGAGCAGCATCTTTCTAACACACTGTTTATTGATCTTGCCTTCACTTTTTTGTATTGTGTAAAACTCACTTTTATAGCAAAATTGTTAAGCTAACTTTTCTTGGAAGTGAACCTTTCTACTCTATGCTTCTTGGATTTCATGTTTACCTTGCTGCTCTGACTGAAGTTGGGGTACCACACATGCACAACCTCTTTCCCCTGATTCTTAACCATAAGATCTTGTGATAGGGGGATGCTTTTGCGCCTATGAAATTGGGTTTATTGGTGTGGATGCATCTTGTCACCCTGAATTATGTACTACTGGCCATCCGTGGAATTAAATGTGCTGTAGAAACTGGCAAGTGTCAATTCAGAGTGACCATTTAGGATTCCATGGTGTGCACGCTTTCTTGTGGCATACTGGTCTTAGGAGTTCAAATAGAGTTAGTTTTAGTGCATGAATTAAAGTGAGATAAAAGTTTATGCCTGAATATATAATTTGGTCATCTTAATTCATTTTCAGGAATGTTAATATGTATTTATGTTTCCTTTTTTCTCATAAAAGAAAACTCACCTAAGAGAATGTATGGAGTATAAATATGTTCTAACAGAAGTTTTGAGTACTTATTTTTGTGCAGCTTTCTTAAACTAGCTAGCGCTAGAATGCTCCTGTTTGTTGAATTGGCTGTAAAGATGGAGGGCATCTAGGTAAAAGATACACAATTTATCAGATGCATAGTCTACTCTGGTTGTATATTCGTACATTATTGTCCTTTCTAGGGAGTAATTTGGGTAAATTCAACTGAGGGAATAGGAAAATTCTCCATTTCCTTCAAATTATTATGTTTTATGGTGATGAGAAAATAAGAGCAATTGCTATTCTCCTCTAAGAAAATAATTTGTTGTTCTTCTGTAAGAAAAGAATGTTCCGATAGTTATTCCCTTTACTTACTGTATCACTTCTAGCTGACAATCATTCAAATTTAGATCACAAATGTTTGTCTACAAAAGTAGCAACATCGCAATGTATGAATTTTGGTATTATGGCTGGAAATAGAGGATTGATAGGGAAGATCGCCCTCAAGTCGCCAGCTTCTCCGAAAGACTGAGGCTCTGATCTGATTGACTTAGTGGGCAAGGCCCTTTATCTTTATTGCTTAGTCCTTAATACAATAGCAGGCCCCCTTTATATACTAGGTGCCAATCTAATATTTAGGAAATCTAAGACAAACTAGGAATAGGAAACAGAATCCTAAACCAACTAGAATTAGATATATCTACTGATTGTTCCTATTCCTATTCCTATTCCTATGGTATTTGATTCCATAACGCCGGTCTATAACATTTGGTTGGCAATTTTGTACTTTTTGCGAATATTTTTTTACCTTTGTCGTTGGTCAGTAAATTGTAATTGAACACAGGATTTTATAGATATCACTGGCCAAATTGTCATCTTAGCATAACCTATAAATTTATATATTGCCAACATGTGCCTTGCACGTGCACGATAACTAGTTTACAGAAATGGATCATTTGTTTTTTTTCTTTTCATTATTGCTCCAGCTAACGGACATAGGCACATGCTATATATTCTATCCATCCGTAGATAAGCGTAGCCTTAGTCTAAAAATTTGTACCTAAACAAGTGTAGTGTTTGGAGTGGTCCACTAGATCTATTTCTTTTCTTTTCGTTTTCTTTCATCCTTTTCGTAATATACTAATTCAGCCTTTTCTTTTCGTTTCTAGCAATTGAAACAATAGTACGTCCCCCTTCTCCTGAATAAGTATCTGATCCACACCTTCCGTAATGCTCTCAAAGTAAACCATAAGCGGCAAATATTCTAACGCAGTTCAGTGCGGGTCGGTAGAATAATGTTTGCAGGAAAATGGAAACAAAGCAAGCACTTGGCTATAATATACCATCGAACAACTCGTGTTGTCTTGGATAACCTTGTTTCTATACGGTGTTGTCATGGATTTACTTGTTTCTATAATATACCATCGAACAACTCGTAGCTAGTCAATTGTTAATCAAACACTGTTAAGGGAGAGAAAATATCCATTTTACCCTTAGGGTATCATGCGTACTCATGAATTTAACTGGTCATTATCCATTATATTTCTCATTGATACAAAATAGGAATAAGCAGTTTCTATTTTTTTTGTGAATTGAGAAAAAAAGCAAATCATGGCCGATGAAATCCATGAGTACGCATAATACTCTAGGGGTAAAATATATATTTTTTTCTCCTTTTTAAAGGAACTAGTAAGTTAGCCAACACATTCACGCAGGCATGTATCGTACGTTTTGTTTGAGAAACTTATAAGAGTGGAATATCGGCCAGTTGATATTTGCCACATTTGAAAAGCAAATGACACCTCCCTATTGTATGCATGATCTATAGTTTTATTTTTTATTTTATAAACCTAGTCAATATGAGCCATAAAATTTAAAGTTAGTGATAACAAATATAACTTTTGAACCAACCCTGTACTCCTACCTATAATATTTTTCATTATCTAGAAAAAAAACATATCTATAAGATTCTTTTTCTAGTTTTTAAGACATGACCCATGGAGGTTTAAGATTTTTCTAAACTGAGATCTAATTGTTGAATAATGGATTATTCGTTAAGTGGAACCCCACAATTAGATGATTTTTATTCCTCAAAATTTCTAAGTTCTTTTTTTAAAAAAATTAAGACATGATACATGGCGATTAAGAGCGCTATAGTTTTTGTTTTCTGGGTTGCCTTTCAAAAAACTGGGGTATATATTAAAATGACATATTTAATATTTATACAATAAGTAAGGGTAGTTTGGACCTTGAATTATTATAAAATAATTTCTCAAATAAACTGAAAACCTATGAATTATGATCTCTTTCTAGCTATTGACTGGTTTTTATATTATTTTATTAGTTAAAAAAGAGAGGAAGGAATTGAGTGGGAGAGAAGAGGAGGGGAGATTTAAATGGGAGAGAGATCAGAAGGGTACATAATTATGGAGGAGGGGAATATACCTGAGGGCAAGTAGACTTTGTTTTATGTTTTCTTTAACGTAGATCTAATTGGTTTGAGTTATTTATATCTAATGGTATAAAATAATAGGTCTACCGCATTAAGTGAAATTTAGTAAAGAGAAAAATATAATCATATTTTTTATGCTTTACAAATTTAATGTATTTTAATCACTACTACTTTATTAACTAAAAACAGAATAAAAATTAGTTTTATTCACTGATTAAGATATATCATTTTTAATCTTTTTTTCACTTTCATTTTACTTCAATCATTTTAGATGTAATTTAATTATTGTGAAGTTATGCATGACGATAAAATCTATATCAGTTTTTGTTCATAGTATTTTTAGCTGTTTGATTGACATGTAAAAGTTAAAACCAATAGAAACATAATTATACTGCAAATAGAAATATATATTATGAATATGAGTCTTTAAATATAATTTTAGTATAAATAATCTAACGACGTAAGTGGATAAAATTTTTATGTGTGATATATGATTTAGGTGTTATAGTTATTTTTAATTTTTTATTATAAAATGTACTTCTAACTAACGTATAGCATGAAAACGGAGGAAAGAGAGACGGACTACAAGGCGAAAGAGTGAGTACGTACGTACTCACGTGGGCTAGGTGGGATGTGCTTTCTTTTGTTTTTTTATAAGATAGATATAATTTCTAACCAATGTAGAGTGGAAAAAAGAATTTTAGGGAATAGGAGGAAGAGAGCATGCATGGCGTGAATAAGGGCGGGGGACGGGGGTGGATGAAGGGGTAATTGGGTACGTAGAATTCATAGATACAGGTCTGGTTTGGAGTTGGGATGTGTTTTTCTAGATGGATCTGTTAAAAGTAATGGACCCAAATGAAAATAGACGGTTAGATTTTTTTTACAGGTCTGGTTGGGAGTTGGGATGTGTTTTTCTAGATGGATCTGATTATTGAAAATAATGGACCCAAATGAAAATAGACGGTTAGATTTTTTTTCTTAGAATTTATAGTGATTTCTCTAATTTATTAGAGTGCCATGTAGATCTAGGAGTATTGTAGAAAGTTTAATGGATATTTAGTATATGACAGATAGTTAGATAGATAGATTTGACTAATGGTTGACTAGCGGCGATTCCACTATTATGACATATTTAATATTTCTACAGTAATTAAGGACAGTATATATGAACCTTGAATTATTTATTAATTATAAATAAAATGTTAGTTTAAATAAACTGAAAACTTATGGATTATGATATCTTTCTAGCTATTGACTGGTTTTTATATTAATTTGTTAGTTGAAAAAAGAGAGGAAGGAATTGAGTGGGAGAGAAGAGGAGGGGAGATTTAAAGGGGAAAGAGATTAGGAGCGTACATAATTACGGGAGAATATACCGGAGGGTAAGGGGACTTTGTTTTATGTTTTCTTTAACATAGATCTAATTGGCTTGAGTCAAACAAGAACACCTATAGTGGGATCGATTCCTCACTCCCGTGTCGCTCGCCCTGGATGACATGGGAGGCCAACGGCCCGTGCGCGCGGGGGCTCCCAGGCTGCATCCGCTCGCACCGCCGCCGCCGGCACCAGCGGTGGTGTCTCCCTCCCTCTTCCTCTCCCTTTCTTCCTCCTCTCTCTTCTCTTCCTCCCTCCTTTTTTCCAGATCTGGGGCTTCCGGTGGCAACAACTACTCCTCCCCACCAGGCGGCGGCCTCCTCATCCCGAGCCTACGGTAAGAGCTGCACGGGGACGGCCGGATCGGGCCGGTGGTCTTCTCCTCCGGCTGGATCTAGGGCGTCGCCGGTCATCCGGCTCCGGCTGCCTCACCGTGTTCGGCGCTAGCCCTCCCATCCCGGGTTGGTGGTGGCGTTGCGGCGTTGGCCGGCAGTGGTGGTGTGAGGGGGACGGCCAGACCTCCTCTAGGTCTAGAACCGGCACCCTCAGTCGGGATCGGGTGTGGCCGAGCCCCTGGTAGCGGTGGCGACGTCGGTTGCTCGATGGAGCTTGGGCGGCCTGTGTGGCCGTCCGGTGGCGCCGTCAGTCTGGCTCTGCCACTCAATGGAGTTCGGTTGTTGTGTAGGTGATGCGAATACTGCAGGTACCTTCGGTCTGCAGGTGACATTTGGTGGCTTCCACCATGGTTGCTATGGTTGAAGGGGACTCCGAGGTAAAAGCTTTGCTCTCCTTTCCGGTGCTAGCAATGGCGACGCCTTCGGGTGTTGTTTACCTTCTCGAAGCCGTTGCTACTAGAGCCCTCGTTCAACTCCACTTCAAGAAAATTCTCTGGGTGAAACCTTAGATTCATTTGGATCGGACAATGTCGCCATTCTATCGGCGTGACCTTCTTGAAGGCTTTATTTTTCGGAGTTTTTTTACTTGCTGGACTGCTATTCTTAGGTTTAGTATGTCGATGTCAAGGTTCAGTATGCTATTCTTAGGTTCTGTTGCTGCTTCCTTTTCAGTGTGAGGAGTGAGGACTAAGTGCATCTTCGATAAATATTTACACTTTATTTACTTTATTTGTGTTTGAATATCTATATTAATTTATTGTTTTGTATATCCTAGCTTGATTCCTGGATTGGAATTTATACAGAAAATAGTCTAGATTTCTAGGCGTAACAGATTGCCACGCATCGAAATCAGTCATCCTCACCGTTATCGTTCGGCTATCCAAATATGCTCACGTCTTCCGGCTGGGACACCCATACACGGCAACGGCGGTGCCACGGGCTTTCTCCAACGTGGTCCGTCTCCATGACATTCCGAGCTTCATCGTCAGCGATCGTCACCTGGTGTTCACCAGCTCTTTCTGGTAAGAGCTCTTTTGGCTGGCTGGCATTAAACTTAGAGTGGTGTTTGGATCTATGGACTAAATTTTAGTCTCTGTCATATCAGATATTTGGACACTAATTTGGAGTATTAAACATAAACTACTTACAAAACTAATTACATAAATGAGAGCTAATTTGCGAGACAAATTTTTTAAGCCTAATTAATCTATAATTAGCATATATTTACTATAGCATTACATAGGCTAATCATGGATTAATTAGGGTCAATAGATTCATCTCGCGAATTAGTCCAGGGTTATAGAAAAAGTCTTGTCATTAGTCTACGTTTAATACTTCTATTTAGTGTCCCAATATATCCGATGTGACATGGACTAAAATTTAGTCCCTTAATCCAAACACCTTAACCTCAGCTCATGACAAGTGCTATACGTACTAAAAATTTCTTACATGTGTTTTCTAAAAAAAAAAATCTCAAATTAATATTTAATTAGTTTGGACGGTTAGAAATCAAGATTCAACCACAATGTGCCACATCAACATTTTCAAGATTTTATTTTGTACGTCTAACATTTCCTGGATATCCATGAAGCCAGTGTGGGTGTGTGAATTAATCATCAAACGACTGTGTAAGAAGGAGATTATGTGGCCCTAGTATCACAATATGAAGTCTGTAAAAGTAAGAATATATATTTAGTAGTGTTGTTACTTCCTCATGTATCTAGATTCATCTTTAAAATTGAACTTTTTTTTTACGAAGAGTGTTGTACACAATAACACTATGTTTGGGATATCATTAGAACACACGTCGAGACAACTGCAATCTTCGAACCACCAGTCAATTGACGACAAAAAGTAATTCAACTAAAACACAGTACTGTTAAGTAAATTTACTTCTCTCTGAAAGGGTACTGCTAACATACAGAACGGTACCTCGCGTTTCATGATGTATACTTTCAGAGAAGATCGTAGAGCAGGGACGATTCATGCCAAGAGATGTCTAACCCATGATATATACTTGCCGAAGATTCCAGTCCCTAGACAGCACGATATAAATGTTAGTAGTGCACACAACGCAACATTATATGAAAGAAATATTTTAAAAGATTGGCAAGCATTCTAACAATGGACTAAAGAGACTTGACTAATAATTCTTCTTGCTGAACTGGAGATATACAATGGCAGCTAAGACGCGGAACACATGCATGGTACCTTGTCTTTATACAAAACCAAATAACAGCAGAAATAACACCAAGATTAACCCATGACACGCGCAGTTCAGTTCAACTCCTGGACGCCATATATAACATGGATGTAAGTCCTCTAGTATCGTCGATCAAAGAAAATCAAATTAATGTTTGTCATACCTTCGTATAATTAGCAGCACAGATGCAGGGACAATTTCTAGATCACACTATGACAGTTGATGCAGAACGCTGAGCTAACAATATGATGTGCCTCCAAATGAACTTGATCCCTTAGGCATTTGCTTGGTTATGTTACCTTCCTTTTTCTAAAGCGAAATTCAGATTCTTTGCTTATCCCTGGAGGTTATAGGCACGTAGTAGTACTTCCTCCGTTTCACAATGTAAGTCATTCTAGCATTTTCCACATTCATATTGATGTTAATGAATCTAGATCTAGATTCATTAACATCAATATGAATATGGAAAATGCTAGAATGACTTACATTGTCAAACGGAGGGAGTACAATATAAGGCCTTGTTCGGTTACACAAGGATTTGTTCCGGGCCGGGAATGGTAAGTATAACAAGAAATTTATAATAGGTACAACAAGAGATCAGGATTTATTCCGGATCAGAACCAATTTACTCATATTAGGTACAACAAAACATCCGGATTAGTTTCACATCTCTTTGATTAATGGATTGATTCTTGGTCTCTTATTGTCCATATCATGAGTAAATTGGTTCCCGGCCTAGAATAAATCCCGGTTTCTCGTTGTATTTATTATAAATTTTTCTTTACCGATTTCCGAGATAAAGAGATATGCTGGTTGAATCGTAATGAAGGGGCCAATTGCAGAAGACAGGATGATGTATCTGCGCTGCGGCTTTTGTGTGTGAGAAAAAAAAAAGGAAGCAGAGTAGCCTTCTTTAGCAACAGCTTTATATGGTACTATACATGGAGCAATTTCCACAAAGCAATGAACTCTAACTTTGGTAAAGCAGACTTCCACAGCATTTCAATACCAGATAGTTAGAATTAATTGACATTATAGACGGAATAATATGTTGCCACACACAAAATATCAATTCCTACTCTTTTTACGAAGATATTAAATCATAGCTTATGCCATCTGCCCACCCACGTTTCTACAAGATGCTAAACTCTATTTCTGACAATGTAATCTCCATTACATGCATGAAACTTACCACCTCATTTCTAAAATATAAGAAATTTTATTTTATATTTTGCCTTATAATTGGATGGGAAAAATCATTTATATTTTAGGACGGATGTGGTAATTAATTTGATTTCTAATGAAACAGATGAAATTGGAAATGGAATAATCTTAGTATTTGATCCGCATAAATGAATGAATAGAAAGATCAAACAAGAGAACATAAAATGCTCACCGCGCGCAGTTGACACACTATCATTCTGTAGGCTATATGTAGCATATAAATTTAAAGGTATCTATTGGTGTTAACTTCATAAGCATAAGACGTTATGCAAATAATAGAAATTTGAACTGTTTAATACTCAATATCAGTTTTATTATCTACTCAAAGCATTTTTTTTTGAGAGCATGCACGTGGGTATGAACATATGACATGATAACTAGTTTTATAGGATGTGGCAGAATTAACCTTTGTTAGTAATGTGCCCGTGTGTTCCAAACGATTTACAATGAGTAAAATAAACATGATACCTTACGTCAGCTACACATGTAACTGCCGTTGTATCTTGTCTAACATAAATATTCCTTCATCTCTATCATCCTCTCACCTCTCCATCTCCTTCCCTATATTGTTTTTTTTTATGATTCCATTTGGATTGGGATTTAAATTTGTGTTGGATTAGGATTTTTTTTATGATTTTGTGATGATTTCAATTGAATTGGGATTTAGATCTTAGCATGAAGCATTGGCATGATTTGATCCAATGCATCGAGACTTTTTTTTTTTTCATTCATAGAGCCTCAAATGTGTCAGTCTAGGAAATCCTTGATTCTTCACTTTGGTGCCACCTGCAAGGTGATGGTTAGAAAATCCAATACCTATGTTAGGTTCCCAACTACTGCCTCTGTTTCATAACGTAAGTCTTTCTAGATTGCATACATTCCTATAGATATTAATAAATCTAGATATATATGTGTGTCTAGATTCATTAACATCTATATGAATATAAGCAATACTAGAAAGTCTTACATTATGAAATGGAGGGAGTAGCATCTATCCGAGTTTCTGTAGTAGTGTCTCTAGAAAATGTAGATGGATTATTCCTTAAGATCTTATGTAATCTTTATCAACGCCAAAACACTGAGCCTACCACTTTCATAACAAGGCCGCAATCCACAATTTTGATTTCCTTCATCTCTCCCATCAGCAATAGGAACATGAGAGTAGTAGGTAAGTAATAATCCATCCGTAATTCAACATTTTCATCAAGCATCAATTTTATGGATATACGGCACCAGGAAAAATTAAGAATGCCAAACATGGTAAGTCTGTGACCAACTAAACTCACATGTCGCATAATTTTCAAGAACTTCATAAGAAACAGACGCTGAAATAAAACCTTGAAACTTCTCAGTCCGGTTTCCAATAGTGAGATAAATAATGAAATCTTTGTTCGGATATATTACCATCATCAAGATAGGGCCAACTTCTGTATCACAACTATCTCAGCTGGAAGATCGTGTTCTAGGACTCGAGAAAATTACTGAATACTATGGACCAGAGTCCTCAGGACCAATAATCATCAATTATGATGCAAATGCTACAGCGCTGTCAGCCACATCGAGGATCCATCAAATCTAAAAAACGAAAAGCAAGCAAAGGAAATATGAGAGTAGCCAATTGGCCATACTCAATTGAAATTTATCTCAAAACTAGAAATCCAAACTTGAATATCATACAGCAATACTGTTCTATGGGAAACTGCAAATACTGCTAACGTAAATTGACGAGGTCCGCTCTATACCATGCAGAACTTATCCGAGTTTTGTTGCCGCTAAACCCTCCAACTCCTTGACATTATCAACAAAACTAAGAAATGGACACTGGGACCAAATCAAGAGATTGAGTTTGACATTCCTCCATTCAGACTACATACAGCCTTATTGTGACCATCACTATTTGAAAAGTTCCTTTTTCGCTTTAATGAGCCTAATTATTCAGGCAAATGGTTATGACCAAATTTGCAAGTAACAAACACAAATGGAAGCAACTCTAGGAGCAAATGAAACTACATCATGGAAAGCAGAAACTGAGTTTTTCAGCTGGAGGAATATATGTCAATTTAAATAAACTGTAGAAATATATGTACAATACAACTAAGCCGATCAGCAGTACACTATGCTATTACCACCACCGCCACCACACCATCTACCTTCGAAGGATTCAATGAAAAGCATGATTTTATACATGAATTAGGAGCAGGGAACACTTTCCTGGTCGTTTTGCCATGTTAAGCAACTGATGCTCAAACTGCAAATGCATACAAGGACATAGCTAGTATCTGATGATTAAATAAATATTTATATGTGAATCAGCCCTCAATTAACTGCTAAACACAATTTAAAGAACAGAGAGGAGTAATCATGACATGAATCGTAGAATGAAGTGTACAAGAACTAAGTTGCCGAAAGAATTACAACATTGAGCCAAGTTCATTATCCTGAAAGCTTAACCTTGTTGCTGGTAAAAAGAAGCTAGTTGCAGAGAAGAGAGAAGGGGGCTACATATGGTCAAATCCATTGTGTAGGATCACATGCAGGCTGGGTAAGACACCACCATCTTCTCATACAGCATTCATTGAGCCCAACAAAAGGCCTTTATCCTTAAAGGATGAAGACAGCAATGGCACACTGGAAGCCCTTGTGTTTGTCTGCTTGGCCTTGAGGAACAATGGTGGGTACATCTCTGAACTCAATGTGGCTTGGGTAGCTGCAGACAAGCCCTAATCATGTGTTTGGTTTCGAGACTAGGTGGGATGGGATGAAACCATCCTTGATTTTGGGGTTGGAATGATCCCACTCACATGCTTGGTTTGTAGGATGGGACGATCCCAATTTTTTGTTTGGTTGAAGGGATGAGGGAGAGATGGGATGGACGCTGTTTGCAACCACCATCAACGAGCGGGTGGGCGGGCAAGCAAGCCGGTGGTGTTCGCAAGCAGGCGCGGTGTGCGAGATGGGACAGCGGGCGGGCAAGCAAGCCGGCGGCGAGCAAGATGAAGAGCGGCGAGGGTGGGCTCACAAGATGGACGACGGCGGGCGGAGATGCATGACGACGGCCTAGCGAGCGGAGGAGCTCAAGCTCGACGACAGCCGAGCGGGCGGAGGAGCGCGACGATGGCCGCACGCCGCCGCCAACGACCATCGTCGTCGCCGCCCCCACCACCGGAGCACTCACCCTCGCCCTCTGTCATCGTCGCCACGGCCAGAGCCCGCACGGCGGATCCGAAGATCGCCTGCGCCAGATCCGCCGCTGCCAAGTCCCCCGCCTCTGGATCTACCGCCGCCGCCCTCCCTACAGCCAAGCTTCGCCGCCGCAGCCCTCCCCATCGCCGGATCCGCCGCCGCCGTCTTTCCCACGACCGGATCCGCCGTCACCGAGTCCCCTGCCGCCACCGGCCCAAGCCGCCTGCCACCGCTCGAGCCCGCCGTCGTCACCACCACAGGGGCTCCCAAGGGCGGTGGATCTGGCTCTCCCGAGGGCGGCGTCACAGGGCGAGCAGCGCGAGCAAGCGTGGATAGACAACGGCGCACGTGAGCGCGGACGATGTGAGCGAGCGGGGCGAAGTGGCGCGGCTCACGCCGTGCGCTCGTCCCAGGTGGGACGAGCTCGTCCGGCTGATTTTGCCGGATCGGTTGGTTCCGGATCTAAGAGGAATATTCCTCTCCAGGGACCAACCCAACCCACTCACCCCTAAAAGTGGGTTCGCCCCATCCCATCCCATCCTTGCAACCAAACACTACCTGAGTCCCAAGAGGAAGTGTTGGTATAGACACCAATCCCCTTGTGAGTCGATAGTGATCCATAATAGGAGGAAGAGAGATGGCAAGGTTAGCAGTTAGCATTTACAAAGAGGTGGTCTGGTGGCAGCATGTAGGCGTGGCCATGTGACCAAGGGAAGCGGAGGCCAGAGTGGAGCGGATTGGGTGGTAATTTAAAGCTTGGTTCAATTCAGGCTCACAGAACAGTGTGGTTGAAGAGGCAGGCAAAGGAAGAAGAGTAGGGTTAACGAAACTCTCCTTTTAAAGTAATAGAGATAATGATCTAAAATAACAGCTAGACTGCAAAGATTAGGATAGGCCACTATGCTTAATGTGTCAAATGCAATGCACAACAATATCAACCATACCAAAATATCCTAAACTGGTCATATAACACAGATTCACAAGATCTAAAAAATTTTGGATTACCCAGAGTGAATTGACCAATTCAAAGAACAAAAGACATCCAGGGTGAGATGACGTCACAGCGATAAGAATAGCACAATTTAGAGTTTAGGATTTAATGAAGAGAGTAAAAGGGTTTAATGGAAGGTACATCAGGAAAAAAAATTAAGATGTAACCAGGCAGGACTTCAGTATAACTCACAAAGTTTTCAACAGGCAAACCAATTGGATATAACTTGTAAGCTATGAAAGTCATTAAATCTACTCCCACCCTCAATCAACTGATCCATCTGATAAGAGCATCAACAACACCATTGAAAAATTAAAATCTTGATTTCAACCATTCCAACTTATTATTAAGGAATGTAATGAAACACACCTTTTTCTCAGTACTGAGATATTCCAGCATCCCAAGGTAGACTGTTAATTAAATAATTCTTATTATCAGTTTTGACTTTTAGCAACTTCACACGTGAAATTAATCTTAATGTGTTCCAGTGTATTGGAAACAAGTTATAACACTAATGACTAAACAGAACAGATGTGGTTTGTTTAAGAAATAAAATATGAAATGATTTGATCTAAAATAAAACAGAAGTACAAAATATGACCTGGAATAGGGGGGAACCTGAAACATGAATGTATCACCAATGCAACATTTCCAACATCTCCACATCAGGCCCAAGATACATTGCCAAAAAGAGTATCCACAGTGTCTGCAAGTACAGATAAGCCTCCACTCTACAATCAGCCAGGAACTATATATGCGTACTATTACTATGTATGATGCCATAAAAATACTCGTCTAAGAGTTATATTGAAAATTAAGTAGGGAATTGAAATATGAAAGCAAGTATCAAAGCATTTCGTGAACCCCCCCCCCCCCACCACCACCACATACCACGAATTTGCATAGCTCAACAAACATGATCTTTAATACATAAAAGAACAAGCGCACTCCAAGAAAACGTCATATGTACATCATTAAGACAGAAAAGAATGAATTCTACTTTTATTTATTTTAGTTCTTAGCCGTTGAAACCTCAACATTAGTAAACAAAGGAAATCTTACCGTATTATCAACATTGTTAATATTTTCTTCAGTGCTCACTGTTTGTAAATATTCAGTGGAAACAAATCACATGACATACTCCCACTACATGTAGTATATGGTTGCAAATGAAAATCCATGTACTTGTTGCATTACATCCAATAAGCAGATGGAGGATTTTGTAAAGAATAACTCATATTCTGACAAATAGAAGCTTGCATACACAACAAATACATAATAGTATTTAGTTGAAATAACTAGCCTGGAAATACAAGAAAGTGAGCTTCATCATGATTTTGTTAATATCTGCTCCTATTCTGCCAAAAACCAAGAGATGACAGTAATAGCACTGGTTAGATCCATGTAGCAGTGTTGTAGTAAACCATATAACAATCTGGACTGAAAAAAACACCGTGATGAACATGAAAGATGTTTGCAATTTACTGAAGTGTACAAGACCACATAATCCAGGGACAGAACATGATCAGAAAACTGTCAGTGTGTCTTAAGAATTAATTATACCATGCACAATCATGAGCCCACACCAGAATTTGTATTTATTTTTAATCATTGATAGACGTTATAAATGTTACAACCTGGGATGACTTGAACTGAAGCATCATGCAGTTATACTACATAAATATTGCTTTCTTTTATATGACAAACAACTAGAGGAACTAGTTATGCCTATTTTTACACAGTCATTTGGATCAAGATTAGAGCAAAGATGGAGAAGTCGTTTGGTATCTCACAGAAACATACAAGTCAAGAATACAACCTCGTCAGCCTCAGCAGCACTATCCCAGCAGGAGTTCCACGCGCGGCTCCACGACATGCCCAAACCACCGGCGGCTCTCCTCCACGTCCAAACCAGACACTCGTGACAGCTTAGTCCACTCACCATCCGCCGCATCAAACATCACCAGCCTCCCATCTACAGCATTGTAGAGGCAAACGATCCCCATTCTGTCTGCAGCCTGAAAATGCCAGAAGCTGCCATGCCGACCAGCCACAAGCTCATTGAACACCTCCTCCGGCATTGCTCCCACCTCCGTCCACTCCGCGGCCGCCTCGGAGTCCTCCAGCCGCCACACCAGCACACGTTCCACCACCCCAAACCTCTCCACCCCGCCTACCAAGAACAGCCGCCCACCGAAGACGAACAGGTGTGCCGTCGTGAGGCCGAGTGGCATCGCAACGGGCATCACCGTCCACTGCCCCGTCGCGAGATCAAAGACGAGAAGCGCGTCGGGGCCGCGGCCGAGAACGAAGAGCTGGAGGCGGTCGCCAGCCACCGCGGCGTTGCCGAGGAGCGCGAACGGGAGAGGGAGATCCCCTCGAGGGTCCCACCGCGGGTAGGGATCGGCGGAGTCGAGGGTGTAGGAGCGGACACGGGCGCCCGCGGTGACCGCGACGAGGGTAAACTCGCGGGAGCATGAGGAGGAGGAGGAGGCCGGGATGGGGAGGACGACGGCGAGGAGGTAGGAGGTGGCGGGGAGGGGCGGGAGGCGGAGGAGCGAGGCGGCGGTGACGAGGTGGGAGGGGGAGGAGACGACGGGAGGGGAGGCGGCGGGCGGCGCGGGGAGGAGGCGGCGGGAGAGCGGGTGGAAGGCGAGGCGCGGGGAGAGGAGGAAGAAGGCGTCGAGGCGGTGCGGGGTGAGGAGGGCGTGGAAGGCCCGGGAGCGGAGGAGGCGGCGGAGCGCGCGGGAGGCGGCGGCGACGGGGAGCAGCGCGGTGAGCGGGAGGAGGGAGAGGATCCGCTCCTGGAGGTGCTCCGGGAGGGCGTCCCACGCGCAGGCGGCGGCCATGGATGGATGGATCGCCGGTTTGTTTCCTGCTGCGGCGGAGGGAAGGGAACAAAAAAAAAAATGGGGAAGATTTGTGTTCCTGCCGGAGAATACGGAAATGGGCGGTCATGTGGGGTGGGGCTAGGGGTGGACAGGGAGGTAGTGGCTTGTTAGCTCGTACTGCTCGTGATAAATTCGGTTCGGTTTGGCTCGTTTAATTTTTCTAACGACCTGAGCTGTTATTTTAGCTCGTTAAAGATAACGAGTCAGCTCGAGCTGGCTCGTGAGCTGCTCATGAGCTTTAGCAAGCCAGGACTCCAACAGACAACAGCAAAGGCCCAGCCCAAGACAAAACTAAGGCCTAAGACAACAGCAAAACCCTAGATAGCTCATCCAGTCATTCGGCGCACCGCATCTCTCTCTGTCTCTGGCGAATCCTCGATCCCCTTCCGCTGTTCCACAGTGCGCCATTGCCAGCCGCTAGGGCCGCCGCACTTCTACCAGCCGCCGCCAGCCACCGCGCGAGGAAGACGACGTGCGGCGTTCGGGGTCTCTTATCGCGCGAACGAGGCCACGGCACCGTTGAACCAGGCCTTCTCCGTGGCGGACGACGTCGCCTCCAAGGACCTCCACATTGATCCCAACTCCTCCCTCTCCGTTCGCATCTTCCTCCCCACCCCGCCTTCGTACCCGCATAGCGGCACAACCTAAGGCTCCGCCCGCGCCACGGCAGCGAGCCACCGCCCGCCACCACCAATGGTGGAGGCGCGCCATACCTTCCGCACACCGTCTCCTCTCCGCGCACCACGGCATCCACGCGGAGGAGGCTGCCCATCGCCAGCTGCTAGGTCCTCTCCTCTTCTGCCGCCAGCTGGATGGTTTGGATGGGTTGGCTCGCGAGCCTAACGAGCTAGCTCGAGCTTTCAAACGAACCGAGCCGAGCTGGGTTTCTAGCTCGTTACGATAATGAGCCGAGCCGAGCCAGCTCGTTATCCTAACGAGTTTGACCGAGCCGAGCGAAGCCGGCTCGCTATCCACCCCTAGGTGGGGCACATGGCCAAAGAAAGAAAGAGGGGGAACCGAACATCTGTAGCCGTAGCCCGTAGGGAAGGGAAAAAAAGGTTACTTGGATCCATGTCACTGCAAATGTAACAAATCGAAAAAAATGTCACTACTATTCACGTTATTAGATAGATGCCACTGAAAATTTTTAAAATTGAAACCATGCCACTCCGTCACCCTTCCCGTCCTCCCCCATGTCAATCTTTTCGTCCTCCCGTTCTCTCTTCACGCCGCATATCATCGCCGCCGGGAGAAGAGCATGAGCAGTGAGAAGGGCTCCACGAGCTCGGCCCCAGTGGCGCACGCGCGGGGAGGCTCGCCTTGTAGTACTCAACAAACGCCCGGAAGTCGACGAACCGTGCAGTGAAGAGGAAGGCGAGGACATGGGAGGCAGAGAGCGTGCAGAGGACGACGAGGGCATCGGTGAAGTCGAGCGTCAGGACCACAACCACCAGCTAGAACGCGTAGAGCACGGAGCAGGTCCACGCCAAGTGCCGCCACCGAAGCAGGTCCACGCCCTCTACCAACTTACCGTCCACCTCGAACCGCGCCATGCCGGTGCCGCAGATCGGGGCGGGAGAGCGGCGAGGTCATCATGGGGAGGGGGGAGAGCTCAGATCGAGATTCTCTCCCCGTCATCCTCCTCCTCCGCTGCCCCAGCGATGATCCCTCCCAGTCCATCGCTCGCTATCACCAACCCCTTCCACTTGTCACCGTCATCCACCATCGGCGCGAACGTCATGGGCCAGTCCATGGCCGGTCACCTCCTCGCCACCGGGGTGCCACCCTCGCAGAAAGCCCGCGCGCGCCCGCCGTCGCAGCCGATGTCATCTTCCTCATGGTCGGCTTCCCCTCCGACGTCCGCTCCACCTCCCTCACCCCTCCACGGGCGCCCTCGCCGGCCTCGCCCCAAGCGGTGTGCTCGTCAACATGACCACCTCTGACCCCACTCTCGCCACGGAGATTGCCGAGGTCGCGGCCGCCAAAGGCTACGCTGCCGTCGATGCCTCGGTCTCCGGTGGCGACCGTGGGGCCTGCAAGGCGACGCTCTTCATCTTCGCCGGCAGTGACGCGGCCGTGGTCACCCGCCTCACGCCGCTGTTCAAGCTGATGGGGAATGCACTGTACATGGGCTGAGGAGAAGGACGGGAATATGATGCGAGAGGACGGAAAGAATGACGGGGAGGACAGGAAGTGTGACGGAGTGGCATGGTTTTAATTTTAAAAATTTTCAGTGGCATCTATCTAATAACGTGAATAGTAGTGGTATATTTTTGGTTTGCCATATTTGCAGTGGCATGGATCCAATTAACCCAAAAAAAATATAATTGTTGGACGTGACTAGATAGCTATTGGTAGCCGGTTTGTCTTATCCAGCTACCACTCTATCAAGTATAAATGTGTCTTTTTTAACCTCTTAAAAAACTTATATCTTTTAAATTACATATTGTTTTTAAAATCTATTTGCACCATTGTGCTCCACTCAAAATATGTGACAAAATAAGATCCATATTGAACATATTAAAACATTTTATTAATTTAAAAGTAATTTATTACATGTTAGGAAGTAACTTCGATGTTATTAGGATGTAACTTTTACATCTGATACATGATTAATTCTCATTATCATTAGTTACTCCATCAATGTTATTTACAATCCATAAAAAGTTTTATCTTCTTTTCTCATACTACATGAAAAACAAAAGTGAAAGGGAAAAAACAATCAGTATTTAAAACAGATTTATAGAAAGTTACTTCTGAACCATGCAAAAGTTACTTTCAATTAACATCAAAGTTACTTTTAAAAATTGTTAAACTTACTTGTGCTGATCTGTACTGATTAAATTTAATTTCTAGATAGAGTCACATTTTTATCCCTACAACAAATTTACTTCTAATGTCGTGACAAAGTTACTTTTTTTTTGTTTTAAGTTACTTTTATAATTTATGTAAATTACTTTTAGACTTTACTAAATTTACTTTTATATGTCTAAGAAGTAATTTAGTGAAATCTAAAAGTAATTTAAATATATTATAAAAGTAATTTATAATTTTTCATCAAAATATAATCATGTGAGATCCTGTTATAAAGATTTAATTGGTACGAACACAACGGTGTAATCGGATCATAGATCGGATGAGTAGTTTAAGAGAAAAAAATTATTTGAAGCATAGGTGGTTCCTATTTGCTTGATGGACTATTAGTATATATTTTCAGTAGAGTAACACGGAAAGCGCCGTCATCTATGGAGCATCCTCGGCCGATCGGATGGATCTTTGTGCGTCGCTGGATAGGGCGAAATCGAGAGCGCATGCGATTTAGATTTTACGATAATTGTTCGTTCGTACTCCATCCGTTTCAGGTTAAAGTATGTTTTGAGTCAAACTGCTTTAAGTTTAACTAAATATAGTAATGTTACATTACTAAATTAGTTTTATTAAATTAATAATTAAATATATATTTATAATAAATTTATCTTGGATAAAAAATATTACTATTTTTTTCTATAAACTTGGTAAACTTGAAGCAGTTTGACTTTGACTAAAGTCAAAATATCTTATAGCCTGAAACGGAGGGATTATCTTCTTGGACGGGAAACAGGTCTGAAGACATTACTGGCTCAGATATAACTATGTTTATGTAATACTTAAACAAGCTAAAGGTGCTAGAGATTTGTCGCAGAAATACCATCACCATTCGGATTTAGTTCATCTCGCGTCGTTAAATGCATTGTTTATCCTGTAGCATTGAACGGAGTGCTTCAAATGGAACCCTAACGGAGATGGCATATTTGAGACAAAATCGTTTGTACGGTGGCATTTCATGGAACTCACATTTGTCGAGGGCATTTCTTAAAATTGGTGCTTGTCAATGGCATGTCTTGGATTTTCTCTTAGAAAATACAATAATTTTAATGAGTTTTAAGAAAGTATGTTACAATGGAGCCAAGTTGTAAAATTGAGTATGAGAGCCTTTCATGGTCCGAAAGAGAACTTATTTGCTACATGATAAAATATATTCGCATTGAGAGTTAAAAAAGCACATGAATAAGCATAACATCACTATTTACCTATGGCATTAAGAGTCGGGAAGACGTTTAGATAGACCACAGTCCATGTTTAGCAATGTTAGTAAAATATGGATGATAAGATTAGATAAGATTACCCAATATGATTTACATCATTAATTTATAACAAAAATAGGACGATGTTTAGGATAAGTGTTATATTTGGATACTATTAGTCGACGTAATAAATTCGGTGAGGAAAGCAAAGGTAACATTGTGGGTAGTTGATATTGATTCAGTGATAAAAACGGAATGCATGATAAGAAAATTTTGGTGATTTGAGAAATAGATGGCACAGATATTTTTCCAAATAAAAAAATAACTCATGAACTCATGGTCGCGGACATGTTGTGTACCGTGTACGGATAAACAAACTGGTGGCTGAGAAATAGAAAAACTGACAAAAGTCTATCTTAAACTCCTGAACATTTTCTAATGTTAGAAAGTCGTTCATAATTTTTCATACCAGAGACTATATATTGACCATATTTGTTAAACCTCTTGACAAACCGGATTGGACCAATTCTAGTGGTGTTGACCTGTCCAGATGATTTGAATACATGCCAAAATTAAAATTGCAAAACCCATTATGTGAACCTCACATCTCTTCTTTTTCCATCCCTCTTTACCTAGAAAAATCTCCAAGTAGCACTGATAAAATTTAAATTATTAGCTCAAAATTAGCGCAAAATTAGATATAAGAGGAAGACTGGAGGCATATTCCAACTGATAATCTCAGCCCTCGCGTCGCCCTCCCTCTCGGGCGACACGAGGGCGATGTGGAAGGCAACTAGGCCGCCGTCGCCCGCCTCTCCCTCCCTCGTCCTCCGGCCGCCGGCAAAGCCACGTGGCCGCAAGGACGACGGTGGTGGGGCTTCGTTTCTCTCACCACGTAGGGGCACGGGGGATGCTCGGAACCGTCCAGATCTGTGCCGTCTGGCTGGATCTGGTGAGGAGGAAGTCGGTAGTGGGGTAGTGCGGTGGGGCGGCGGCGTTTGATGGGGGTGGCAGCGGTGGAAGTGGCTGGCGATGGGGTCTGTTGCTGGTGACGGAAGGCGATGCCCGGTGGCGTGACGGCGGGCGAGGTCCGACTCCGCGACGGTTGGATCTGGCCGGACAATGACAGGCGGTGGTGGGAGCATCCATGGATGCGGCGGCCGGTGCTGTGGGCGACGGAAGCAGCGGTTGGCGGGGATGGTGCGACAGCGCGGAGGCCAGCGGAGGCACATACGACCGGCGCGGAGGCACATGCGACCGGCGCGAAGGCCTCGGAGACCGCAATGGCGATGGAGGTGATGTCGGTGGAGGCGGAGACGTGCCAGCGAAGGTTTTGATGGTGGTGGAGCAATGGATTTCCGTCGCATGAGGCCTTAGAGACCTTGACGGCGGCGGAGGTAATGTCAGTGGAGGCGGAGCCCGGTGAGGTGGCTACACGCGGAGACTGGCCAGTGGGGGGCGCCGGTGCAGTGTGCCCATGCACCAACGAAGGTTTTGATGGTGGTGGAGCAATGGTGTTTCTATGCTAATTGGCAGGTGGTGGACGGTGGGTGAAAACCCAGCCCGGCCTCTGTCGGACCGACAATCGATGGTACTCAAGTGTCATTCCTCTCCTGAGGGTGTTGTCATGCCGTCTCACCCCTCAAGGGTGGTTGCTGGGCGAAAGCCCAGTCTCGGCTCTCTTGAGACCTTAACGGACGATGGCGGTTGTGTTTCCATCGCTTCTCTCCTTGGAGACGTCGTCTAGGCATCCCCTTGCCAAAACCACCCAAACTTTTGGCACAAGCACGCTCTAGATTTCTTCCTCTTGTAGCGGTGTCTAGTTTATACAAGTTGGCCACGACAGAGGGTACTTTGTGTTGTTTGTAAGGGTCAGGTTTTAGGTGATATCGGTTGTTCTGTTGTTGGCTTAGCGGTGGTCGGTCTAGTGCTAGTCTTCTCCAGGACTTGTGGTTTGGCGCTATCAATGTATGGGTAGCGATATATTTTTTCGTTTTTTCTTGGTTACGAGCTTTTAGAGTTGTAATCTTGTCATTTTTTCCTTCTCTATCAATAGAACTTCGCACCATCTTGTGCGACTCGTTAAAAAAAAGATATAAGAGAAAGATGTAGCCTTGTACTCGATAGGTGCTTTTCCCCCATGCTAGCAAAGAAACACCATCTCCTCTATGATCTCCAAAAATACTAACGAATGGGAGCATATAACTAGCTTGAAGGCCATAAATGTATTGGCAAACCTTCACAATCTAACCGATCCACCACGTCAATAACTGAAGATGATGTCGAGCCCATTCAGCAGGTTCCTAAATCCACTAAATCGACAATTGATATTCAGGATGTTCTCGGACCCACTATGTCGATGATTGTAGAAGATATCAAACCTATTTAGCACGTTCCCTGGTGGATTTGCGATTCATTACATCCTGCCGGCAATCCACCACATCATGCTGGCTATAGCTCATAATCAATGTCGGCATTGACTTCATCATATTGGATGGTCGATAGGCCAATCGGTCAATTGGATAAATGTTCCATAAATAAAGTAAAGTATGGAAATAGAGTCGGCTACATGTGTTTAATGGCGCTACCCCATGCTTGGCCGATGTCCTTCGAGCCATCATTAATGAGGACTCTCTTTGGTGCCTAGCAGAAGCTGCTAGGCTCCATGATCTCTTTACTAGGACTGTGCTGTTAATGCACTAGTTTGTGTTTTTTTTCCTTTGGGTGTGTGGTACTCTGTTGTATCCTTGGTGTACGGGTGTTGGAATCTTTCTCTAACACTGTACACCTTTTTTTCTCTATCTTAATGAAATGATACGTAGATCTCCTGCGTGTTAAAAAAAAGTGGAGCCTATTCAATTTGGTTGGCCTCTAGGATGATTGGCAGGGTGGCGGTTTAGCTTGACACTCCTTTGCCTTCCATAGTGAGTAAGTGGTTGGTTGGCGTGTTTGAGGTGGCTAGCCAGCCACCCTTGACAAGCTGATAAGGCCTCCTGGCCCTTGACATAATTTTCTTCCAAAATTCGTGTATTTCTAACTTTATTTAGATATTACTTGCAAAATAGCTAAGACATGATAAAACTAGTGGAAACCTATTAGTCTAAACCAAATCGATACATTGAACGTTGTTCTACTTGGCTGTCTCATACCTTTTTTTTTATTTCTCTCTTTCTTTGGATTTTTTAGTGTACCTCTAAATGAATAAATGAATATGGATCATTGAATAGATGAGATATAAGGGTGGAAATTCGTTGCTACTACATCTAACATCAAGGTGCAGTAGTGTAGTAGAAGGTTAATTCTGGAAAAAATATTATGGCGTTCTCGTAAATTCAGCATTAAGAGAGGGAGTAATATGTCCTTGCCCAAGGATCGCCCCGTATAGGATCGGCACCCTGATCTGGACGCCAGAGGTGGCCGGCGCCGTCCGTCTCCGCCTACCTCCCGCTCCCTCCTTCCTCCCGTCGCCTCATGCCCCCGCATCCGCACGGCTGAAGTCGCCTACGCAGGGGAGGAGCGAAACCCTAGCTCCGGATTCTTCTCCTCTCCTCCTTTCACCCGAGTGACCGAGTGTGCGGCGGCGATGGTGACGACGACGGTCCGGCGGAGTGGTGCGCACGAGCTGTCGGCTGGGGGCGCAGCGAGGTGTGAACGGCGCGCGTGCGGTGGCACCGGCGCACCCAAGAGGGGGCTTGGAGTGCAAGCCAGAGCACGCAAGGACGGAGCGTGTGCCGGCGCGCGAGGACGGTGTTGCATGCTTCCTGGCGGTGGCTGCACAGCGAGCTTATGCCTTGATGTTCTTCGGTGGTTTAGGGCTCCAATTCGGTATGCAATTTGCCCGATTCGAAAACAGCTTTAGTAAATTTTGGGGCTTTTGATTGTAGTGTTTTCTGAATTTGGGGATTTCTTGAATTAGGGTTATTGGGCTTGACGAATTTTGTGATTTTGGGACTGTGCGTGATCTGCCGGCACCTCCGCCGCTGACGACAGGGGAGGTTGCATGCCATCGACATTGTGCCCCCGTAGTGTCGACTTGAACCGGCTTGGACACAACTCCAGGCTTCGTCTCAAACAGGCATGTGATTTCCTGATGCGTTCTTCGTGGGAAAAAAAGTAAGCAACCCTGTAGGTATTGATACTTTGGTAGAATTGTCATAAGGTAAAAGTGCTCTGTTGTGATAAGTTGAGATTGTAACAATGCGATTGGGATGAAGTATGTAGATTTCAATAATAGCTGGATTCATGATTAATAGCTGGATCGAATCATTAATTGATCCCAGCGTCCACCTTTTGTTGTGCGAGTTAACACATACTCGTAGGGAGGGCTTATCAGTTTTAGTAAGCAATTTTTTCAACTACTACCGGCAATTGTTAGAAACTACTGGCAGGCACTGCTCAAATGGACATCATACGATTCATAACTTACATGTCCTCACCAAAAGAATTTTATATGACAAAAATAACATTAGTTAAGGGTAGGATCACTTGTTTAGATACATAGGTTTGGCCAGTTCAACCTGCTCCATTGTTTCAGCCTGAAAAGCATTTTGCTATTTTTTGACCTTTGATGGCCTTTAGGGGTTGATCTAGTTGATTTGGCCAAATAATAAGGACTTTAAAATGTTGTAGCATGGCATATAGTGGTGCTGAATATTTAAAATTCATGTGGCCGAAGTAGTTTGTTGGTAGGTTTGAAATTTTTGATAATTTTGTTTGTAGGTTTGAAAATCCAGATACTAATGATGTTAGTGATTTGTTATAGATGGCTGTGGCCTGTGAAAGTATGAAAACTTTCAGAAAATAGTAGATAGCTGTTTAATTTGCTTTATTATTTAATTTATTTTTGTGCTCGGTTTTTGTACTTGCATAGCAGATCCTTGATATTTTTGAAATTGTAATGATTTCCTTACATGCCACTATGAGTTAATTGTTGCTAGCTGTTCAGGTTATTTTTCCAAGATGAAGTGACTGCAACGTCATTTGACTGAATTGGAAGGATATCACTCCAACTCCTTGATGGTCAAGAGCTAGTTGCTTGCCTATTGCAGCTGTTCTGGCAATATAGAGTGCAATTACCAGGATGTTTTTGGCAGAAGCTGCATATTTTTGTTGTAGGTGCAATATTCTTCTGAAGATACAAAGCTTCATATTTTGCTGAAGATAGACAAGTTGTACAGATGCATGTGCTGATCCTAGAGAGAAATTGTGTTTGTGTAGCCTACTTTTGATTATTTTCGTTTTCTGCTGGTTACTTGTATGAATACATTATATAGATGACTTTGTATGAATGCATGTTCTGTAATTGATTTCAGACATGATGAGGATCTTGTAAGATATTTTTGGTTGGATTGAAAACGCATATAAATTACATGGCAATGCTCAAATCTGATCCATTGCAGGTTCAGCACATGGCAAATTTGAGAAAATAATATGACAGAAAAATTTCGGTGGTGATTTTGGCGTGTGTTTGACGGCGGCGGCGAGTACTGCCAATAAGATAAGTATCGTTGGCGTGTGATGGGCCTCCCGGAGTTTAGATTCGCATTACCAACTGATCTCTCTAGCGACAATAAATTCAGATATGGCAATATGAACTGGTCATCCGCTGCAGCATAGGAATTAAGTGATGCGGTTAGACTGTGTGATAATTTTAAGAAAATGTTGAATTTAACATCCATGATACATATATGTGCCCAAGTTAAACAACACTGCAGTTGGTCCTAGTTTAAACTAAAACTTCCAGTCACTAGAACTTCAGTATCTGTAGTTTCAATACTAGAGCATAAGGCAAAACTAGACAACTTGAGCCACTTGAATTTCAGTATGTTAAACCTAAATTCAGGAGTTGTTCATTAACTGGGTTATATACTGAATTTAGAGCTTAGCTTCAGGTTTCAGTTTTTTGAAAGAAAATTCAGTACTTGAACTCAGATTTAGAACAAACACCACTACAACATCAGATTTCAGAACTGAGATGGAAATTTCAGAACAAATCATAGGAGGAAATGTGTTACATTTGTCAATATTGCTACATGCAAATGAATTTTCTGGTTGAAACCAATATCCCATAGCAAAGTAAACATTGAACAAAGCTAGTTTACTAAAATCTCAGGTGAAAATATGATTTGCAAGAATTTCTGAAGCCAATCCTGAAGATAGTTTCTATCAAGAAATCTTTACAGACCATGGACTGTACAAAAGATGTTGGCAATGCTTCTAAATTTATCTATCACAAATCACACTATTACAAACATTCCCGAATCCAGACTTTCTCTAATTGATAGCACATAGCAAATCTTTAACCTGGCAATGTAATTAATCGATTAGAAAAATAGAAAATCTTGCTTAAGAAGATGCCTTCCTTAATAATTTCCTAGCCAGATGCAGTTTTTTGTAAATCGGAACACCCTTCTGACCACCTGCCTATTTGTTGTATGTTGGGATGTCGGTGTTATCATTCGATGTGGAGCCAACCAAAATTGCCGCTAGCTTGCGTCTGAAGATGTCTATATCACCCTGTATAGTATGTAGATGTAGTTTTTTAGCCTTAAATTTGAATTGATTGCATTACATACATGCTTTTGTAGTAAACTACATACCTGCTTAAATTTTGTGGTTAACTTTGATCCATTCCAGTGTTCCATGCACTTCAGCATGAAGAGACCACATGAAGACCTATAGAAAGATAATCCTTAACATAACAATTAATTTTGTAACAAAGATAATTGCATTTAATCCAAGAAGAGTAACATACAAATCTTTCTGCCTGGGTATGCTTGTCACACTGAACACAGGCCAAGTCGACAAGTCAAAATCCGGCCAGATAGTTTGGTTAGATCTTTCATTGTATCCAGATATTTCGAAATATCTCTCCATTCCTTTCAGCTTTGATCATGCAGGAGATCGAAATATGAATAAATCGGAAGGGATGTTATTTACTAGTAGAAAGCAGTACGGGATATTATGGGCCCACCACTAATGTCAGTTCCGTGTCTTGTTTACCGGTGCTAGGTGATGAGTCCAGTAGTTGAATCTGGCGTTGCTTAACATGGACGACAGCCAGGTACCATTGATTCTTATTTCTATTTATAGGGATAAAGATCTGCATTTTCAAGCTTTGTTTAGTTCTGTTATGCCGAGCAAATTTTTTTAACTGAAATAAAATAGTTTTACCTGTTCGTTCTGGGCAATTTGGTTAGTAATTCTTGATATATATCCCTTTTCCAACTGCCGCTTGGAGATTTCGTGCACGCAGTCAATCGATATTTTACCTGTGATGAACGTTTTCATCATATATACTCTTCTGCGAGCTTGTGACTCTTCAAGGTATTTATGTTCCAGGTGCATGATGTATGTGTCGATGATCTACATTTTGAATAATTTAGTACACATAACAATTATAATTTAATGATACAATAGAGGGTAAGTACGATGTTACTTCGTCAATAACATATCTAGCTTCACCATCGGGCAAGAACCGATTTGTCAACGGTTGCAATTGTTCCCTTGTAAGGAGCAATCCTTCCATTCTCACCAAAACACGGTCAGGCGGTGAAGTGTTAATGTAGTCGATGAGGAACTCATCCTCTTCGGTGCATGTAAACTCTGCAATCACAACCCAATTAATTTCAATGACAAATATAAAATGTTGTGTTACGAAATTTTTGAAGCATTTGTGCAAGGCATGCCTTCGGAATGTATTGGGGGGGGGGGGGGGGGCTGGAGTTGCCTTCTGTTTGTTCTTGGGGTTCTCTGGGTACACAAAGTCAGTGTTTAATTGTACAGTTGATGTGCGGACCCTTCCTGTTGTTTGCACCCTTTTTGCAATAGGCGAGTTACTTGTATCTTTTTTCTTCTTGGCCTGCTACAGGAAGTTATGATGAACAATTTTCGGTTACAACAAGTTTCTAAATCGTATAGAGTTACTTATCATTATAGAAATTTTTTGATACCTTTTGTTGGGGGGGGGGGGGGGGGCGCGATGCATGTGTCATGCCATGTTTTTTGTTGGACTTCATCCTAACACCAGGTGCGTCGACTTGCGACGAGTCCTTAAGGTTTGTTTTTCTTGCATTCATACGCTGTTGATTTAATAGCATGCACAAATGTTAATACGTAAAATAGTTAGTTCATGATAACTGATAGTTGTACTTCTCAACTCGTACCTGAATTTCTTTTCTTAATATGATTAAATGTTCATTCATTGTTTTAAGCTGCAACTGGACATCCACCATATCTGTTGTCTGTGCCTTAGTATTATCCTGGATGGAAAAATAATTAGAAAACAACTTAAAAAATTTTAGAAAAACAATTCAGTATGTACCATGTTACTTGGTTGGTTGGCATCTGTTCCGGAGTGATCTTTAGCGGTATACTCTTTGGTGGCCTCGATTGGGAGCTTGATATCATTCACAATCTATGTTCGAAACATGTGTACAAATTGTTAATACTAGGCATTGTCCTAATTATGTGTGCAAAAATTACAACGCACGAATTACCTGTCCTACTCCATACAGGATTTTTTCACGCTTTCTGGCCTTCTTCTCATCCCAGTATTGTATCAGTGGTCTGTCTCATCCGGTGTAATCTATAGAAGGATGTATGTGACTCACTCGAAACTTCTAGTACCAAAGCTGAAAGAAATTTTTTAAAAAAATTTTCTATAGTCACACCATACAAGCATAAACCATAATTTGAATTGAAATTACACCTACCAGTAGAAGAATTTGGTTGCCCTTAAGATTGACCTTATCATGCTGGAAACTGACGATTGACCTCTTCAGATGGTTTAGGGTTAAGCTAGCCCAGTTGGTTCTCTTTATATCTGCTATATTTATGAGTAGATTTAGGTAATCTGAATGGACGAATCTCTCAGTTGTAGGACATAGGATCAGACCAATTGTATATAGCACAAACTGCCTTTTAAAGTGATCGTCACAAGATTTATTCAAATTCAATGAATCCCGCAAGGCTGACAGAGTTATCTTAGTCTCCCTTTTGTCTTTATATAATGCAAACAGAGCGGCCTTTGTTGCCTGTAGAGCTTCGTTTTTTTCTTTCTCCTTTGGGTCATCAACGTCAGCTTGGATTGCTTGTGGCACTTCAACCAGTTCAACACCTTCTGATGGCACGCCGAGTATGTGATCTACATCTTCAATGGTTATCTCGTGCATGGTTCCATTTATATTGAAAGCTCCAGTATGCTCATCATACTCCCTAGCAATTTGCTTGCATAAAATCCGGCGAATTTGGACTCCATTCATTTTTGTTAAGCCCCCAAATCCTAGATCATCTATGGCTTGCAGCTGGTCTTTGTCCAGAGTCTGCATGAATTTCCAGTAGGCTACTTGTGAGCATACTTGCGTTCCCTGCGATAATAAACATCACAATTTAGTTCATTATTGCATAGAGAGCGATCGTTAAGTCCTAAGAATAGTTGCTTACCGGTTTGTTGGCTCGAATATTATTCTTTGTCATTCTCGCTAGCGGCTCATAGTTGGGTATCATCGATGACTATATTCTGCGATGCGTTCGGAATAATTAAATCATTTAAAAACATTTACACAGTAATGCATGCGTTAATACATTGTTAATTAAGAGATATTACTTGAGCAACTACAAAAATTCAAAATCTACAATGAGACCAGGGGTTTACTTTCTAACTATGAAAACTGAAAAGCGTAGAACATGGACTGATCTGGAGAATTAATTCGGTCGTATATTAACAATGGGTTAATTTCTAGTTTGTTGTGTACAGCACGCCACGAATCCTATATACTTATATAGTTCAATAGCACTAAGTGTACTTAATGCTATTTCTCTCTTCTCTCAGTAAGCCACATGACCTTAATTATTTCTAGCCTTTCGATGATAGATCTATGGTTCAAATTGTCTCTTCTTTTTTCTCTCATAACACAATACAATCTCAATTATTTTTTAGGCTAAAAATTCATAAGTATCATTTTGTTATAGTTTTAATAATTATATTGCAACGCGGCGTATTCATCCAGTTGTAAATAATTACAGGCACAACAACCATCTACCTCGTGCGCACATGTGTGAATGTCAGGGCGGCTATTTTTGCTTTAACTGATAGACATTTCGTTGTATTGTGCAATGTATTTTTGTGGCCAAAAGTGCAGTTTAACATCAAGATATAATACATGCATGTGCGCACGTTGTACCTCCTATCTGGCTTTCTCTCTTCAACACACACACACATACATGGATACAAATGGAATGCGCCGCTGTTCCATTTGGTAACCAACCATGGATACAGTCAACTGGGCGGTGTAATTAAAAACGAAGAGAAGACTAACCTTGAGTCAGTCTCCTGTTGATTCCGGACGGAGAGGAGGTGTCGCCGGAAGAAAGTCACCTGGCGACGCCGCAACGGCGTTTATCTGGAAGCACTATTAGGGTTAATGACGGCAAAGACTGGCGGCGTAATCATTAGGGTGCCAAATATTGCATGCGTCCGGTGTTGGGCCTCCTGAACTACAGGCCCAATCGTTTCAGATATTTATGATTGATTTACTGTTTTTTTTGTAAAGGTAATACCGATATACTGTGTGTAAAAAAACTGTAGTGGGTCCAACTAAATTACGTTCTGTCACCAATCATGTCCTAAAATAATATAAGTCCAAAAAACTGTTCCGCTATATTTTACGAGCGATCGACCGAAAAACTATGTTTTTAAAAATTGACCCAGTCTGGATGGTCGCGGACTTAATTATTTATTTATCAAAAATATGACCCGGTCCGGATAGACCCGAAATTATTCTTTTCTGATAAAAAATACCATCCGAACTTAATAGTTATTTTGTTTGAAATAAACCGTTCCGCTTTATTCTACGCGCAGTCGACCGAAATCGTTGATTAGTTAAAAATCGATCCGGTCCCGGACTTAATAGTTATTTTGTTCGAAATAAACCGTTCCGCTTTATTATATGCGCGGTCGACCGGAAATCATTGATTAGTTAAAAATCGACGTGCCCCGGACTTACTACTTAATAGTTTTCATCCCTAGTTATTAGCTATTCTAAATCCGTCGCTTAAAAAAAACAGATAATTCAGCATAAAAAATAATCGTACGATCCATCTAACCAAAGAAATTATTGGACTAGTACTACCAGTTAGTTATTAGCTTTATCTTTTGCTAAATCCCCGGCAACAGAAAAAAAACAGAAAGACGCAGCGATACAAAAGGCTTCGGTTCGCATCCGCGGCAACTGGTATAAAACTGAAAGGCGCAGCGATACAAAAAGCATTTCTTTCTCCTATCTTCCGTGCGCCTCCGTTCTTCATTCACCATCATGGATCCCGTGACCGGTCCGTCGCCACCCTCCGCATCGCGGCGTCAATCCCAGGACTTTTCTACGGTTCATACGGGTCAAGATGACAGTCCTGCCATGGACTCTACGGCAAAAACACATCTCAAGGTATTTCTAATTACTTTTTTTACAATTACTATCGATTCACGATACATGACCCCTATTAGATCGAATAACCATGTAGATGTATAGCCATATATACATGCACCAAATAGTTTTTCTACAAATTCAGCTAATATTAAATACATAGAAAAGTTTTTCTAGAATAGTTTTTGTTTCACATTCGATGGGGGCGGCACCGCTGCTACGGCCATCTAGGCGGAGGCCATGGTTTCTGACTTTTGGGCTGGTTTTGCCCCTAATCCGGTGATTAGTTGTCTCCCATTATTATTAGAAGTAATTAATTATCCAAGAAGCAGCCGCAGAACCTCCGTCATGGATTTCTTTATACAGTTTAATTCTAGCAGGGGCTCTAGCAATTTGCAAATTGAACTCGATGGATTTTCTTCTGTATTTCTAGGTCAGATGATAATTTTAACCTAGCTGATTCAATCCATATCTTTTCACTGCTTATGAGTTAAAAAAAAAGCATTACAGTTCAACCATTTGGAATGCAAAAATTTGCTGAAAATTACCGATACGAACTTCTGGATAATTCTGATATTGATACCATGATATGTCTGCACTACCAAAGTACCAATAGTACTTTAATTCCTGATGAGAGTGCTAACTATTGTTGTTGTATATTTTAGGTTTCTGGTTCGCTGAACAACATTCAATTTGACTTGCCTGTGGAGATTGTAGAAAAAGTTAACCATTTTGCAAATGAAGTAACTGAAATGAGGAGAGGGTTTGACAACATATTAATGGTCCAAGAACTCCAAATGCAACAGATTGCGGTATTCTATTTTGCTATTTTCATAATAGTTCAACATTTTTTTATACAACTAAGTACAATGTATTTTTTGCTTCAGGATTTAACTCACGGTGTTTCACGATATCCACGCAAGAAAGAGATCTCCATTGACCCCGCTAACTCCATCGCAAAACGAGTACGTGGACTGGATGGTAGGCCTATCATAGCAAACAAAAAGTTTGATTATGATAGAAGGACATTTGTGGAAAATAAGAAAGATTTCGATTCCGAGGCAACATTTCCAGAGCAATGTACTGTAATAGACATACAATCTTTGGATCGTGAGAACACCATCGTGCACATTGACGATGTTGTGCTTATAGGAGCAAATTTGGAGTGTCTGACCAAACTATATTGTTACGATGATGATAAAAAATCCATTAGCCCAGAGGTGTGTAATTTCCATTATGATAATTATTTCTGTCATGTTTGGTGCTAATTATAAATATTGCACCCTTGTGTAGATCATTGATGCTTTTGTTGAACACTACGGGCATACAAAATCTGTTGTGGATGGAAATGCGTACATAGAGAGGGCGTCAGTCGTGTCTATGCTTATGTTATCAGCTTTCTATGATCGTGTCTATGCTTATGTTATCAGCTTTCTATGATATGATGCACGAATCAGCTGGCCATAGATATTTGCGCCATGATATGGTAATTAATATGTGGTTATCTTGTAAATTTTTTTGGCCATCATGGATCTCTAATCTCTAACTAAAGCAAAAAAATCGATGCAGGTCTTCCTTCCAATATGTACTTCATTAAAGCACTGGTATGTAGCAATCGTTGATGGCACTAAACAATAAGTCCATGTACTAGAATCAATGGAGACCACTGTAAAGGACCATACTGAACTAATGCTTGCTGTAAGTTTTTTTAACATGTTCATTTCACCTCATGTGGAGTTTAGTCTTTCTTGTGCACGATAATATTAAATCTAAATTTGTTATAGTTGCAAGGAGTAGAAAAATGCATCAAGCTTGCCATGGATTCTGATGTTCATTATCCTACGTGGACTGATTTCAATGTCACAAATTGGGATATAAGCATACGATACTTGGCCAGGAAGAAGGATAGGTACGCACAACATTTGGAGTTTCGTGTACATAAATTACTTGCCGAATAACTCATTTGTGTCAAAATTTTATGTAGGACCTCAAGTGGACTATTCATAATAAAGTTCATCGAGTACTGGAATGGGGTCTGTCTGACTAAAACTTTTTTTCAGGTAACACTTGATGTAAAACACGATAACTATTTATTTTATCTCGTGAGATAACATATAGTTGTGATCTATGCAGGAAGACATCGATGAATACAGAAGAAAGCTAGCAGCGATTCTTTACAACTCTCCATCCAACAAAATTCAGAATCATGTACAGGCCATCTCCGAAGAAATCTAAGATGTTCAGCTTTGCATTGGGAGGAGATTTTTTCATTAAATTCTTAGATGTTCATTTATCATTGCGATGTTTTATTTTGGAGATTCTTAGTTTGTCTTGTCGGATGTTCATTTCGAATAAGCTAGGTGTAATTTTTTTAATATTAAACTCTATCTGTTATTTATTAAATGATACTCTATCTGGTTATTCAACGATGTCAGATGCGGGGACTTATTCTTTTTTTTGTTAAAGAAAATAACGTTCTGCAATAATATATGCATGCGGTCGATCGAATAACCATGATTCTCTACTACTTAAAAATAGTAGTACATCTGTGGGATTTTTTTCCAGTATTCTGAATATTTTTAACATGAGACTTCTGATTCTTGAATCTGGGTTAGCACCATAAATGCAAGGGTTAATGGGTTAAATTTTCTACCGTATAATTTGAAGGTTACAAAACTAATTCACTTCTTCATATACTAATAGAATTTCCCTTCTTTTCAAAACATGGTAAATGTGTTAGCTCCTGATGATATAGAAATTGATATAGTTAGTCGATTGTATTATCATAGAAGGTGAAATTATATTTATATATCGTATGTTTGTAGGGAACACAACCTCAGGATTACCCCTGCTCTTTTTTTTTAAATGCGTTGTGACAAATAACTTGAGGTGGAAATTGATTTCCTGAGGGATCATGTGACAGTGTTCGTACCGAGATGCATCAAGTACGTGGCTGGGTGCTGTGTCCACTGAACTTCATCTCTAAACAGTTAAGATGCAATTGATCTCTTGCTCTGGCATTTTTCATTCAGCCTTGTGTTCTGATAGAAGAAACATGGTTTATAGTGCTATTTCACAATGAATGTCTGCTCAATCAAGAGGAAACATTTCTCATCAATTTTCTCCAAAGTACACATCTTGTTTTGGGAGGGGGTCTACATTTTTAGAAGCTGAATTTCAAGTGAGCCAATTTCAGCACCAACAGCAGTACAGTTTCAGCAGCAGCAGCATTACATTACAGTTTCACCAGCAGCAGCAGCCGCCCAGTTTGAGCAGCAGCAGGAGTTCAGTTTCATAGCAGCAGCAGCAGTTCACTTTCATTTCAGCAACAGCAGCAGCAGCACAATTTCCAACAATAGCAGTATCATTCCAGAATCAACGACAGCATCATTCTAGCCAACAGCACCATTAAAGCATCACACAACCATCACAAAATGAAGTCACCATTCTAGTTGCAGATCATTTATTCCTAATATTTAAAAAGGCCACTAAATTTATTTGTTCATTACACTCCTTTAATAATAAATAATCAGCAATGAACTGCAGCCTTGCAACGCAATCAACAAAACTGTGTGCTTCCGCCGGAATCATCTCAGGGCAGCCAGGTGCGCCACAGTTATGCTGCCCAGGGACGTCGCCCCAACGTTGAACTGCAGGAGGAGCTACTGACCACCAGACAGGGTAAACCACAACTCCATGATCTTCATCCAGGGCCTAATTTCAGAAACCAAGCAGCAACCAGTCAAGTTAGGACACAGGAGGCAGCTCAATTCTGTAATTTTCTGAAATTGGAATAAATCAAGCTCAATTCTGTAATGTTTCTGTCAAAGAATTGTTTTATAGTTCTAAAGCATTTCAGCTTATTTGCCTCTGTACACATGTAAAATAAATTAAGTGCCTCAGTAAAGCACCAACTTCTGAATGTTAAGAGTTTGTTTGAGATAAGTTGAAAAAGGAATGGCCTATCTATTGTACCTAAAACATCTATCAGCCACAGTCGTAAATAAACCACCAATCTGTCATAAGCATAAAACTTGAACAACTACATGAACAGATTCAGAGACAATGTTGGAAATACACAGAAGCACAGCCCTCCCCTGTCGTGCAACACATTCTATTCCATAACTGTGTTTCACTAGTTGTGTTCCAGTAATCAACATAATAAAGTGCAAAAATTAAAAAGTCACCTTAATGTTGGAAGAAAAGGTTTAGTGTGAAGCCCTCTTATTTGCGTAGGACTCACGGCACGGCTTCAATCTCTTAGAAGGAATCCTTCCTTTAGGAACAACCTTATGTGGATCGAGGACTCTCTCACCACTGGGTTGGTTCGACGCTGAGAAGTGCACCGGCAAAGGACCAAGTGTTGTCTCATTAACGCTACCCTCGTTCTCGGCACCTTCCCGCATAAAATTTTCAAAGAAATCAATGACTTGCTGTGACCTCTCAAAACTCAAAGAAGCTTTGACTAAAGCCTCATTAGCTATGTTACGGAGAAGGCGGTACTGATCCATCTATTCGGACCACTCATGCACATTTGCAGTTCTAACTGAAGGGAACGCTGCCTTCACTTGCAATGTCCATCTAACCACAACACAGCACTGAGGAATAATGTCAATTCGGAGATACTTCAGAACTGTAAATATATGTGAGCATGGTATCTCTTTGCTATCCATCATCTGACAGTAACACTTCACACCCATCAACAATGCACCATCAAAACTACAACTCACTTCACCATGCACTTTATGGTCATATTTCGAAGCAATACTGTACCTTCGAGCCTCATCCAGTTGCCTCACCTCCAAAATCACCCATTTACAAATCTTCCGAATCTCTGCCCTTACCTCCCTGAAAATGACATGGGTGAAAAAGCGTGCAGCACTCTTCTCCAATGCTTCTGCACTAATTTTAGTGAATGGTACCGATTGTGATGCTCTAGCATCCATCTCAGCCTCATTTCTACGCATACGCGACACACAGCACATGAAATGCTCTATGACATCGATCAGTGACATTTTCCTGTCGAGATGACTATGAATTCTTGAGTTCAAACCCTCACTCCTTCGATTGCTCCTCATCCCTAAGAAATATCTCCCATCGGTATACGCCGTGGCCCACTTTTCCCTTAGCGCATACATCATGGCTAGCCATAACTCCTTCTCCGGCACATTATCCCTGTTCTTAAAGGCACACCATCGTCTCTCAAATTCATCGGCCTTCATTACTTCGTAGACGAGTCTACGAAATTCGGTGAGCGCATCCCCATGGAGATGGCGTTTTGCGTTCTCCTCAATGTGCCATGTACATAACCGATGATCTGCATCAGGACAGACCTTGGCGATGGCGTTTGCCATGGAAAGGTCCCCATCGGTGATAAACGATCTAGGACGCTTGCCACCCATCGCCTTAATGAAGGTCTCCAGCAGCCACACATATGAAGAAACCGTCTCATCTAAGAGCAGACAACACCCAAAGACAACCGTGCTACGGTGATGGTTTACACCAATAAAAGGAACAAAAGGAAGGTTGTACCGGTTGACACGGTAAGTGGCGTCAAAAACCACAACACCTCCAAATGCGTCATAGTCGATCCGAGATTGTGCATCGGCCCAGAACATATTCTTCAGATGACCTCCGGCATCAGTATTGTACTCAAAGAAAAATTCTGCATCTCTTTCCTTCTGTTCGTTCAAAAGGCTCAGTGCAAATTGAGCGTCCATACCCTCAATTCTTTCTTTCTTGTAACGAGCAACGAAGTTGTACAAGTCCCGAGACACAAACCCAACCTGATCATAACCACCATGATTCTTCTCCATGACGTCCATTATATTGCATGTACGAAGGCCACTGACCCCGAGTTCTACAACCTCAGCCTTTTGAGCATCACTTAGATTCCGATGGGATCGTAAGAATGCCACTTGGTCATGCTTTGCAAGTGGGTGCGCATGACCATCGTTGAAATCTTTAACAAACCAAATCCCCGTCTCCTCATTCAACTGCATCTCAAGTTTGGCCTCACATCCGCAACGTGTCAGGGCCCTTGGCTCCCTAATTTGGTCTGTTCTTTCAAAGTATTTCAACAACCTATAGCCTTCATATGAGCAGCACAAACGCCTCCAGACCACCTTACCATCTCCATTGTACCTAACATTGTCCTTTCTGATGCTAAAACCTTTCGACCAAGCATAATCATTATAGAACTTATATCCTTCATCCTCGCTTCTAAACTCCTTGGTTATCACACTCTCATACTCTGTGATCTCCTCCAAACTAATGTGATTGCCAGCCATGCCAAAATTCTGCAATTCAAAATTTCAAAATTCAACAATAAGTCAAACCACATAATTTAATACTACCAAAATGTACTTATATGGAAGTAAAATACTCAGATTTATATTCGTAGAACTTAAAGTTGTATTCTTTTCCTTTGCCTATTCATTTCATGAATAGTATGACGTGCTATCTGAATTCTATAATCTCTATTTACACACCAGTCCAGCACATCAAACCATGCTTCCTACATTGCTACGAGTGATCAGATCGAATTATTCTTATATGCAAAATTTATAGCTTAACTATATGACAAAACCAAATATTTTGCTTCTAACTACTCATCGACAATATATTCTAAAATCAGAATTAGTCTAATATATCCAATCAGTGCAACAAACATCTAAAGGAGGCAGCGGCTAGCTTGCTCCTAGTCACTGAAGATGTGGAGTTCGACGGTGTATCAGCACAATTCACAGGAACTAAAAGCTTAAATAATGTCAAACATGAGTTCAGAGATTACTGAAATAAAAGATCCGAAACATCAGAAAGTTCAGAGAAATAACTTTAATTTAGTCCAAGTTTGAGACCAGATTAGGTTTCATGTATTTAACGATGTTTCAGTGCTATCTGATTTGCTCCTTTATTAGCATTGCTAGAAAAATATACAAATCTTTAGACGATTTACATATTTAACAGGAGAATGTAATATTCCCGGCAACATCACACTCCTATACGACATCTTCCTGGTTGGATTTTACAACTGAGCATATGATCAAAAGGAATATGCTTGAATTGAACAGACTAGGTGCAAACAAGGTACAGTGGTGGTATTCTGAACAAGGTACAGTGCAAATAAGAGTATGGGCTACCAATTGCAGAACAACATATATCCATTTGTATATAAACTAGGTGAATAAACAGTCAACAAAAAAAAATAGTAGTAAGTGAAGTGGATTTGTTACTCAAATATTTAGTACTCCCTGAAACAAATCAATGCATTTCGGTGACATTCTCTTGATCAAATCGTACTTTTAAAATTCAGATATCTTGATGATGTTATTCTAAAGAGGGTTTACCATCAGACAATTGTGCGCTTACTAGGGCCAAGAGAAAAGTAAAGTGAGGGGCGCCGTGGAGCGCGGGGGCGCAGGGGTGGCGCGGCGGCTCGAAAGGGGAGGGTCGCCGCGGGAGTGAGGGTGCAGGCGCGGCGCGGCGCCGCGAAAGGGGAGGGTCAACGCAGGCGCGGCGGCGCCAAAGGGGAGGGGCGCCGCGTCCGCGCGAGGGTGGAGGGGCGGCGTGGCGGCGTGAAAGGTGAGGAACGCCGCCTCCGCGAGAGGGTGGAGAGGCAGTGCGGCGGCGTGAAAGGTGAGGGACGCCGTGGCCGCGCGAGGGTGGCGGGGCGGAGCGGCGGCGTGAAAGGGGAGGAGCGCCACGGGCCGCGCGAGGGTGGCGGGGCGGGGCGGCGTGCAGCGGGGGGACGGAGAAGATGGAGGCCGTAAACCCCCCCGCCCCCCCAACGACGCGATGCGAAGCGCCTGAATCGGCCGGGTCCAGCGAACAGATTTTGGAACGCGAAAATACTGTAATACCCTTCCTCCAAAATTAAGAGAAGGACAAAAATACCCAAAAAAAAATCAACCGTCAGATGTTCTCCTACTACACTACTACAGGTAGTAGTGGGGGTACCGTAAAACCCCCCCTCTCTTTCAGCCATTGCTCACCATATCCGCCCAATTCCATGATCCTTTATGCAGATGGACATCCTAACAAGAGCGGCTGATAGAAGACAGGTCGTATGATATTGGAAACGAAACGGATACTTGTTTTCCTTTTTCAGGACAGGTCTAATGAATGCCTGTGCGGTAAAACAGAATGACCAAATTTAGACTCTTCAGTAACGTACCAGCGAGAGCTTAATTAGCTGTAAAATTAAACACTTTGATCAGGAACGATGAGTATTTGGAAGAATATTACTACCTCCTGGACACCATTAATAGATGATAAACATAGACAATCATCCTTGCTTTATATATCTTAGGGAGCACATGGATCTGTGAGGATATGTACCATGCGTACAGATTGACCCCTTTGAAACTTAACAGAGGTCATAGGTAGAGATTGCGTCATTTGCTATGGCTGGACACAAAGTATTTCTTCTTTTCCTGGCTGTCCTCGGATCCTTGGCCATTCTGTCACAATGTAAGTCAACTTATCTGCAAGAGTTTATATCAAAAGTTATTTTAGTTTAATGATCCTGTTGATTGTTTTTGCACCATGAACGCACAGGGAATAATAGAAAATCTCACTACCGCATCCTTTATTTTCTTACTTGGCAGCTGAAAGCACCAATGACATGGATGGTGGCAAGTCCACGGTGGATCTGTGCTCAGAGTCAAGTGGAGGGCAGTACTGCTGCTTCCCTGGAAATGGTTGCTACCCGGACAGAGCACAGTGTATAAGAGAGTGCTGCAAAGACTGGAAGAACACCAACTGCACCAAGGACATTATTGCACCTCCCTCTCCCTCCCTCTCGCTGTAACCGATGTGTAATATATAACAAGGATATGTCAAGAAATCTGTTATCTTTGTCTTGAAACAATAAGTAGGCATGATCAGGAAATCGCAACTTTCTTGGCGTTTTTGTTCGAATTTATCTTTTCACTTGTGGATTAGTGACATTGTTAATTGGTCCCTAGCTAAAAAACGGAACGTTGTTATAACCAGCCAAACAATACTTTGATAGATGATCAAAACTTCTGAAGAAACATTAATTCTGTCCAAACCATTCTGTCTTGACATTTCCTCGCATGGCGCCCTAATAATTCCAGCGTAGAAACCTGTTATATACAGCAAAAGAGAAAATTCTCCTTAACCATAAGTAACGTGACCACAAAATTCGAACAACTCTCACATGCCAAAAGTTATGAGCTTGACCGGACTTGTAATGCATATATTCAACAATAAATTCAATATTTTAGTTATATCCACATTGTGAAAAAAAACACTTTATCGAAGAAATAAAACCTCTATTAAAAATAGTTTCTATTAATTTTTAGTAACATCATTATATATCCGTACTACACGGGCACACCAACACAGCAAGTGTGTCATATTAACATATGCTCACTGGAATAAAAGCCGACACTGAATCTCTAGACACATGTGTGTATGCATGCTTGGGATATTTGTGGGCTCGGTATATAAATTCATATACAATCAAACATATGCATATGTGTGGCCATTAGGATTTAAATCCGAGTGGAATTGTCTTTTTTTTGGCATTTTTATTTTTTATTTAAATAAATAAATCTTGTATGAGAGTACAAACAAGAGAGACAACCATTTGAGCAAAGTGTAAGAACAAAACCTAACAGGAACAGAGGATAAAATAGGCTTATCCATCTACAAATTCTAGATGTTCAATAGACCTTTTGTCAATGAAAATACAATGGTAAGAACAAATAGATAAAAAAACTTAATAAAATAAAGCCTTATGTTGGATTGGCACGACATAAATTCAGTAAAAAATAGCATTAAGAAAGAGGCAAATTATTTATAAATAGGTAGACAATAATATATAGAGATGCACTAAAACACATGTTGTATGCGTAATAACTACGATGCATCCCATATATAGTATTTTGTTTACTACACGCTATATGTTTCTCAAACACCTGATATTAAAAATTTTACTAATAGGTTTAATAGGAGGATTTGTGATGATTTCACTCTCTAAAAGAATTACTAAGATTGGACACGTTTTAGTACTATAACGTGTCACTGGTGTAATGTAGTATGTCTATATATATTTAATAATTTATTAGGTCTAGACTTTGATATTATCCGATAAGAACAAATATAAAGACTCCTTCTAACCGATTGTGATTTTGGCAATTATCAAATAAAACATAATGCAAAATATATGTCAGGATAGTTTATATAGTAGTATTTCACAAAATGTACTAGTTGTGTCGAAGATAAAACCTATATTTAATACCCATTGGTAATCCTTTCGCTGGCTCAACCCATCCATAAATGTTTCCTAGAATATTCTCGTAGGATAACATAATATTTATTATTTATTAGTATCCTACCAGGCAGAGCTATGCAGGTATTTAACTCACCTCCTGAGCCATTACTTAGTGCTAATTATAAGTGCTAATTATAGCTCATTTGCTTTGTTTTGGCCGTGTTTAGTTAACCCCAACTATCTCAAACTTCTAACTTTCCATCACATCACATCCAAAACTTTTCTACACACATAAACTTCCAACTTTTTTTTTCCAAACTTTCAACTTTCCCCAAACTTTCAACTTTTTTCAGGAACTAAACACAGCCTTTATATATCAGATGAATCACAGGGAATATGTAAGCTAGCCGGACATTACATATATAATTAGTAAAATTTGCTACAAAACACTCAAAAAATATATAATTAGCTGTGGGACATAAAAAAAAAGTGAATTGGCCCGAAAACACTTTAAAAGTGTGGTAATTTGCTGCAAGACACTGGACACATTAAATTGAGAAACCATACAAAATTACCGTCTTGCTCTTCTTCTTCTCCCAATCCTCCATCGATTCCCCCAATCCATCCCCGATCGGCTGACCCAAATCCCCGCCACCCCATCGATGGACGGCGGCTGCTGTGGAGCCTAGAGCCGGCGCCGCACGCGGGAGGGCTGGCGGAGGCTAGGAGGGGTGCGGCCGTCGGGTTCCTGGGTGGCGGCACGGTTGGTGGCAAGCTAGTAGGCAATGGCAAGCCGGCCAGGGGTGCATGGCGCAATAGCAGTGCAGGTGCAGCGGCAACTTAGCAAGCAGCAAGCCAAGCAAAAGCAGCCATCACTCCATCAGCAGAAAATGGATAGTTCCTACATGTGAATATTTGCTATTTGCTATTTCTTCTCTCTGTGATGAAGAGAATTAAATTAATATATTTCTAATTCTGATACGATCCTGAACGGTTTTGTTTCGTTAAAACCTGTAATTTGTGTATGGATTCAACAATACTGTTTACATATTAAATCGAATTAATGTGTTGATTTAAATCCAAGGGATGTTTAATGTTTTAGCACGAAATTAACAATATGGATTATATATATGTTTTAATCTGCAGGTGTAAGCGCCAACGCCTTGGATAGCAGCGAAAGATTACGGTGACGCCGTGCGATGTTAATGCTTTGGAACAGTACACTGCTGCAGTCCATTCCATCCAGAAATTGGCTACTTTCCGACAAAGTTGCAATGCATCAAAGAGTGCTGCAGAAAAGCCAAGGGCCTCACGTGTCCTTAGGGCAATAACTATGCAAGGCACGTATAGCATGTGTCTTTAGGATCTGTCTTGTTGCCAACTCCTAATTGGTGTAGCGATCTCGGGCACCTAATTTAAACACGTGTAAAACAAAAGCATCCGTGATTTCATTGAATCGCCGTATATAATCCCTTAAAGATTCATCTGGATTCTGAGTTAATGCGTGGAGGTCGTCCTCGACTGCATGATGTTTGTATGTCCCTTGAAAGCTGGCAACGAAATACTGCCACATATCTCCCTAGGAAGAGATTGAGTTGGTCGGGAGATGAACAAGCCACGAACGAGCGGATCCTTTCAATGCAACTGGTATACAGTTTGTGAGCGCGTTGTTGTCTGCTCCGGTGACATAGAGAACTGTGGAATATACGTGTAAGAACTCCTCTGGGTCAGTGCTTCAATCGTATTTCTCTACGGCCCATGGGCGGAACTTCTCAGGTCACCTTACTTCTCGTAAAGTTGGATTGAGCGCTTTGCATCCCCCTCTAGGTACGAGAGGTGATCGGTGTCCCCGTGATCTTCGAGAACCGCTTGTCGATGATGATGAAGATGACGAGGGATCACTGGGATCTAGAGTACGACCTCTGGAACTGCTCCCCTGATCTCGATTTCTCCAAGGACCTGGGGATCGCGAATCTCGATGTCGTCTATCGTCGTCATGATGTTGTCAACCTCGACCGTTGTCGCCCTGACTCCGCCGACCTCTATTGTTCTCATCTTGGTGGCTTTGACGATCCAACTGGTCTCGGGCTTCGTTTTGGCGGTGTTCTTGATTTCCATCGTTGTTGCGTTGTTCCAAATCCACATCACAAATATTAAAGTTACTTATTCACACAAATCAAATACATCACAAATCCTAAAAAATTACACATAAATCAAATACATCCCAGATCCATACAATGAATCACAAATTTGTACATCTCAGTGAATCACAAATTATATAAAAAAACAAAAACAAAGCCATTGCCGCCGCTCGCCACGGCCACCGCCGGCCTTCGGCCGCCTGCCCGCCTCCGGCCGCGGCCCTGCCGCCTGCCACGGCTGCCGCCGCCCGCCGCATGAGACTGACGGTTGGTCCTCTAGGTTCAACAACTATAAAAGAGTTGGGGAGGCAGGGAGGAAAATTTTAAAAACCGTTTCACAAAGAAATGCTGAAGGGCGAGAGGAGACATTTTGCAAATAGGGTTTTTAGAAAACTTGTCCTTAGGGTTTGACCATTTAGCTCAACCTACAGTCAACCTGGCTATGATACCACTTTGTCATGCCCAGAAATTGAGCCCAAATTTCCAAACTGTTTTATGTATTAAATCCCTGTCTAGGACCAGCCAGGGTACACAAAACGATAAGTAATATACTGTTCCAAATGTAAATAAAGCGTAAATACTTACAGAAGAGGCACTTAGTCCTCACACCGAAAGGAAACGGCAGCAGCGGAAAAAAGGCGATACTAGCAGGGCTTCAGCTCCACTCCACAGGCAAAACTCAACTGGGGTCTGAGCCTTGATCCTCTAACTTTGTCTTCAGCTCAGAAGCACTACACTTCTAAAAAGGGGGAATAATAGTAAGGCTGAGTACAACCACCATACTCAGCAAGCCACACCAATGATGCAGACATGCAAGGGGATACAAGGACGGGTTTGTGGCTATTTGCATAAAGGTAGTTGTAAAACATTTTATTGGGAAAAACAGTAAAACAGTTGAATAATTAAGGTAATATTATATCTCTATTGATCAACGCTACACCACGTTGAACAGGCCCAACCAAACCACCTAAACTACACCAGTTCATTAACCAATTATTGAGTATGGGACTAATTAAGGTGAATCTGGTCGATCACCCATAACCACGGGTACGACTATTCGAATAGTTTTACTCTGGCCAGAGGTGCACAACTGTACCCACAAGACACAATCCACCGGCATGTCACCGCGTCATCATGCGCCCATGATGAACACGTCACCATGTCGAGTGATTGTGACATGACCCTCCATATAACCCCCTCTGACCAATCGCACCGCACCTCAGGTTTCACCCCCGCCACCAGCAGGCAACGGGTAGCCCCCCCTCGTGCCATGGTGAATCCGCAAGCCGATCAACCAAACACCCCGGCCGACCCAACTCCATCATGCTCACCCTAGCCTGGGAACGTCAGCCAGAGGAAAGCTATACTTCAAGTCAAGCAGTTACCCATTCCCGCTTGTGGAAAGTGCTATGTCTTCCAGGGTTTCCTGCGAACCGGTCCTTAATTACCATGGGTGCGACCAGCAAAACCATGCACCCACAGCCCACCATTCAGTCATATTTTAGTTGGATAATTACAACCAATGAACATGGCCGGATGTCTCGAGCACGCAGCTTGTTCTGATACTAAAGTGTCTAATACTGCAATTATCCCATCGACTGAGCTAGTGGTAATTAAGCATGGCTAAGCATATAGTTCTAGCTAGGTCACATAAGTAACACGAGCTAGTCGAATTATCACCCAAGTTTAACAAAGAACGGATATCAAGTAAACATGGCACAAGCGAGCAGATAGGTAATACTCGGATCCCATGTAATTAGCAAAACATGCATATTTATTTGCAAATGTTAAAGCATTTATAAAATAGGCTCAATATGCTCAAGGGGAATGTGTGACTTGCCTTGCTTATTCACTTTGATCTTCCGAACTCTTTTCCTCGCAACCGCGGACTTCCGAACGACAGATTCTACACGCTGGCACGCAAAACGAGGAAAAACCCTAATAAAAACCAAGCAAACAGTACATAAAAAGTAAACAAACATGTATATATCAATTTTAGATGAATTTTGCAAGTTGAATGGCCCAATTTGGAGTTCGAATGAATTAGATATGAATTTTAGAAGTTTTTAGCAATTTAATTTATTTTCTAGAACTATTATTGATTTATTGCGCAATTATTAATTATTTTTCCAAAGGAAAAGGGACACGTTGACGTCAGCAAGGGGCCGGATGGCGCCAACACCCAGGCCCCACACTTCAGCGGGTCAAGGGGAGGGCACACGGTGGACACGGTCCACCGTGACCAGGGTGGCACCATGGACCGAGACCACGGGAGTGATCCACGGGCGGCCACGGGCAGAGCAGCCAGGGCACGGGCGCGGCCGAGACCGGCCCGGTCGAGCGGCGGTGATCGGCGGCGGCGGCCTAGCCGAACGGCCACCAGCGGCGGCGGGGCGGCATAGGGCGGCCGGTGAAGAGGAGATAGAGGGAGAGAGAGAGAGAGAGGTGCGGGGATGGTTTTTATAGGCTCGGGAGGCGAGATAGTGGCCGGGAGGGGCGGATTCGGGGCGGCAACTGGTTGGAAGTAGGGCGTCGACGTGGAGGAAATGGCGGCCGGATTTCGCGAGGAAAGTGGGGGAAACTGAAGCGGGGGGAAGAGGTGGGCGGCGACCGCATCGTGTGCGCGCGCGGGAGTGACATGGGAACGGGAGGAGCAGCGATGTGGAGCGGATTCGGCGGCCATGGCGGTTGGAGCCGAAGGTTAGGGAAGGAACTGACCTGTGGTCCCGACTGTCGGTGGCTTGGGAGAGAGGAGGGAGCCAAGGGGAGGTGAAACGGACTTGTGGGGAAGGGGGAGCGAGCTGGGCCGAGCGGCCCGAGAAAGGAAGGGAAGAGGGCTGCCGTGGGGAGGAGAAAGTAGGAAGGAGGGCGGAATTCAGCCGAGCCCAAAAGGAGGGAGGACTTGGGCCAAAAATGGCCCAAGGCAAAGGAGGAGGATTTTAATTTGTTTTTCTTTTTATTTAATTGATTAAATGAACTTTGTGACTTTAAAATTACTTCTCGAGCTCCAAAAATTCATGGAAAAACCCGGAGAGTATATTAGGGCACAAAGAATATTAAAAATTATTCTTGGCCAATGATTTTTAAAGGAAATTTTTAATTTCCTCAATAATTTCACTTGATTAAATTGCTTTAATTTTTATTTAATTTATGGGAAATGTATTATTTAATGATTTTTAATCCTGACCGAAAATCGGGGCGTTACTTTACCAACCGGGACTAAAGTGGTGATCTTTAGTCCTGATTGGTGACACCAACCGGGACTAAAGATCCTCGGCCCCTGACGTACATCTGACAGGGGATGAATCGGGACTAAAGATCACTAAGATGATATTTAGTCCCGGTTGGTAACAATGATGGTAGGGTTTTCAACCGGGACTTAAAGATCATTTTTAGTTCTGGTTCTTTTTGGAACCGGGACTAATTGTGGTTTTGGGTCGACCCAGCAAATATCATTTCTCCACCAGTGTAAAGTTTAATCATAGGTTTTGCCGGAAGTCTAACACTGTAGATCCGCTCCTGATGGACTTTGTCTGGTCTTAAACATATATTTTTCATAGCGCATGGCATAGTTGATATATTACAACCTTTGCAGGTGGTAAAAACTAATTAGTTAGCGAAGAGAGATAAAAAAAGAAACAAACCGTAAACAGGGCTAATAGATGTGATGCTTCAAAAAAAATAATTAAATACCATTAAAAACTTACTAAATACGGACGAGATAGATTTTTCCCTCGCTTACTATACCTCTAGCACAGAAGCCACGCACCGGTGGAGAAAGCCTTTTTACTTTCAGTTGGTAATCCCTGATAGTCCCGGTTTTTCAACCGAGAGTATGAATCCGGGACTAAAGATCGCTATCTTTAGTCTCGGTTCAAATACCTGGGACTAAATATCGATCTTTACTCCCGGTTGGTGTCACCAACCGGGACTAAAGACCTCTCTTTAGTCCCGGTTGGTGACACCAACCGGTACTAAAGAGAGGTTAGCGGCAATCCAAATGATCCTTTTTTTATTGTTTCTTTTGCCAAAGTTAATTCCTATATTTTCTCCCGAATCTAGTGCCATGTATATCCCCAAATCCCCAATTGAAAGTAACATCCCAAATCTTAAGTTACTTATACACACAAATCAAATACATCACAAATCCTAAAAAGATACAAGCAAATCAAATACATCACAAATCCTAAAAGATACACCGAAATCAAATACATCACAGATTCATCTCATATCCATACAATGAATCACAAAATTATACATCTCAATCAATCACAAATTACCAAAAAAAAGCCGGCCAGTAGACGAGAGGGCACGTCCGCCGCCGCGTGCGACACCTTCGGCCGCCTGCCATGGCTGCAGCCAGGCGCGGCCCCGCCGCCGCCTGCCATGGCCGCCGCTGGGCACGGCCCTCCCGGTCGCCGGCCGGATGGGAGGGGAAGGGAGGAGGAAGGGGAGGAGGAGAGATCTGTGGATTGAGGATAAGTGTGAGGAAGGGGAAGGGATCTGTGTGGATAAGGAAGAGAGATTATATACTACGCATTAAATTTTAATCTCGGTTGGTAATACTAACCGGGACTAAAGATCAATATGATCTTTAGTCCCGGTCCCAGTTGGTAATTGATCTTTAGTCCCGGTTAGTATTAACAACCGGGACTAAAAGTCATCTTTAGTCCCGGTTCTTCCTCTGTCAATAGGATGTGACTAAAGATCATTAAATGGCTGTGAGGTTTTTAACCGGGACTAAAGATGATTTTTAGTCCTGGTTTTTTTTGGAACCGGGGCTAGTGTGGTTTTGGGCCGAATAACCAAAGATAATTTCTCCACATGCAGGAGGAAAAGGAGAGGGACAATATGCACTGGCATACGGTTGGTTCTTTTCATTCTCTCTCCGTCTGTGCTCCTCTGAAAGTAATCTCTCTAGGCCAAGGAAAAAAATTCTATGCGGCAGCGCCGCACCAAGCTTCTCGTGCGGCACCGCGCGAACTGCCGACGCGTGTCCATCTGCCGCCCGCGAGCCATGTCTATCGCAATTTTCGTTGGAGCCGAGCCGATGCCTTTCGCGACGAGTCCAAGCCGCAGGCCCCCACCGCGAAGTCGAATCGTCGCTCTCATCTGCTATGGCGATGACGGTGGCGGCGGCTGCTGCTGCTTCTGAAACGGCGGCGGCGCACTGTAAGGGTTCCCCTTGCTGCTCTCCTCGGACTTGAGTCCCCCCTACAGCGGGCGATGGCGCGTCGGCGCAAGGCCGCGAGGCGGCAGCCGATAGGCAGGTGGACAGCGGAGCGTCAGTGCGGCTGCACGAGCCGCGAGTAGCAGGCCGGCGGCAGCGTGGCACCTCGGGAGCACGTGAGTAGGAGCAGCAGTGCACCAGGAGTTCGGCGGCGGCGCGGGAGCGCGCTGCGCGCGAGCGGGAGCAGCCGAGCAGCAGCAGCAGTAGCAGAAGCAGCAGCGCCGCAGGAGTGAGCAGGTCTGCAGGTTGAAAATATGCAACTCGATTCTGATTGCTTGATTGAAAATTTGGAATGATTCAATGCATTAGCATAGTTTTCTCCCATGTACAGATTTGTCCTCATGAAGTTGTGATGTATTTTGCATAATTCTTAAAATTACAATGTACTGTTGAGGCGATATTGAAGGTTGATTCCTGACTTCTCTTTGCAGTGTGTTTTATTGGAATTGGATGTAAAATTAGTGTTTCTTAATAATCTAGCACAACTGGAAATTGCAGAAGGTTTCTGTCGACATAACCATATTACTCACTATCTGAACCTTCTGCAAATATTTTGTCCACTTGGGAGATGGAGCTATTTCTGAATATTTGTTGTTTCACTAAAGCTCTTCAAAATTGCAGTGCTAATTCACTGAATATTACTGCGAACAGTGACTTACTACACATTTGTTATCTTTCCAGGAAAAGAGAAATGGAAGCTAGCAGCGCCAACTGAGGAGCTGGAGACTCTGTCTGTCCAGTGTCCACTGCAGATAAGGAACCTGAAGTGCATATGGCCAATATAGCTAAATTAGCTTGTACTACTCCTGAAGGGCATTGTTTTGGTTGTCTTTTTCTTCTAAAATCTGGACCAGATGGTCTTGCATGCTGTGAATATATGGTGTTGTAAACAGTTGTCAATAAGCACATTGTAATTTCTACTTAGCAGATTGGGTACAGTGATCTCATATGAATACATATTTTCGGATTGATACTTCACCTTTTAATATGTCTCCAACACATCCATTAGAACTTTGAGAAACCTCATAAGTTTTGGTGTGTATTTTGCTCAGTGAATTATCTGCTTCTAGGTCCAACTTGTCTATAGCTTTTTCCATATCATCAAGAAGTTCTTTTGATACTGAGCACTTCAATGCAACAGATGTCGCCTTCCGAGAGATACGCGCTGCATGTGTTCTCAAAGTTTCATTGTCACTTATTTGTTCCTTCTCGAAATAAAAACCTCTTTTTGCATATTTTGTCCATCTATTTAGTATATACTGAGTTGGCAAGATGAAAACCTCATTGATATTAAAGACTCGGAGAGCATGCTTGCACAACATACCTGTCAAACATGTAGAAATACTTTAAGCAGAATATATTGTGAACTAGAGTGCAAGTGAAAAATGCTTCTACATACCAATGCATTCATACATGTGACAAGAACATGTTATTGTTTTGTCCTCGGAGTTGAAGACAACTATTGCTTCATCCTGAAATTCCATAGGCATCACCTTATAAGTCATGATTGACCCTTCAGATTTCAGGAATTTGCATGAGAAAGAAAACTGCTCTTTAAAGTGTTCCTCAAATTCTGAATAAAGCCTCCTTGTATACAACTCAGCTGCAGTCTTCAACATTGGTAAATCTCGAATATAAGTGACAGGGGTAGAGTGTCGTGATTTGTAGTCTGCATCCAACTCATTATCACGAAGACTCATTGCACACTTGTCGCATTCTTCTAGAAGTTCAGATAGGGAAAGCTTTCTACGAAATCTTTTCTTGAAAACATTGTTCATACCTTCACTCCTTTGAGTAGATGTCATATCAGCAGTAAAAGAATCACGAAAGACAGCAGCCCAATGAACCCACAACTTATATAGGTTCTGCAACCATGAGTTCTCCTCAAGCTTATAACTACTCAACAACTCATTCCATTTCTTGTCGAAGTATGCCTCAGACCTTTCTTCATAAACACAACTCTTAAAATCAGCAAGAAATTGAGGATGGTCAGCAATTACATGACTAAGATGTTTAGCAGCATTCTGATAAATGTGCCATATACAAAGACGGTGCCTTGTGTTTGGAAATACTATCCTTACTGCTGCTGCCATGGCAGCACATTGATCTGTGAAAATTGTGCTAGGATGCTTGCCTGACATTGCTGTTAGAAATGTGTTGAAAAGCCAAACAAATGATTCAATCGTTTCACTATATAACAGTGCAGCCCCAAAAATAATTGTCTGCTTTTGATGATTGGTTCCAAGGAGAGGAGCAAAAGGCATTTCAAACTTGTTAGTCTGAAATGTGGTGTCAAATGACATAGCATCACCAAAGCATGCATAATCCATGATAGCTTGGCCATCTGCCCAAAAGAAATTAGCTATCCGACCATCCTCCTGATCTACTTGTATGGCATAAAAAAAGTAGGATCCTCTAACTGCTTGTTCTACAAATACTCCAGTAGCGTTTGTGCATCATTGGATGGCAAGTACTTCTTCCGCTCACGGCCAATCAAATTATTGCAATCCATCCGTGAGAATGGAACATTCTCAGCTCCTCCATACCATTGCTTGAAAAACTCATACACTTGGGCTGGTTGTATTTCAGCTTCTCGTATTTGACTGATTAGAAGTTTATCCGCCTCTATGATATTCCGTTGGGACCTCAACATGTGTTTCTTATTTGGACTAGCAAGATAGTGATTGTGCTCGAGGACAACCTTTTGCACTGTCCAAATTCCCTCACGACTTATACTGAATTGAACACGAGCATTGCAACACGTCCTTGTAGTAGCATTTTCTTTTGAAGTGACATGTGATGAGTGCTTTCCTCGTTCTCCTTGGTTACTGCAAACTCTATGCTTCTGGTATATAGTCTTGTCTGGTCTCAATCTTGTGGTGCTCTTTCTAATACTAAAACCAATTTTCCCGGCATATGAGTTGTACATATCATACGCATCATTTTCTGATTTGAAAGACATTCCAACTTGAGGTACTATTACAGATTGACCATTCATGTTATCCACCTATAGTATCACAAGAAAATTTTGAACGAATTACATATACCGATAATATATCAGATTGTTGTGAACAAGAAAGTTTGTTTGGAGCTATTTACCTCTGTTGGAGCTATTGTGGTTGCTGAACCTATCGAAGCATCTTCCACTGGCTCTGCTGAACCCATCGAAGCATCTTCCATTGGCTGGATGGTAGGAATTGAGGATGAAGGAAGGACAATTTCATCAGCGGAACACGGCTCCAACATTGAGATTTCGACGATGCCATCTGACTCCGGTGTTAGGGTTGATCGCAGCACGGGATGCGATGAGGTCCCGCCGCCTATGGCCGGCTGCACGGTAGGGTCATCCATACTCTGAGCAGACATGGCTTGATCGTCGGGGCAGCAGGCAAGGAAACACACACTAGATCGATCGATTGTTGTGAACAAGAAAGAAGGAAGATCATAGGTCGCTCTGATGAAATAAGCGATGGGCGCACGAAGCGGCAGATGAGAGCGACGATTCGACTTCGCGGTGTGGGCCTGCGGCTTGGACTCGTCGCGAAAGGCATCGGCTCGGCTCCAACGAAAATTGCGATAAACGTGGCTCGCGGGCGGCAGATGGACACGCGTCGGCAGTTCGCGCGGTGCCGCACGAGAAGCTTGGTGCGGCGCTGCCGCATAGAATTTTTTTCCCTAGGCCAACGTTGTATTCTCCTTGCTAGATCCACTCTCCTATATATTCATCTACAGTGCCCATTGGTTCCAGTGAGGAGAGAGTGTTTAGGGCGCAGTCAAGCTTGTCCTCTGTTCGAGTAAATTCTGTTGCAAATTTTTCCTTTTCTCTTTCATGTGCACATCGAAGAAGATGGTGGCGTTTGCCTCCTTCATCCCCAAGGTGTCTGGCAATGGATAAACACATGTTGGACCTTGCTCGCATCTATTGTCTAGCTGGCGACCATTGGGTTAGTCGCCGACGTCCTACTCTTCTATGTGTTCAGCTTGGAGTCCTGTAGATCCACATGGGCAGAGGTTACACCCGAGCGTTCAACTCTTCCTTAGCGAGGGCTTGTCTAGATTCGTAGCACTATATTATGTTCAACATAATTATAGATTGTATATTTTTTTATTGGTTGGAGAAGTATCTTTAATTTTAGACACCTAGAGTAAGAGGTGCCCATATAGCATGAAGTAGAAACGATTGACAAATTGATGTTATATTATGGATTGAGATAAACTCAATAGGGTAAATATTGAGATTATTAGCTTCTTATCATAGGTCCTGTTTAGATCCCACTCCAAAAATTTTTACCCTGTCACATCGAACGTTTGAACACCTGAATGAAGTATTAAATATAGACTTAAAAATAACTAATTATTGCACAGATTATGATTAATTTGCGAGACAAATATTTTAAGTTTAATTGCTCCATGATTTGACAATGTGGTGCTACAATACACATTAGCTAATCACGGATTAATTAGGCTTAACAAATTTATCTCGCGGTTTACTCACGGATTCTGTAATTCATTTTTTATTAGTGCCCGAACACTCCATGAGACACCCTATATAATATCTGATGTGACACAGTAAAACTTCACACCCTAAATCTAAACACCCCGTAGAAAGCTTAAGCGAGAATTATCGTTTACGTGTCAATCATTGTCATGTGATTTGCCACATTCATTTGTCTGGTTCGTGGGGCAAATCCACAAGTGAACATTGATCTTGTTTAAATATATGTTGTGTGGAGATTAGAATATCAGAACTTCAGACACAGACCAGAATATTAGAACAGCCCAGAATATCAGAACAACCCATATATATAACACATTATTATTAGTAGGGAGGTTTGTCCTAGGATTCCGATTTATTTAGCAGTGTCTCGGCTTAAATTTTACATATATAGTTCATAGACAGCTCATGTCGGTTTTCTAGGCTGATGGGAGGCTGGAGAGCCTGATAAATGGCAGTATAGTTTGCAATCTTTCTCTGTCTGGAAGCATGTGCCATTGCAGCAGTAACACTAGGTTCACATGGTCCTATAAGTTGTCTTCCGCATGGAAGTATGACCGGCCCATGCCCTTGGCCTGTAAAGAAAGAAATTGTCAAATCAGAATGAGACACACAAATGTATATTAAAATTAGCATACACACACAAGTTCAAATAGAGTCTGAACTAGTTAGCAAACAAGTTTATCCTCATACCCAAAATTAAAGTTTCAAAAATAAAGTCACACTCCTTTAAAATTTGTATATACACCTCGAGGCCTGGACACCATGATGCACCAGTTAAATTTTCTATATATCATAGTATGTTACTACCTCCGTTTCACAATGTAAGTCATTCTAGCATTTCTTATATTCATAATAATGTTAATGAATCTAGACATATATATCTATTTAGATTCATTAATCAATATGAATATGAGAGATGATAGAATAACTTACGTTGTGAAACAGAGGAAGTAAGATTATGTGGTTAGGTACGTCACAGTTCAAGGAGCACGCAAAAAAAAAAAAAGATGGGAACTACCTACAAACTAGCTGTGAACAAACAAATGAAGCATGCGTTACCAAATCTACGAATACCCAAAAAATAAAAAGAGAGAGTATATATATTTGCTTACTCTGAGTGAATCCAAGAAGAGCCAGCAGAAGCACTAGTGCAAGGCACGCATGTTTCAGGAAGCTCGCCATTAGGCTCTTTGCAATTGCAATCTTAGAGAAAATACTACTGACTATTTAGTGACTACTCGATGCGGATGCTGATGCTGAGCTGATCCTCTTGTCTATATACTTCCTCCGTATCAGGATGTAAGACTTTACAGTATTATCAATATTCATATAAATGTTAATGAATCTATACATATATATTTGTCTAAATTCATTAACATCTATATGAATATAGATAATGCTAAAAAGTCTTATAATATAAAACGGATATGTATAGGCCGCCCAACATTATATTTGTCAAGGTTTAATTACGGATATATATGTGGAATACATTTGTAGAAGGGGAATTAACTATATGTTGATAAAGGATGACCGATTTTTCAGCAATTCACATATATGGAAAGTAACTATGCGCTGACAAAGATGACCTATTCTTCAGCAATTCACATATATACACGGGATGACGGGAAGTGATTATTTTCAGGCCGGCGTTCTAGTGTGATTTGTATGGTGGATAATTTGATAACTTTTGGATTTTCCTTCTATTTTTCCAAATTTACTATTTAGCCCATTCCAAAAACTTATTTTATAAACATACCTCTGAAAAAAAAATTAAATTTATTGTAACAATGCATCTCTGGCTCGGCTCCAAGGCACCGAGGACCACACGGGCACACTAACACAACGGCACTGTAGTTTGTTTGGTCGAACCGTTTTTCAGGATTTGGGCATTCGGCTAATTGTTTTTTAAAATCTTGTTTTTTTTTGCGAGGGTTTTTCTAAATCTTGTTAGGTGGATATTTTTTTTGACTTTGCAACAAGAATAAAACACATTCAGAAACTTTCTTTTTGACCCACTTAAATATAAGCTTGACCGGACTTGTAATGCATATATTCAACAATAAATTCGATATTTTAGTTATATCCACATTGTGAAAAAAACACTTTATCGAAGAAATAAAACCTCTGTAAAAAATAGTTTCTATTAATTTTTAGTGACATGGTAGTACACAATGCATACCATTATATATCCGTACCATACGGGCACACCAACACAACAAGTGTGTCACCTTAACATATGCTCACTGAAATAAAAGCTCACACCAAATCTCTAACACATATATGTATGCGTGCGTGGATAATTTGTGGGCTTGGTATATAAATTCATATACAATCACACACATGCATATGTGTGGCCATTAGGATTTAAATCGAGTGGAATTGTCCTTTTTTTGGCATTATTCTTATTTTTTATTTGAATAAATAAATCTTTTATGAGATTACAATCAAGAGGGACAACCATTTGAGCAAAGTGTAAGAACAAAACCTAACAGGAACAGAGGATAAATAGGCTTATCCATCTACGAATTCTAGATGTTTAATAAACCTTTGTCAATGAAAATACAATGGTAAGAACAAATAGATAGAAAAATTTAACAAAATAAAGACTTATGTTGGAATATCACGACATAAATTCAGTAAAAAATAGCCTTAAGAAAGAGGCAGATTATTTATAAATAGTTAGACAATAATACACCAATATATAGAGATGCGCTAAAACATATGCTGTATGCGTAATAACTACGACGCAGCCCATACATAGTATTTTTTTACTACATGCTATATGTTTCTCAAACACCTGATATTTAAAATTTTACTAGTAGGCTTAATAGGAGGATTTGTGATGATTTCACTCTCTAAAAGAATTACTAACATTGGACGCGTTTTAACTATTGCGTGTCATGGGCATAATATAGTATGTCTATATATATTTAATTACTTATTAGGTCTAGACTTTGATATTATCCGATAAGAACAAAAATAAAGACTCCTAACCGATTGTGATATTGGCAATTATCAAATAAAACATAATGCAAAATATATGCCAGCAGGATAGTTTATATAGTAGTATTTCACAAAATGTACTAGTTGTATGGAAGATAAAACCTATATTTAATACCCATTGGTAATCCTTTTGCTGGCTCAACCCATTCATAAATGTTTCCTAGAATATTCTCGTAGGATAACATAGTATTTATTAGTATCCTACAAGCAAGTTTAATGGCTCCAAAAATAACACACCAGTATACTAGAGATAGTGCATACAATATGCTATCTGTACACAGTTCTCTATAACTGTGTACCTAGTAATTCTCCACGTTCGGATACATCATAGAGCTATAGCGGAACCACGCTGGCAGACTAGTAGGGGTCGGTGCCCGAAGTAATAGATAGGAAATTACCTTTGCTTAGCGTAGATAATTAAAATAGATAGAAAGTCCTCTCTAGTCTGCCTGCCTACCATCAGCTGTTGTCCTTGGATAGTCTTAGCCTTAGATAGATTACACACGTTCCTTGAGTTCGATATCCTTTTAGGGTCACCCGAAGGTGAAGTGCTACAGCGGTATTCCGTGTGCTTGCGGATTTATCTGTGGTCGTAAGAAATACCAACAAGCATTTCTGGCACCGTAGTCGGGGAACGATTGCTAATTTATCCGAGTCTAGATCATCCTTGTATCTTTATTTTTATGTCTTCTTCTTTTATTCCTTGATGGAGCAACCCACAATTCAAAATCTTTTTGCTCCTCGGGCTGACCTTTGTGAGCCGTCCTATTCTTCAAAACCAAACCTTTCGGATGGCTACGAAATCAGTCCTGGCTTTATAGCCATGTAGCCACGGTTCGAGAGCAAACCTTCTCTGGTGGTATTAGTGAAACCCATACCTCCATCTTCGGGACTTTGAGCTAGTGTGTTCATGCCTATCCATCGTAGGCATGACACATGAAACTCTAAAGTGGAAGTTGTTTCCTTTTTCTCTTAGAGAAGAAGCTCTAAAGTGGAAGTTGTTTCCTTTTTCTCTTAGAGAAGAAGCTTAAGTGCAAGTTCTGCCTTACTTTCTTTCCATTAATCCGTATAATCAATCTTCAATTAAACATCCTTTCTTTCCGATAGAACGAGAAGGAATCTCTCGGTGCAACCTAGGCCAGGTTCTCGCTGTTAATATATGCAATCTGGTCCAGACTTGTCTTTACCCGACCATGTGTTGCTACAACATTTCAGTACGGGTTAGACAAGGAGTCTGCTACAAATCTCGATATTTCCGCGGGAGGATCATTCGCATACAAGACAACCGCCGAAGGAAGAGAACTCTTAGATCTGATATTAGAGAACGATTCTTTCGGCCGAAGCGAAGCCGTCCCAGAGGTCGAGATTATCCATGAGGAACCTCTGCATGTGGAGTCGGAACCCGACTCAACTGCCGAATCCTCATCCCAGTCATAGGAGCCGGAGGAATAAGAAATTCATCCTCCGGAAATTCCATTCGAATTCGAGGAGGATCTTTTCGAAGATTGTGGGAACACCTCGAATTATTCCTGTGAGAAGAGACCACCGACCAATGTCAATTCTAATGAACCTCTCGATAAAGTTATGCTTAAAGAGATGGTGAAGAAGTTGACCACCATCATGAGTAACAAATGGTTGAGGGAAGGAGAGCTCTCATATGAAGCAACTCAGATCCATTGCCCCTCCTCAACCGTTACGTATCTCATTGGATATAATTTGGTTCGTGCTCTCTATAATCCCTCTGTTGGTGCCAATGTTATGTCTGCAACCTTGATTGCTTAGGGGATAGACCGTTGGAACCAACCGTCAAAACCTTCCGAATTTCCACAAACTCTACTACCGAAGGTTTAGGGATTATCTCTAGAGTGCCCATACGGCACAACAGCGTTGAGGTCATCCTAGATTTTCATGTGTTCAATATCTCTGATTTCGACATACTCATAGGCCATCCCATAGAGAAACTCTTAGATGTACCCGAAACCGGTGTCCTCGACCTAAAAGTAGGAAGAAACGGCACCTCTGTCTCTGTGTTGCTATCAACCAATTCTTTGACGGAACCTCTTCCTATTCTCGAGTCAATTGAGGAAGTGATGGCCATTTCTCCATTCGAGCCCCTAGACTCTAATCTCGATGAATCCATCGAAGAATTCAATGAATGGGATGATGAATATGAAGAAACAATTGATCTGCCAAAAATGGATCAGCCTTCACGAGCCCCAATAGAGCTAAAGCCCTTGCCTACAGGCCTACGCTATGCATTTCTGAACGGTGATACGGAGCCCTAGTCATTTTAAGTGACAAACTCTCTAAGAAGGAGACAGCCCGACTTATCACCGTTTTAGAAAAGCATCGTGCTGCCTTTTGCTATTCCCTCCCAGACTTAAAAGGCATCAGTCCGACCCTTTGTACTCGTCGCATTCCCATAGACCCGTCTTGCACACCATCTAGGGAACCTCAGAGGAGGTTAAATAATGCAATGAGGGAGGTCGTTGTTGGTATTTCTTAACGACATTACTAGAAATATAATTCCCAGCAATAGCACAGAAATACTCCTGATATATTGTGGTTACAGAGTTTATCCGCAAGCGCACAGATATACCATTGTAGCATTTCATCCGAGAGTATTCCAAGGGTATCGTATTTGATTAATCCCATGGGAATACTATAGTAGAGAGAACCGTACTAATAATTTATATGTTACTTGTAATAATTATAGTATAAGCAGGGGTTAATATAATTCATAGGGTAGAATGGCACAAAAGCATAAGTCTACTCATTCTCATATTAAAATATTTTTGCACGTGGTCAGAACCTGTCACGCCCGGAATTTCTATCCAAAATTCCAAACGCTTACATGTGTGTTAAATCCTCGTCTAGAAATCAGCCGAGGCACAATAACAAATTGATAATAGAGTACGAATAAACAACTAATTAACATTCACAAATAATAAATTATTACAGAGGTAGATAGTTCCTCTCAAAGAATAAAATTCTACGCAGCGGAAAAAATAAAACAAACTACGGAACAGCTATGGCGAATCCACTCCACAGGCAACTTAACCCGGACTAAGCCTAGTCCTCCAGATCATCACCTTCACTGAAGTATTCCTCCTCTGATGAATGAATATTGCAAGAATGAGCATATGACATACTCAACAAGCCACACAGCAAATATGCAAGTGCACAGGATAACAAAGGACGGCATAATAAAGTTCATTTGCATAAACAACATTTAATAAATATTTAAGAGAATAGTAAAACAGTTGAATAATTAATCAGTATTAGATAAACACTACACAACACACCCGTGTTGCATAGGCCCAACCTCATCTGAACAACCAACCCCGGTTGTACAAACCAAACCTCCATACCAGGAATATACCACTCCAAACCAGGAGTCAAATAAATCATCATTAATGAATAGTGTGAGACTAATCACGAAAAACATTGTTAAACTCACCCATAACCACGGGCACGGCTATTCGAATAGTTTTACTCTGATCAGAGGTGTACCACTGTACCCACAAGACACAACTCCACAACATGTCACCATGCGCCTCAGTACCACCACGGTACCTTGGAAAGGAACTGTGACAATACCCCTCGCACAACACAACTCACCACAGTGCACCGTTCCTGGATCATAATCTCCCCCTCAAAACCAGAGGCAATGGACTCCCCAGCGACCCCCACGGACTTCTCGCCGCTTCACAGTCTGACACACCATAATGAATCATGCTATACAAAAGATAAAGCCGTTGCCCACGCTGGCTTGTGGTTGGCACGGTAAATGTTTCACAATAGTAGCTCGCGAACCGGTCCTTAATTGTCATGAGCACAACCATCAAAACCCTATGCTCACAACTGTCACGCCCAGAAATTCACTAGTAATTTCCGAACTTATTTGTGCATTAAATCCTCGTCCAGGAATCAGCCAAGGTACACAAACTGACAATTTAATATACAGATTCATCATAATAATAACGTTACATACTTACAAAAGAAAAGAAAAACAGCAGTGGAATTACGGTCTAGCGAAGCTCCTGCTCCACTCCCATAGGCAGCTCAACTGGGGTATAAGCCAAACGTCTTCTCCTTCGCAACTTGTCTTCAACTGAGATTTGATTGATTATTGCAAGGTGAGCATATGACATACTCAGCAAGCCACACAGCAAATATGCAAGTGCACAAAGATACCAAAGGATGGCATAACATAGGGCTCATTTGCAAAAGCAGCATTTAGCAAACATTTGAGAATTGTAAAACAGTAGAGTAATTAATCATCAATATTAATCAACACTGAACAGCACATCCATGATGCTCAGGCCCAACCATCCTGAACAACCATACCCGGCTGCACAGATCTATCTCCAAACCAGGAATGTACAATTCCAAACCAGGAGCTAAATTAATTACCATCAATTACCACATTATTATTAATGAGTAGTGTGGGACTAATCACGAAAGACATTGTTCGACCCGCCCATAACCGCGGGCACGGCTATTCGAATAGTTTTACTCTGGCCAGAGGTGTACCACTGTACCCACAAGACACAACCCACCAGCATGTTACCGTGCCCGGCCAGACACGTCACCATGTTGTGTGATTGTGACAAGACCCCTCGCATAACTTAACCCAAAGCAGTGCACCGTTCCTGGATCATAGTCACCCCCTCAAAAACCAGAGGCATGGACTTCCCAGCGACCCCCATGGGCTTATCTCCGCCACTTCTCAGTCTGGTGCTCCGCAATGAGCCTTGTTATACAAAGTGTCCAGCCGTTGCCCATTCTGGCTTGTGGCTGGCACGATTAATGTTTCACAACCGAAACTCGTGAACCGGTCCTTAATTGTCATGAGCACGACCATCAAAACCATATGCTCACAACCCACCATTATCAAGTTTTAGTTGGCACATTAATTAATTAACCAATCACGATTGACCATCGTGAGCTATCATTAAGCCATCATTAAATAATAGTGAATCATACGTTATCCCATTTATATGAGCTAATGTCTCTAAGCATGGCTAAGCAATTATGTATAACATCTAGCTGAACCAATATATAAAGCTCAACTAGTCAAATTATCATAACCCAAGGTATCAAGGAATAGAGTAATCAATGCAAACAGGCCATAACAAAGGAATAAGTTCACACCACCCGGTGACATTTGAAAATAAATGCACAGTTGAAATAAATAGAGAATTTAAATATAGGATCAACATGCTCAAAGGAATTGTGTTTAGGATCTGTGTGACTTGCCTTGTAATAATGGGTCTTCAATTAATCTTCTTGAACACTTCCGGCGCACTCGCGAACCTTCGAAACGACGGAAACGACAAGCTAACACGCAAAACAAGGAAAAAGACTAATAAAAACCAAATAAACAATATATATATATATAAAGTAAACAAACACGTAGATCATAATTTTAGATGAATTATGAGACTTGAACGGCCTCATTCTGACTTCATATGAATTTATTACGAATTTTACAAGATTAAATCTAATTAAAGCCTATTTAAAAAGGATTAAATAAATTTAATTCAATTTATGGATAATTTTAATATGTAGATCTTTATTTTATACAACTTTTGCAACTGGAACCACATTAAACCGAGTTACAATGAATTAGTTATGAATTTTCAAAGATTAAATCGGATTAAATCCTTTATATAGATTTTAATTGAATTATGACGCAATAATGAATTATTTTTGAAAAGGAAAAGAGGATTATTGCGTCAGCGGCTGGGGTTCACGATGGACCGGGTGCACAGAGACGGTCTACGAAACCAACGGCCGAGATCTAATCTAAACCGATTGGACGGCCGAGATCGATCCAGTCCACCACGGGTCTACGGCTCACGAAGCGCTGACGTCGACGATGACGTCATCGCCGGCGGCGGCTCGGCACCTCAAGCTCAACGGCGAACGGCGGCGAGGTGGCGCAAATGGAAGGCACCAACGGGTAGAGGGCGACGCGGCGAACTCACCGAGCACTAGGACGATGACAAACGACGACGGATGACGACGGCGGCGAGGTTGAAGCGGCGGTGGTCTTCGGGTCGGCAGTGACGGCGGTGCTCCGGCAGGAAACAGCGGCAATGGAGGGGTGGACGAGGTTCTCCTCCTCGTCGCGATCCCGATGGTGGCGATGGCGACCGAAGACGGCGGCTGCAACGGCGGCGCGGCGCGGCTGGACCGACGACAACGACGGCGGCGGCTAGGGCTATGCAGAGGCGGCGCTAGAGAAGGCGGCAAGCTAGGGTGAAGGTAGCGGCGAATAGAGGAGGTCCCGGGGATCCTTTTATAGGGGCTAGGAGGCAGCAACGGAGGCCCACGGCGGCCGGCGGCGAGAAGGAAAGATTAGGGTTCGGGAGAGAGAGAGGAATCCGATTCGAGATCGAATCCGGCACTTTCCAAGCGATTTTAGCCGATGATTCCAAAAGAGAAAAGATAGAGGGGATCCCGGAGATTATTTCCCCTCAATCAATTCGGCCGGAGAAGGAAAGAGGCGACGGAATTGGAAGGGCGGCGGCGACGCGGCTCGGCTAGGGTTCGGCCGGGCGACGGCGCGAGGTAGACGACGGGCCTGACAGGTGGGCCCCACCTGTCAGCAGCTGAGAGAGAGGACGAAGGGCGCGGCGAACTAGGCCGGCTTGGGCCGGGCGCAAGCAGGCCGAGTAGAGGGAGAGAGAGAGACTTGGGCCGACTTTCGGCCCAAAGCCAAAAAGAGAGATTTAAAATCTTTTTCTATTTAAATTATTCATGAAATGATATTCCATTGATTAAAAATACTTCCTTGGCTCAAATAAATCCCAGAAAAATCTAGGAATTATAGAATCAAGAGAAGTATTTAACAAACTTTTATCTAGCCCACTTTTATATTGAGATTTAACAAATTAAAAAAATAGATCTTCTCTTTTAGGTTTTTAAGATTATTTCTAATAATTCCTTTTAAACAACAATTTATAACTTAAGGATTTTTAAGCAAGCAAAACATTTAACATAATTATAATTAGATCATTAATTGATTAATTCATTGATTAACTAATTACTGAAATATTCTTTGTATCATTTAAGAATTGAGCTCAGAAAAATCCGAGAAAATTTCAGAGAGTATACTTAATCATGGAGAATTTAATAAAAATTAAATCCAGCCATGCTTTATATTTAGGAAATTTTATTTCCCACATTTAACTTCACTTGTAAACTAATGAACATTTAATATAAATTCTATTAATAAATTATTAAACATTTTATAAATCCTGAAACGGAAAATCAGGCTGTGACAACAACCCACCTTAAACAGGTTTTAATTATTAATTAATTAACATAACACAATTAACCATCGTGAGCTACCATTAAATATAACCATAATTAATAATGTAATATGATTTATAATTTATCCCATTAATTAGCTAATGTTTCTAAGCATGGCTAAGCAAATATATATATAGCATCTAGCTGAACCAATTCAATATATAAGGTCCAAGATAATCAAATTATAACCCATAGGAAAATAAAGTCAAATTATAAGGTCCAAGATAATCATGATGTCATCACCGCCGGCATGACACGGGCGACGACCTCGCCGGCGATAGAGAGGTCGGCCGGGCTAACTAAGGCCATCTACGCGTAGAGGGCGACGACGCGAACTCACCGGTACTAGCAAACACGACGGACGACGACGAACGGCGGCCGGCGGCGAGCTCTAACAGCGGCGCAGCTCGGGTCGGCGGCAGCGACGGCGTTCCGGCGACCGGCGACGGCGGCGAAGGGGCGGCCGGGTTAGCTCTCCTCCGTGTTGCATAGCTCTTCTGACACGACTGGGCAACTCGCAACCTTTCTTTGATAATCTTCACTTTTTCTTCTGCCTCTCGCAATATGTCTGTCCCGAAAACTTGACGCTCACCGGTTTGATCCCAAAGGAGCGGCGTGCGACATTTCCGGCCATACAATGCTTCATATGGAGCCATTTGAAGACTAGCTTGATAACTGTTGTTATAAGAGAATTCAGCGTACGGCAGATTCTTATCCCAACTTCCACCAAAATCTAGAACACAGGCTCTCAACATGTCTTCTAAAATTTGGTTCACTCTTTCTGTCTGACCATCAGTTTGAGGGTGATACGCCGTACTGAAATTCAAACGAGTACCCATCTCTACTTGTAGTTTCTGCCAAAACTTCGAAGTAAACTGACTACCTCTGTCTGACACTATTTTCTTGGGAACACCATGTAAACATACCACTCTTGCCATATATAACTCTGCAAGCTTATTTCCCGTGTAGGTTGTTTTGACAGGTATGAAATGAACAACTTTAGTCAGCCTGTCGACCACTACCCAAATAGAATCATGTCCTACCGACGTTCTGGGTAGACCGGTGATAAAATCTATTCCTATTTCCTCCCATTTCCACTCTGGAATCTTCAACGGTTGCAACAGACCGGCTGGCTTCTGATGTTCCGCCTTGACTCGCTGACATACATCACATAGAGCCACATATTCTGCTATCTCTCGTCGCATGCTGGCCCACCAGAACTGTTGCTTAAGGTCTTGATACATTTTAGTGCTCCCGGGGTGAATGGAATACAAAGTTTCATGAGCTTCTTTCATGATAGTATCCTTCAACTCCTTATTATTAGGCACGCAAATTCTTTCTCCTAGCCACACAGTTCCTTGCTCATCTTCTATATAACCGATGGCTTTTCCTCTTCTCATGTTCTTTTTAATTTCTTGGATATCAGGATCATTCACTTGAGCTTCTCTGACTCGATCAAACAGAGTAGGTTGAGCTTCTAAAGTGGCAACAAAACCTTTGTTGACTATTCCCAAGTTCAACTTTTCAAATTCCTGGCATAACTCCTAAGGTAGATGTCGTCCTTCTGACATATTACAGTAGCTTTTCCTGCTGAGGGCATCTGCTACAACATTTGCTTTACCTGGGTGATAATGGATCTCCATATCATAATCCTTGATCAACTCTAACCATCTTCGCTGACGCATGTTCAAATCAGGTTGAGTGAAAATGTACTTCAAACTTTTATGATCTATATACATCTCCGTACGGTTACCAAAAAGATAATGACACCAAATCTTCAATGCATGAACCACAGCTGCCAACTCTAGGTCATGCGTTGGGTAGTTATTCTCATGAGGGCGTAACTGCCTAGATGCAAAGGCAACCACCTTCCCATCTTGCATCAAAACACAACCCAAACCAAATCAGGATGCATCACAGTACACTTGAAAACCTTTCCTTGGATCAGGCAAGACTAACATAGGCGCAGTCACTAGCCTTTTCTTCAGTTCTTGAAAACTTTGCTCACATTCTTCCGTCCACTTATACTTCACTTCCTTCTGAAGCAGACGAGTCATTGGTCTGGCGATCTTTGAGAAGTTCTCAATAAACCTGCGGTAGTACCCCGCAAGACCGAGGAAACTACGAATCTCTGAAACCGTCTTGGGTTGCTTCCAATTAGTACTGACTCCACATTACTTGGATCTACGGCCACTCCTCCAGCTGAGATGACATGACCAAGAAACTTCACTTCTGACAACCAAAATTCACATTTACTAAATTTGGCATAGAGCTAATGCTCACGTAGTTTCTCTAAAGCAAGACGAAGATGCTCTTCATGCTCTTCTTTTGTCTTGGAGTAAATAAGGATGTCGTCAATAAACACCATGACAAACTTATCCAGATATTCCATAAACACTTTGTTCATCAAGTTCATGAAAAAGGCCGGGGCATTAGTGAGTCCAAACGACATAACGGTACATTCGAACAAACCATACCGAGTTGTAAAGGCGGTCTTTGGTATATCCTCCTCACGGATTCGAAGTTGGTGATATCTGGAACGGAGATCTATCTTGGAGAAAATTGTGGCACCTTCCAGTTGATCAAACAAGTCATCAATTCTAGGTAGAGGATACTTATTCTTGATAGTGACCTCATTCAATGCTCGATAATCCACACACATTCTCTGAGTATGATCTTTCTTTTCCACGAAGATGACTGGTGCTCCCCACGGCGAAGTACTGGGTCTGATGTATCCTTTCTGTAGCAAATCATCCACCTGTCTCTTTACCTCTGCTAACTCATTAGCTGCCATTCTGTATGGTCTCTTATGGATAGGATTGGTTCTAGGTACTAAGTCTATCCGGAACTCTATGTCTCTCTTAGGTGGCATGCCTGGCAAATCCTCAGGGAACACATCTGGATAGTCTCGTACTATTGGGATCTCTTGCAAAGCAACTTGATTTAATGTCAAACCATGAGATTTAGGCGATGACACAAAGAAAGACACTGTTTCCCCATCGCTACTGGTTAAAGTCACCTTACGGTTGGCACAATCTATAACTCCTCTGTGACGGGATAACCAATCCATCCCTAAGATAACATCTAGATCTTTGGATTCTAGCAAGATAAGTGAGGATGGAAAAGGAATTTCTTCTATTTCTATAGTAACGAAAGGACAGTACTGCGTTGAGGATACTTGATTGCCTGGGGTATTAACTAGTAAAGGCCTCCCAAGACTAATAACTTCCATCCCATGATTGCTTGCAAAACTTTTAGACAAAAAGGAATGTGTAGCACCGGAATCAAAAAGCACAGATGCGGGTATAGAGTTAACAGGAAACGTACCCAAAACCACATCAGGTGCATTCTGGGCTTCTGCAGCTGCAACATGATTAACACGAGCCTTCGGTGCTGGAGCATTGGAGTTATTCTGGACCGGAGCATTCTTCACACGTCGAGGCTTTGGACACTTATAAGCATAATGTCCTGGATCACCACAATTGAAGCACACCCCTGGCTTGCTTCCCTTTTCCTTCCTGATGGGTTGATTCTGAGTTGGAGCTGCTACAGGACGAACGACCACATTTCGATTGTCGTTGCTGCGATTACCAGTGTTGTTGTTGTAGAACTGGCGTTGAGGGCAAGCAACTGACGAGGATCCTCCCAGTGGGTACGGTGCAGCTTGAGGTCCCAAAACAATACGCGGCCTCTGGCTACTACCCTGTTGAGCCTTGAATTGAGCAGCCCTACGCTTCTTCTGTTCCATCCTATTATACTTGTCTTCTTGGCGAATCGCCTTGTTCACCAACTGCTGGAAATCCTGGTAATCCGTAGACATCAATGCATAAGACAACTCATCATTCAGTCCCTCTAAAAACTTCTCCTGACGTTCTTCATCAGTGCGAACATCTTCTAGGGCATAACGAGCTAAACGATTAAAGTCATGGAGATACTCTGTGACAGAACGGGATCCCTGGTTGAGCGCTCTGAACTCTCTCTTCTTCAGGGCCACAACACCTGATGGTATATGTGTCTTCTTGAAAGCAGCAGTAACTCCCACCAAGTGATAGGCTCTCCCTCAGCTCTGTTTTGGCGAAAATGATCCCACCACTCAGCAGCAGGACCATGCAACTGATGCGAAGCAAAAGAAACCTTCTTCTGCTCGGTGCACTAAATCAAATCTAACTTCTTTTCAACAGCATGCAGCCAATCACCTGCCTCTACTGGGTTAGTGGTACTTGAGAAGGTAGGTGGTCTCACACGTAGAAAATCTGCCAACTTGTTCTGTGGAGGTGGTGGTTGATTGTGGTTGTTTGCCTGCTGGTTCTGCGCTTGCTGCACTAACAGATTAATCAACTGAGTTTGTTGGGCCAAAACTTGGGCAAGTGTGGGATCTCCTTCATTGTGACCACCTCCGCTTCCACTTCCACTTCCGGTGCGGGTGTTCACCATCTGAAGAAAAGCACGGGCAAGAGGAAAGAACGACAGAGAGATACCCTTAGAACGGAGAACTTTAATTAATTTAAATTCTATATTGCTCTTAACTGTGTATGATTACATTTAAATTGCATTAACACTATCTCACCAACTAACTTACTCTCTGACAAGCAAAAGACCTAAACTCATGTAGTTACATCCTACCAATGATGTAAGCAACATGCTAAAACCCACACACACACAAGCAAACTAAAGCAAACAAGCTAACACAGCAAACTACGGCCACGGTCTAACTAGGCAACTAATCCCGTCTTGCGTCAGAATGAAGAGATGGATCTTCTTCCTCTGGAGTAGCTGGCTCTCTTTCTTCTGGGTCTTCCTCTTCTTCCTCATCACTTAAGACATGCATGACAGGTTCAGCATGATCAGGCACAGCATCTCCCACCACACGAGTCTTCGAAGCTAACTGGAGACGAGGTGGTGGACAGGCTCTCTTCCTTGCAGTGAGGCGAAGCTTGGGTGCTGGCGGCGGTGCTTCTCCCTTGAGCTCAGCTAATTCCTTCTATAGATGGTACACCTTGCTCTCCAACTTGCAAATTCTACCTCGATTCCAGTTTTCCCTATCATGAGCTGCTTTCTCCCGCTCCACACCTACTGCATCCATGGCGCTAAGCATATGCACAGCATGCGTCAGAGTGGCACTATCTTTACCTTCAGGACAGTTGTAAGTTCCATAGTCTTGACCATGAGGCTTGTGTGGATGATACTGGAAAGCGGATGACTCTAACTCCACACCAAAACGATGACGTAGCTCTCCAATGGCCACCAAAGCTGCTTCTTGACAAGCATGGCTGTACTTTCTTCCCCCAGCTTCGAACTTTATCGACGGAAGGTCTTCACGATCACTAGCCAACGTCACGCGAACACGACACTTCTCCTCGTTGGGGTCATGGGGAATCTGGCGATACTCGGGAGCAACCTCATAGCCTACTTCAAATGCCATCAATCTCAGCTCCCTGACGAATCCTAGCACCTTGATCAAGTTTTTCGGTGAATGGGGCGGCATCTAAAGAAACATAGAAAGGAGGAATTAATGCATATTTTTAAGTTAGCTGCACAAACTAGACTCAATTGATTTGACCCAAAAAGGAAGAAAATAAAAGAAAAGAAACATACATAATTAAACACATATTTTTTTCTTTTTGAGTGGAAATTAAATCAACTTTGGACAGAGACAAATAGCTTTAGACAAAGGAATAAAATAAAACTAAAAATACTTAAGATCTACTATAAGCACGGTACAGTGTCACCATTAAGAGGGATGAGTAGTGCTAGTGCTATCTTGATTGAATCGATACCATAATAGATGTACAGTGCCGACTAATCCATGAAATTCAGAAAACTATTTAATACCCTGAACCGTAAAGGAAAAAGAAAAATTTAGAGAAGAACAGCTTTTTGTTTTTGAAAAGAAATAGAATTTAATAAATTTTGTGCATAACCTTACATGTGCTGACAACTTAATTAGTTTGTAAGAGAATAGAGAAGAGCAGTCCTATTTTTCAAAATATTTTGAAGGCCACTTAAGGTTTACCATTTGGCTTGTCCTAAGGTCAAGGTGGCTCTGATACCAACTTGTCACGCCCGGAATTTCTATCCAAAATTCCAAACGCTTACATGTGTGTTAAATCCTCGTCCAGGAATCAGCCGAGGCACACAATAACAAATTGATAATAGAGTACGAATAAACAACTAATTAACATTCGCAAATAATAAATTATTACAGAGGTAGATAGTTTCTCTCAAAGAATAAAATTCTACGCAGCAGAAAAAATAAAACAAACTACGGAACAGCTATGGCGACTCCACTCCACAGGCAACTTAACCCGGACCAAGCCTAGTCCTCTAGATCATCACCTTCACTGAAGTACTCCTCTGATGAATGAATATTGCAAAAATGAGCATATGACATACTCAACAAGCCACACAGCAAATATGCAAGTGCACAGGATAACAAAGGACGGCATAATAAAGTTCATTTGCATAAACAGCATTTAATAAATATTTAAGAGAATAGTAAAACAGTTGAATAATTAATCAGTATTAGATAAACACTACACAACACACCCGTGTTGCATAGGCCCAACCTCATCTGAACAACCAACCCCGGTTGTACAAACCAAACCTCCATACCAGGAATATACCACTCCAAACCAGGAGTCAAATAAATCATCATTAATGAATAGTGTGAGACTAATCACGAAAAACATTGTTAAACTCACCCATAACCGCGGGCACGACTATTCGAATAGTTTTACTCTGATCAGAGGTGTACCACTATACCCACAAGACACAACTCCACAACATGTCACCATGCACCTCAGTACCACCACGGTACCTTGGAAAGGAACTGTGACAATACCCCTCGCACAACACAACTCACCACAGTGCACCGTTTCTGGATCATAATCTCCCCCTCAAAACCAGAGGCAATGGACTCCCCAGTGACCCCCACGGACTTCTCGCCGCTTCACAGTCTGGCACACCATAATGAATCATGCTATACAAAAGATAAAGCCGTTGCCCACGCTGGCTTGTGGTTGGCACGGTAAATGTTTCACAATAGTAGCTCGCGAACCGGTCCTTAATTGTCATGAGCACAACCATCAAAACCCTATGCTCACAAACCACCTTAAACAGGTTTTAATTATTAATTAATTAACATAACACGATTAACCATCGTGAGCTACCATTAAATATAACCATAATTAATAATGTAATATGATTTATAATTTATCCCATTAATTAGCTAATGTTTCTAAGCATGGCTAAGCAAATATATATATATATATAGCATCTAGCTGAACCAATCCAATATATAAGGTCCAAGCTAATCAAATTATAACCCATAGGAAAATAAAGTCATCTTCGGCCATTAATTAATTGGGAAAAGCTCACCACCCGATGACATTCGAAAATAATGCATAAGTTGAAATAAAACATTAGCTTTAAACGGGTTCAACATGCTCAAAGGGTTGTTTGGGATCTGTGTGACTTGCCTTGAGCTTCCACAAACACTTCCGAACCTTCCTCAACAAAAGCGCTCTCCTCGGGAACGTCGGAAACTAAAGCAAAAAGACTAAATCAACAAAACAGTATAAAAACAAGCATAAACAGTACATATGGATATTTTTAACATGTAGATCTCGATTTTAGAAAAATTTAGCAACTTGAACCACTTGAATCGGAGCTACAATGATTTAGTTATGAATTTCCGAAGTTTTAATCGATTTGCATCTAATAAAGAAAAACCTAAAAAGGAGATTTATGACATCATCATGATGTCATCACCGCCGGCATGACACGAGCGACGACCTCGCCAGCGATAGAGAGGTCGGCCGGGCTAACTAAGGCCATCTACGCGTAGAGGGCGACGACGCGAACTCACCGGTACTAGCAAACACGACGGACGACGACGAACGGCGGCCGGCGGCGAGCTCTAACGACGGCACGGCTCGGGTCGGCGGAGGCGACGGCGTTCCGGCGACCGGCGATGGCGGCGAAGGGGCGGCCGGGTTAGCTCTCCTCCGTGCGCACCTAACGGCAGCGACGGGAAGCAGCGGCGACGGCGCGAGGCGGCTGGGTGACGGCCGGCGGCGGCGGCGGCTAGAGCGGCGTGGCGGCGGCGCTACGAGTGACGAGGGGGCTCGGGACAAGAGGCAAACGGAAGAGGACGACTAGGGGGTGCTATTTATAGCCTTGGATTGGAGAGATCGGACTCCAACCGAGAGGAATCGAGCCGGGAAAAACTAGGGTTAGTTTTGGAGAGATAAACTCGAAAACGAGTTTGATTTGGATAAAATACGAAGCAATAAGCTCCGATTTTTGGGGGATAAGATAGAGGACAACAAGGGGATAAAAACCCTCAACCAATCGGACACGGGGACTACCGGTTTGGGTGAATTTGGCGGAGGAGGCGGCGGCGCTCGAGCTCGGGCTCAGCCGGCTGGAGGTAGGGGATGACCCTGACATGTGGGCCCCACATGTCGGTGGCCTGAGAGAGAAGTGGCGGGGCGGCGGCTTGGGCCGGCTTGGCCTCGCGCGGGGAGAGAGGATGTTGGGCCGAATTCGGCCCAACGTCTTAGGAGAGGGTTTTTAGGACTTTTTCAATTAAAATAAGTTGTGAAATGTTGTTTCATTTATTAAAAATACTACCCTTGCTCAAATAATTCCCAGAAAAATCTAGAAAATAGAGGAACAAGCAATGTATTTAATGAAATTTTATCTAGCTCAATTTTATGTTGAAACTTTTCCTAGATTATTAGAGTTTAACTTGAAGGCTTTTAAAATAATTTCTAAAAATGATTTAAAATATGCATTATTAATTTAGGCGATTTTTAGAGCGTGACAGAACCTAAGGTGGAGGGTCGGGGCATGTAATCTCAAGTTGAACATTAATAAGCAGAGTTGCAACAGTTACCAAGCCCAACGCATAGAAAGATCTTGATAACTAGTCGACAGACCACTTTCATCAAGCCATCTCGTTGAAATTAATCCCCGATGAGATTAGTCTTATAAGTCTAGAATAGGCCCATATATATTTTGTCCATAGATCAATCCCAACAGGACGTAGATTTATTACTCCGATTACGGCTTGAAGTTGTATGAAAGTCCTATGTGTCTCTGACCTGCGTATCAGCGTATGTAGAAGGCGAGGCAAATCATAAATTGGACCCATGTAAACATTTGATTATGGTCAAGATATTTTTGCTTCGCTTATTAATTTGTGGAATAAGCCAAACGGTATATTTGCAATTTGCAAATGAAAGTAATTTATGAATAAAACTATTGTATACGTATTGTTAGCGATGTAAAAGCAAATGCTGAAAAATAAACTTCGACGAAAAAAACCCAAAATCACCTCCAAATTTAAGTTTAAAAATTTAAATTTTGGCTGATAAGTATAAGCATAAGCGAAAAGATAGGGGATATATTTGGTGTTTTCTGGATCTCGTTCAGAGAAGTAGGCTAGGTATGGTTTGTATGATGAGGGTTTCTACAACAGTTTTGGCGTGGAACATCTAAACAGGCCAAGATCTTCTACTACCATCCTCATTCTGAACTACAAAAATCAAGATTTCCTAGTCGCCATCGGATCACCAAAATACCAGGTCAGATCAGTACTTCGGATGATCAGCTTTATCAAAACCAAGCTGAACAACATGCTCAAATCCAGACAAGTTGACACACCGACTCAGACAACGATATCGAGCAATCAAGATCCAACAAGTAAATGTCCCGACAACGAGCAATCAGGATAAGCTGGAAGAGGCCGCCAGGCCGTTGCGGCCAATAATGCTGTCAATGCAGATGATGAAGACTCAGTGAGTACCTAAGAAGAAGCGGCATGACAAGCTCGCAAAGTAGAGGCTCCAGTGGCACAAGAAGCTTGGGCCCAAGATAAATTATCGGCCAAGTGCAAAGCACAAGCGTTGGCCAGTTGTTAAATACTATTGCCACCCTCCCCCCTCGAAACAAATGGGTAAATATAATATTCCGTGCATTGATTTTTCTATGATTAATGTATTTCACTATTTTTTTCTCTTCTAAGTTGTTTTGCATTTATCTATTGAAATAAAAAGAAAGTGCACGATTTTAGAGAAAATGGGACCGAACAAGTTATTGAATCGTAAAATCTATTTAGAGAGGCCTCTCGTTTTTGCCTTAACGAGAGATGCCTGAACCACCCATTATGCGCTGGAGAATCTACTACATGCATGCTTTTTCATGTATGTCTTTTTCCTCTTCAAATAAAGTTTTCTCTCAAATTACTTATCCGATTTATAATCCGATTACACCATTGCGTCCGGTACAATTAAATCTTCACAAAAAGATCTTACATGATTATATTACGATGAAAAAAAATTATATTTGTAAATTGCTTTTATTATATACGTAAGTTACTTTTATCATATATATAAGTTACTTTTAGATTTGACTAAATTACTTCTTAGACGTATAAAAGTAAATTCAATAATGTCTAAAAGTAATTTACATATATTATAAAAGTGACTTAAAACAAAACGGAAGTAACTTTGTCACGACATTAGAAGTAAATTTGTTATAGGGATAAAAAAAGAGACTTTATCTAGAAATTAAATTTAATCAGCACAGCTTAACACACATAAGTTTTAACAATTTTTAAAAGTAACTTCAATGTTAATTGGAAATAACTTTTGCATGGTTAAGAAGTAACTCTCTATAAATCTATTTAATCACCGATTGTTTTTTTCCTTTTATTTTTGTTTTATGTAGAATGACAAAAGAAGATAAAACCTTTTGATGGATTGTAAATAACATTGATGGAATAACTAAGAGAATTAACCATGTATAAGATGTAATAGTTACTTCTTGATAACATGGAAGTTGCTTTCTAACATGTAATAAATTACTTTTAATTAATAAAATGTTTGAATATATTTAATATGAATCTCGTTTTGTCACGTATTTTGAGTGGAGTACAATGATGCAAATAGATCCTAAAAACAATATGTGATTTAAAATATATAAGTTATTAAAGAGATTAAAAAAGATACAATTGCGTTTTTCAAGTTGAAAGGAGACACTAAATGGAGTACAAACCAGCTACTACTAGCTGTGTAGTCACATCCAAAGAAAAAAAAGGCATGCATTAAAGTTACTTTCCTTTTTGTTATAAGTTACTTGTATAATATATGTAAATTACTTTTAGGCTTTATTAAATTTACTTTTATATGTCTAAGAAGTAATTTAGTGAAATCTAAAAGTAATTTAGATATATTATAAAAGTAATTTATATTTTTTTATCAAAATATAATCATGTGAGATCTTATTATAAAGATTTAATTGTTGCGAACATAACGGTGTAATCGGATCGTAGATTGGATTGGTAGTTTAAGAGAAAATTTTATTTGAAGTATAGTTGAATATAGTCTCTCATATATGGAGTGGTAGCTGGTTTAGACAAACTAGCTACCGCTAGTTGTGTAGTCACATTCTTATTGAATCTATCTCCTAGAGTGAGGGTAGCATGGACATTGCGGCCAAGTCAGGCTGACCAGCTACTACTAACATGGCCCACCAAACCTTTCGGGACAAGACGCCGTGACGAGGACATCACTAGCACTAGCACAGATATAACCATGCCTAAGTTGTACATTAATAGGCTAAAGGTGCGTATTTCCTATATTAAGTTTACTTATTATATGTATAAACAAACGTTATTTTTTTTAGGGAAAGCACTGTAGGGGAAGCCCCCACAGTTAAATAGCTTTATTAAAGAATATAAATTACAAAAGATTTAACCAATTCAAAAGGGACTGTCTCTCAGAAACATTTAATCTAAAAACTAAAAGGGAAAGATCACTATTAAAGAGAGCTTTCCAAGAAGAAATTGAGGGTGCTAAATTCCGGAAAATCAGGGAGTTCCTCTGTTTCCAAATATTCCAGGCTGCATAAAGAATTTAAACAAACGTTATTACACCATGAATTATGTCTCTTCTCATTTGCAGAAATACTTGCATGGATAAAGGAAAGGGGAGCGGGCGCACGAAGTGCTCAGATGATCAATGAAGTTGATTGAGGACCAACCAATATCCTTCCCCAAGTCTACTCCAACAACCACCGCGTCACTTTTGGGCTATGAAAGTCAAGAGATAGCGTTCTGCATGATTTGGATTTGGACGAGCATCATGACAACTTCAAACAGACTTACGCACTGATCCAGAAGGACTCTGAGGGCCCATGAGTACTTATTGAAAAGCTTATGAAATTTACGTTCAAATGGTTTTGGTCCCACGTAAAAATTCCACGTGATGTTCGAAATAGTTGAAACAAGCCACATATATAGATGTCCTCTGTCTAAGTAGAACTAGGGAGATAAATATCGATACGATCCGAGTAATCCTTGTCGTTTCCAACTTAAACTCTATTTGTCCTTCCTTATTCGGAACTCCTATATACGAGGTACGATTTCGTATAAGATTTAGTATATGGTGGGTCCCGCCGAGTTTAATTAGTTGATTACTATTAGGTATGTGTTATCCATAACCCTGACACATATTACCTTAAAAAACATTGTAGTCAACCATGTTTTCTTTTTTCCTTTTCTTGCTACCCGACGTACATACTTTCTCGACGACAAGGCCTGATAATTGAAAAATAATAATATTATTAATTTATTATAGTGGTTTAACTCATCTAAATTTAAAATCTTACCAATTAGTTGGTTCCGAGCGTCCGAGTGTGCATAGCATGTGAGTCGGAAAAACCACACTAGTGCAGCTTCGTACCTTTGTCGATTCATCTAACAATTGGTCCAACCAAATTAACCTAATATAAGACATAGTAAGGTGCACATCACTGTAATTAATCAGGACATGGCAATAGGCCAACTAGCAACATAATTACAGAATACACATCGAATCATAGAGTTACAAATTTTCATATGGCGATAATAACTGCTGCTCACCTGATCTAGCAGTGATCATTCAATCGTTCCAGTTATTCAGAAACAGCAAGACAACAAGCAATCAATATATAGAGGCTGTAGAGCGACGAGCGAGGCGATGAGACACACGACGCCGCCGCCGCCGGCAAGAAACACCCCAGCGCGGCTGGGCCTCGCGTCGCGCGGAAGCGGAACCAGCCGCGGACGGGATGGCTGAAAGTGATGCGTGCGTCGACGTTGGCCGCCGCCGGCGGGTCTGCGCTTTGCGGGATATGAGTGCGCGGCGCCGCGGCCGCGATCTCGTGTTCGCGGGACTGCCTGAGGACGTGTACTGTGCGACGGTTTGGCGTGACTCGCGTTGATAAATTAACCTAGCAAGTAGCGATGTGTTTAGCCGGCCAGGATGTGGGCTTAATTTGCATGATGGCCCGGCCCCGGGTGTATTGTGGGTGGCGGTGCCGCGGTGGTGCTTGTGCATATGTTCACATACACCTTCCACGTAATAAAAAAGAACTTAGTTGATCCATACAAAATTGAAGGATTTCACATTTGTTCCTTCTTCCTTCTACACCAGATAAACCCATTCTAGATTTGAATTTGGACATAGTACATGTCTACATTCGAGCTCAAAAGTGATTTTTTTTTATGGAGTGAGTAACTAATTAAGTTGGCATTTATTGTCTTGTAAAAAATAATTGGCATTTCCAGTGTTATCAGCTTGACGTTATTAATTACCGCATTCAAATATTCGAGTGAAAGTCGTACATGTTTTGTCGGCGTTCCAGTGCATGAGTTAGCGAGGCTAGAGGTTTAGAGAGAGCTTGGGCTTGGTGATTTCATATAGCTACAGTGGAGATAAGGACCAGGTAATATTTCCAGTGCGTAGAGGATTTATGGTTAATTCACTGAATGGAATACGGTAGCCTTTTTCTTTTTAGAGTAGGCCTCTACATCCAATCGGATACATGCAGTCTTTTTAATCAGGGTCTTAGCCGGATATAGGGTAGCTAACTAGTTAGGGTTGAGTTACGGTGAAATTGTGAAATTGGTCAAGTGGCCGTGTTAAATTGATGTATTTAGCTGTTTTGATCGATTTAATTGAGATACCAGAGGCTTAATTAGCGATAGAATTATGTAAAAAAAATAATATGCTTGCTAAAATGTCTAGAATTTTTCAGTTCCATAGAATAATTATTAAAAATTTCTCTTAACTGGATTCAACTATGCGAATACGATTATATTATGCAAGAAAATCAAAAAACCTTGCCAATTACAGGGTGCAAGCATATATAAACTGTTCATTGCATTATTTTTAAGATTTTTAAAACTTTGCTTCTAATCGTTTACACTAAGATTGTATTTAAAGTGAATTTAAAATGTGGAGATCAGTTGAACGAATTAGTGCCTCGATATATTAACTTCATATAGCCAAGTTTTTTGTATTTCTAAAATTTTAATTTAAAATTTTGATTTGAGTTTAAAACATTGGCTGAGTGAACCACAGTGAAGAAACTCTACGGTTTTGAGGAAACTCTCTATCGCTATTAGTAATTAATTACCTGCGGTCACTGGTTTGCTACATTAACGAGAGTTGATAATAGTTTCAACTTCCAAGCGCATATAGCTAGTTTGGCTGCATAGAGGCTGCTATAGCTTTGTCGTTAGGGTTCGGCGGTGCGGAGTCGTCGATCGATCGGCAAATGTGTGATGCGATGTTGGGGTGCAGAAAAAATTTGGTCTCTGATCAGTTGTCCGGTCGTTGGTAATTAGGTCTAGTCGGGAGGATGTGTCGGGCTGATCGATTTTTCCGCTTCCTATTTCATGTTGCGTTGGAACAGGGAAGCGGCATTAATTGTGTAATATACACTCGTATATATACATATACAATAGTGTGTATAGAGAGATAAATGTGCCCAACATATTACACTATAAAATAGAAATGTTGCGCGTCAAGCGTCCGGGCGGCCGAAAAAAAATCGGAGGCCTTGAACCACGTGCTAAGTATTTTAAATAGCTTTAAAACGATTTTTCTCCTAAACTAATTATCCAATCTACGATCCGATCATGCCGTTGTATTCGTTGTAATTAAATCTTTATAACAAGACCACACATGATTATATTTTGATAAAAAAATTATTTTAGCCTTTTTATTGATATTTTTTTAAAATGCTGCATATGGTTCTTTAGATGTTTCAACCAGTAGTTTTATGATGTTTCAGCTAGTGTACTTGTGATGTTTCACTATATACGGATCAAATGTTGCAGTGGATTTTGATATTATAGAACGCGTCGTTGCAATAAATCACTCACATATTTTGGAAATTCTCTATTAAGGAAATTTATTTTTTTCCACCAAAAATGTTTCTCCTAGTGTACTCACAATGTTTCACTATGTATAGATCTAATGTTGCAGTGAACTGAAATATTCCATTGCAACAAAAAAAACCACATATTTTGGAAACCCCCTATTAAAAGAATTCGTTTTATTTTGTGTTTCACCGAAAAATGTTTCACCTAGTGTACACACAATGTTTCACTATGTACATATCAAATGTTGCAGTGAACTGAAATATTCTTTCGTTATTTTCTGAAATATTATTTTTATATAAGGTGAAACAACACCCGGTTTAACGAGGGAAACATTTTCGATCTACTTAGTGAAACAATTCCCGTATACCTGGTAGAACATTGTGCAACATTTTTTTAAAAAAATTCAATAATAAGCTAATTTTTTTTTCGTCGGAATATATCCATGTGTGGTCTTGTTTTGAAGATTTAGTTGCAACGAATTTAATGGTGCAATCGGATCATGATTTGGATAAGTAATTTAAGAGAAAAATCAGTTTAAAGTAGTTTTGCACGTAAATCAGGCGCCGACATCATGCTGACGTCAGCGCCCGATTTTTGAAGATTTTGATCGGGCGACCGATCCCAGTCATTCCCAAAATTTGAGGGGTAGGTTCAAAATAAGTTGCGCTCAACTTTTATATATTTTTGGCCTAATAATATTTGAGGGCTATGTATGGTTGTGAACGAGCATATGGGTTTTAACCTATAACTACCCCGATGTACAACTATGTCCTTCGTATCATAAAAAACACTTTGTTTCTTCAAAGAAATTGGAGGATTTCACCAAACAATTTAACATTTATTTCTTCTTGTTTTGACAGCAGATAATTAATTTGCCATTAATTTTGTTTTAAACAATGATTGGCAATTCTATTTGTAATTACCAGCTGGAAGTTAATTACTACCGCCAAGTTTTTTGTAATTCTAAAATTTTGATTTGAGTTTAAAACATTGGCTGAGTGAACCACAGTGAAGAAACTATATGTTTTTGAGGAAACTCTCTATGGCTACTAGTAATTACCTGCGGTCACTGGTTTGCTACATTAACACTTGATAATAGTTCAACTTTCAAGCGCATATAGCTAGTTTGGCTGCACGGAGGCTGCTATAGCTTTGTCGTTAGGGTTCGGCAGTGCGGAGGGTCGTCGATCGATCGGCAAATGTGTGATGCGATGCTGGGGTGCATAAGAAATTTGGTCTCTGATCTGTTGTTCTGTTGGTGATTAGGTCTCGTCGGGAGGATGTGCCGGGCTGATCGATTTTTCCCCTTCCAATTTCATGCATGTTGCCTTGGAACCATTAATTGTGTGATAAACACTCGTGTATATACATGTACAATAGTGTGTGCATGGTGATAAATGTGCCCAACACATTACACTAATGTGTCCAACATATTACACTAGAAAATTTGAGGGCTAGTTCAAAATAGGTTGCACTCAATTTTTATATATTTTTAGCCTAATAATAATTGAGAGTTAGGTAGGGTTGTGAACGTTTTAACCTATAACTACCCCTATGTATAACTATGTCCTTCGTATAATAAAAACACTTTGTTTTTTAAAAAAATTGGAGGATTTCACCAAACAATTTAACATTTATTTCTTCTTGTTTTGACAGCAGATAATTAATTCGGCATTAATTTTGTTTTAAACAATGATTGGCAATTCTATTTGTTATTACCAGCTGGACGTTATTACCGCCTTCAAATGCAACTGGTAATTCGTACCACAGCCGCTTCCCAAACCGACAACCAACGACAGCTGGACCCCACGCTCCCGGCGATGCGATGTGGCCCCACCAACCAGCGACAGCCAACCTGCAAGCCGTCTGGATTTTTCACAATTTGGTCTTTTGAAAAAACTTATTTCACAAATAGACCCCTGAAAAAACTTATCAAATGGTCCTTTTTAGGGCGACAGAGTGGTTGGCGCCGTCTTTCTGCCAACGTGGCGGGGCGATGCTGAGGTGGCAGGGAGGAGCGTGCCGAGTGGCTCCCCCCCCCCCCGGCCAATTTATTTTATTTTATTTTTTTGATATTTTTCATTCTTAGACACACACAAAAAACCAACCTTAAAAAAAATGAACTCAAATGGATGAAATATGTGACCTGTAGAATTTTTCCTCTCTCTAGTGTAGAGGAGAGAGATGTGCAACTTTTTTATTTTTATTTTATTTTTCTGATATTTTTTTCACACTCAGGAACCCACAAAAACCAGCCATAAAAAAATAAACTCAAATGGACAAAATATATGACATGTGGAATTTTTTAAAGCTCTATCGAAAAGCTTCTCGCCTCGAAAACACAATCTTGCAAGCGGAATTTGGAGATTTTAATCTTGCAAAGCTGGGGAGAATTGGATGTAACTTTTTCTGTAGATGTACATGGATATATTATTTGTCTTATTCCGAGTCCGTATGAGAAAGTTACGTCTATTTTAATAAATGACACCCGAATGACGAGTATTTTCGGTAGAGCTTTGGAAAATTCTACAAGTCACATATTTTTGTCTATTTGAGTTTATTTTTTCGATGATTGGTTCCTGTGTTCTCCTAAGTGAAAAAAATATCAATAAAATAAAATAAAATAAAATAAAATTGCATCTCTCTATACTCTTTAACTTATGGCTATCATTTCATGTGGTTATATTTTGAATTAGATTAAGTAATTTCACCTAGTGGTAGAGTGCATTGTGTTTAACATGTTGATCAAAGGGTTTTACTAAAGTAGTTATGGTCTAATTTTGGTAAACGTGCAAAGCAAGCTAAGTGGTATGCTATTTTCAGACTTCTAGCTAAGTGGTATATTCCGTTCGAGTTTAAATTTTTTTTGGTTGGTTGGTTTAAATGAAAAAACATTTGAAAAAATAAAATAAAAATAAAAAGGTTGCAACCTCATATAGAGAAACATAAATGGAGGCGAGGGGTGGGAGAGGGGCGCCAGCCATGGTGGCGCCCTCCTCCTACCACGTCGGTTCGCGTGTGCCACGGTGGCAGGAGGACCACGGCAAAGAGCTGGCGCCGTCCCGTTGGACCATGGCGCTAGCCAATCTGGCGCCCAAAAAGAATCATTTCTTGGATAAGTTTTTTTAAGGGTCTATTTGCGAAATAAGTTTTTTAAAAGGTCCAAATGTAAAAAATCCAGCAAGCCGCGCCGCCAGAGCGCGTGCAAAATGGGACACTGGTTTCCCTGCCCCCTCCGCCTACAAAAATCCCCAAGCGAGGGGACACCATGTCTCATTCCCAATCTCACCACCATGTCTCATTCCCAATCTCACCACCCTCTTGTGCCCTAGCTAAGCTAAGCTAAGCTATCTCCGACCATCTCCGGCGGCGATGGCTCCCCCGTTGGTCTCCTGGTCCGACGGCCTCCCGCCCGAGATACTCCTCATCGTGCTCGCCCACCTCCACTGCCTGGCCGACCGCGTCTCCTTCGCCGCCGCCTGCCGCAACTGGAGATCCACCAGCAAGCTCGCCGACGCGGAGGCCGACAAGCCGGCGCCGCCGCCGCCGCCGTCGCGGAGGCATGTCCCATGGCTACTCGCCCCGTCGCCCGTCGAGAGGCCCACCATCACCAGCCTCGTCTCGGGCCTCACGCGCCGGATCTCCCTCCCGGCCCGCCTCCGCGGCGCCCGCTTCTTCGGCTCCTACCCCTGCGGCTGGCTCGCCGCCGTGCTCACCATGTGCGGCGAGCACCTCGTCGCCAACGTCCACTCCGGCGAGACGGTGTCACTCCCCAGCAGGGTGGTTGTTGAGTTGTGATCCAAATTCATTTGCATTTAATAAAGGCCGGCTTCTGCTTTTAAGGTTCCACTATATATATACCTCTTGTAAGCCGTCGTACGGCGATGAAACCTCACCTCAGATATAGTGAAGATATTTTACTGGCTGGCGCCCGTGGTTTTTTCTCTCCTGTTTTGGGAGGGTTTTCCACGTTAAATCTCGTGTCTTTTGTGATTGATCTATTGTTCTTTATCGTTTGTTCGCCTATCGTTTCCTAACAGTGGTGAGCCAGGTGACGTGCACCAGGAAGACCACGACCGTGGCGATCATCCGCGCCGTGGCCCTGTCGGCGGCGCCGAGCTCGGCGGGCTGCCTCGCCGCGGCGTTCGTCTGCGGCACCTCCAACCTCGCCTTCTGCCGCGTGGGAGGCCCGGGCAAGAGCAATGTCTGGACGGGGATGGAGGTGTTCCCCGGCACGATCGACGACATGATCTTCTTCGAGGGACGGTTCCACGCGCTCACCACCTGCGAGCTCATGACGGTGTTCTCGATCTCGCCATCGCCGGAATCCGATCTGCCCGACGGCCGCGTCGAGATCTGCCATCGATCCTTCTTCATGCCGATGCGGATCGAGACCGTGATGCCCCTCCTCCGCGAGTCCGCCGACATGTCGCGCTACCTCGTCGTGTCCCGGAACAAGCTCCTCATGGTGGTGCGCTACTACGTGACCGCCGCCACCGCCGCCGGCGTCGGCGTCGGCGTCAGCCACGCGCGCACGATGCTGTTCAAGGTATTACAAATGGAGAAATTCTGCTCGCACGGAGGATTCTGGGAGGAGATCGAGGACATGGATGGCAGGGTGCTCTTTCTTTCCCGATGCTGCTCTAGGGCTTTCGAGGCTTCGGAGATCCATGGATTCGAAGGTGGCAGCATCTACTTCCTGGATGACATCAACTTCCATTTGTCACTGGTGATCAAGGACAAGGCCGACTACCCGTGCGCCGACGTCGGCATGTACGCGATCTCACCAACCGAGGATGCATGTTTGCAGAGTTGCAATATAAGAAAAACTATCTATTTACCCTCTGTTCACGTTAATGACTTGGTTAGTGCATGAACTTTGCAACCTGCAGGTGCTGTGTTTGAGCTCAGATGAAAGCGTTAATATCAAATATATTAAGATGTGCGTGCCTATATTAATGTTTCTATAAAAGCGTCTCTATATTTTATAGAGATGCAATTTACACGTCTCTAGCAACGTCTTAAATAATATAGGTACGCTTTAAAACGCGTCTCCATAATTTTGAGATGGTTCAAACGGAGACGTTCCTACGACGCTTTATAAAACCGTCCCAGTTATCTGTGGGAGACGAAATAAAACGTCTCTATCCTACAAATAAAATGTCTCCATTGGGTTGTTTTGTTGTAGTGTGAAGTTACTAAGTTATTCTAGCAAAAGTGATAAATATTTCTACGGTATGCATTAAAGTTAATCAGGTATTAAGTAAGAGTTCTATAATGTGGATCTTTTATTAACAAATAAATGTGTCCTGTCATTTGTAGTCTTGATAACAGATACATATAAAAGAGTTAAAACATAACATTCAAAAATATACCCAGATAATTATCACACTTTCGACTAAATTATAAAGTAATCCATTGGTTTTATATTTTATCTTCTAAGAAAAAAATATTTGAGTGAATGGTTAGAATTATAACGTCTGATTTGATTATTTTACACCTTCTCCAGTTCTTTTAGCTATATGTACATATACCCTTTCCCTTCAAAGCTATCATATAATTGGTTTTGGTCATCAACAGTATCTGTGCATGTTGAAGTTCATACAGCACTATATATGCTACTCTTAAAAATAAATAATAGCGACCAACAGTATTTTATGAATTACTGATCCACCAATTTGATTACACGATTTTCTAAAACGACTTATATCTGGGATCAGAGGGAAATCAACAACTGGTTATTACAATTTGTGCTAGCTTGTCCCTCCAAATAAAGCGATACTGAAACGGTTGTTTTGTGTCCACCTAGGAAACACCAGTATCATTCTTGTAACGGCAGTGAATTATTCAATCACCCGCCTTTTTTTCTTTTGCGAAGCAATAACCTGCAGTTTTGATCATGATGATATCAGGGACTTCAACTCTAAGTAGACAATCAAGCCGCTGTATCAAGAGAGCGTGATGAAAGCAAGATATTCTGGAAACAAGTTGATCGATTTCAATAAGAAAAATTCACATGAACTGTTATTATTTCCATGCACTTAAAAAATTGCTCAAACAATATTGTGCATTTGTACAGATCGTGTTAAGTGATAGTAAATTATGTATACCAAAGTATCATCAATATTAATTTCAACTCGGATATATGTATACCAAAGTATCAATAACATTAATTCTATCAAAGAGTACTATCTCATTAATTTCAACTCCAGGTGATGATAAACAATAGTTAAGCTTGAATATTAGTGACAAGAATAGCGGAAGGTAAAATAATACCTGATTGATAGTTTCAACAGGTACTGTTGACTAATTGGATTTTGGTTATCTTTTCATTCCAACATGGTTTGTGTAATAATTAATCGATCTAGCTAGAATGACTGGAAAAAGGAAATTTTCAAAAGAATATTGTGCAATGGTGTAGACCCTGATAACAAACAATCTCAGAGCCCAATCTAGTCTGTTTATATATAGTGCCAAATTTTAATTCATTCTCTTATCTTCTTTTGAAAACTGAATGACTGACTGCTAAATTGCTAAATATACCTGATTAGTAGTTGAATAATTTTTGGGTCAGTCCATCTGAGCTAGCTCTTGTCAAAGGTCTCCTCTCCAACACATGGTTTTTACAATAATTAATTGATCTAGAACATTAGGGGTATGAGTCATCAGAATGGATGGAAAAGAGAAATTTTTAGTGCAGCGGCAAGAAATTTGGGAAATGATGTACACCTGGTAATACAAACAATCTCAAAGCTCAATCTAGTTAGTTTATATGCACAGTGCAAATTTAAATTCACTCTCTTATTCTTCTCAATGCGAATGCCACTTAATTTGTTATAAAGCCAGTTCCTACATATTGCTCAATTATCTGCCGCATTCTATCAAGCTTTTCACGTAATCTGGATATCTCTTTAACTTTACTGTGTCAAATCATTTTGATGTAATTGTCATATTCTCTGTAGTATGTATCATTCAAACATATATATGGTAATCCTTTTAAGGTTGAGGTTTCATCAGAAAATTTTGTAAATATTTGTACATAAAAACCAATTCATCAGTATGAAAATTCGGAATAATTCATAATTTTACAATAAATAGTTTTCTGAAATGAATTAGAGTACTATACTTCTATTCTGCCATTTTTTGTTTAAAATTTGACAGACAAAAACCGCTTACTAAACCGGTTAATTACTTCTGCCAGTGCTAACTATTGATGCCGAACTATCATTGTCAATTAAAAACCCTGGAGTGATGCTAGTTTTGAAACAAATTAAGGCTGCCAAACCATCATTGTCCATTAAAACCAACACTGATAGCAATTCCGAATCGACAATAATAAGGCTCGTTTTACAGCGATGTGCTGCATGCGATGGTAGAAAATTGTAGCAATATTATGTCGTAGGATTTTAATGTTATTTAGTGCACTAGAGTTCTATGGTAGAATATTATTATAGCAATAGGTCATAGGATTTTAATGTTGTTTAGTGCACTTATGTGAATTTTAAATGTTATGCCAAATATAAAGAACAACCATAAGAAAAAAAAAGCTCTCATAATGTATGAAGTCCCATGATTTTGTGGACTAAATAAAAAAAAATATAGTCCAAAGTACACTTACTCTGTTCAGCACATAATAATAATCAAATCCCAGAGATCTCTATCTGCTAGATTGCATAAAGTTAATAAATCGTCGCGGCTCCAAGTATTTCTCTGTTCGTCTTCACGGCATGATTGGGCCCAGACCAAATCTTTTAACAGATGGGAACAGTAATCCGGCCCGTTTCCAGAACTAGATTCAGTCTGACCTGTATCGTGCCAAGCTGACTTGGTCAGTCTGCTGCCGGCGAGTGACAGCGTGGCATGCACCATGCATGCAATGTCGTACGAGGTCAGAAAGTATTTTCTAAGTGTACTTAGGTGTGATGGCACCTAGGCGTATGCATGTAATTTTGAACAATTATATAAAAATTTCATAAAATTTGATAAAATAGGCTATGATAATATAAGACACCATGCAAACATGTAAGTCTAAATTGGATCGATATATGAAGAAACAAAAATAACAAATTTTATCTGCACTGTACGGATACTATTCACTATCTGATTTTATTATTTTTGTTTCTCTAGTTGTAGATCAAATTTAGTCCCGCATGTTTGTATATAGACTTATATCATCACAAACGATATTACTAAATTTTTTTAATTTTTTTCTATAACTATTTGAGTCACATGCAAATGATAGGTGCCATGGCACCTAGGTGTAGAAATTCCTTGTCCCTTGCGAGGTTCCATGATGATGCAGATGCATACTTATTGACGTACCAATGCATACAGCATATTTGGCAGAGTAGTAGTCTAGCAAGGCATGCATGTGCTACCAATCGTGTATGGTGTGATGACAGTTTAATTTACAACGTTAGTTTTGTCGGCGTGGTTAAAAGGTTTATATATATTATGAATTGTAAGTATAGTGGGTGTATTTTGAAAAAAAAAATTCAAGACAGTTTACAAAGAATAAAAATCTTAACTGTACTTTTCTCTTCCCTAATTATTGATTCGAATGGTAATTTCTGTCCCTCATTATTGGAACTGCTCGTTGTTCTTGCTGAACATGTGGTGCGCCGTCAAATTTAAAGCAGCACATCAGTCAACAGTGGTAGAGCCTAGATCTCCCTTATTGCCAGACAAGGGTTGAGTTTTTACGATAGTCACTGGTGTGGTAATGAAGATGGTCCGTATGTAAATAATGTCTTATAAATTTATAATTTGAGTTGTTTGTTTTTGGGAGAGGAACACGAAGGCCACAATTCCGGTGGGGAAGAAGCCAAATCCATCATAACCGGGCCAGCTATCTTTCGGATAATCGCTCATCACTGCCTTGAATTAAGTTGCTAAAGAAGAAGATGGCCATGTCACTAGATGGAGTGTTGAAGTTGTTTGGAAGCAAGGGTCATGGAGTTCCATGTAAGGTTCGCATGGAATTTTAGAAAGGGATTGGAAGCTTAATTAGCCTCTTTCTCTTTTGTCGATTGATGTAGTTGTGATGCTTTGTTAAATCCTTGATGTAAGGTGTTTGAATCTAAGCATGGCTTTTGGTTTCGTACATCCATTCTAGATGTAGAGGCCTGTTTAATTCATTTTCTAAAAAAAAAAGTCATCTCACTAAATTCTATGGTATGTAGTAGTCAGTGGAGCACTCAAAGGTAAATCATCCTCTTGAGTTTTTTGCCCCTTCTTCCGGAGTATTAGCATTCAGGCTTGGCATCCAGTATTCTATGTCTCGGAAATAGAAAAAAAAAAAGTACTTTGGAGTACTAGTAGAAACGAAATTTCGGACAAAAAGGTTGAAATTTGAATGATATTTGCTTAATTAAAAATGGCTTCATCTGTTGTATACCAAGGTCAGCCTGAAAGACAGATGCACGTGAAAAGACAGAAACACCTTAATTTGTTACCGATGGAACATATGATCATATTTCTTTCTTTATGCCTCGTTGTCGTTTGCACGTCTAGACTCTGAAGAGCACTGATTTTTCTCGACCATATAGATGAAACTGCTACCAAATAAACACGTTGGCATGTGATCGCTTAGTAGTATAGTACTCCTAGGTACCAACAAACTACAAGATATTGATTCCTTCATTGCACAGTTCCTCTTCCAACAATTATTGATCAGAGCTTTCGCGCCGCCTAACTGCATATATGCAAAACTCTCTTTGATTATCTCACTATCTAGTTGGGTGCACAAACACCAGATCGAGAGCATATACCAACATCGCACACTGCCCTTGCAATTCACAACTATTTATATGGTGAAATTGGTGCAGAAATTAAGTTCAGTTCCATTCCATCCACCAGTCGGCGTGACACTGCAGAGACACGCTGCACGCTGCCCGCACCGCCGCACGTAAGGAAAGAAGGTAAGAACATGGTGTGGAAAGCAGCATTGGCCGCTCTGCTTCTGTTCATGGTTGTGGCTGCCAACGGCGAGGTCGGCCATGGTGGCCACGCCGCCGTGCCGCTCAGGCGAAGCCTGGGCCTGGGCTGGATGACCGGCTTGAAGGGTGGCCCGCCTACCGGCATGCAGCCATCATCAATCCGTCCTGCTGCAACTGGTAATCCGTTCGTTATCCATAGTTCTGTACATGCATAACAATCTGTTTCTTGCATTCACAGTTGCAGGGCGTATTATCTTGAAAAAAAAAGGATAACAGTGTATAATTTGGTTGACAGTGTAACTAACTTGGTTGCTGCTACATGTTTCTGCAAATTAAGATAGCTGAAGATTTAAATATTAATTGTTTCTGCGAAGATAACTGAAAATTAAATTCAGTATATACAAATGTTTCTGCAAAATATAGCTACTAGAGATTTGAGATGTCGGTGTTTTGGTTGGGATCAGGAGAAGGTGGGAGGCGTTTGAGCAGCGAAGGGGAGAAGTTCATCCACACGCTGCCGGCCTTCAAGCGACCGCCTATCCCACCGACGTCTAATTAATTAATCTCACAGCCATATTATATGCCGGCCTTGATCGGCCCCGACATCTCAAAGCTGAAGGACCGAACAATGTAAGCAGTGTGTTAAATGGATGCCATGCAGATCGACATGGTAATCATGCATCTTAATTTGAGAATAAACTATGAGAAATGGAGAAGTTTGTGTTCGGCTACTTTTGTAATATGATGCAAGCATGGCAGCAAGCCAGCAACGCCTGGTTCTTTCAATTACAAAAAATAAACAAAATATGAGATGTTGTGTAGGATGAATTTGTGTTATCAGTGGTACGGATCTGTGGTATATACTATATTCGGAAGTGAAACTTGAATGGATTACCAATGAGCGCTATAGAGTTGCTTTTATTTACATTACCAAGAACAGAACATCCAGCAGCATAGCATTTTAGTATATTTGTAAACATAACAGAAGTAATTAACGAAGCTCCATACCATATACAATAAATAAAATCGGCAGAAGGGAACATGAAAAAACAACGGAACCTTACCATGATTACTTAGTTCTTGGATTATTTATAGCGGCCATGTCTACGACTTGAAGAGGCAAATGGTCAAGTACCAGTCTTAAGGACTTGAATTATGTAGCACCAATTCCATTTAAGTTGTGTAAAATTTGAAGTGAACTTAATTTACCCTGTGATAAGTTTTCTCACACCACTAGCCTACAATACAAAACAGGCTAATTGTCTTGAGCTGTTACAGATCAATTATCTGTCTCGAGACCATAACGGTTATATCAAAATGTATGACCAGCCATCCCATATGTATCTTCAAGAAGTTGTCGTGATGAAATGTGGTTAATTACAAAAGTATCACAGCTTCCCATATGAATCTTCTGGATTTTCCTGAATGTCCTAATCAGGAACGAAAATATCAGAGTGAATTAACATCATAGAAACGAATAGAATATCAGAACGTTGGTTTACCTTATACTCTATGTCATGCCATTCGCACCACTTCTTCAGCCTCGGACAACAACAGATTACGGCAGTTTCAGGAGCAGCTGGCATCAAGTCCCGCAGCTGAAGTAGAGGGCAATGAAGAAGTTTCAAGCTTTCAAGGTCTCTAAAATTTCTTAATCCTCCAATGTACATGAATCCACGGCAGTCGGATATCTCAAGCTCCGTCAGAACTGCAGGGTTACATAAGTGCAGAGATAGAAGCTGATGGCACCCGCGAATTATCAAAGATGACAATAGATCTGGAAATTTTGTTCCAGTTGACATATCAAGTAAAGGACATTCAACCAAAACCAGTCCTCGAAGATTATTGAGATAATTCAAACCTATCAACGATTCAAGTTTAGCACAGTTCCTGATCTCTAGTCCCGAAAGCATCGAAAGACCCTTGTGGAAATTAAGAACACCAGAGAAAGTGCAAGAACTGAACTGCAAGAACCGCAAGTTAGATGGTAACCAGCTCTTGGTTGAGGAAAGCAGGTTTTGGCCTATCTGCGTGCAGTTCTCAATTGTCAAATGTTGAACGGCCACGAAATTCTTAACACCATATTCTGTGATCAATCGCACATCTGAAATATGCATCTTCCTAGTAACCTATTGAAGAAGATAAAGAGAACAATTAGTGAAAATTGAGCCTAAATATATCCTTAGTTTTGACAACAGTTTATTGTCCTGATTGAAATATGATGTAAAAACCATATGGATGTTCACTACACTTAAAAACCATATGAATATGACGTATTAGTTCAAACATCCATGGTTATGATGTCCTGATATGGATGACATATTAGAACATCCATATCAGGACATCATATGGCAAAACCACCAAAATGGACAGCAAGCTAAGGAATTGAGTTTCACGCAGATTGCTGCATTTCAAATATCCATGTACCTAATTATGGGCTTAGGGCACTCACTATGTTTCTCATAAATGAAACTAAACTGGTCTGCATGTTTTTATTACTGAATTTTTTTTATGTGAATTAAAAAGGTCTAAAACCTCAAACAGTACGGGAGTACATAGGTTTATTAATTTACAACAAAGTAATCGTTCCAGCATAAAATCCTCTGTTGAAGTTTATAATACACGCCTCCACTTGCAACAATCTACCAAATGGAATTTTACCATTGATTTGTATCAATCTAACTTTGCAGTAGCAAAGAAATCGTGGGCACGAGAGGAAGTCCCTAACTACACCACACGAATATGCACGAGCACTAGAAATTGTGGATTTGGCTCTCACCTCACTTATTGGCCCAAAACCGGAAGACGTTAGCCTAATTGGTCCAAACCAGGCAGAAGCCTTGCTGCACCCCCAAAACCTAGCCAACTTCTATTCCACACCTAATGATTGAGGAACTTCAGGCCCATACATTGGACTTGGGTTCAAACTACAGTTATATTGAGAACACTCCAAAATTTGCAACATTTATGGTGCAACTATTGTTTATGTTCCTTAGAAAAAAATCTATGTTATAATACCTGGGTACTAGATCCAATTGCTTTTAGGTGCTTACTTCGTCCATGCTTTCTTATCGATATTCACAAAGAATGAAAACATTTTACAAGTTGGGAAAGCGGTGGAATTGGTATCAAGTGACCTAAAATTGTGGACTTCTGTATCGCCATCGCTTATTTATGGTAACCTAAATATATCAACAAATTAATTCGATAAGAAAGGTCATGTAATGTGAAACTATTCTAAACTCTTGAGGGGATATCCCCTTATTATTTGCATGTCACTCAAATAGTTATGAAAAAATATTGAGAATATATATTAATATGTGATATATCACTCCACAAACATGCAACCTAAAATTCAACTTCGACATACTGTAACAAAAAAAACAAATTAAACTACGATTAGTTAACATATATTCACAGTCAAATTTTCTTTTTTTTTTCGTTGCGGCATGTAGAAGTTGAATTTTAAGTTGCATGTTTGTAGAGTGAAATATCACATGTTAATACACCTTCTCAATCTATTATATACTAATAGTTTATTAAACTTTCTATAAACACTCTCAAGCCGCCACATGGCAACGTATAAATACTCTCAAGGCACCACGTGACACTCTAATAAAATACATAAATCTATCCGTTGATTTTCATTTAAATCGGTGGACCCATTATTTAAGATCGTTAGATGCATCTTAAAAAATCAAAACTTCCCACCATCCCTGCACATAATGATTTTTATGTTGTTTCTCTGTTTTCTTATCGAGATGTGCTTCGCACTCCCACTAAAAAAACTGCACGAATTTGAAAGAAGATGAGAGGCTAAGTTTAGAAGGTGCTTAACAGTCTGAAAATCAATTAGAAAGGATACGCTCGTCCTTGGATCAACATCTGATGTCGGTTCCTCCGGCACCAGCGGCCAATACGCTACTACCGTTACTTGATCAAAGCCCAGATCAAGAACGCAAAACAGAATATAACTGAAAGAAAAATTAAAAAATTAACAATGAAGAGGATCATCAATGGTCGCTTGATGGAGCATTCAACCTGATATATCCATCCTGCGGTTTTTGCTCTTCGTCTTAAATAATGAATTTAAGGCTATTAACTACTCAGGCCAAGATTAAAACTACCCTTTCTAAATGAATTTAATCTGATGCTTTCATCTTTTTTATAATACATACAGTTTTCCATGTGAAAGCATATCACAATTAAAATTAAAATTATCTTCATAGGGAAAAAAAAAACCCACAAATAGACACCATATGCATTAAAATCCATTAAAAATCCTATAAATATTCTAAACCGTTGTGTGGCACTCTTAAATTAGAGAAACATTCAATCATTGGTATCCACTTAAAACGATGGACACATTATTTTTTTAAAAAAAATCCATCCCAAACCATCTTCCCTTCCTCTCCATCCCTATAGGTATTAAAGCACATAAACGCTATACTAAGCTACTATTTGTCCCGCTTAAATTAGAGAAAATCCTAATAAATCGAAAAAATAAAACATTCGACCATCGGTTTTGACTTAAACATGAACACATTATTTTCGGTCGTTAGATCAATCATTTTATTTTAAAAAATCCCAACCCTCCCTCCATTCTCATCCCCAAGCCGTGTGTTACTTTCTATATTTTTTTATCTCTTGACAATTAAAATTAAAATTATCTTCGTGGGCAAAGAAAAGACCACAAATGAACCTTCACCTATTAGGTATAGCCACCATATGTCTCTTATGATCTGTTTGAACTATCACATTATTTTTTTAAGTGAAATCAATAATTTAATAACTATATTGACTATATATAAATGCTAACAAAAAGTTACATTCTGCAACCCGCATCTATATTGAGGCCTCCACTAAATATAAGAAAACACTAAAATTTCTCACTAAAAATAAAAAATATCCCGCCTTAATTTTTTATAAAACTGGTAGACCCATTAATTATATCCCGTTAGACATCTAACGACTTTCTATCGACTTAATTATTTTTTTTCTCTCAAGATGTATATAGGAGCTATTCATCCATACAATTTGATGTTGATGTTTTTATCAATAAATGATCGTTTTAGGAGATAAATAAATAATCTTAAAATGATCATAGCATCTAAATTATATATGTGATCTATGAAGTCACGTGGCCAATTGAACATACCGATTGTACTAAGAACGTTGGTGGAATCTTAACAACGAAACAACCATGATGTTGCCTTAGCAATATATAGGTAACTTTTAGAGAGTAATTAAAAGATCATGTCTATTTATTTATTTTTGGTAAAACTTGCTACGGTACATCATGAATTTCTGAAATTTAGCATAGAACAATCTAGAACGTGTTTTTGTTACATGACACTCCAGTTTAGTGGTAATTTGCGAAAAAAATACTACGGCCTCTATTTTAAATTTTCTTACTTAATTAGAGAGATATAATTTAGAACGGATGCCTTTATCCCATGCCAGGTTGCAGGATCAACCCACTTATATTTTCATCCCAAATTGCAGATATCAAAGTATTTCAAGCATGCCTCATACAGTGGAATTCTCCCACAAAAAATAAAAGATGAATATGAAAAGAAATGAAAATTGAACAAAATTGAAATGAAAATTGAACAAAATTTATCTAATTTTAATTTTTTTTTGCGGGCTTGAAACCCATCCTAAATAGAAATATTCAAACATTTTGATATGACTAATAAAATGAATATATCTAAAATTTCAAACAGAATCTAACAAGAAAAATGGACATTCATAGTAAACACATCTATTGTTTTGGCACAAAATTTTATCATAAATTAAAAACTACACAGTTTTAAGTAATTTTAGTTCAGAATTTATATGCTGCAAGGATAATTAGAAGAAAAACATAACCATTGTTCAAAGTACATTAAATAAGTTCAATTTTAGTTTAGGATAAAGTAAAAGAATATTTTTGATAGAAAGCCACCCACACATGGACATTCGTAATAAAATTTCACGCACATTAAATAAGATGCCCGCGCATATGAGCAAGCTACCTTCCTAGTTTTTTTAATTTTCTTATAACTATTTGAGTGGCATGCAAGCAACGGTGGGACGTCCCCTCGAGAGTTTAAAATCCACTCTCCTCATATAATTCCTCACATAAATCACATTGGTATACATGGAAAATAGTATATTTTGCATTTTGTTAAAGTAGAAGATGCATTTTGTTCACTCAAAAGTAGAAGGCTCTGTATTTAATGGAACATGTACTCGTGTAGGAAATGAGGAAACATAAGTGGTTGTAAGCAAAATGATTATTCTACTTTTGTAGAAAACTGTACATACCTGAAAGTAGTTGAACTCATGTTTCTCACACCACTGTTTCAGTTTAGGACAATCAGCGACAAATGCATGGCAAGGCTTGCACGGCATATTTTCTGAAGGAAGAATCAGGAGCTGAGGACAGTGGGAAATGTACAAGCTCATAAGGCAAGAAAGATTTTGTAGCCCCACCAAAGTACTCAGGTGCAAACAATCTCTGATATCAATAGTTTGGAGATTTGACAGCATATTATCTAGTGAAAACTGGATAATCTTGACAACAGATTTGCTTATTACCAAATTTCTCAGGGAGGTGAAACAAGGGATTCTGCTTAATTTCGAGCAGTTTCTTACAGTAAGATTCTGCAATTTCGAGCAATCTGAATTCTGCAATCCACACAAATCTTCCAGGTTGCACAAATTTTCGAGTTCTAAACTCTCCAAGGATGGAAATAGTCCATCTGGTTGCCATGTGCTGTTACTTTTGTTGTACCTGAAAGATGCATGATCCAAACTCCTGATGTTCGAAATGCCCACAAGTTGAAGATGTTGTAAGTTATGGAGGCTTCTTATGTGTAAGGGTAGGTAGGTAATGTTGCTGCAATGCTTCAAGCACAGTGTCCCTAAGCAATAAAGATCACCAAATTGATCCAACGATCCACCCATGAAGTCAAAAGAAACATGAAGACATCTAAGACTGAAAAGATTCTCAAAGTTGCTTGCCTTTAATATTCTCAAGGAGGAAATAATCAGTGTCTCCAGGCTGTGAAGGCGACATACCGATTCAGGCAATTCTCTCATTTTGCAGTTCAGAGAAAGATAGCGCAAGTGTCTTAAATTGCCGATTGAATATACCATACCACTAACATCATGGCTTGAATTCAGTATTAAAGACCTTAGATACATGAAACTGGATAATTCCATAAAATAACCAGAATGTTTTTTGTAGCAGCGGAAACAACAGTTTAACACGAGTGTTCTTACGGACCTCAGGTTGGGAAATTGAAGTTTCAGATCAGCTACTGGTGGCATACATGTCGTGCCAAACATTGCTGTACACTGTTCTCCTCTAGTAAATGATTTTGCAAGATCAAAAATAACATCATGCAACTTAAAGCGTTCAATTGACGTTGATGGTGTGAATTCTAGAATGAAATTGGGGATTCAACTGTTCATCCATTGAGTTGGCCCTAAGGGCTAATATGTTGAGAAGAGTACAACGCGAAAAGACAGAAATACCCCTTAACACATACACACTAATACATATATTCTTAACAGATGGTTTCTTCAAATAAGTTTCACACTGTAACTTGTTTTCCAAATAGAACATTGCTTCTCTTGCTTTTTCCTTTGATGAAAGTCCTTGTCTCCCTTCGTTTCTTGACGAAAACCCTTGTATCTCTCTTTTTTTTGACGAAAATCCTTGTCTCTCATTATAAGTAAACCTGGAGAGACAAAGCTTCCGGTTGTTAATATCCCAACATACTGGTTTCCTAGAAGTTTCAATCAATGATCTTACGTGCAGTTCATTAAAATACTCATTTCCTATCTCCCGGCAAGTTTTCCCGTTTGTAGAGTAGATATAACCTTGAGCGACCCACAGCTGAATAATGTCATCCTTTGTAAATCCTAAATTTCTAGGGTACAATGAACAGAGAAGAAAACAAGGTTTCAATCTTGTTGGCAACCAGTAATAACTCAATCTAAGAGCTGGAAAGATGTTATCCTCTTCATCCAATTCCCAAAGCTCACTTTCCAATATTTCCATCCAGGCATGTTCATCCATTGTTGATCGTAAAAGGCAACCTAGTGACTTCACTGCTAACGGTAAGCCACCACATTTCTTCAAAATTTTCCTGCCAATCTGAACTAATATGGATTGTTCACTCTCATGTTGGTTTCCAAAAGCATAATGCTGAAACAACAACCAGCAATCCTTGTCAGGAATGCAGCCAAGATGATATGGCTGCACTGTTTGAACCAGACGTGCAACCTCTTTACTCCTGGTGGTGACCAAAATTGTCACTGTCTGTGCATGCCTGAGCGGAGATAGAAAATCCTGCCAGCTACTTTCACATTCATTCCACAAATCATCAAGCACGAAAAACAATTTCTTTCCTTGTACCTCTTCCAAGAGAACCCCATGAACTAAGCTTAGCTGTGTGAAGCCATAGTTTTTCATGGTTAATGACTCGGTAATGGCAATCGTCAACTTATGGACATCAAATGTTGGGGATACATGAATCCAACCACTATGCTCAAAATGTTTTTTAACACAACTGTCATTATATACCATCTGCGCTATGGTAGTTTTGCCAATACCACCCATTCTAACAATTGGCAAAACAACAATTTCAGATCGTGAAATCTAAATCAAGAGCGGTCTCGATTTTGTCATATCGAGCGACGCGTCTCCGAGTCAACCAATCTTCTTCCTCTTTTACCGATGCTGCCGCTTCACCACTTGCATCGCATATACCAGTGGAGAGAAAAAAAGAGAAAGGGAAAGAAAAAATCGCCACCAACTCACCACCGTAAAAGGGGAAAAGGGCGAGGTGAGCCGTGAGTGAGGGGAGGGCAGGAAGTGTGGTTAGGGTTTCGATCCTCCCCCATGGACACCTGCGACCTCATCTTCCTCTGCCGCGGCTAGGCGTTTGGTGGGAAGTACATAGCGACTGTGCAAATTGCTCAAGGAGCGGCAGGGTCGGGTGACTGTGCAGATTGCTTGGGGAGCAGCGGTTGGTGTCGATGCCACCTACAATGAGCTGGAGTGCAAATGCCCCTAATGGCCTAACGTCCTTGGGGTTCATGTTCAGTAAGTTAGTTTTTTACCTGTGGATTGGTTTCCTGGAAGAAATTGAGCCATTACGTGTGAAGTCTTGCATTTAAAATTAGCCCGTATTGATTTCCTCATCCAGCTGCGCTGCTTAGCCTCTTACTCTGCTAGCTAACCACAGCAAGAAGCCACCGTCTCTGTTTGGACCTTGGAATGCAAGAATTTCTTTAATTGCCACAGGAACTGAAGTTTCCTATACAACTATAGGGCCTAAGCATTCCTATTTGCCTTTTTTTTTATGGCAGAGTAATCTAAGGTTTTCTTTTGTTTTGGGACAACATCAAATATTCTACTTTTGACATTACTTGTGCTAATTAAGTTTGACTGTTATTTCAGGAGCATGAAAAATGTTAGGAGGATGATACTTTTGTGCCTTAGTTGCTGAAATGTGCTATAGACATAATACATTTTGGATGTAACTTATAGATGTTTAGATGTAAGTTTAATTTTTTTTATAAAAGTAACTTTTAGAAACTTGTTTCAAGTATAGATTCATATTTTCCCCTTTTTGTTTTTTCTTTTTCCAGTAGTGCTTGAAAGAGAGGTGAAGTCTGTGATGGATTGTACATAATATTAGTAGAGTAACTAATGAGAACTAATCGTGTATAACATCCGAAGTCTTTGGGCTTTAGAAGTAAGTTTAGTAATTTTTAAAAGTAACATAATTGTTACTAAGAAGTAACTTTTACATAGTTCAAAAGTAACTTTTTATATTGATTCATTTTTTATTATCTTTATGCAGTATCAGCAAAGATATTCAACCATATGATGGATTGTACATAACATTGATGGAGTAACTAATGAAAACTAATCATTTATAAGAACAGTGCAGAGTTTTAGGTCTTTAGAAGTAAGATTAATAATTTTTAAATGTAACTTCAATGTTAGTGGCAAGTAACTTTTGATAGTTTAGAAGTAACTTTGTATAAATCTGTTTCAAGTAGAATTAATTTTCCCATATACTTTTTTTTCATGCAATGTGAGAAAGGAGGATGAAGCTTATGATGGACTGTACATAACATTGATGGAGTAACTAATGAAAACTAATCATTTATAAGAGCGATGCAAAGTTTTAGGGTTTTAGAAGTAAGTTTAATATTTTTTTAAAAGTAACTTCAATATTAGTGGGAAGTAACTTTTGATAGTTTAGAAGTAACTTTGTATAAATCTGTTTCAAGGAGCAAATAATTTCCCCATATACTTTTTTTTCATGCAACATGAGAAAGGAAGATGAAGCTTATGATGGATCTCAGATAACATTGATGGAGTACCTATTGAGAACTAATCATGTATAAGATGCAAAGTTTATATGCTTTAGAAGTAAGTTTAACAATTTTTAAAAGTAACTTCAATATTAATGGGAAGTAACTTTTACATGGCTCAAAAATAACTTCATGTAAACCTCTTTCGACTACTAATTCATTTTTCTCCATTTTAATTTTTTAATGCAGTATTAGAGAAAGGAGATGAAGATTGTACATCAGTTTGGAACTACTAAAAAGGATTTAATAAGATCTCAATGTTGGAGAAAGGAGATGAGGGATGTGATGGATTGTACATAACTTTAGAACTAAAAAGAATTTTATAGGATCTCAAGATGCAGCTTGTTGGTTTTCAGTGGTTTCATGCTTGTTTTGTGCTTCTCATTTTGTGAACGAATCTGGCATGGATCTATGAATTATGGAGATGAAGTGTTTGTGATGGACTGTACACACCATTAGTACTAAAAGAATTTGGGGGTCTTAGAAGAAAAAATAATATACAGTTTAGGGATGAATTCCAATTTGATGCTTGTATCTAACATGGATTTATGAATTTGTAGGGATGCAAACTTAGCATCAGAAGTTTATGATTTGGCTGTTTTATCACTTTTATTATTTTTTTTCCATTGGATTTGAGTATGAAACCCTAGTTCTCTGTTTGTTCGTGATTATTTTTCCTCAACCTTCTGTTGTCCGTGAGTTTCTTCTGTCAATTTCTAATGACGGTGTTGTTCGTGAGTTGGGTGGAGGCGTTGTTGTGAGATGTGGCTGGGATAGGTGCATCGAGAGCCAAGTCCTTGAGCTCCTTAAGCCACAATTTAACATAGTTGTCCTAGAGCCCTTGCTCCTCGGCATCTTCAAGTGTGGCCTGGATGCGTGACAGCAGTCGCTTCAGTCGTTGCAGATCGGCAGATGCAGTGGGATGACCACTGCGGGGATATAAATCTGACAACGGGCTTCGAAGAATTGCCAACAGGCTGCTGGTTGATGAAAGAAGAGATGACACTAATCCACTAGCCATAACTTGGAGTTTCACCTCTTCCTCAGTAAAAAAGATATGATTTTTCTTCAGGGTCCTTGGCTTAGGTCTTCAGTATTCTCCAATTCCCATTGACACAGGGGTGTCGAGATGATGCAGAACAAGTATAAGCACAATTGCTGCTCATATCAGTTCTTTGTGAATTTCATCCTTGGGTGAACAAGTACCCTACGCCAAATTTGTCTTATCGACTTAAGCCCTTAATGATTTGGGTGTGCGATAGTGACCCAAATCGCCCAAAAGAATTCCAATAGTTCCTGCTTAGGGACTAGGGCAACCGCTAGTACGGATTAAGGTCAAGGATACCCTGCATCGAGCATAAGCCTGAAAAATAAGATCATCTTGAAACCAGAAAGTGGTTGTTTTGCTGAGGAAGATGTCGGGTATCTAGAATCAAGAAGACAAGAACCTGGGGCTTTCCGTCACGGCAGCCGCGTGCAGCGAGACCACAGATATGGTCGGCCGCCTCCACGACGTCGTACGCGTGGTCCGTTGATAGCCTAGCCGCGCAGCAGCGGCGTGGGAAAGGGATTCGCACATCCCAGCAGCAGCATGAGGGACAAGTAGGGAGAAGTCTTTTTTTCTGGTTTTGGGGCGTTCGATGCCAAAACGTGTATACTATCATCAAAGTTTTGGTGTTGAAACAGTAAATTATGATACTCCCTCCGGTCCTCACTCCTCACTCCTCCGTAACTTATCAATTTAGATCAAATCATTTGTGTTCAAATACTTGTAGCCACCACTTTCATTAGTAAATTTTTTTAACTGCTTTATATACTTTGATTTTGGTTCCATCCCTTCCCTATCCACTTTACTTATTTTCTTAATTACATTTTATAACAATTGCCAAGGACAAATTAGTCACCATTTTTTTACTACATCGCTACCTTATTCTATGTACTCTTCCACTCCAAACCCTCAACTTACTCGAGCGTTAACATGCTTTTCAAATGATGTGTTTTTCAAAAAAAAAATTCTATATAGAATTTTTCTAAAAAATTCAAATAAATCTATTTTTTTAAGTTTATAATAGATAACACTTAATTAATTATGTGCTAATGAGCTTTTCTCGTTTCACATGCGCTGAAAATCTCCCTCCAACCAGACTAAGGCCTTATCGTTTTCTCTATACAGCATCAGTCGCGGTCAAAATATGAATTTTAAAAATTGATTTTAAAGTTTATTTTTTTAGCATTGTCATTTAAGTTGCTAAGAACACATAGATAAAGTTTTACCTATAAATTATTTTTCTTTTTGCTAATACATCCTATGGCATATTAACTGTATTTTGGAGTGCTTATTCAAGAATAGAGGTTTATTATTTTGGAGTGCTTGAACCTAACCATTAATTGGCACTTGGAACACTCAATTTGGCATCAACCCATCAAACCTTTATGGAGCTTACTAAAGGTTTGGCTTCTACTAAGTGGAACTAAACTAAACTAGCTTAGCCTTTAGTCTCTTTTCAGATTATTTACCGAAGAGCTGAAACAAATTATTCGTTGCATCAAAAAATATTTTTTTCAAAATAAAATTCTTCTAATGTATTGCTTAAACTGTTTTAAGTTGCGTTTTAAGTTTCTTTATTAGTAGTAGAACATTCTTTTTTTTTTAGATAATGGAATATAATATCCCGGCCTTTGCTCAAAAAGAACTACAGCCAATTATTATAAAGATCCACTCCAGAAGAGAGTGTAGTTCAAGACAAGTTGAACACACCAAACAAGAGAAGAGAGGACCCAAACTGAGAAAAACAAAACAAAATGTGGAGCTAGAAGGCCTCGTCAAGGCCTAGGACTGAAGTTCAAAGCCAATGCATAGACCAATGACAATATCCTTGCACGAAGAGGTTTCTCCAAAGCGGTGCCCCCAAGGAGGATGCGACGTGGATCGCCACCACTGCTCGTTCGGAACCGAAGCAAGGTTTTCACCCGGAGAATATGGTAGGGAAAGGAAAGGGGTATGTTAAAACAACGCCTCCAAGAAGGGGAACGATGCCAAACGGCGTCGCCGTTGTCAGCCAGCCAAATGGCTCGGCAAGGCTTTCGCCCGCGATTCCCTGTCCAAACCCACACCACCAATCCGCACAAGAAGGATCGTCGTCGGTCAACAACATTGTCCTTTCAGCGATTCGGCCAAGGCCACCGCCCACAGTTGTTCCCGCCGTCGACGGCGCGCCCGCACCCGGACTCCTTCCCCGCCGCCAGACCCCTTTCCCGCCTCCACATACCGTCGCCGCCGCCGACGCACCGTCAGCCGGATGATGGCCTTCAACCATCGCCGCCATAGGTACCATCGTCGACAGCCGCCACCGCCACTACCACAGCCACCACCGTCGCCAGCCGCCACTGTCAGCCACCATCGCCACCGCCACCGCCATCGCCACGGACACCCCCATCCAGCCACCACCGTCCAGCCGCCACCGTCAGCCGCCACCGTCGCTAGCCAGCGCCGCCAGACGCCAGCCGTCCAGATCCGGCCGGGGTGGCGCGGATCGGAGGTGCAGCGCGAAGCGCGGGTCGCGGGCATCATGGAGGAAGGCGTCACGGGCACGGCGTTCACAGCCGGAACATTGACGAGGGCGCCGCGCCTCCCTCGTGGTGGCGAGGTTCTTGACGAGGGCCGGCGTCGCGGCACGCGCCGCAGTCCGCCGCCGTCGTCGCCAACTTCGTCGCCGCCACATCCGCCACCATCGCCGCTGCTAGCCACCTCCCTGCCACGTCCTCGGAGCGGCGCCGGCGACGACCGAGCCCGTCGCCGATCACCCCGGCCAAGCGGGGAGACCAGATCTGGCGACGCCGTCGCCCGTTGCTAGAGCCGTGGAGAACCGACACCGTGGCGCCCCACCGCCGTGCCCAACTCCGCGCCGTTGCCGCGCCGTCCCCGTCGCCACGACCTCGCCGTCCCGCCGCCATCGTCGCCACGCCCGCGCCGGAGCGAGGTGGAGCCGAGGAGGATGGCCCCGCCGCCGCTATCTCAACGCGTCACCCGGCTTTGCCGGCGAGGAGCTCCGGCGGCAGCGAAGCACGGAGGAGGGAGGAGGAGGGGCGGCGGCAGCGGCTAGGGTTTCGCCCCCTAGGGTGGCACGGTTTGATGGTAATCTGAATCTCAGTTCTATCTTTTGTTCAGTAGAACATTCTTTTATGAAAACTTTATCACAATACTTAATTTATCTTTGTAATCAAGTAGATTTTTCGTCTTCAAACTAAGTCGAATGCCAATAAAGCTCTACGGTTTCAAAAAGAAAATCGAACTATACCGGACCAATAATTTGGAAAGAAACACTTGCCCTCGTGGAATGTGGTGTGCCGACAGGTGAAATGACGTGGATGCAAGTCCACCCGATTTGTGTCTACTACTCCCTCCGTCCCATAATATAAGGGATTTTGAGTTTTTATTTGTAACGTTTGACCACTCGTCTTATTCAAAATTTTTTGAAATTATTATTTATTTTATTTGTGACTTACTTTATTATCCACAGTACTTTAAACACGACTTTTCGTTTTTTATATTTAAAAAAAATTGAATAAAACGAGTGGTTAAACGTTGCAAGCAAAAACTCAAAATACCTTGTAGGACGGAGGGAGTAGTAGATTTGAAACGTGGAGTAACTTGCTAACAAACTATAAATTCTCTGTTTAGTCACACTCTGTCGTTTTTCACACGATTGTCTTCATTTAATCAACGTGACATCTATTAAAAAATCGTTGGGCTTGGGATCAGAAGATCCAACCCATATATACTTATTAGACTCACTCATAATAAATATTTCATAAATATTTATATGAAATATAAGAAGGTAAGAACAAGATGGTGTGGAAAGCAGCATTTTGGCCGCTCTGCTTCTCTAGATTTTTCACAATTTGATCCTTTTAAAAAACTTATTTCGCAAATAGACCCTAAAAAACTTCTCCCAAAAATAGTCTTTTTAGGCGCCAGAGTCACTGGTGCCGTCGTTCAACGGGACGCGCCAGCCTCTCTGGCGCCGTCCTCCTGCCGACGTGGCGGGACGGTGCTAAGGTGGCGGGGGGAGCGCGCCAGTGTGGCTGGCGCCCCCCTCCACTCCCCCCCAAATTTTTTTTTATATTCTTTTCGCACTTACAAGCACGCAAGAATCAACCTAAAAAAATAAACTCAAATAAACAAAATATGTGACTTGTTGAATTTTTCCTCTCCTCTCCAGTGTAGGAGAGAGATGTACAACTTTTTTTTTGATATTTCTTTCACACTTAGGAGCACACAAAAACCAACCATAGAAAAGTTTAACTCAAACGGACAAAATATATGACCTGTAGAATTTTTCAAAGCTCTACCGAAAAACTTCTCGCATTAAAACACAATTTTGCAAGCGGAATTTGGAGGTTTTAATCTCGCCAAACCTAGCAAAGCGGAGAAAATCGGATGTTACTTTTTTGGCAGTAGGGCTGGCGCCGTCCTGTTGGACGACGGCGCCAGTGACTCTGGCGCCAAAAAGGACCATTTTTAGGATAAGTTTTTTAGGACCTATTTGCGAAATAAGTTTTTTAAAAGGACCAAATTGTGAAAAATCCATCTCTGCTTCTGGTCGTGGTTGTGGCTGCCGACGGCCGCTCCGCCAGGTGGCCATCGCTGGGCCTGGGCTGGATGACCGGCATGAAGCCTACCAGCATGCAGCCATCATCAATCCGTCCTGCTGCAACTGGTGCAAGTGCAACTGCATATTATAATTTGACTAAAACTGTAATCTGCACAATGCTAGGAAAATGCACTTCAATTATAAAACCGTTACACCATTTCACCAAATTTACATTGTTCTGAAGAAAATTTATGCAGCATCAATTCCATTTAAGTTGTCTGTAAAATTTGAAGTGAACTTAATGCAAACCCTGTGATAAGTTTTCTCACACCACCATCCTACAATACAACACAGGCTAATTGTCTTGAGCTGTTACAGATCAAATATCTGTATCGAGACCAGATCGGTTATATCAAAATGTATAACCAACCATCCCATATGAATCCTCGAGAACTTGTCATAACGAAATGGTCAATTACAAAAGTATCACTGCTTCCCATATAAATCTTCTGGATTTTCCTGAATTTCCTATTCAGGAACTAAAATATCAGAGTGACTTAACATGATAAAAATGAACAGAATATCAGAACATTAGCTTACCATATACTCTATCTCGTGCCATTCGCACCATTTCTTCAGCCTCGGACAAGAACATATCATGGCAGTTTCAGGAAAAACTGGCATCAATTCGCGCAGCTGAAGTAGAGGACAGTGAAGAAGTTTCAAGCTTTCAAGGTCTGTAAAATCACTTAACCTTCCAATGTACATGAATCCTTGGCAGTCGGATATCTCAAGCTCCCTCAAAACAGCAGGACTATTTAAGTGCAGAGATAGAATCTGATGGCACCCCCGAATTATCAAAGATGACAATCGATATGGAAATTTTGTCTCAGTTGATATGTCAAGTAAAGGACATTCAATCAAAACCAATTCTCGAAGGCCATATAGTTTATGCAAACCAATCAATGATTCAAGCTTAGTACAGCTCCTGATCTCTAGTCTTAAAAGCATCGAAAGACCCTTGTGGAAATTAAGAACACCAGAGAAAGTGCCAGAACTGAACTGCAAGAACCGCAACTTAGATGGTAACCAGCTCTTGGTTGAGGAAAGCAAATTTTGGCCTATCTCCGAGCATTTATCAATTGTTAAATGTTCAACGGTCATGAAATTCTCAACGCCATACTCTGTGATCAATTGCACATCTGAAATCTGCATCTTCCTAGTTACCTATTGAAGAGGCACAGAATTATCTGTGAAGATTGTTCCTAAATATATATCTCTAGTTTTCCAACAGTTAATTGACCTGGTTAAATTATAGTGTCAAAACCAAAATGGATGTTCATTAAACTCAAAAGTCATATGGATGTGGTGCATTACTAGAGTTGCAAAATGAACTGCAAGTTAAGGAATAAGTTTCGTGCAGACCGCTGTATTTCAAATATCATTCATGTACCAGATTATGGGCTTGTGGCACTCAGTATGTTTCTCATAAATGAAAGTAAACTGGTCTGCGTGTTTTTATTACTAAACTGTTGATGTGAATTAAAAAGGTCTCAAACAGTTCCAGAGTAGGTTTATTAATTTACAACAAAATAATCGTTCCACGAGAATATAATCCTTCATTGAAGTTTATACTGCATGCTTCCATTTGCAGCAATCTACCCAATGGAACTTGACTATTGTTTCTATCGATCCATCTTTTGCAGTAGCAAAGAAATCATTAGCTTGTGAAAGTAAATTCGAATATGATCTTTATCACCTATGTGTCACTAAGGCTAAACTGAAGCGGTTGTTACCAAAATGATTGTACTTTTGTAGATAAATTGCAAATACCTGAAAGTAGTTGAACTCATATTTCTCGCACCACAGCTTCAGTTTAGGGCAATCAGCAATAAATGTATAGTGAGGCTTACATATCATACTTTCTGAAGGAAGAACGAGGAGCCGAGGACAACGGGCAATATACAAGCTCATAAGATCAGAAAGATTTTGTAGTCCCACCAAAGTACTGAGGCACAAACAATCCCTGATGTCAATAGTTTGGAGCTTTGATGTCACATTACTAACTGAAAACTGGAGACTCATGAGGGCACAATTGCTTATTACTAGCTTTTTAAGGGCAATAAAACAAGGTACTGTTCTTAGTTTGGTACAGTCTCTGATTGTAAGTCTCTGCAATTTCGGGCAATCTGAATGTTGTATTCCATACCAATCTTCTAGTTTGCACAATTTATCGAGTTCTAACTCCTCCAAGGATGGAAATGTTGCTTCTTGGTACCTTGTTATGCTGTTATTTCTTCTGTACTTGAAAGATGCATGATCCAAATTCCGGATGTTTGGTATTCCAATGAGTTTAAGACGCTGTAAGTTGATGAGGCTTCCTACATGTAAGGGTAAGTATGTCAAGTTACTGCATCTCTTCAGACATAGTGTGTCCAACATATCAAGCTTGCAAAATTGATCCAATGATCCATCCAAAAACTCGAAATATACATGCAGACTTTTAAGGCTGACAAGATTGTGGAAGTTTGTTGCCCTCAATATTCTCAAATTGGAAATCACCAATGTCTCCAGGCTGTAAAGACAAGACACCGATTCAGGCAGTTCTTGCAGATAGCAATTTAGAGAGAGATAACGCAGGTGCTTCAAATTGCCAATCGAACATATCATATTGGTAACATCTTGGTTCGAATTAAGTACCAAAGCCCTAAGATGTACAAAACTGGACAATTCATGGAAGCTAGCAGAGAAACAACAGTTTAATACCAATGTCTGTAGAGACCTCGGTTCATGAAAGGAAAGTATGCCACTAGCTTGTGATGCATGAAGTTGGTGAAGTTCGTTTGGCAAATTACATAGTGTGCCAAGCATTGCCGTACAGCGTTCTCTGCTAGTAAATGACTTTGCAAGATCAAAAATAACATCATGTAACTTAAAACGCTGAATTGACTTTGATGATCGCTCCAGATACGTTTCAATCAGCGATTGTTTCATATCAATGTATTTCGATAGTTGAAAATTGTCAATGCGCTCAGATGAAAATGATTTCATGGAGTCCATCGGAAATAGATTTAGCGAAGATGCGTAATAACTTGGCTCAATATTGCGAAGTCTCTCAACATTCTCATACAAGCTGTCAATCACTGATCTTCCTATTAACTCATCAAAATAATGTGCTTCACGCAACAATTGCCCTGATGAAGTTTCAATCAACGATCTTGCATGCAGCTCATTAAAATACTCGTCACCAACCTCCTGACGTGTTTTACCACCTGTGGAGTAAACATAACCCTGAGCTATCCACAGGTCAATCATTTCATCTTTTGTGAAACCCAAATATGTAGGATACAATGAACATAGTAGGAAACAAGGTTTTAATCTTGTAGGCAACCAGTAATAACTCAATCTAAGAGCTGGGAAAATGTTGTCCTTCTCATCTAATTCCCAAAGCTCGCTTTCCAATATTTCCATCCAGGTATGTTCATCTGTCTTCGAGCGTAAAAGGCAGCCCACTGACTTCACTGCTAGTGGTAAACCACCACACTTCTGCAAAATTTTCTTGCCAATCTGAACTAAACTCGATTTTTCATTCACACATTGCTTCCCAAAAGCAAAATGCTGAAACAATAGCCAGCAATCGTCATTAGGAATGGCAGTAAGGTAAAATGGCTTCACTGTTCCAGCAAGACGTGCCACCTCTTTACTCCTTGTTGTTACCAATATTATGACTGTTTGAGCATAGCTGAGTGGACGTATTAAATCATGCCAGGAACTTTCACATTCGCTCCATACATCATCAAGCACAAAAAATAATTTCTTTCCATCCAGTTCTTTGAGGAGGACCTCATGAACTAGGCTTAGCTGTGTGAAGCCACAGTTTCTCTTGGTCAATGACTCAGTTATTGCAGTTGTCAGCCTTAGGACATCAAATGTTGGGGAGACATGAATCCAACCACTGTGCTCAAAATGTTCTCTAACACGGACATCATTATATACCATCTGTGCTACCGTGGTCTTTCCAATACCACCCATTCCTACAATTGGCAAAACAACAATACCAGGCTTCATGCTTTGGGATAATACCGATTCTACAATATTCTCCTTCTCATCAATCCTACCAAAAACAAGGGACTCATCTAGAAGGTGGCTAGTTGGCTGTGACTTCAACCAGTCACTCCTGCCTGCTATTTTCTGGCCATCTTCTGGCCTGAGTTGCAGAGCGGCTCGATCTCTGGATATCTCCTCGAATCGGTTTGTTATCTCATTGATTCTCTGCGAATTTATCGCTGAAAAGGTGAATAGGAGTATGAAGACACAGGATGCATAATAGCTATAAATATGATTGTTTCGCTGCTAAGCTTTAAATCTTTAACCCCATATGCATATAATCTTCTATTAAACTAAAGCAACTATTTTCAGCAAAGGTAAACCCCATTAACAAAGAGGAAAATAGATGCAATGAATTAAGAGCATGACAAGAGTACAAGACTAATATCCATTAGTACCCTAAGAAGATTTAATCATCAGTAACATTTATTTTGAATAAATCAATTAAACATGTTATAAATAAAAATTTCTGCACCAAACAACTACATGCATACCTCATTAATACTATCATCATCCTCTTCGTCAGTATCCAAATGCTTCCGCTTGCGTGGACAATCAACTTGACACTCTCGGATTTGGCACTGCAGAAGCTCATACCGGTAATCATTAAGGACATCCTCGGCATCACGGGCCAAGTCCTTGAGCTCCTTAAGCCACAACTTAACATAGTTATCTTGCATCCCTTGCTCCTCGGCATCGTCGAGTGTGGCCTGGATGCGTAATATCAGTCTTTTCAGCCGTTGCAGATCAGCAGATGCAGTGGGATAAGAACTGTGGGGATATAAAGCCGACGACGGCCCACGAAGAATTGCCAGTAGGCTGCTAGCGGATGAAAGAAGAGATGAAATTAACCCACTCGCCATAACTTAAGAATTTACCTCTTCCCCCATTAAATATATATGAGCTCTGTTCAGGCTCCTTGGCTTAGGTCTTTTTGCCCAAAAGTTAAGTCTTTGGAGTAAATGGAGCAGGTACTAGAAGTTCTTTATCCATGTGCTAAGTCTTCAAAGTAAATAAAGCAGACACAGCTTCAGCTGATTGCAATTTTATAGTTCTTGACCAACTGTTCATGTGTTTGAAGTCGACAGTCAGGCACACCCACAGAAGTTAACAGGCAACCAGGCATTAATTAATCTGGTGCAACAATGACAGAATCCAGACCACTTGATCAATGATTGAAAATGAGTTATAAAAATACTGGCTGGGAAGATTTGACACCTTAGTCCAGTCTTCAACAACAAGCATATATACCCCAATATAAAATAAAGTAGTCAATGAGTAGAGAGGCTGCGTGTATGAATAGCCTTCTACAACTTTAGATTGTTTAACCTATTTCATGCCCTTTCTTTGTTAGTTAAGAGTTTAATGTCGTCCCTTCTTTCTTCTGTTTTCTATCTGATATGTGATTAGCTGATTCTGAATGTCAGAATTTTAGCATGTGATTCAAGAATTCGACGTACCAATAGGGCTGTAACTTTTGCCCTCGTCCTCAATGGAAACAAATGCGATGATCTTACGTGTTTCTTTTTACAACAAACACAGGCCACTCTGGTATTATCTGTAGTCACAAGTTTTATACAATTATACAAATAGAATATAGGCCGCTCTGCAACTCACTGCAATCAAATACAAAAAGTAAAACAGTCAAGAATCAACATGAAAAAATAGCTTTATGCTCAATTGGCAATGACTTTTTCTTTTTTCTTTTATTTTTTGCAAAGAGTTATTGATTTTTTTTAATAGAAAGAGGATAATCAATCTAAAATACTATACAAGATATGGCAACTGACAAGCTTGATGGTCCGTATAATCGTAAATCGTGCGAATGCTTAACCAAAGAATGATATTAGCTCAACTGAAGTACTAGATCATTAGTTCATTACCAGTGGCATACGCTGTGAGGATGGCTAATTGGCAAATAGTATTCCCCATTGATACAGCCATACAGGGGTGTCCAGATGATGTAGAATGGGCAGCAGCACGATACTGCTGCTTATATTAGTTCTTTGTGGGATTCACCCTTCCGTGAACAGATACCCAACGCCCAATTTAGCTTTTAGCCAACTTAAACCTGAATGATTTGCAGGTACGGCAATGACCCAAATCGCCCAAAAATAATCCATAGTTCCTGATTAGGCCAACACCTAGCTACTCGAGAAATAGCCTGAACCAAAGCATAAGATTTGAGGACACGAAATAGTACCAAGAACTGATGAAGTGGTGATTTGCTGACGAAGACGATGGGTATTCCAATCAAGAACCTGGCCACCTGGGGGTTTCCGTCGCGGCAGCCGCCACTAACCTGGCAACGGATTCTCCCAGTCGGCCGCCTCCATGCCGTAGTATACGTGGTCCGTGGATAGCCTAGCCGCGCCGCCGCGGCGTGGGATTCGCACCCCCCGACGGCCCCCGAGCAGCAGAATGGAGGAGGCGAAGCAAAAAGTCTATTTCTTGCATTATTGCGATGGATTATTAAGGGCACAACTACACCGACCGAGAGTTGCTAATCTATCTGGATAGTGATAAAAGAGAGAAACCATTCTTTCGAAAAAAAAGCTACTAATACACTTAATATCTATGTATTTTTTTCTTCTTAGAGAAATTTCTCTTAAATTACTCATCCGATTTGTAATCCGATTACACCGTTGTGTTCGTAACAATTAAATCTTTACAACAAGATCTCACATGATTATATTTAGATGAAAAATCACAAATTACTTTTATGATATGTCTAAATTACTTCTAAATTTCACTAAGTTACTTCTTAGACATATAAAAATAAATTCAGTAAAACTTAAAAGTAATTTACGTATATTATAGAAGTAACTTATAACAAAAGGAAAGTACTATATCTAGATTCATAACATCTATATAAATATGCTAAAATGACTTATATTATAAAACAGGGAGTACAGAGAAATAATTATATTGTGAGGGAGCTGAAATAAGAAATTATGTAGAGTAAATTCGTAAGTAAAGTGTAGAGAAGATTTATAAAGTCCACAAAATATAGAATTAACTAAAAACAATAATAAAAATAATCAACTTAGAGTATTATGAATGTATAGAAGTAATTTAGTCAAATCTAAAAATAACTTATATATATGATAAAAGTAACTTAGTATATAATAAAAGTAATTTACAAATATAAATATTTTTTATCGTAATATAATCATGTAAGATCTTGTTGTGAAGATTTAATTGTAACGAACACAATGGTGTAATTGGATTGTAAATCGGATAAGTAATTTAAGAGAAAACTTTATAAGAAGAAAGAAAAAGACCCACTTGTCTAAGAGGAAAAACAACACCCACATCAGCACGTGTAGCAGTAATTCTTCTCACAATTGGTTCGTCGCTGGTTAACACTAAACCGAGAGGCTTCTCGGTTTAGATTTTACCGATTATTAAGTTGTGCGAGTTAAAAATATATTTTTTAAAGAGTACCACACTAGTGCTCTTGTAGTAGAAAGTAATCTGAACCGTTGATCTTTAATTGAAGGGTTCAGATCTTGTTCTTGCTTGTTTCTTCGATTTGCTTGCATGACTAGGATTGATTTGCACCGGCAAGATCATCAACCTACGGAAAGATGTATCGATCACTAAGACGCAACGCAACATCTTATACGGTTGTAGTCGGGTCATCAACGTTTCTTCCAAATCGTAGTTATCTAAACTCACCGAAAGATCGGATCAACAACAGCCTTTAGTGTCGAGTGGAACTCAGGGATTATCAGAAATGTAAGCCGCCTTCATCCTATCGCGAAGACAGAATCCACAGCATCCTAAGACCCTGTTGGACTCTATCCACCGGAGCTCATAGTAGAAACGAAAAAGGTCGAGAAAAGGCACTACCCCAATATAGGCCTCGCAAAGATGAGCAAAAATGCTCAGAATGGTGATGGAGTTGTGATAGAGGTGCAAAAGGGAAAGATCGTAGAAATTCAAGATCAGAAGGAGAAATTCGGACGGTGGGGGCAAGAAACCGCATCATACAAAATCCTCTACGATTACCATCCGACCTAAGATGGGTTGGGGATTAGTACCTCCTATCTTATCCCGCTCCAGGTGCTCACGGCCAGGGAGCGATCCTTCCACCTACAGCTTCTTCATTGCTGTGGTGTCGGTGTTGGACGGCCCGAGATCCGTCGTCATCACAGGATCGCCGGAGAGGAAGAAGAAAGCTCGGGTTTCTTCTAGAAGACTGGAGAAACAGAGGGTCCGGGCATGAAGTAAGTTGGAGAACTTTTCGGGCAAACGGACCTGAAATGGATCCTAAAATTGCTTTATATAAACGCACTACCTGACGGTTCATATTTCAAGGAAAGGAGAGAGATTGCCGCCGAAATTTTTTGAGGCCCATTGCTAACAGATTGATTAGACTTCAAATTAAATTCACTTGTGGACCGTTGAACTTCTTTCAATATTATCAAGTACTCTATGTATTCTCGGTTTTTATCGAGAACGACCAAGCGAGCGTGATAACGTTGGTAGAGAAGTCATGGGTAACAACGTGAGTTCATTTAAGTTGAAGTCAGGGGCTACTGTCATGGTTACGGATAAGGTATAACTCTTATCCTACGAACTTACGAAATATACGAGTATGGTATACCTTTATCCAGACGGTATACTTACCGTATGAGATAAGGAAATCTACAAAACATTATGGAAGATATCCTCACAGGCTGGTGATTAACAAAGTTCTATTCGGAGAGGATTGGGTTGATTCTATATCGTGCCGGGTTCATTGTCTGCGAGTCTACTTGGATACTAAGGTAACTCATGGTATAAAAGGCACACCCCCTAAGGGGTTCAGATCATCGAATCATAGGCAACAGGCAGGGCATAGAGGACTACAATGACATCATTTGACGGGACTTCTAAAATTATAAAAATAAAACCCAACAAAACAATAAATTCTAAAAACTACAAGATCTAATTTTTAAAGGTTTTGAGGAGAATAAATAGAAGTTGTGATAGATCAAGAAAAAAATAAAGGGGTGATAAAGAAATAAGGGGTAGCTATTGGCGTTACTTTTAAAAATTATAAAATTAGTAACCCGAGGATGATAAGATTTAGTTTTTTAAAGTTCTAAGACAATGGATAGCTAGTTAAAAAATTGTAAGTAAAATGTTATGTAAAAAATAGATAATTTGTATGGTTGCTAGCCATGCAATTGTATGGGCTACCCAGCTAGTTAAGTACAAATTACTTAAATCATTCTTTTTCTAGGTAAATATGGGAAATAATAATTGTCCTAGGTATTTGACAACAGTTTTCTACTACAAATATGATGGTAGATATCCTCTAGTAATTAAATTGCTGACAAAAATGAAGAATTTTGCCAGCATGCTTTAAAAAACACGAAAAAATTTATCAAGCAGTGAGTTTTTTCTTAAATCAGTATAGAGAGCAAGTGAGGTAATTAATAAAAACACGGAGGGGAATGAAACTGAAGATCGAGAGGAAAATAAAGATTAAAAAATTAGATCTAAAAATATAAATCTCATGGCGAAAAATTATGCAATTTGTGCCGCTGCTGTTTTTCGGCCCGCAAATTTTGGCAGTGTTGCGCGTCAGTGTCTGGATGACGGCTTCTGATTTATGACTCTTCTTCCTACAAAGCCTACAAGATATTGATCCACACCTATGCTGTCAAGACTCCAAGTTGGCATGCCAAACTTTCACTATATAGTACCAACAAGGAGAATTACGACTAAGAGAGATGATATCGTGTCAGGTCGGCAACTGACGATGCTGCAGCCTATACATTGCAATGCCATCTCCTGCTCTATCAAATATACTCCCTCCCTCCGTTTCATATTATAAGACTTTCTAACATTGTCCATATTCATATATATTCATTAATATTTATATGAATATAGGCCTTATAACCTAAAACGGTGTTAGTATCAGGTAACCCATCTTGCCAATTCTCAAAAGAAAAACATTGCAACGCCAAGACTATTTATATATGTGACCCAAGTAGAGGAGTGTGGGTCGCTGAGAGATACCAATTAAGTGCAAATCACGACACGGACAGGCAATGGCACTCAAAGAACTCCTTGTCTTCGTTATTATCTTGCTCGTCGTGGCTGGAGAGGTTGCCGCCGTATCGGCAGATCGCGCCAATCCGATGAACCATGCATCAACCAGTAAGTCCACTAGTCCAGCATCTTTCCTCCGTCAGTTGGGCAGACTTTGCACTAGGGCATATACAATGGTCCAGATGCTTAGATAGGTGCTTAGAAAAAAAGTACGTAAGCATCCGTTGAAGAGCCTTAATCTACAATGGAGAGAATCCATTTCACAGACGCTTAGTTTTTTTTAAGAGACTATCTAAGCATCTGGGTGCTACAATGGTAGTGAATGAGTCTACCATTTTTTTTATTTTACTGTCTCATTCTCAGCCAAATTTTAATTTTATTGTTATCTTTATTACAAAGGTGATGTGCTAAAATACTTACGTGCGTGATCCATATGCTTAAAACAGAGCAAATCTAATTTCTGTAAAAAAGAACAGAGTAATGCGGAGGATTACTACTGATATAGGATCACTACTAAAAAACACCCATAGGTGTCAGCCATAAAGGTGCCGGTTAGCTAAAAACCGACACCTATAAGGCGTTTCCCGCCATTAGAGCGAAAAACCGGCATCTATAACGGTTAATTGGGGCCGGTTTTAGTTAAACCGGCACTAAAAATCCTCCCGCCAACGGTCCAAACATTTAATAGGTGGCGGCCATGTAAAAAAACTGGCACCTATATAAAAGGTGCCGGTTATTAATTAAAACCGACACCAATAAGGTTTTTAGAATTTATTGTTTTGTTGGGTTTTTGAAACCTTATTGGTGTCGGTTTTAATTAATAACCGGCACCGGCACCTATAATCCTCCCCGACCTATATGACACAAAGTATAGGTGTCGGTTTTTTATATAGGTGCCGGTTTTTAACAAGAACCGGCACCTATTAGCCTGCAGCCTATATATACCCCCCACCACACTAGCTCACGATTTGAGGTCTTCTTCTTGCTCATCCAAAACGAGGGGGGAGGTTTTGCCCAAAAATTTCAAAAGCATCAAGAGATCTATGTCTTTGCATGCTTAACGGTTAGTTTATCTTGATTCTCTACATAATTGTTCTTTATTTGTGTGATTCTTGATGTATTTTTTCCTCAAAAATATTAAGAGATTTGTAATGTACATGGTAGTGCTAGCTATATATTTTTTTTGCATCTATTTGTTTTGAGATGTTGATTTGAGAAAGCATAATGACTTAGGTTGTTTTCTTCCCCCCACCACACTAGCTCATGATTTGAGGTTTTCTTCGTGCTCATCCAAAAGGAGGGGGGGGAGGTTTTGCCCAAAAATTTCAAAAGCATCTCTCATTTTCCGCACGCACGCTTTCTAAAGTACTAAACGGTGCGTATTTTCCGGTCCGTTTTGCGTATTAATTTTCAATTTGAGTAATGTCTAGGGTATTAAATCATCAAGCATTTGAGATATAAAAGATTAGTTCTAATGATGCTTGATTGATCTATGTATTTAATTGATATATGATGGTAGCGGTAAATTTTGGAATTTTCATAGGGCCAATGGATGAAGGTGGGATGAATGTTGTGAAGCGCGATTCGTTGGAATATGCCAGGAGAGTAACCAATTTCGTGATCGGGGCAACAATTTCTAGATCGTTGAGCAGGACAGAACACTTGCTTTGTCCATGCGCTGATTGCATGAATGAGAGACAGTTTCCTGCAAATCAAGTTCACGAGCATCTCCTAACAAGGGGTTTTATGCGTAATTGCGCATGTCAGGACAATCATGGTGAAGATGAGAATGACAATGTGCATAATCATGGTGATGGAATGGACGGAGAGAATGCGGAGTTGCCTACCGACGAAGGTGGGTATGACAGTGAAGAATCAGATGGTTTGGATCAGATGTTGCGTGATGGAGAGACAGCCTAATCTCTGTATTAAGTTTATCTATTACTTAATGCTTATCTATCTGTTTTCTTGAACATTTACCTAATCTCTGTATCAACTTTCTCTATTTATATATTTATCCCTCAAAGCAACAGGTGATCTCATTGACTGTATGACGCTGGCATCATCGTTGTTACCGATATAAGCAACAGGTGAGTGATATGAATTGTTGTGGGATTTTAAAATGAGTCTTCTTGGAAATGTGAATGATGTGGATGTGCAAGATGTGAATGTAATATTCTGTGATTTTGGTGGACGATGCGAATATTATTGTCATTTTTGTTCCATATTGTATTTATGTGGATAATGTGGATGTGGAGGATGTAGATGTGCATATGTGAATGTAATATTATGTGATTTGTGTGGATGCATGTGTGAATCTGCGAATGCATATGTGAATGTCTATATTTGTGTGAATGCCTATGTGAATCTGTAAATATAATATTGTGTCATTTGTGATTTCTGTGTTTCAGGATGCTGTATTTCACAATATATTTTTTTTGGTTTTTATAATTATAGGTGCCGGCTCTTATAAAGAACCCACACCTATTATAGGAGTACAACTGACACCTAATCAATATAGGTGTCGGTTCTTATGTACAACCGGCACCTATAATAAATATAGGTGTCGGTTCTTGGTGTAAAACCGGCACCTATAATATTATAGGTGCCGGTTATAATACTATAGGTGTCGATTCTAGTTGATAACCGGCACCTATAATAAATGTAGGTGTCGGTTCTTGGTGTATAACCGACACATATAATATTATAGGTGTCGGTTCTAGTTGATAACCAGCACCTATAATAAATGTAGGTGTCGGTTCTTGGTGTATAACCGGCACCTATAATGTTATAGGTGCCGGTTCTGGCACCTATAACCGGCACCTATAACCAATGACTTTGATCAATGGTGCCGACCAAAAGGTGTCGGGTCCGAAACCGACACCTATTAGGCCTTAAGAACCGGCACTAATAGGTATTTTTTGTAGTAGTGGATCCATTTGGTGTAGGATCCATTATTTGTAAAAGCAAGAAGAAGGTGCAATTCTGTCCCAGCCAAATATACCTCTATTTATAGAGAAAATTGGCTTCTACATGGCCATGCATAGTGACCTAATCAAGCTATGTAATGATTAGTTATTAGTTAGCTAGTTAGTTAAACAAGGTTGGTTAGTTCGGTATGGAGCGCCGGCGCTTGCTACGCTCCTCTTTTTTTCGCGCAAGCGACGACCGCTTCGCGTGGTGACGGACGACTCGCGTAGCGCCGGTCTAGTAAAAAAAAAACCTGCCTTTTTTCTCTAAGCATCTACCTAAGCATCCCATTGTACATGGCCCATCTGTACTCCAGATAGTAACTGAACTTCTGTGGCCGCTTACTTATTCTCATTGGTGCTGTAGAAGCAAGTCGAATCAGTAACGGAGAAAAGAAGTTCGTCGTCATGGTTCCGACTTCCGCCACTCTTCCGTCCGCCTCGAATTCAACGTAACATGGCAATGTTAGCTCGGGCTCGTTTCCGTCCACCTGGCCTTCCTCCAAATGTGGCTCTGCTAGCTCGGCCTCCATAACCGGGGCTTATCACCTTCTCCCTAGTATGATATGTATTCTAATTGGCCATACAGATCACCAGGAATAATGTTGTAATGCCCATATATACTTCTATATGTGGTCAATTTGAATTTCTTACCTCCTATGTAGAGTTAACGTTTTTACTGTTTAAATAGCAGTAGAAGGAAGAGAGCGGTATAATGATAATATATATACACCAAAACTTTTACTCCAATTAACTAAGCCATTGTTTGGCTTATTCGTGGAATAAGCCAAATGGCACATTTGCAAGCGAGAAGTAATTTGTAAATAAAACTTTTATATACGTGTTCTTAGCAACCTAAAAACAAAAGCTGAAAAAAATAAACTTCGATGAAAAAAATCCCAAAATCAGCTTCAAATTTAAGGTTGAAAACTTAAATTTTGGCTGATAAGTATAAGCATAAGCGAAAAGACGAGGAGTTGCCAAGGTGTGCTCATGCAGCAGGAGTATGAATTTTTCAATAGCGGAAACCAGTCAAAAAGGATAATATCACAGCACATGCAAGTTGATTACCTGCCAACCGATGCACCATTTAGTAATTAGCATGGCCTATACATTTATAAGATGATCCAACTTTACTGCGGATCGGCTGGTTTCACATGTGCTAATAAAGCAAAAAGTGATTGCAGGATCGTGCACAGAAGCACTACAGCTCCAGCTATTACAGCTAAACTTAGCCATGGATTGCTGAAATGGTTCTGCCATAACCATGCCATCCACCTGTTCAGGCGACTTTGGTAGTGCTCTTCCATTACATGGCACAAGTGCCTGAGATAGTACTTTCCATTCACATCAAAATCCACATTTTTACCAAGTTTGGTGAAAAGGACAGACACTTCATCATCACTACGCATTTGGTGGACAATGATCCCTCTCTTAGCGAGTATTGTCACGTCCTTCGGCAAACTGAGAAGCTGAGAAACAAAACAAACATAAGCAGTGAAATAATTCCCAAACTGAGGGCATGACTGTTCAAATGCAACTATATTCCTGAAAAGAAAGCTAGTTTTGTCATCAATCATTAAAAAGGGAATTTCCACCACCCCATGTACAAAATTTATGTCCAGAAGTGAATGAGGACTCTTATGATCGAACAGTCTTTTCTTAAATTCAATGCCAGCGTCATGGTATTGTTCTGCTCGGCGCCAGCGTAATATTTGTGGTTCACCGTGTAAACTGAAGTTTTGCTTATCTGTTCCCACCCAATGATTTTCTTCTAGTTGATTCCCAACTTTAAAGTACTTCTTACAAAAATAACCAAAGTACTGTATTCTTGCACAGTGTTGATGCTCCTCTGCCCTTGGTCTGAAATACATATGACACAAGTGGACCAAATGGTGAAAATCTACAGGCCTTTCGAACTCTTTGATAGATTTGGGGTAATTAAATCAATAAAGGGACAATTTGAATATTGTCACCAATATTGTCAGTAAGTAATCTGGAAGTGCTATCATCAGAAACAAGGAGCTCATATATTCCCTTGACAATGAAAAAAGGAATTTGATTCTCTAGTAAGAGAAGGTCATGCGCAACAAAAGAATTATACCATGGCCCTTTATCTCCACATCTGTCTTCCGAAGTATGCACAGACTTACCCCTCTGAATACTCTCCTCAGCATTGAAATCAGTTAACTCAACCTCTGATACCTCTGCTTTGTTTTTTGAACTACCTGTAACAGCCTTGTCTATCAATGTTCCTCTTTCCTTTCTATCTAGATTGTTCTGTACATCTAGAGTACATAGTTTGCCCTATCTTCTTCCATTTTCACCACATTACAAGAACTACCATCACAAACTTCTTGTTTTCTCACAAATAGTCCAGCTGTTCCATAAAGAGAAACAATTATGAAGCATCCATCAAGCAATAACATCTGTAAAAACTTATCCTCGTCCATTTCAATTTCCTCGGAATATGTGTTTCTGGCACGATCTGTTAGTGAACTCAAAACATGTAGGTAATCCTGCAAATTTCTTTCTTGGTTTAACTTTAAGATGTAGTCAAGAGAAGCCCATTTGTCTTTTTCTGCAGCAGCAAGTGAAGGAGTACCATGATGATATGGGCCTATCGATATGAGAACTGGGTCATAAGCATTCTTCTCAGCCAGGCGAATATTATTTTGCACCCTGTGAATTAATGGTACTTTCCTCTTCCTGATTCCAGATAATGAGTGATAGTAATTCAGGTTCTCTTTTATGGAAATTGCCTAGTCCTCAATGTCGAGGACATTTGCTGAGCTACTTTCACCTTTGAGCACCATTTTCCATTTGAAAAACTCTCTGGAATTTCATCTGTAATTAAAATCAAGGTTCAGTGCATTAAAAACATATTAGATCTTAGAAATAATATGGAGAATGCTAAGTTTTAAGAATTGTGGACAACTGAAGAGAAAAAAAATGCTTTTTTTAGAAGGTTAGCTTTCTTCCTCTTCTCGGAAAAGGTTAGCTTTAGCACTAACTGTATCTTCATTTAAAAACTTATAAACAAAAGAAAAATAAAATCTACGAAGTACAACAAAATTGTCATAAAATTGCCTATGCCTAAAGAAAGCAATTTACTATATCCTATGAAAACAATTATCTTATGATAGTCATGAATAGGTACAAATGCCACAAACACAGAAAACTTGATAACTAATTGCAATATAAAGTGATCCCCTAAAAAAAATTGTCATATAAAGTGCAGTAAGTCTGACAATGAGACAGTAACTAGTGATACTCGCCCTTAGGACCAATCCATTGTTGACTTTAACCTCATAAGCTAACATGAGAACATTTCCGGTGCATTGGAATGCATATAATTTAGGTACTGATAAACCCTAAATCCGGGTTCAAATAGTTAAAAAGAAAATCGGAAAAATCCTGTAACAGAGAGACATCTTCTGCAATAGGTCACAAACAAAACAAGCATGATAGATAGTAACCAGAAGGGGTTGTACAACCGAGTCAGACAAAGTTTTAGATATACGATCTCATTGTAAACCAATATATACCTATCATGCTTGTTTCTTTAAGTTGTTGTAGCACCATAAACCCAAAATCAATGCAGTTTGTTTTACAAATCAACTTAAGATTTGTGGAGATTATGGATACCCCATACCCACACGGCGTGGTTATCTGACTGGTTATAGGGGATAACTTATATCTATGAAATATGTAACGGATCATGACTTGGGTATTACGTTTCCATGTATATTATGGAACGGCCTATAAAGTCCTGGTTTGATAAGATTGTAAAGTAGATTAAGGAAACCGAAACCGTATTGGTTAAGATTTCTATCTTGTAATCCTGCCCCCCATCCTATATAAGGTGGGCAGGAGGCCCTCTAGGGGGAATGAGACAACTAGACCGTCAGATCTATACTACACCCGGCGGATTCAAATCCCCTATTACCTCTCATTGAGAGGGCATGAACCTGTTTAAATCCTTGTCTCCGCATCCATCCACATTTAGGTCTCGTGCGCTACCCCCTTTTATTATTGCCGAATTTATGTTTCGGCAGTTGGCACGCCAGGAGGGGCCAGCGTCAAGTTTTCCATTAAGAAGTGTGATGGAATCAACCTCACAAGAAGCGCTCTGTGCTCCAATCTATATCATCAAGTTAGATGGCTTCAATTATCGATGCCGCCGGCATGCATCACGGTCATCCCTGGTCAGGCATTGTCGTCGACGGAGTCCAATCTCGTTATCAAGCCAAGTATATTGTTCTGCAGCAAATCTCGCTTTATCGGATAGCCAGCCTCGATTTTCCGGACGGCGGGTTCGGCGAGTTTTCTTCGACTCAGATTCAATCCAACGGGGAAAATCAATCTCATCCGCACTCTTCAGGAGGTCTGATATCGGAATTACCACCATGATCCGGCTAGGACAGATCACATTACGAGGAGCGCTGCATGCACTCCCAGCCGCATGCATGGTTCATGCAAATGCATGCATGCGTACAAACCAAAGAACCAGGTCACCAAGCTAATTATTTAATCGGCAGCGTGGCATCATTGATGGCTCTAATATTCCAATCTGGCTACCCAAGATGCCATGGTGGTTAGGATCCTGCCGTGCCGCCGGGTAGCAACCATGTCCCTAAGTCAGGCCATGACCTTCCGCTCCGCCGGTCGGCCTTCATCGCCTACAGGGTTGGCCACTCTCACGTCGCCACTCCGGTTGCCTCCGCACCGTCGCCGTGGGGCTTCACCCCTTTCGCAGTCGGCCGCCTTAGAGCTGCTGCTATCGGGCTTCACCGCTCCCGTCGTCGGCCACCTCCATGCTGCCGAGTGACGGCCACGTCTACGTCGGGAATCACACGGCATGTTGTGTGCACTGGTCAAACTACGTTGCTTGTTTTGCATGCAAGAAAACGGGAAGGCTATCAAGATCAACAGATGTCGTCTCTGCTGCTGGGAGATTGGATTGGGCTGTGCTGCCGCTTCCTGTGCTGTGCTGCCTCCCAACATCTATATTTGCATTGATTCCTAACAGACTAAAACATATTCATCTTTACTGATTTTTTGGTTGCATGTATGACCATCGCAACGGCTACGACTTCGCTGCCGGCTTGCCTTCGCCGCCGCCGACTGGTGTCTCCGCCTGCACGGCTGGCCTATTATGCCGCCGTTGCTGGGCGCGTCTTCATCTTCACCGACCGGCTTGCCTTCGTCACCGCCGACTGGTGTATCCGCCTGCACGGCTGGCCTATTATGCCGTCGTTGTTGGGCGTCTTCGTCTTCACTGACCGGCTTGCCTTCGTCGCCGCCGACTGGTGTTTCCGTCTGCACGGCTGGCCTATTATGCCGCCGTTGTTGGGCATCTTCGTCTTCACCGACCGGCTTGCCTTCGCCGCCACCGACTGGTGTCTTCACCTACACGGCTGGCCTGTTATGCTGCCGTTGGTGGGCATCTTCACTTTCACTATCGACCGCCTTCGTCGCCGCCGACTGGTGTCTTCATTGTTATTGATAGACTACTTCGTTCCTATGTCGGCTACTTCCGCTGTCACCGAGGGAATACAACAAAGCTAAGTCATCATTTATTTTATTCATTATATGATGTTTTCCTTTTCCTCTGCCTCACTACATCAACTGGTTCGCCGTTGACTAGTGAGTCGGGGGCTACAGATGTTATATCATATTTTTTAAACAATTTTCATAATATTTATCTTGATTGCTTGCGACATAATCTGAGTACAAAAGTGCCTATCGAGTTATGGAGTTATATCTTCCTATGCTTTCTGTTTGGTTTGTCGATGGATCGTTGCCTTTGGGCCGATCCCTAGCACCCGGGGGCTCGTTGGATGGACCGAGTAACACAAGGTGCTAAGTATTACTCGGAAGAAATCAAAAGCATAGAGATAAGATAATTTATTTTCTACTCTTAATAACTGCAAAAGTACCTGAGTAGTAAACTCCGATCCGTGAAACTTTGTTCCACTAATGACGAACTCATGTCACTCGTCTGCATGTTTGGGAAGTGCTTAGACCGACTCCCGATATGTGGGGGCTATGACTAGTCGGGCAGAGTGTTTAAACGTAATGAGTCATCTACTCGGGGAAATCAAAATCGACAAGAGGAGAAATAAATATTTATAAACACTTTTAATATTTGAATCTTTCTCAAGTACTGTATTTACATCAGATACTACTCATCCTATATGTTTGTTCTGCAGGATCCTGATCCAGATATGCATCAAAGGGATTCATGGCTTTAAGCTTATCTCCTATGTTACAGGAATGGATCAGTCAGAACATCACAACCGGCTTGCCGTCGTTGCCACCGACTGGTGTCCTCGCCTATATGGTTGGGTGGTCACACCACCGTTGTTGGGCGTCGTTTTCTTCACCGATCGGCCGCGTCCGCCGTCGACTGGTGTTTTCGCCTATACGGTTGGTTGGTCACACCACCGTTGTTGGGCGTCTACATCTTCACCACTGGCTTGCCTTCGCCGCCGCCGACTGGTGTCTCGCCTACACGGCTGGCATATTATGGCGCCATTGTTGGGCGTCTACGTCTTCACCGACCGGCTCGCCTTCGTCGCCGCCGACTGGTGTCTCCGCCTGCACGGCTGGCCTATTATGCCGCCGTTGTTGGGCGTCTTCGTCTTCACAGATCGGCTTGCCTTCGCCGCCGCCGACTGGTGTCTCCGCCCGCACGGCTGGCCTATTATGCCGCCGTTGTTGGGCGTCTTCGTCTTCACCGACCGGCTTGCCTTCGCCGCCGCCGACTGGTGTCTCCGCCCGCACAGCTAGCCTATTATGCCGCCGTTTGTTGGGCGTCTTCGTCTTCACCGACCGGCTTGCCTTCGCCGCCGCCGACTCGTGTCTCCGCCTGCACGGCTGGCCTATTATGCCGCCGATTGTTGGGCGTCTTTGTCTTCACCGACCGGCTTAGCCTTCGCCGCCGCCGACTGGTGTCTCCGCCTGCACGCTGGCCTATTATGCCGCCGTTTGTTGGGCGTCTACGTCTTCACCGACCGGCTTGCCTTCGCCACTGCCGACTGGTGTCTCCGCCTGCATGGCTTGCCTATTATGCCGCCATTTGTTGGGCGTCTACGTCTTCACCGCCGGCTCGCCTTCGCCGCCGCCGACTGGTGTCTCCGCCTGCACGACTGGTTTATTATGCCGCCGTTGTAGGACGTCTACATCTTCTCCGACCGGCCACCTCGTATGACGCCAACTGGTGCTATCGTCTTCACGGCTGATCACGTCGCCGCCACCGCTAATAGGCATCAACATCTTCAACACAAGCTGCCTACGTCTGCTGCCGACTGGTTTCTTCACTTCCATGGCTGCATGATTCTGCCAGTGTTGATTGGCCTTATCGTCTTCACTGGCGATTGTCTCATCTGTTGCTGACTAGTGCCGTCGCCTCTACGGCTGGTTTATACTGCTACCACTACTGATGGACGTTATCGTTTTCATTGCTGGCCGCCTTGTCTGACGCCGACTGGTTGTTCACCTCCATGGCTACGCATCTTCGTCATCATTGACTGGCGTCATCGTCATCGCTGGTTTGCCTTCGGCGCCGCCCATGGTGTCTTCACTTTCATGGCTGGCCTATTTTGCCGCTGTTAAAGAACGTCTTCATTTTCATCATCATTCTAGTTCTTCCATCGCCGACTGGTTATGCCGCCGCCGACTGGTTTTTATCTTCACAACTACGCGTCTTCGCTACCGGTTTGCTTCTGTTGCCGCCGACTCGTGATCATTTCATCACGGCTATGCAACTTTGTCACCATGGTGGAGCAACTTCATCTTCATTGTCTTCTGCACTGGCAAACCCAATCGCCGCTACTTCGCAAGTCTTGCTACTTCACCAACCACGACGTCTACAAGAGCTTCGACATCTCGGCATACACTTCCAGATTCGACGTTGTGTTATTTTACTACAACAAGTGGTGTTCCAATATTCAAGATTTTTACCCGGACATCCTTAATACATATATTCAATCAAGTGATGGCTACTCGATGACAAGAAGCTACAATTCTCGACTCTATTTTCAGTTGTTTTCCAACTAACCAAAGAGTCGGGGGCTACACAAATACAAGACTCACAATTCGACAAGTTTTATGTCAAGATGAAGCAATCAATAAATCAGCCCACGAGTCAACTCCAGGAGTTATTATCTTCGTGTTTGCTTCAGAGCAGACGTTCTACTTCAGCAACTTCAATTATTTCACTAGCAATTTTGGCTTCTCCGTCGTCGCCACAATCTACTCCAAATTTCTCAAGTTTGAGATTTAATTTACATATCTGGGAGTTCAGAGTTATTAACCAATCAGCTCAGTTTTGACGAGTTGGACAATAGCATCTACTTTCCTCCAAGTAGAGCATCTACAACAACTATAACACCAAGTTCTACTGTCATCTTCATAAGTAAGAGGTGTTGCCTCAATCTTCGTCAAGCACAAATCAAAGATTTAGAGTCTTTTCACCGTGACATACGTCGACCCTCCACGTCGCACGTCCCGCCGCGAGGATCACATATCAATGAATCCAATCTACAAGTCTGTCGGCATCATTATATCGTCATCAGCTTTGCTGCCAAATTCATATATATATATATATATATATATATATATATAGGGATGCGCTAAACCGCACACAGGGTGCGTTATAACTAAACTACTCCCCTCACATCAACCCCCTCCCCCCCACCCCCACCCCCCCGCGGCACAAACTCCCCCATCCCTGCTTCTCCAAAAAAATTCTTTCGTTAAGTCAATTACTATTAGTGGTTTTTGTTCGATAAGTAATCAAGTTACTATCAAAAGATTCCCCACACCATGAATCCCGCACCTTTTTTTCTTTCCTCTTTTTTCTCTTTTCTTCCGCACTTCTTTTGTGATTATCCTATTAGTAACAAGATTATTGAGTCTATTAGCCTACGAGTAATTGAGTTACTAACACTCTCGCACTTCCAAATTGATTCCTTCTCTTAGTAAATTGATTCCTTCTCTCAGTAAATGGATTATTCCAAGGTTGTTTTCATACCTTCTCGATTTGGTTCCTCTTGCCAGTAAATAAATTATTCTCTGGTCGTTCTCAGCTCTTCTCTTAGTAAATAAATTACTTAGAGTTAACGTATTGGTATCGCCACAAGGTTTCTCTTAGTAAATAAATTACTATTACGCCGATGGTTCTCAACATAACATATTGATCTTTCCACAAAGTTTCTCGTGGTAACCAAGTTACTATTACACTAATGGTTCTCAACATTTTGTCTCTTAGTAACTAAATTACACCGATTGTTCTTAACATAACATATTGATCTTGCCACAAAATTTCTCTTATTAACCAAGTTAATATTACAACGATGATTCTCAACAAATTGTCTATTAGTAATGAAGTTACTATTACTATTACATCATAAAGCAACTATACATCAAAGTCATTAAAGAAAAAACAATAGAACCAGTGGCAATGTAGATTCTTATCCATAGTACAGGTTGATAGGTCAAGGGAGAGAGCAATTGTTGCAGCACATTTTTAAGCAGCCATTCGTGATAAAAGTGAAAAACAAAACAAAACAAGAAACTAGGTGCTGACGAGACGAGGGCCATGGCCATGGAGGTGAGGAGCCGACTCAATTACGAACATAGGCGGCCGTGCCACGGAGGTGGAAAGCCATGACTCAATTACGACCCGGGGTGGCACACCCTGAACAATGGCGCGCAGGCGGCAGAGAGAACCTGCTACACTGAAAATTATCAGAAACTGCAAGCTTATTGACAAAATTGTTAAAAGTTTCAACTTAAATTAAATGAACCGAGAGCCTCAAAATCCAATTATCGAAAAGCTTGTCTTTGAACATTTGGGATCAGAGGATCATAGCAGCTAACGGGTCATTAAGGAGGCAGCAATGTGTAGAACAAAAACTCAAGCTAATATCCATGGTTTCCCGGTCACGGTTTGTAACACATGCAGCCAGATGAGCATGAAACTTCGGTCTAAGATGAAGAGGACATAACAAATAAGACATTGATTTTAAGATACTTTGAATGAACATGGCCAAAAAGGAAGCAAGGAACAATATAGGAAAGTGGAAATGATCATTCTCATTAAGACCTTATTCAAACAAAAGCAATGTGTTTTAAATCAAATCAGCTGCAGATGTGATGTCCAGAGAAAGGGAGAAAGTGAGAGAAAATTGAAAAATGTAGCATAGATGCATCGACTACAATTTTATATATATATATATATAGGTAAATTAACTGGTGCTACATGGAGTATGGACTCCAAGATTCAAATTGAGTATATACCCAATTTGAATGAGTATGAAATTTTTTTAAATGTTTAGATTTGAACATTAACTTCTTTACTAACAAGTTCAAACAAGTTTGAACTGAGTTTGAACCTTTTTTTTTGTTAGATTTTGGTTCTAGGTATATAACATCTAAACATATAATTCGTTAGGTATGTAATAATGAATTGTGAAATAAAGTTGAGTTTTAGTTGTTTTGTTGTTAGGTATTTATATGAATCAAATTCATATACCTAGGTATATACTCACAATTTAAAAAATTTTAAAAATTTGAGAGAATTTATGTGTTTTATACCTTAGGTATCATATATATATATATATATATATATATATATATATATATATATATATATATATATATATATATATATATATATATATATATATATATAAAAGGAATTGGGGATGAATTGTCTTTGGCAAGTTCGATCGTCTGTCAGGCTATTATCTACTCGGCCGTATTCCTACGTCGAAATATTCACAAGCCAAAAGCAGTGCAGCGGCAGGCTACACGGCTGGGATACACGTACAGCATGGTCAACAATTTCTTTTTCCCTGGACATGCACAGGAAGGACACGTTATGCATATACGCAACATGCATCAACACAAAGCATAGATGCTGCATGCCCATGATTATTTAGCAGAAGCAACTATTCACGGCTTTGCTCCACGTTCAAATCAACTAAGGAAATTATTCGACCTTGGAAGTTTTGGGAGCTTGCTGGATTTCATCACTGATGAGATGATCAAGTCGCTAGCTTCATCGGCAACCTCCGTGAATCAATTCTCTTAGGAGAACGTTCTTCTACATCATGGAGCTGCCGACCCTATCGCTGACTGGTATCCTCGCCTTCACGGCTGTGCGACTAATGAACCGACACCTATAGTACCTTATAGGTGCCGGTTCTTATTTTTTTTCAGCGTGCGGAGGTAGGAAAAGGCTTATAGGTGTCGGTTTTAAAGGACCCAGCACCTATAAGGCCGATCTCTGAGTGTTTTTGTAGTAGTGACTTATATCTATGAAATATGTAACGGATCATAACTTGGGTATTACATTTCCCTGTATTTTATGGAACGGCCTAAAGTCCTGGTTTGATAAGATTGTAAAGTAGATTTAGGAAACCGATACCGTATTGGTTAAGGTTTCTATCTTATAATCCTGCCCCCCATCCTATATAAGGTGGGCAGGAGACCCTCTAAGGGGTATGAGACAACTAGATCGTCAGATCTATACTACACCCGGCGGATTCAAATCCCCAAACAGGAGTAGAGTATTAACTCTCATTGAGAGGGCCTGAACCTGTCTAAATCCTTGTCTCCACATCCATCCACTTTTAGGTCTCGTGCGCTACCCCTTTTATTATTGCCGAATTTATGTTTCGACAAGATTAGACAAAAATTTGTTATCTTGCTGACATACTAATCTCTCTCACATTTGCTCCATATTTTCAAAATGCAATAATATCATCGTTTGTAACTTAGTTAAGGGTGTGTTTAGTTCACACCAAAATTAGAAGTTTGATTGAAATTAAAACGATGTGACAGAAAAGTTGGAAGTTTATGTATGGCCTGGTTTAGTTCCTAACTTTTTCTTCAAACTTCTAGCTTTTCCATCACATCAAAACTTTCCTACACACACAAACTTCCAACTTTTCCGTCACATCGTTCCAATTTTAATCAAACTTCCAATTTTAGCGTGAACTAAACACACTATGTAGGAAAGTTTTGATGTGATGGAAAAGTTGAAAGTCTGAAGAAAAATTTTGGAACTAAACTCGGCCTAAAAGAGAAGCAGTTGCGTCAAATGAGATTATCAAAAAACTTGCGGCAGTCCCTGTCATAAATTGCTTCAGTGCCAACGGAGCCGGTAAAATGTTTAATGCTCTGATTTCATCTGATCCGCAGCAAATTTGAAGGAAATAAGTTGCAGAGCACTGTATTAACTATACTGTTTTTCTTTGTAAATAGGTCGCCATAGTAGAAGAATGAAACTAGAGATCTGCATGATAAGATATATAATAATGTTTGGTACATCAAAATCCCATTGAAATTTGGGGGAAAAAAAGAAGGGAAAAAAAAAACTCTGCTAGAGGCGTAACTCCACGCAGCACAAGTATCCTGAAATTGCTAGGGAATGTTAGAAATGTGCTGGTTGGAATATCGAATATTTAACCTCATTAAAACACAATTTGAATTCTAAATCTCCAGTCCCAAATCTTCTCTTGCGATTTGAAGCAGGACACAAGGAAATCAACCGACGATTACATCCCAATTAACAAGCAGGAAAACACAGGGTTTGATCGGATTTTACAGATAAGAGATGGTTGAAAGAAAACGACCAAAGCGATTAGGGGACCTTACCAGATGGCGAGAGCGTGGAATACTAGATCGAGCCGCAGATCATCTGATTGCAACAAAACCAGGGTTCTTCGTGCTCTGAGACTTTACGATGGATCAACCTCCCCGGCTCCGACGGTGGAACCAATCGATCCCCAATCCCCGACGATTTACCAAGCGCTAACTTTTCTCTCTCTCTTTTTTTTTATTTTCTCCCGTCACGATTTACACATTCTGTCTCGAAATAAATTGATGTTTAGATTTCAGACTTTGCACTAAAATAAGTTGATATTTATCTTCTTGCTTACTTCCTCTACCGAAAATAAACCGAAATAAAATTAAAAATATACCTTTTCTTCACTAGATTTACACAAATATACGCATTTAAAAGATATTTATAAAAATATACCATTGTAGCATAATAAAAGCGCCAAATCACACAAGACCACTCGCCCTCGCACAGTTAGGGCACAGTTAGGATGCGAGACCGCGACATTCACACGATTAATAGATTACTAATAGAGTGCCTGTGCGTTGCGACGGTGAATTTTGTTTATCACGGGGGATAAAATCTAGCATCGAAAAGACAAATATGGCATCGAAAAGAAACTACATGTCATAGTTGTTATGAGATTAATTTGAAAGCAAGATTTATGTTATCATTACAGAAGCGTAGTGCAATCTTTTTGGCGCATAAAACAATCTCATAGCGTTTATTAAATTATAAAAAGCAACATAGATAGAAGACAACTATGAAAATTTGATGTTGTCATACAAATAAAGCACGAACAAAAAATATAGAACATCCAGCATTTATAGATACGATATTTCTAATGGATGATCACCTCAAATTAAATCACTCCATATAGTTAAATAACTACCCTAATGTTGTTCCAGTTAAATAACTACCCTAATGTTGTGCATTTTTTATACACTTTAGAAAATCTTGTGCGCCGTTAGGGATGTTGCTTTCACACTCATCAGGGATAATCACGTTTCTTGCACAATATCGTAATGACCACTCAAATGACGTTGGTATAATATATTTGTTTCATCAACAACAATCGAGTAAAGAATGAGATAGTTATAAGGTTTTCACAACCACAATCCACAAATTTGGTCATATGTGGACCATTAAAGCCGTGAACTCCAGCATTCCAACATAATTTAATTAGTGTTTCAGAATTACTCGCTGACTCAAATTTAAGGAACAGCAACAGTAATGCTCAAACTCTTTACCTAAAATGACTCCATGGTTATTAGCAAATGCATGTCCAACATGGAAAAAACTTTACAAGTGGTTTGACAATCTGAAATTTGCAATTAAATAAAATAGACAGTTCAGCAAAACATATTAATCCCTGACCTAATCTGAATCCGAAGCTCCTTTCACATGGAGCAAATTACTGATGAAATGTGCTCTATACAAATCAGTACTCACAGTTCCTGTCTCCTGCTTATATCCTCACACAACACTTAACACTCGCTGAAGGCCTGCATATTATATGAATATTCATGTTTCTTGATTCTAAAAATAAAAACATCACTGATTTGACTCTCTTGCTAGAAACATCAAATAGTTTGGCAGGAGTGAGCTTAGCATGAGCAGGGAAAACTCATACCAAAGTAATGATCGAAACAAAAATTCTATAATTTTTTTCTTTGATAAAGAACAAAGTTCTATTTGATACAGTAATAGGCTAATAGCATGAGCTCAAATGTTGGCTTTCAGTTTAGATGATCTCCACTCAAGTGGTAATTCAGTACCCCACTGGAAACTGGACTGCCACAACATGATTACAAGAAATGCTAAACTGCAATTGGAAATCTGAACTAAAGCAGAACCTCAGAAATCTGCTAACATCAGTAGTAAGCTGCAAAACATGTACAAACCAACTACGCTTGTTTTAAAAAAGAAGAAGAAATAACTGTCAGCTTACAAGTAAGGCCTTCGTCTTGAATTTGTTCATAACAGTGAATTGCTTCATCCTGGACTACTCGGGGAAGGAGTGGATGTAGGCATATACAGGAGAAGAGGCAGACCAAGAAAGTAATGTTTACTGCTGTACAAGAAAAATAACACACGGAATGTTAGACTTGGAATATAAAAATTACGGAAAGAATGGAATTTAAGCAAGCATATTGTGCATGGTTAATTAGTCGCATAATATACCTTTTCTAATCTGTGAGGACCTCTCTATACACAATATTTTTTGTGTATGTTGCAGCCTATTTAGACAATTCATTTCCTTTCTTCTCATTGTCCTTCACGCCAGTACGCTCAGACTATTTCTTTTGTTTCTTGTCTTGGTTAAATGCATGAGATTCAGTACATTCTTCAAAAATTTGTCCCACGTAAGTACTATTTCAATGGGTCACCATGTGTATTCAACATATCTATTTAAAATTTTTTTGTTTTTGCGTTGTTTTACAATACATCAATTTTTTTCTTAAAAAATATTTGGAACATTAGTTATGATCTGAATCTCATACATTTTTAATCAAGCATATTGGCTACTGTTCGATTGGTAATAATAACCATTATTATGAACACAAAATTTCATTCAGGCAAAAACTACGAATTTACCTGTATTTGCAGGTAGTGTATGGCTGTTTTGTGTTGCTCCTTGAAGTATGCAGCTGAAAGGGGATCCAGTATGATCCATATTATCATAATGAGCTACATTGTTGATCACTGTAAATGGTAGACGCCGAGGTGTGATCATGTGTTGTTGATCACTTCCTGTTGGAACGTAGAACATTACTTTAAAAACAACTGTATCGCCATATTGTTTATGCAAGGTAAATGTAAGAATGAAGATGTTACCAGGTCCAGTCCTATCAACGGACTGTAATAATGCATGGTTTGATCCTTGCTGCAGTGTAGAACAATCATTTACGTGGCATCTTCTTAAATCATCAATGCTAACATTTGTGATATCACCAAGTGGAGCTGCCCACATGCAACAATATTAAAAACTGGTTTGGCATATAATTGTGATTATGTAGGAACCTTTGACATAATTATTAGCTGTTTGATTTAAACCTGAGTATTCGTCTTCCTTCAATTGCTTGTACACACGGGCCTTCATTTTCCTCGCCTCCTTTTTCTTTGGGCTCATTGATGCATATCTCTCTCTAGCACGCTTCCTTCTTAATTCTAATGCGCTGAGTTTAGCACCATCTTCTTGCAGATCTGTGCACACATGCAAATTATGTTAATGTTAACTCTAGTAGGTAGAAAATGGAAAATCATAACTTGCATGTTTTACATTTCGGATTCATACTTTGCATATTTTCCTTTTGCGGCACATTGGAGGATGTGCATCTGTCACTGCCATTGTTTATACGTGATTCCCCCGCGCTCGCATTAGTAATATCGGCAAATGGGGCTGAGGGAGGAAATATTGCGAAATCAGTATGCAAGTCACATCTGAATGGACTGAATATTAGTCACATATGTAAACCGATAAAAAAACTCACTTGATTTTGTTAACGATGTTGGTGTGAAGACCCCAATATTGTTACGTTTTTTTGGTGAATCCCCAGCACTTGCATTATTAATATCAGCAAAAGGGCCTGAGGGAGGAAATCATGCGAAATCAGCATGCAAAACACATTTTAATGCACTGAATAATTTTCCCTTAAATAGAGCAATAAAAAAACTCACATGATCTTCTTAACGATGTTGGTGTGGAGCCTCCAATATTGTTATCCATATCTTAATGTGTGTAAGCCAGCTGAATAGTATAAAAGGCCACAATGTCATCATATAAATTAGCAAGTCTAATAGTGCTAAGGTTTAGCTAACTAAAGAACCTCTCAATGAAAACCGATTATAGCAGCCTGCAGGGGATCCATCAGCAGGAAGAACAAAAAAAACATTGGATATTCCATTGTGTTTCCCAATTTGTACTGAAGAAATAGCATTACAAATTGTTCTGTTAAAAGGTGTTTCCCATATTGATTTTTCTGTACCCATGTAACTGTAAAAGCTCCAAATATCTGTACTGCAAAATCCATGCATGTTTATAAAATAATTAATTAGTGGATAATAGCTCAAACTGGAGCAGTACATGTGCAGCTAAAATAGCTCATGCATGGAGTACCCATAAGCATGTGCAAAACCTATTCAGAGTTGCATGGTAAACAGGAATCCAAATGCTCTTACGGCATATAATTTGTACATCCATCTGTTCATGTTGAAAATTCATTACTGAAAAGTATATAACCAATTGCTAAAGGGGAGCTCTTAGGGTATAACAGGTAATGAATCTTTTGTTTTGAAACGAGGCATTCATGAGCTGCAAAGAATATGAAGAAATTGGCTCACATAGGCGGCACGAAGGCGGCGCACAAGCGCAGTTCCAATCCAGCGGCGGTGGATGGAGGCACCAGCGGTGTCGGCGAAGACTGGAAAGGCGGAGGCGAACCCCAGAACCAAGGCCTGGTGGCAGGCTTGTTACCTGCAAGAAGAAATTCTCTGATTAGTTTGGTTTTGAACTTCTCATCTGATAACAGGAAGAAAATCTGATACAGACAAATGTAAATATGATCTCAGTTTGGTAGATCAGAAAGAAATGAAGAAAAATCGCAAGCAGATTTCACAATAGTAAATCCACATAAACGGATGTATAAAAACAGATTCTACATTAAGCTGCATTGCCGTCGACATTATAAATCCACTGCTTTGTATCTATGAGCAAGCAACATATAAGATCTGACATTGGATTATACCAAGCATTATAAGATCAGCACTGAAAGATGTATCACATCTGACTTCAAGGGTCAGTGATATTGTACACATTTATTTTACCTCTAAATCACAAATTCATTTTTCTTGTAGGGTGACTGATATTACCTCAGTATTAGACAGATGACAGCAGTAAGGAACATGGCTAATTGGTGTGAATAAAATAGAAGGTATTGTTTTCACAGTGGTTCATTTTGTTAGCAATCCTCTGCATATCAGTCTAAAATGGTAAATGAAGTACATGAATTGAACATTTGAACATACAATTCACAAGAGGGAAGGGGTAAACGAAGAAACATATTACCTGTTCATTGTTGGATCGATAGCGGCGCGGTGGAGGAGGATGGCGCTGGCGGAGGAGGACAGTGAGGGCGGCGGGGAGGATGGACAGCGTCGAAGCTGGTGGGGGAGGACGGCGATGGCGGCGGCGAGGACGGCAGTAGGGGAGGGAGCTGGTGGAGGACAGTGATGGCTGTGGCGAGGAGGACGGCGAGGGCGTCGGGGAGGAACGATGGCGGCGGCTACGCGGGGCGGTTAGGGGAATCGAAAGCAGCGCAATGGGGGAGGATGGCGATGGTGGCGACGACGATGGCAGACAAAATCGATGGTGGTGGCGGAGGGGCGGCAGTGGCGTCGCTGGCGGTGGGGCGGCAGTGGGGCGGCGGTGGCGTCGCTGGCGCGACCGAGGACGGGGAGGTGGTGGGGGAGGATGGCGATGGCGGCGGCGAGGATGGCAGCAAGAATCGATGGCGGTGGGGCGGCGGTGGCGTCACTAACGCGACCGATGACGGTTGGCGGTGGGGCGGCGGTGGCGTCGCTGGCGCGACCGATGACGGGGAGGCGGGAAGGATCGACGGCGTCCACGCTTGTGGGGAAGGACGGTGATGGCAGCGGCGAGGAGGATGGTGATGGTGGTGGCGAGGAGGACGGAGAGGGCGTCGGGGAGGATCGATGGCGGTGGCGACGCTGGCGCGACCGAGGACGGCAAGGACGAGGCGGCGAGCAGGCGTGAGCAAGGGGGAGGATGGCGCAAGGCGTGAGGCGACAGATGCGGACGGATGGTTGCGGGCGATGCGAGCGCAGAAGGATGGGGAGCAGGCTGGTGCGTTAGATCGTATGGGAGGATCCTAAAACAGATGTCAGCCGTTCGATTGATGAGGACTCACCACCACCACCATGAATTTTTTTTTAAGTAGTAGAGATTTGACCTTTCGTCTTATTCAAAAACTTTTGTGAAATATGTAGAACTATATGTATACATAAAAGTATATTTAACAATGAATGAAGTGATAGAAAAATAATTAATAATTACTTAATTTTTTTAATAAAACGAACGGCCAAACATGTTTAAAAAGTCAACGGCGTTAAATATTTAGAAACGGAGGAAATATTAATGACATAGTCTTAGCCTTGGGCATGCACTAATGGGTGCGTACCCGCCGTTTCCAGAAGTGGTCTGCGCGAGATGCTGAGGTAGCGGTGGGTCCAATTTCCTGTTATGCGTCTCTTGCTCCGTATCACGGGAAAAAAATATGGACGTAACTATACAGCTAGTGCTAAACCAGCTACCACTCCATTTATAAGAGGCACCATCCACCTATACTTCAAATACAATTTTCTCTTAAACTACTCATCCGATCTACGATCCGATTGCACCGTTGTGTTCGTAACAATTAAATATTTACAACAAGATCTCACATGATTATATTTTGATGAAAAATCACAAATTACTTTTATTATATGTCTAAATTACTTTTAGATTTCACTAAGTTACTTCTTAGATATATAAAAGTAAATTCAGTAAAACCTAAAAGTAATTTACATATATTATGGAAGTAACTTAGAACAAAACAAAGGTAACTTTGGCATGTCATTTGAAGTAAATTCGTTATAGATATAAAAACGTGACTCTATCTAGAAATTAAATTAATTATCACAAATATATATATATATATATGTATGATAATTTGTTCAATGAAAAAAGGCATTAATTAAAGTTACTTTCATTTTGTTATAAGTTACTTCTATAATATATGTAAATTACTTTTAGGCTTTACTGAATTTACTTTTATATGTCTAAGAAGTAACTTAGTGAAATCTAAAAGTAATTTAGACATATCGTAAAAGTAATTTGTGATTTTTCATCAAAATATAATCATCTGAGATCTTGTTGTAAAGATTTAATTATTACGAACACAACGGTGTAATCGGATTGTAAATCAGATGAGTAATTTAAGAGAAAATTTTATTTGAAGCATAGATGATAGAAATATTTCCCCTACTTGCTCATTGGATTAGTACTAGCACGTGGGTGTCTCTGGTTAAGACTAATTAAAGAGGCCTCTCCAATTAGATTTACCGAAAAAATATCATCGTGTTTCCTTTTTTTTCTTTTTCTTTTCATTTCCGGAAAACTATCACATGTTTGTTTTTCCTTTTTTTTCTTGTGTGAACAAAACAAGAACCGATTTGTCGTCCAAAGTAGGGCAAGAATTGATGATGGATGGAATCAGCAACTTTGATCATCCTTTATTCCAATTGTCATGTTTTTTTCAAAAGTAAAACTGATTCTTATGAATTATTATAACGGTATCCCCTAGTAGTACGTACGAGCATGTGTAGAGACTGACTTGAAATCATGCTAACATGTCCCATGAATCACGTCGTGTAATACGAAAAGAATCGGATGATCCGGGCAACAACGTGCGTGATATCCATACGGACTCTGCGAGTTTCATTCGCTTGGTATCCACATCACACGGATTCTCTTTTACAGTTTGTTCACGAGTCAATGAATGTTACGCGTGACGGGAACCGGATATGGATGACGTACCATAGTTCTGACAAAAACATCTTTAATTTTTAAATCGTGGGTGAGGGGGACGCAATCTCAACCGGACATATGGCAAGGGCAAATATCGATCGCAAGGGCGTCGCGGGCCCAATCGGGCATACGGAAAATCACGCACACGAGGGCGTTGCGGGCCCAATCGAGGCGGCGCGGAAAGGCACGTGTGGAAAAGGACTCAGGCACGGGCCCAATCGCTACATGCAGCAAGAATCGAAAAAGGTGCGGGCTCAAATAATTCACATGCGTCTCGGATATGAGGGACACTCTGGTGTAAGAAAAAACGACAGGACCAAAATCTTGGCGGAAACATCTTCAATCTTTATAATAGTAGAGAATCTGGACACACATAGCTTCCTTATTTGTAGACAAAGCGGGTTCAGAATTGTCTTTCCTTCTAAGGATAATTTGTATCCATGCGCTTCAAATTATTAGCCTGGAGTTCGCCACCAGCAGTATAGCCAACCCTACCCTATCACGTCAATCCCACAAGCCTCTTATCCATTCCCGTTCGATTGTAGTGGGGGAATAAGTCAAAATAGAAAAAACACACATTGGGTTTAGGGATAATCAGACTCGAACTGATGACTTCCACTAGGTCAAGGTGGCACTCTACCGCTGAGTTATATCCCTTCCCTATCCCCTTGAGAAAGAGAATTAACGAATCCTAAGGCAACGGGGTGAGTCCAGATTCATCTTTAGAATTGGATTTTCTTTTTTAGATTCATCTTTAAAATTGGAACTTTTTTTTGTACGGAGGGAGTAGTCATTAGGGGTAATGCTGGTTTTTAGAGGAGAGTGGATTTGCAACAACACCCCTATTCTTTTTATGTTTATAGAACTACCCTGAAAATAGAATGTTATCTTTTCCACATTGTATTTCTATAAAGGACGAGAGGTTTTCTGGATAAAACACAACGGGTCGTCGAGCGGTTTGAGCAGCTGTGCGATATTCCGTATATTATTTTACAAAACAGTCTAACACGTGTAAATCTCTTCAAGGAGCAAAAACAATTGCGAAAAATGAGAAAACAGTAGGATAAGTGCTAGAGCTTGCGATAGGGTGAAATGGTACCATATACTCCAAATGGCATATACACAGGTTTAATTGTTCGTTTCTAGCAGGGCCAATGGATTTTGGGGCAATTCTGGCAGACGTCCCCAAGCCCAAAGCGGTGTAAATTTTGTGTCGAGTAGCGATGAATTTTCTACTTCTTCGGTGATAATCTTGTGTCTGTTACAGCTCATTTTTCAACGTTTTCAGCGTTGCTCTGCTCACTTTTCTTTTTTTTTTTTTTGACCAGGCTCTGCTCACTTTTCTAGATGATCAGCAGATACAGGTTTCAGTTCCAGTTTCTATTTTGAACATAAACGAGATGCAAATATGATGATTAAAAGTCGTGATATGATCAAGCACGATTGTTGCATATTAGTTCTCAATTGGCGAGTACATGATTAAGATCGTTGCAACAACTTTACGAACATGAGCAAAATAGCTGATCAGTCACAAGATTTGGAAACAATTGGGCAGGCAGTCTGATACTGTAGAGTAGCATTGGCCATTATGTCTTGATCGTGTGTTGAAGCAACAGAAGTACCCTGCATAATGCCCGGCAAATTGTTTTATGCAGGCTATCTCACCATTGTCCATGACTTCATAGCTTCCTCCCTTTCTGATCTCGTTATCAGTGTAATCGATACTCTTACCTGATGATCGAAACAAACACTTGTATATATATATTATCTCGATCAACAAAAAATTGTTGAAAAAAAGAAAGAGTATAGACAATGCATATGTGTATGGGGAAATGTGTTAGAAGTACGAACAGTGCATGTACGTATATATATTTATATGTTTCATCTGTTGCGAATAGTCAAGATCGATGAAATTGCATGAATGGAAACAACACTATATTTCCCTTTGAAAATGAACGTCAAGTAGCTAGTGACTTACCTTCATGTCCAGGAATTGCAAAACAACCCAGAAGAACCAAGAACACCACCAAGAGTCCTTTGGTACTGTGCTTTGTCTGCTCAACCATTTTCTTAATCAGTGTCAAGCCTTGGTTATGTATCCCTTCTGCATTCTCCATGGTTGTATATATAGCACAGCTGCAATAAATACCAAATTTAATTCTTGATTACCAAATATTTGTCGAATCAATGACTTTACTAATCATCTAGATTTTATACCACGAATGGCTCATCCTAGAATCCTTTTCTTATTGGCATTACCATAGAATGCAATATGTTTCCCAAATCTACATCTATATACCTGTTATAAAAACTGATAATTTTCCGTTCGTCACCGTCCGACTGATCTGTCGTTGAGATATATATATATCTGCTGATCTGCATCCCCTCAGCGTCGCGCGTGTTTGCATAGCCGCTGAGCCCGCGAGCGCGTTACAAAATCGGCCCAGAAATTATATCGGAAGCCAAACGCGGAAGAAAACGCTATAGGAGATCTAAACACGATGACGACACCGAGGCGCGATATTTGATAACGGAGTTCAGCCGAGGCCTACATCTCCGGAGCACTGATTACGGGCGCTCCTCCCCGATCCAGCATATACAGCGTATCAGAGTTACAACGACTCATGGCCGGACGCCACCGGCAGCCGCTCCCTCTCGCTATGTTATGTCGTCATGCAATTACAACAAGCACGCCCCTCTATTTATGAGAGATCTTAGGATAGAGTCCGACTCATACTCTAATTCTAATACTTATTACAACTCCAAGTTCTAAACTGTAACCGACTAGATACACATATTCGACACAACCTCTGACAAATGATTACAGGCTCACAGCCCGGCAACGATTGTTGTCCACGCACGCGTAGCAGGACGTACACCGCTTCAGTAACACACGAGGTAGGATTGGGACTCCTCCGTCTTGGCGTCTTCCACAGCCGCCGCTAGCTTGCAGCTTAACCAAGATGAGCATGTCCTCCCTGATTCTCTTTCTGATAACCATAAAAATGGAATTAACCCTCATATTTGGGAACATGTGATGCCTCATCTCGTTTCCATTCGTTTCACCACCAGATGTGCCGCTTCCATGGCCAATGCTGTCATAGTCATAGTTCCACATTTGGAGCCGCCGTTCAATTCCCACCAGCACCAGCACACTCCTCTTTGAAAAGCAACTTCACCATCGAGCTCTAACTACCCAACTGCGGCTGCTTATTAATTATTGTCTTTAGGGGAGATAGATGAGATGCCGGCCGACGAACTGCTGCTGAAGCAGGCGGCGGTGGGATAGCAGGAGGTGATGAGGGAGCAGGTGCTGGGCGAAACGGCGGAGGCTGGCCAGATGTGCGTCTAGCTCCTTGGTGAAGTCAATGGCGCCGCCATTGATGGATGCTTGGTTGCCCTCCATGCACTATATTCATGATCGATCTCACTCAATATATCAGCATGACAATTAATTAAGTAATATTACTTTCCTTTAAAATATTTGACACAGTTAACTTTTCGTACAAGTTTAACTATTCGTCTTATTAAAAAAATTAATATAAATATGTAAAAGTATAAGTTAATATTGTATTTTATTTGATGATAAAACAAGTCAAAATAAAATAAATAATAGTTTTACATTTTTTTTTAAAATAAGACGATCCACCACCAATCCTCCGCACGCGTCGCCTTTTCCCTTTTCTCTAGATCTAAATCCAATTCCTTTTTGGCAGAGCTTTGTGAGGTGGCCCGGCGCCAGTGGTTGTTCGGCGACAACGCAGCACCGACGGTTCAATGCTGCCTTCCGTTGCGGCAACACTAGCGAGCCCTTAGTAACTGCACACTGCACACATGGATTCAGTGATGGTGGCGGCACGTAACAGCAGGGCACGTAGACCTCTTTTGCCTCGTTGTTGGCCGGTTGTGCGAATTCGCGGCCGGTGCCAATACTTCTATGGCCTGCTCCCCCCTAAGTCGCCTCGTGCTCAACTACTTTGAGCAAGGGAGGGGGATGGGAACTTAGGAAGGTGTACATCGCGTGGAAGAAGGTCCAGAAGAAGAAATAAGCAGCCGGCGGCTAGCCGACGGCGCCCTCAGGCAGCTGGAGGGGTGGCGCCCCATGGCTAGGCTGACCGTGTGTCCAAAGGCGACTGGTGGCTAGGAGACCAAAAAGCTCACGTGCGGCAGCGGGTGCAGCGGAGAACAGTGGTAGCCTAAGCGTTGAAGTCCGGTCCTCGACAAGGAGAAGGCGGTTCCGCTGAAGGTGGTTTCGTAGGCAGCAACGACCCTAGGGGAGGCAGCGGCCTGTGAGTTCGGGCATCAGTTGCGGCGGCTGCGGCCCTAGGGGCAGCGACGGCCTAGGCGCTGGTGCAAGGTGGTTCCAACGGAGGTGAATCCCGTTGGCAACAGCAGCCCTAGGGGTGGTGGAGGCCTGGGAGTCCGAGCGGAAGATGATATCCTCTGTGACAGCGGTAGAGGCGGCGGGTTGGGAGTCCGAGATGCGAAGGAGGATTCCGACATCGTCAGCGGCTCTATGGGTGGCGGAGGCTTAGGAATACGGCGAAGCGGAAGCAGATCCTTTCAGCTCCCGTCTGGTCAACTAGTTCTGACTATACGAAGACGGATGAAGATGGGCTACCCGGCGGCGTGTGGCATCGGTTCACTTTGAAGCGGATGAAAATGGCACCGGTGGACTTTCGCAGCAACAACGCACTAGGGGCAGTGATGACCAAACAACTTCCACTCGTCGATTTTGACTGTTTCAGGAGAAGATGTCGGGAAGCAAGAATGTGCCGAGGTCGTAGGTTTTTCTTTTTGGTTGAATGTTCTCTTTGATGAGGTTTGAATCTAAGGGCTTTTGTATCTTTTTAGTTGTGTATATCCTTCGTGAATATAGAGGCCGGATTAATGAAAATCCATTATGTAACACAAAGGTTTAGGAGTTTAAAAAAAATTAGAAATTGAGAAAAATGATTGATGATGATGAATGATGTCATAGCAAGAGCCGGGCCTAACCTCAAACAGAGACCGCTCCAAGACATCGGCACGTGTTCGCACGCATGGTAGAGAAACAACAGACGGCGACACGTCACCACCACGGCATTATCCCACGCTTCGCTCCGCACGAAACCTTTTATATGCTCCTAAAAAAAGAAAGAAAAGTATAAAAAGAAAACACACCCCGCTGCGGCTAACCCAGATGAGATCGCCTGCCTGACATTTGAGCCCACAGAGTTCCTGGACCCACCTGTCGGTCACAAAGCTATCCCAATCAAAGCCTACCCTTTGCCGTAGCATACAGGGGGTCGAACAGTGCTCCGCGGGATAAACTAACCTTCCACGTCACGCAACAAGACCCGATGAGACACCCGGCACGTGGGCCATGATCTCCCAGCATGGCCCACATGTCATGCTCACATCCACGCGGCCGGTGTATTCCGCGGACCAGGTTATTCCCCCCTTTAATTTTTCCTTTCCACACGATGCGGCTACGGAAATAGATGGGGGCCAAACCGCCCAAGCCCTTCCTTTGGCGTCTCCGTCTCCGTCTCCGTTTGCTGTGCGCCATCGTCGCCTTCCCTCCTCCGGATTTCTTCAGCCTTCCGCGCCTCGCCCTCGCCCTCGCCCTCGCGCTTCGCCGAAGCTTCCAGAAGACGCCGTGGCGCCCCGAATCCGCGGCTCCCGTGCGCGAATCGGCGGGCGATAATGCTGCAGGAGTTCGTCGACAACGTCATCGCCGTCATCAAGGAGTGAGCATACACACCCATCCGCCCCCCCTCTCTCTCTCCTCGATCCCTACCTCCCCGCGGTGGGGGGCTTGCTTACTTCGTTTTGTTTGCGGGTGTTTTGATGAATGGTTGATTAGGGTGCGGAGGATCGGCGAGCCGAGGTGGGTCATGGGTTATGGGTGGGGGTGGCGCGTTGGGGGGGAGTGGTCGGTGCCTCGATAGGGTAGGATTTCAGGCTAGGGATTTTGGATTGAGCGCTGAGGTTAGATGTCGGGGATTTTTATAGCTCATTCATCTCTCCAGAATGGCCATGAAACGAGAATTTGTTGGATTAGGTTCAATGTCAAAATGTTAAATGAGGAGATGCCGAGAGGAGGGAGGGGAGGGTAAGGGGTGGATAGAAAAATATGGCATGGGTATTTGGCTAAGCACTAATTTTTTAGCAGCAGTACCATGATACCTTGCGTGCAGAATTGTGAATCAGTAATTATGCCGGCTGCACAAAGGTCCTAGTTTGAAACAGATTATTAAACGGATTATGTACTTGATTGTAGGGATAAATTAAATATTTTTAGAAATAAACTTAATAAGTACCGTCAACAAGTGGTGTAAGAATGCATTAGAAGAAAGTTTCTTTTGAAAATAAAAGGTATTTTTAGAGACATGGAGCAAATAATCCACCGTATAACTTGATGAAGTAGCTGAAAAAGAACAGGGCCTAAGATCACTGAGATTTCAGTGAATAATGATCTCAATGACATGGGGCCATTTCGCTTGACACCGTCGTTAAGTGTGAACTTCCTACTCAACACCGCTTTGCCCCATCGTTGGCTGCTATTCTGTTTGTTAACCTCTTCTTGGTCTCACACATAAGTATGGATGTGGAATTTGAACCATAAAGACCAGTTCTGGCCTTGCTTTTTTTTAATCTTTCTTTGTAGATGATTCCAAGAGCTGAAAGCCTTGGACAAATATGGGCTGATTGCTGACTTGTACCTTAGAATGCAAATTTCTGACATTTTGTCTATGAGTGTCCCAGGCTTTCTAAGTTGTTCTTTTTTCAATGTAGTATTTATGTCTTTGCTAAGTGCATTTGTGGTCTGGGGTTTACTTGCTTGTACTTGTTTATGGATAGTTTTCATGCTTCAATAAAAAAACAAAAACCATGCATGCTATCTCTACTGTGAAGTTTATAAGATGCCAGTTAAGTTGCTCTTATTTTAGCCTTTCTGTATGAATGAGATGCACTATTGAATTCTTGCATTTGTTTGGCCAGATCTGTGAAGACATTCACATATGAATCACTGAACAATATTGCAAGGTTGATAAATGGAATATCGGCACTCCTGTTGACTCTATTACCAGGGAAGGCCAACATGTTAGAAGGCATCAGTGGCTGGGAACTTAGACCATCATTCCGTGGCCCACGTCTTCCTCGTTGGATGGAAAGGTTATCTTATTTTCATTGACTTAATTATGCTAGATATTTACAACTTGTGATATTAATTGCACTCCTGTCTCCTGCCATTTTTTTCTCTGTGGTTTTGGACACAAGTTGGTAACTCACTATTTTTTTCCCCATCTACAAGCAACAAATCCACGCAGTTTATTTTTGTCCCTGCAAAACCTTCATAGCTTTTTCTACAAAGCAATTTCTCAGTCGTGCATTTGTAGGCCTATTTAATACTCCCTCCATTCCAAAATATAAGGCATAACCACCCCTAACCCAAAGACCAAGAAAATAATTATTATCATCTTGTAGTTTGGATCATCCTAATAAATACAATGCATGCATCCAATAGAATCAGAGAATATGAGAGTGGAGGATTTAAAAAAGTAATAATTTAATGGAGAAGGGGTCATAGTTAATTGCCTATATGCATGCATGCCTTATATTATGGAGCATCTTCAAAAAGTGGTTGTGCCTTATATTATGGAATGGAGGGAGTAGCTTTTTGGCATGGTTAAGGAATGTTCTATTGTAACCGAGGAGGACAAGATAGTGAGTGATCATTAACATGAAGTGAATTCAATAATCTTGAATTTCTGTATGTGCTGCTTGCCATTTTGCATTTGGTTTGTGCCAATGTATGCTTAGGAGGGGCTCTGCCCAATGAAAGCTTCTCTTTGTTTGCTGGAAAAATGTGATAAGTACCAATGGGTCTTTAGAATTTTGAATAAAATTTGTACCATAATATGTAATGACTGAACAATATGGACCAGATTATTTTCACCTGCATGAGATCTTACGCCTACCATTTTAGCTTTATGAAGTTTTGTTTTGTATTATTAATATTATGACTTATGTATGGTTAATGTAACAGATTCCACATCTATTTCTGTGATGAAAATTTTTCTCTCTCTCTTTCTGATGACTACACTTACTTGTTCTGATATCAGTGGGGTTTCATCGTTCAATGAGTTTATTCATGAACTCTCTGTCGATTCTGATGGTGAATCAGTTACTGATTCAATCCCTGGGGATGATGAAAACGAAGATTTTATATGTCCTTCATCTCCATTGTCCCAAAGTTCACGATTATCACATACAAGCAGTTTCAGTAGGCGTGATCGCCGCTTGAGAAGACCTATTAGATATGCAATTTCATGGATTCTTTGGCCTGTCAGATTTCTTGTCTCTTTGCTGGTGATTCTGTTCAACGCTATCAAATTTCGGATCATGCAGACATCTAATAAACCCCCAGAAAGTCCCCATATTTCTAGGAACTTCCGTTCTAGGAGAGGGCTTCACATTAAGGATCAAGTTCTCCAACGAACGACTGACAGGAGGCGTGGAGTTGTTGAGGTACTACTTTTATAAAAGTGGACCCTTAGTTTGTCTATCTTATGGCATGAAAAAGTTGTGATTATTGTTTAACCTATTTCCCTGAAGAAATTCATTTAGTGGTTTCTATGTCCACTTAGTCACATCCTGATCTCTTTTTTTTTTCTTTCAAATTTAGGACCTTCATCTTGCAATTGAGATTTTCATCGAATCAGTGTTTGACATTGTTCATAAAGGCGCGCATTTTGTTCTTTCTCCTTCTGAGGTGTGGAAGAAATTATTTTGCTGGATTCATGGCAGCAGTAGCCCTGTTGTTGATGTACCAACAGCTAATGTTGGCAGTGACAATCCAGCCCCAACTGAAAGGAAGACTATATATCGCCATCCTTTGAACACGGATTCTCGGACATGTGAAGATGTTATCACTGAGCTTGGGTAGGTGATCGACCTATATGTTAGTATGGTTTAGTAATAGAATCGTAAACATGTATATTGTTCAAACTTAATGGATGCATCCTGAATGAGCATTTTTAGCATTTTAAGGTGTTTTAGTACTGTTTACTCAGTTGCATTTGCCACAAATTTGTGGGTATGTCCTTTCCAGTGATTTTCTGCTTTTCGTTATATTTGCTTTGTGTCAAATTGTTGCTAAGGGCTTGCGCTGGTGTTATTCTAATAGATCTAGTTATCCTTGAGGCTTGAGCTATGCTTGAATTTCAAGATGTGTTACCCATTGTTTTTTAGGTTTTATCAGTCAAGTGCGTAATTTTTCTCGTGTCAAATGAATCTGGACCATGTTTTGGTTAATGTGCAAATTTCTATAATTGTTTATGAATCCAGAGTCTTGTACGATCTCTATTTTCTGTTCAGTCAGTTTGGTTTATTTTGCATTAAATCCTTTTGCATCAGTGTTCATTGTCAAATTGTTAATCTCATCACATCTTTTTCAGGTACCCTTTTGAGGCTATAAAAGTTGTTACTTCAGATGGATATGTCCTACTGCTGGAGAGAATTCCAAGGTACGAATTAGAATTATTGCATGTTATCTCAACAGTTGTGGTACGAAGATTGAGATATGAAGCATCCAATTTTTAGGCGTGATTCACAGAAGGTGGTATTGCTGCAACATGGAATACTGGACTCATCAATGGGGTGAGTCACAATCAAATGCTTAGTCATGATGGCATTTCTAATTTCTTACATGTTTGGTGTTGGTTCTTTATAAATGTATTTTAATTTGTTAGTTGTATGCCGTTTGATCTGTTGCTCCTTTTTTCTCTATTTATGTATTTATATTGGCATTACCTTCCCACTTAATAGACTGTAAAAACAAGCCAATTGATAGGAAAGAGGTTGCCCTGAGTTAGCTTGTCCTTGACCAGTTGGATAATATGATTTGTATGCGAATTGGACCCTGACTGTAGTTGATGCGATAAGGTGATGGCTTTTTACTCCAGTAATGAATAGTTGATATTGAGAAATATGAGCTGGTATAGTAGGTTTTGATATTGAAGTTGATGCTATTCTAGAAAAATTTCAGATGCTGCCTTTGCTGTTCGCTTTTATACTAAATTACTAATGACTCAGCAGACCATAAAATATTAAAATTCGATGATCCACAATCTTGCTATTGATCATCATATCAGACTTGGGATTTATAATGTAGTTGCTCCTGACTGATAATGTCGTAAGCTGAATGTCACAATATCCACTCTGTGAGAATCTGTTTCTGCAGTTATGTTAGTTCCTTAAAGAACTTTGACATCAAAGCGCTAACATTTGTTTATAATCGAATGATCAATTCACGCATACAAAAGTATGAGCACACTATGTTACTGTGTTGTTGAAGATCGTACTGTTAATGTTTTTCAGTAAAATGAAAATATGCATTAGTGGTTAGTCAAATAAACTTCAAATAGTTTTGTGTCTATCCAGTTTCTATGTAGTTTATCTGAAGCATACAGTTTGGTTTCCCCTGATTCCATGTCGTTTCTCCTGCAGTTGGGTATCGAACGGTGTTGTTGGCTCACCTGCATTTGCGGCATATGATCAAGGTCAGTATTTAAAACTGGATATAATATACTGCAGATGTATGGAGTAAATGCTAAAAATTCTTTATGGGTGAATGCAGGTTATGATGTTTTTCTTGGAAATCTGCGTGGTTTAGTCTCCAGGGAGCATGTTGATAAAAATATTTCTTCCTACAAGTAAGTAATGCAGTAATACTGCAAAGCATATCAGGTTTTTTACTGCATGCAGGAAATCTATTGTAGGTTATGTCATTTTGGTCTCTGTATTTTTTTTCATGTCTTATTTGTTATTGTCAATCCATTCTAGGTACTGGAAATATTCTGTTAATGAACATGGAACCAAAGATATGCCAGCAATTGTTGAAGAAATTCACAAGATTAAAATTTCAGAACTTGGCAAAAGTAGACCTCACATAAGTGAGGAAACAGAAGATCAAAACGATAAGATAAAAAATTTTGAAGTGCAGGCTTCACAGGACGATGAAAGAGACAATCAACCATACAAGCTTTGTGCTGTCTGCCACAGCTTGGGTGGTGCGGTGATGTTAATGTATGTGGTGACATCAAGGATTGCGCAGAAGCCCCACAGGTTATCAAGATTGGTCTTGCTATCTCCTGCTGGCTTTCATGAGGATTCTAATGTGGTGTTCAGCATGGTAGAAAAGCTCATTTTGTTTGTTGGACCAGTACTAGCTCCATTTATACCTGGCCTTTACATACCAACACGTTTCTTCCGGATGCTACTGAACAAATTGGCCAGGGATTTCAACAACTATCCAGCTTTGGGCGGCCTTGTCCAAACTCTTATGGGCTATGTAGTTGGCGGTGACAGTTCAAATTGGGTGGGAGTGCTCGGGTTGCCACATTACAACATGGATGACATGCCTGGTGTATCATTCCATGTCGCACTTCACCTTGCACAAATAAAGAGGGCAAAAAGGTTCCAAATGTATGACTATGGAAGTCCAGTAGCAAATATGGAAGCATATGGAACACCAGAACCCTTGGACCTGGGAGCTCATTATGGTCTGATTGGCATCCCGGTAGATTTAGTTGCTGGGCAAAGAGACAGAGTTATCTCACCATCCATGGTAAAGAAGCACTACAAGTTGATGCGCAAGGCTGGTGTAGAGGTTTCCTACAATGAATTCGAGTACGCTCACTTGGATTTCACATTCTCCCACAGGGAGGAGCTTTTGTCCTATGTTATGTCACGCCTGCTCTTAGTGTCTGACCCAGGTAAAGGCCGCATCAAGCAGACCAGTGTCCGCCTTAGAAAGCTGAAGAAAGCTCAGTCAGAAATTGAGAATGACTCTGACAGCAAGGAGCACAATGGCATAGATAATGTGGTTACAGATGAGCAAAATGGGCATGTGCATGCTGCGTGATGTGATAATGTGGAATCTGCTGAGCATTTGTTGTTAGTTTGTGAATAGAACACGTGCTTCCTCTGGCATATACCTTCTGCACCATGTAGAAGATGTGAGGATGGATAGAGCCCAGTTCTTTCTAGCAGTAGTTGTGTTGATGGGGATTGTTTTTTATGTATCCCTGTAGGAGAACAAGACAAGTATATGTAATACATGAATAGTGGCTATAGTGTTGTTCATATATATCAAGAACTGACAGGGAGAAGCTACCGGTGTTAAGGATGTAGATTGTTGCACTTAACGCGTGCTTTCGTGTGTTCGCGTTTTGTTTTTGCTCTTCCTGTGAAGAGGTGATCGAAATGCAAGTTTCTTAGCAGTCATTTGTAAGCTTGCTGGGTACTCCCTCCGTCCCCATAATATAAGGGATTTTGAGTTTTGGCTTGCACTGTTTGACCACTCGTCTTATTAAAAAAATTTGGAATTATTATTTATTTATTTTACTTACTTCATTACCCAAAGTACTTTAAGCACAACTTTTCGTTTTTTATATTTGTATAATTTTTTTAATAAGACGAGCGGTCAAACACTACGAGAAAAACTCAAAATCCATCCCTTGTATTATGGGACAAAATTCCTTGTATTATGGGACGGAGGGAGTAATTACTTAGTATTAGTCACTGGGAAATTGCATAAACTGAGTTACATAAAGGCTCTGTTGGATTGATGAGATTGATTTGGAGTTTTGAACTGCTGGACTTAATATCGTTCAATTGAACAACTTCATAGCATTTTTGTAACGTACTCTATCTTTCTTATAACTTAATCTATTTTTACAAGAGAAGAGAGAGTATTGAGAAAATATGGCTTTCATGGCTTCTTGGGAGAAGAGAGATAATAAGATGCTATAGCTTCAAGCGAAAACAGTTTGTGATATAGATCAATCATTCAACTATAAATATTTAGAATTATATAGCTTTGTAGAAAAAAAGAGGGAAATATTATTAACTATACATTAAAAAAATTGAGGATTAATTCCTGCAGGATCTTAAACCTCCTGATTTGCTCTGTAATATTAACATTTTACAAGAATTTTTGGGGCATGGGAAACTACGAAGCAAGCGGCTGTGACCATATACCATCATCGACACTTCATCGCATGGAGCGATTACGCTCAGGATGACGAAGGTAAGTAGGTAACAGTTTTAAAGTAAATGGTCATCGTTTAAAAGATTTTCTAGAATTGGTAGAAAGCCTACGGCAAGAAATAGACTTAATATTTACTTTAGTGTCTATACTGAAGCCCAACCTGAGATTTCTGGGCTAGGGTCTAGCCCAGCACCCCACCTGAGTTGGGAGGCATTGGGCCGCGCCACCAGTATCCAGCCTTCGCCCATTATGGTCTGCTGGTGGATCCACAGAGATAGGCGCAGCAGCAACCGAATGGAGATCCGCTCGTAGACAGATTGTCTTGCCCACCCATGGACAAATCGTCGATAGCAGTGGCACCAGGTGATGGGGCGGCAAGATGAGGTGCCGAAGCCGGTGAAGTCCAAAGTTTGGTCATGGTTTGGAAGAAATCTGTGTTGGTAGTGTCATCCAATATCTGTGGCTCGACCTCAGCAGAGGGAGCAATCGAAGGAGGTCTCAGACGCTCGACGCCCAAGGAGAACAGAGCTACCGTGGTAGAGAGTCCCTGTAGAAGCAAATCAAAAGACAAGGCAGCTTGAGGAATAGCCGTAAAGAGGAACGTCTGCTCGGCATGGCCGACGTTGCGGAGAGCATCAGCAGCCGTTTTCACCTTATGGCAGTACTCGGCGATTGGCAGATCGCCCTAGGTCATGGAGTGGAACTCATGGCTGAGGTAGATGGCGCGGGGTTCCTTGTTCAACTGGAAGATGTTGTCGATGGATACCTTAGGTCTTGAGTTGTCTTGGAGACCCTAGGTCCTGAGCTATCTGGTCTGGTATCACATCGATATCGAGGATGGCGTCGAAGACGGAGCCAAAAAGCCAGCCCTGGACGCACTAGTTGGTCTGTTCCTAGGCCGGGTCATCAGGACGAGTAGGAGCAGTGCCATCGATGTGGGCAAGAAGCCCAAACTTGCCGCACATGGAGGTGAAGAAAGCTTTCCACTTGTTGAAATTAGGGTGCTTGAGCTCCAAGGTGATCGGGATGCGTGTCTTCACTTCGACGGTGGCGCAGGGGTTGACAACGATCGCACCGACGAATTCGCCGGTGTAGCCACCGAAAGAGGGGGAACCGCTGGACATCGTGGTGGAGGCAGTCGATGAGATAATGGAAGATTGTGCCGATCCGTAGACATAACGTGGCACGGGGAGGACACGGCGCTAGGGCACTGCGAGGGTGCGGCGCGAGGATGTGAGGGCGCAGAAGGGACGACGCTAGAGTGCAATGAAGCGCGACCAACGTGGCGGCGCTAGGGCAATAGAAGGGTGGGCATGGCGCGACGGAGTTCACGTCGCGGGAGGCTAGGGTGACGGGGAGAGCCTGGGGGATTTAATATGAGAAAATTCGATCCATAGCATAGGAAAAAAAGCGGTACCAAAAAATAGCACAAGAATTTTTCGCTTTCGATCAAAAGCACAGGCCATCGGTTTTTCTTCGCCCCATAGCACTTCCGTCAGGATTGGAGTTAACAGCGTTAGATTGAAATATAGAAACATTTTGTTAGACTCATTTGCCCTTCGTCTTCCTCGTCGTAATCTCTATCATCTCGTTCTCTTGGTCGTGCCCACGACGACGGTGCCGGAGCCGTCGCCAAACAGCGACGCGGCGACGATCCCCGTCCCCAAGCCACGCCACCGCCGTCCCCGTCCCCAGCCGCGCTTCCACCTTCCCCGTCCCCAGCTGCATCGCCGCCATCCCTGTCCCTAGGTGCGCTGCCGCCTTCCTCGTCCCCAGCCGCCCTGCTGAGCCGAACTGCGCCAGCGCCGCCCACCATCTGCAACGGAGAGGAGGAAGACATAGAGGCGCCGTCGCCAAACAGCGACGTGGCGACGAGGGTGTCGAGGTGTCGACGCGGCGATGAGGGTGATCCCGGCGTAAGATCGAGCAGAACTGCCCAGGCAACTCCACCATGCTCCAGCTCGACAACACGCAGTTCCTCACCTACCTGCCGGAGATCACGACGGAGCAGTTCTTCGTCAGCATCACCGCCTGCCACCTCAACTGCCTCTCCGGCAGCTCATGCGTTGCCTCCACAGCGCTCTCCGATGGCTTGGGCCTCTTCTTCCTCAAGGTGTCCAACTTCGTCAGCGGGTACCAGTCCGCGGCGCTGCTCAGCACATCGTTCATCAAGGTCTACTTCCCTAGGATATCCAACCCGCCCCTCGGCGGCTGCGACTCACCGTCGAGCAGGGCGTCCGGTGTCCGCGGGTGGGTGGTCGCGGTGGTGGTGGGTGGTTCGGCGCCGTGTACCGTGGCGTGTTGGCGAACCGGACGGTGGTGGCGGTGAAGCAGCTGGAGGGGATAGAGCAGGGGGAGAAGTAGTTCAGGATGGAGGTGGCCACCATCAGCAGCACGCACCACCTCAACCTTGTTCGTGGTCCGCCTCATCGGCTTCTGCTCCGAGGGACGCCACCGCCTGCTCGTCTATGACTCCCTCAACGCCTTCCTCTTCGCCAACGCGCCGGGCTGCAAGATGCCGTGGCGGGGAGACGAGGCGGTTGCCCGGCAAGCCGATGGCCGCCGCGCTGCCGTCCACGAGGGAGCGGAAGAGGAGACGTGGTGGGGAACGTGGGGAACGAAGGGCAAATGAGTCCGACAAAAATTTTCTCCACTCCGATCTAACACCGTTACTTCAAAATGCGACGGAAGTGCTACGGGGCGAAGAAAAACCGGCGGCCTATGCTATGGATCGAAAGCGAAAAATTCTTGTGCTATTTTTTGGTACCGATTTCTTTTCTGTGCTATGGATAGAATTTTCTCTTTATATTTATATAGCCAATACAATAAAGATTATAAGAAACTCTTGAATCCTATATACTTATATAGTTCATCCCCACTAAGTGTAGTTAATGCTATTTCTCTCTTTTCTCATTAAACCATATTACCTCAATTATTTCTAGCCATTAGATGATAGATCTATAGTTTAAATTGTCTCTTCTATCTTCTCTCATAACACCATGTAATCTCAAACATTTTTAGGCCTCAAAATTCATAAGTATCAATTTGTTTTAGTTTTAATATTCATATTTCATCTTATTTGTAGATATTATACAACTTAATTTCCCGCAGCAACGCGGTGAGGTATTCATCTAGTAAGAGATATATACGGTTAATGCTATACAAATCTATAACTACTTCTAATTCTCCCGCTTGCTGTGCAGTTGACATTCCAAGCTGCTGACTAAATGGACTTACCCATCACAAATGGTTGATTTATTACCAGCCTTCTTCGTGATGGATAGAAGAACACTGACGGCAAATGGTAGTTTTCTGGTAGTTTTACTTTTGTTACACCTTCCAACTGTAGCAGGGCATCAATTCTACCTATTGGGGAACCTTCTATGAACACATATCATTTAGGGGATTTTCAGTTGGTTAATTTGATTCAGTATGGATTTTAGGTATCTCTGTTGAAGCCTATGGTAGAAACATATAATTGCGTTTTCATAACTGCAGCCCAACCCTGTTTAAATCGATGTTTGAGCTTAATGCCATCGGTATTTCATTATCCAATTTTCAAGATTACATAGAACCGGTAAATATTCATCCCTTTATTATTATTATCTATGTAGGTTCAACATTTTAGGCAATACAAATTTTCTGAACAAGCACTTTTGTTCTTCTGCATACATCTTTTCCCTGAAAATATTTGATACAAAGATGCCCAATGTCAATTTGGAATAAGTAGGTAGAGTACATTTCTGCGTGTGATTCTTAAAGGATTATAGTATTTTCAATAAAAAAAATTATAGTACTTCAACATGTCCAATATACTCCGGGCCTTTTTACATTGATGTTATTTTCAATCATGCCATTACTTGATAAAATTAATAAATACTATATAGCTACATTTAGTTTGTTATTAAATATTGATAATGCATAGAAAATCTTAGCACAATATATTTATTCTATTCAACCGAAATTTGGTCATACTATCAACTTGATAAAAATTTGGTATTATTAAATTTCGGAAATGCTGATTTTGGCAATAACATGAAGAGACCCCTCATTTGATATTCTCCATTCATAACAGTGTCACAAATTCTTCCCCCGGTAGAGGTCCGTCCGACCGTCGGAGAAGATGGGGAGAGGCGACGAGGCGGAGAAGGAAGGCAAGCGCCGCCGCGGCCGCGGCCGCAGCAGCAGGAGATCCCGCGACGCCTCCTCCGACCCCGACTCCGCCTCCTCCCCTTCCCCATCGTCCGCCTCCTCCCCCAGCCGCAGCCCCGACCGCCGCAGCCGCAGCCGCAGCAGCGGCAGCAAGCGGAGGAAGGCCTCCTCCTCGTCACGCCGGCATCGCCACCACCACCACAAGAGCAGCGGCCGGTCCCGCCGTTCGCGCGACGACGACGATGAACGGCGGCGGCGGCGGCGGAGGCGGCGGGACGAGGAGCGCGGGAGGCGCGGCGGCGATGCGTCGGAGTCGTCGGGATCGGGCTCGGAGGAGCCGGATAGGGCGGAGGAGGCGCGGGAGATCGTCCGCGACATCCTCGGTGATTTCCCCGCCGTCGCCGGGGAGCTCCGTCAGGTAGGGTTCGTTCCCTATCGCATTTTTAAATTTCCGACGAGAATTTCCTTTGGAGTATGGGTTAAGTTGTCGAGAGACCCGTACAATTGCATCGCAAGAAAATTCATTGCTTTGCTCGAGGCATACCTCTTCTTCCATGAAGCTGAACTGTGTGAAGTTTCAGTGCTATTTGTCCATCTTAAGCAGTCATAACAGTGAAGATGAACTGGCTGAACTACATGTCTAATAACTACTAGGGCCAACTATGGCCATATTCTCCATTCAGTTATGCCTTGTTAAGTCCAATGAAATTTTCTTTTTTAATATATTGCCTTGTTTAAGTATCTATAGCCATCAAATACATGAATAGGGGGAATGCCATTGTCCTACCCTCCAACCTACTAATTACATGTTTGATTCTCATCGTCTGTTGTCATAGTGGCTTGGTTTGTCCTCAGTTACTTGTTCTAATACGTTGTGATTACTGATTAGCAGATCTACTTAACTCCCTTAATGCTTCTTAGTATCATGCCTAAACTAGTATATCCACACCTATTGTTGATTTTGAACATGCTAACTCATTTGTCTTATCAGTGTATGAATGATATTTGTGGCACTCCCAGAGTTCCAGCTATACTGTTATTTCCTATCCTATGGACCGTTTCTAATTGCCCCATGGAATAGTACATTAATAAGAATTTCTATTAACTTGCAGCTTCTTCAAATGATAGATAATGGTGAAGGCATTGATATTTCTGGAATTTCTGACAAGCCATTGGTGAAGCGCCTAAAGAAACTTTTCAGATCACTTAAACTGAGAGAAAGCTCAAATGGGGCTTACTTGTTGCCACCAAAGAGTGTACCCACCCTTGATGTTGTTGGATCAGCATTAGTAGCTAGCGGTGAACTGGCTGATAATGAAAATAAAAATCCAGCGTCACCAACTAGACAGGAACAACCATCATCCAATTTTGATGTGCAAAATAAAAATGATAGCACTCCTGAAGAGCCAGCGAAAAATGATGCTGATGAACAACCCCCTAAACGGAGGTAAATTACCTGCGTTTTAGAATCTATGCGAGAAAACAAATGGCTCTTTGCTGTAGCTTTTCTTTTCGTCACAATTGAAAATATTATGTGTTTGGAAATATTTGCTATATTTTGCTCCATTGTTCTGCTAGAAAATGTTATTATTTCAGATAGAATTATTTTTTGTTCCACCATTGCTCTGCTATAATGTCTCATTTTTATAATGTTATTGATACTTGATAGTTTAAAGCTAATTATAGTAGACCGCTTGTTAAGAACCAAGTATTGGTATTTACTAAGTTAGTAATTTACTAAGTGGTCTTGTCCCAGCATGCATTCCACTTGATGGTAGTGTTCAAGAGCATTAGTTTCCTTAAGAAATAGCAGTAGCACTAGCATCTTTTGATGCATAGACATTTAAATATCTAGCTGATGCCCTTTTTCCTGGCAGATAATTTATTAGTCTCCTTATTCTTTTCACAATGACAGTAGATGTGTATAGAATATTGATATTTTTACAAATACTAGCCAAATACCCATGCTTTGCTACAGATTAAAACAAATTAATAGTGATTTTTTTGGGACAATTTTGTACCTGTAGATGCTATATTGTAAGCTGAAATATGATAGAATCATATATGTAGAGGGATTATTTATAACATTAAAGTACATGGGCTAGTTGGTAGAGAACATTATGGAGTAGGTGGTAAATAAAAAAAAAATACTATACTTGGTGAGGTGGTAGCAGATTCACTGCCACCATCATTGCCCTCTTTTAAAAAGAATATACAATTGTGATATATTTCACGCAGATAATTTTTACCTGATTTATATATGATTTAATTCATAGGTAATGAGAGAAGGTTGTGTGTTAGTCTTTCTATACCCAATAGGCATTGAACTGTCCATTGTGCATTTTTATTTGCTCCTTGTGTTAACACTTAACACCAGAATGACATATCATGCCCATATATTTTAGGTGGTAATGTTTAAGGCATTGGCAATATCACTGTTATCAAGTCAATAGTCATTACTGATGCCACATGGTTAGTACCAAAGGGTTTTGACAGTTTTTCTACTTCTGGTGGATATGCCAGTGTTCTTTATGGCTATTATTGTCTGTTCCATATGATGATTATGCAAATGCATGTTAATTTATTTGCTCCTTGTGTTAACACTTAACACCAGAATGACATATCATGCCCATATATTTTAGGTGGTAATGTTTAAGGCATTGGCAATATCACTGTTATCAAGTCAATAGTCATTACTGATGCCACATTGTTAGTACCAAAGGGTTCTGACAGTTTTTCTACTTCTGGGGATATGCCAGTGTTCTTTATGGTTATTATTGTCTGTTCCATATGATGATTATGCAAATGCATGAGTTACGTGTTAGCCTTATTAACCATGCTGGTGTCCCAGTATTCTCTTTCATGCTGCTTCTTAGTTACTAGTATCATTTTTATCCTTTGCACGGATATGTTGCTTTTATGGAATTCCTTGTCCAGTCGATATATATTTAGTCGGTCTTCAATGCGGCTGAATGTTCTTAGTAAATTCCTATTTGTCATTCAAATGTCATCCAACACAAAAAGATGCTTATCTATTAACTCAATTTATTGTCTAACACAAGGTTGTGCCCTCTCCAGGGTAATTGGTCCTGCTATGCCATCACGCGAGTTACTAGCTGCAGCTGCTGAAATGACAGAGGCTCTTAGATCCCGGTACAGTTTTGTGTTTATCTCTTCCTTATTTTGCCATTTTGTCAAGAACTGACAGTGCATGGACACTGGCAGCTATGTGATGCCAAAAGTAACTCAGTTGATATGCGAGAAAATTGTTAATATAGTTATTCATTGTTTATTCTCCTAATATTAACTGATTGCATTTTCTTTCTCCAGGGATGCTGAAGTTGAAGCTGATGATGGTTTTCTCATAGGCCCCCCACCGCCTGCCATGGTCGCTGAAGCAGCATCTGCAAATGAAGCCGAGCGATTTGAAGAGGTACATTTTCAGTGACAACACTATGTTTTGAACCTTCACCCTTAGTTTTGGAACATTTCTACAGATTCAAAATTTAATATACTACTTTAGATTATCTTGTGTGGTCTTGTTTGCTTCCTGCTTCATGTAGCTGACCAAATATGTTTTGCAGTTGTCTGGACCAATAAGTGGGTTCGTTCTTATAGGCTTTTAAGTTAGTAGCACATGATATACTATTATTATAGTGTGGCAGTGGTTTGTGTTGGCCCTTCAATCAGTGATATAGTCACCATTAATAGAAATTGCTAGACCAATCTTGAACGATTTCCTGCCGGGTTGCACCAGCTTATTGGTAATACCTGCCCTTAACCATTAGAAACAAAAATTGCCATGAGAACCGCACTCAAGCTGGTTGTGGTTGCTCATTGTTGCCTACTTGCCTGGTATATGGCAACACATCCAGGGAAGAGCTAGCCATATTTTATGGAGCCATTTTGAGTTTATGCTTCCTTTTTTCAAGGTTTGAAGTGCGAGACATATCATATGAGCAGCAATAAGCTTCAGTTGAAATCAGAATCAAATGCAGAGTTATCGAGTCTTAAATCAAAACTGGCACCAGCCCGGTTTTGGTTTACTGGCCAGTAACCTGCGGGGTTTCCAAAAACTGGTCCTCAGTCCTTACCATCTCTATGCCAGAGCTTTTGTTTATTAATATTCAATCAGTAATGATCACATAATCTACTTAAATGGTGAATTATTTATACTTCATTCTGGTGATAATCATGCAACAAATTATGCTCTACTCACATGGCACTATATGGTGTTTGCTACTTGAAACATCTTTGATTGAACTGCTTACGAGATTTTTTCCAGTGTTTATGAAACTGTAATAAACATGCACATGAACGTACATACAGTGTTTGTTAATGTAAATTCTAACTTTCTTGTTAGGCTATATTCTGTATGCCCATTTTCGTTGTATAATACTCATTTGTCTTTTGGATAATTGTAATTGATGTTCCATTAGGTCGGTCAGACTCCAAGCCAAAAGTACTTGTTTTTGCTTGAAAGTCGCAATGCAACTAACTGCTTTTCATTTTCTGTGCTACATTCAACTATTTATTGTATTTTTTTGAATTGGTTGTAGGTTACTCGAATATTGGCGGCGGATGAGAACTCGCCATATGATGTTGTGGGCATCAATTGGAAGATGTCATCTGATAACATCAAGAAAAGGTAGTAATTTGTATGCATTTGCTTTTCTTGTTGGCAGTTGTGTGATTTGCGAATGACATGCATACATATACAGTATACACTGCGAAGAAATGCACATATTTCATAGGCCTACAAAGTAGTCACTGAAAATATGGTACAGGTCACAAGCACAAATTTAAAGTACATATATCCACACAATTGCATAGTGCAGTGACGTTTTTTATGTCTGTAGCAAGATGCAAATGTTGCACATTATGCTTTCAAAAAAATGATGTCAAGGCTTCAAGAATATTTTTGTTTTAGTCATTTCTGGTGAATGTAACACCTATCATATCAATATTTTCTACTTGTAGCATTAGTTCTTTTGAAGATGATTTAATACATTAGATTGGGCACAAAGTCCCTGTATGCGGCCTTGTAAAATTTGTTTCAGAACAGTGGTCATGAAATGGGCCCAACATTCAGAAAGAACGGAAAACTTATATGGAGATTCAATTTCTAGCAGTCTTACTACTTAGGTCTAATTTCTGCTGGCATACAGCCCTGGGCTACAAAGTTTTCATCGTCCTCAGTCGGGCCTCAATCCTATGCGCTGGCATGTTTTTGACTGTAAATTGTTATATATTTCTTAATTTCAGAGATAAGTTTCACAAAGGTCATCCCTTCTATGTAACGATGGGGTTGTATCTCTTTTCATTAAGAAATGAATCCATATGTGTCTTTTATCTCTCCATCTTATCCCTTCCCCTAGTGGTGTGCGGTGTGCTTGTCTCCATGCGCGCTGTCATGCCACTTGGGTAGGGTCTCCTTGACTATGCCTGACTGCATGAGGGCCCTAACCTCTAACCTGCCCAGAACAAATTTACACATGCAGTTATACCATGCACTCATAATGACCTTTTTGTGAATAAAACTTTAAGATTCTCACTAAAGAACCTGATAGTAGATGCAGTTTCATGTGAAATAGCACCATTCCATTGACCTCACCTGAAATTTGCAGTAGTGTTTCTTACACATGAAGTAAATCAACATTGAGCCTAAGGCTTCTTCTGATGTTTGTGGTGATATATTGTTTTATTAGCATTTTTCTAATTATTGTATCTTGAGGTATTCACGTAATATTTGTTTGCTGGCTGTAGCTCATGTATCGAGGGAACAGCAAAATTTATAGTAGCATTTATTACAAACAATAACTTGCAGCATAGAAATATTTTATAAAGGCTATTGCATACTTTTATTTTGTAATTCATGTGTAATATATATTTCATCATGCTGCATTCTGTTGTTCTGATAATTTCTTTAATTGTTCTTGCTGACCTCTTATCCTGCATGGCAGGTACTGGAAGTTATCTCTTCTAGTGCATCCTGACAAATGTCCTCATCCTTCAGCTCAGGAGGCATTTGTGAAATTGAATAATGCTTTCAAAGACTTACAGGACCCTGAAAAGGTACTTAATTTTTATATCATACCCTTCAGCTTTATCATCCTGTGAAGATCTCATTTGTGAAGTTGTACAAAATACTCCACTCTTATATGGAGGAGCAATTGTAAAGTAGATGTTTCAACTACTAGGGTATATGATATCTGTTAAATGAATTTCTGCATGCAAGTTGTGGAATTGTCCTTAGATAGTTTTGGAGTAAATAGTGCCAAGAGATGACTGGGTGGTAACTGGTAATGACCTCTGATATGAGTAGAGACTAGAGATGAGAATTAACTTGTTTACTGTTTCTTTGCTTGAAATTTAATGCATGCAGAAAATATCGTACCGTGTCCTGATTCTGAACCATACAAAATATTAACTTGCTTATTACTAGAGACTAGAGATGAGAATTGCAATCCATGCATGTATTGTGTCCTGATTCTAAACTACAGAAAATTTTCTATGAAGAAAATGCTGATTGCTTCGATGTTTATGCTTAACTTGCAAATATTGGCTATTTTTGTTACAGCCTTATATGCTCATTTTGAATTTGTAGTATGAACTTGTTACCATGATACTATTTTCTTGGATTTCTTTTGAGTTACTGCATCTCTATATGTGACTTGGTGTAAATGACATGTGGACCTGGACTCACTTGGTCATTGAGATAATGAGGGACTGCATAGATATTCAGTGGTGTATATGGAATTAATCCTTGTCTTTGGCATGCCAATGATCCAACATTACTAGATACAGCTGCTAGGGAAATTTAAGATTGGTTTAACATAAATTGCTGATTTATCCAAAATTTTAGATTGTAGATAGTATTACCTTCATAACAAACAAGCAATGCTCTCCAGCATGTGTGAAGTTCATTACGTCTAGAACTTATTACATACCTATTGCCTTTTGTTCTATAGAAACCAAGTTCTTGTTTATATACCAGTTGGTACTTTTACTGTTTTTATTTTTTGAGAAGTTATTACACTAGTTCACCATGTCAGGAAATTTCTTTACACTGATGTTTTCTCTGTATTATTCCCTTTGTTCCAGAGAGGTGTGATAGATGAGAAGATAAAAAAGAAAGAGGAGATGGAACAATTTGAGGTAAACTTATTTGCATCATATATTGATGTACATAGAGCACCTTTTCTTCTTGAACTAAGATTTCAGATACTGCTGTCAGCTGCATGAAAAATAGTTGTTACCTTTCCTTTTTTTTCCTCTGTAGGTCGAGCTTAAAGCAATGCGTGAGGCCGCAGAATGGAGGCGGCTACAAGGTAAGTTTGTGTAGCGTCTAGTTATCAACAAAAACACCAAAAGCCATAAACACAGAAAAAATACATGTATTTTTAGGCTTTTAGCAAGAAGATTAACTATTCCATTTTCTTTATGGGGCATACATTATTGGGCGTGAAGAACCAAATGTACTGCTCCAAATATGAATCCCTATAATGGGCCATTGACAACACTTATGTCTAATTTTTAATTATAGGATATAATTGATTATAGCTTTGTTGTAAGGTTTAGATTATAGGGCTGAGAAAATTCTAGATATCCTTCTAACTGTTCATTCCTCTGTGATAATCTTGTGAACTTCACTGATGTTGGACTGTTGGTCTTCCGTGGTTTGATTTGATACATGCAGTTATTGAGGGCCTATACACTTTCATAACCCGTAATTTTTTGTGAGGTCCTAGCCGTCTGGTCATCATCTTCTGTTTGTTGAGCATTTGAGTATTTGATTTTTGCAATTTAAAGAGTTGAATATTGTTGTAGACTGGGTTATAGGGTAAGGGTCCAAAGACTGGGTTATACTAAGCTAGGGTAAGGGTCTGAAGACTGGGTTATAGGGCACTTGTACTCTAATAACGCCAGCAAAGCTTCTCCCTGTTATGCAAAAGAGGGCCCAGTTCTTTTCTTCAACTTCCTTGTTTTCTGTTAGCACGCTTTTCAACCTGTTAAGCAAAAAGTTTCTATATAGAAGTTGTTTAAAAATATATTTTTTTCTATTTTTCAAGTTTATAATAATTAATACTTAATTAATCATGTGCTAATGAGCTTTCTCGTTCCGCGTGAGCAAAAAGTCTCTCCAAACGGAGAGAACAAACGCAGGCTTAGCCTCAGGCTTAGAGCTAAAGTCTCTCCAAATGAATTTTGGGATTCATTACTTGATTGATAATATAGTACAAGGGGTGCCTTCATATATAGGGAGGAATGACTTGACATCCAGTCTCAAATATTATAGAAACTAAATCTAATAATTTACTAACAAACTTCATCTCCTTCATAACAATTCTGGTCCGAGCAAGTTCTTGATAAGAACTGAAGATGGAAGCATAGTTAGAAGAACTATCATGATGGCATATTTGTTGTTATTTTGTTTACAGGTGTATCTCTTGAGGGTGATGATGAACTTCTGGCAGTTCCAAAACAGGCACAGGCACAGGCACCTAAAAGAGATGAATGGATGACCACATTGCCTCCTGAAAGAAAAGTAATTGAGTAAAATATACTCATTTTACTGTTTTATCTCCTTCTGAAAGGAAAAAAAAAAGAAAGTGGTTATTTTATTTTGTTCTCTTACATGTATGTTTAACTCTCCTTTTCAGCCTGGAGTACCAATGCATTCGACTACGTCATTTAGTATGAATGGTAAAGAAGGACGTGGTGATACAAGTGTCTGGACAGATACTCCTCTTGAAAGAGCTCAAAAAGCACAACAGAAGTAAGAGTTTTGACACTAGCTTTCACATCATGATATCACACCTTTATCAATCAATATTTTGCATACCTGCTAGTTTAGCAAATATTGGTGTCGCCTTGTAGAGGGCATTAATTGGCATCCTGTGCATGTTACTGAGATGGAGAGAACATAGTGTCAACTGTCAACACTTCCTAGGGGTTAGAAACTTTTTTGGCCAAAAATTGCTACCTAGGCTATTTAAGGAAAAGGCGAAGGCGGATTGAGATCCTGATATCAAGTGGCTCATCTGTTTAAGGACAGGGAGGGTACTTTAAAAGATTGAACAAAGTGTATTTAACCCTTGAACTGTTCAGATACATCCACTTTACCCCCTAAACTAGAAAACTGTCTATGGGTCCACATTACAAGACTCTTTCTTATCTTCTTTCCTTTCCTCTCTCACTATTCTCTGTCATTTGTTTTCCTCTGCCCAAATAGTCCTGTTCCGTGCTGGCTCAGTCTACTGGTGCTGGCAGTGGCAGTTTCTCGAAGCCTCCCCTTATCATGTGGTTAGCTGTGGCTGCCTGTGGGTCCCCTTTGGCTGGCCATGGTAATCATGGTCTTCCCTACTCTGCACGATGATTTCTCCAGCTGCACATTGTTCATGGGAGGAGAGATGGGTGACCGGGCTTTTCTGAGGTAGGGGGATTAGCAGTGTTTAGTGCCTTCAATTCGGATCAGGTGATATTGGAGGTTTGCATAGCAGGTGGGGTTGGGGGTAAGGAATGAAGAAGCTTTATCAGTTGAATTAATTCCTCATTTAAATAATGATTTATCTTATCTTTTTTTCGCTGAGTCATGCCAAATCATAGGCTACACCACTTCTGATAGTAGCTAAACTACCTCGAATGGTCATCTGCTACATAAGGTGATGGAATTCATTTATTATGGTATGAAGTGGACAATTTCACTCGTGCTAGTGGCCAAGGCTAGTCTTTAGCCCTTATATTCTATTTGGTGCGGCCATTAGCTTTTCAAATGATGTTTCCTTCAACCTTGAAATCTTGAATGCAGCATTTGGTAAAAAGCATCTTTTTTGAGGTGATTTTTTCTTAAATAGGTACAGTTGAACTTAGGAAGAAGTGAAAACAGGAGAGTCTGTCTTTCTAATGATAATTTTGTTTTTGCTGTTCAGTACGACGCCCTTTATGCACTATGAATGCAATGATCCACATGGAATAATATTATCGTGCTTGTCACAGCTACTTAGAAGCCTACAACAAAGCAAAGGCAATTGCAGATGCAGATGAAGAAAAGATTAAAACCTCAGACGCTTCATTGGTGGATACATACAATTCCTCCAAGCGATCAGTATCTCTCGTGCAAAAGCATCGAGAAAGCAAAAAGGAGAAAAAGAAGCAGAAGCAGCGGGATAAAGAAGAATGGGAAGGAAACCACCCATGGAAGCCTTGGGACCGTGAGAAGGACCTGACTGCTGGGCGGCAAAATGTCAATTTGGATCCTGAGAACATGGCACAAGGATTGTCGTCCCGATTTTCGTCCGGAGCTGTTCAGAGGAACTTCCTCTGAGCCATTTTGAGATGATCGGCTAATCACAGATGAAGCATCACGATGTTAGTCACCAGTATACGCTGGTATGTATTTGCTGTAAGATTGCATAGGATGCTAAGTTAGTAATGATGTTAAGACGAGCCATGCTTTAAGTGTAACGTATGTTAGATGGGTTGGGTTCGTATGTCCATTTCCCGGAAATGAATTATTGCATTATCTCCTGCTACCTATCTCTAATGAACGACTGTGCATACCGGTTGTTCTGAACTGTATACGAACTTTTCCAGACGGTTAATAATACAATGTTACGGCTGATCATTCTACAAAATTGAGTCTAAACAATTGTAGTACATGTCCAAGTGTAACACATGTTATGGCGCTCAACTATATATTTCCTGTCTTAGATAGAAGATGCACACGCGAGCACACCTTTACGCATGCGCATTACATTCACGTGTCTGAGTGCACCACTTTATCACACGCTCCAACGGAGACTAGCGGTAAATTCTTTTCTTTTTTCCAAATTTCTGTTGCAAATTCATATTGAAGTCGAACCCACATGTCTCTTGGAAGTGCATAGTGATACATTCACGTTGTTTACGTGGGAGCACACAATAGTCACGTGCTGGTTGACTGTGTAATAATAAAATTCCTAACAAACTAATATATGTACTATATGGGATTACAACTTGTTTAATTAGAGATTATGCTAGAGTAAACAATATGGTTAGCAGAACAAGAAGGGAAAGGAAAAGGTGGTAAGTATATGAAGTTGCTCAACACGGCCTTTGGTAGCCACACGAGCGGTGGCCGACCATGGGGCTTCTTGCTGCAACATATTCTCACTATGGTTGTGTTTAGTTCAGCGCAAAGTTTAGATTTTAGTTGAAATTAAAGATGATGTGACTGAAAAGTTGTGTGTGTATGACAGGTTGATGTGATGGAAAAAGACTGAAGTTTGGATCCAAACTTAGGATCTAAACACAGCCTATGAGCATGCGATTCATGGTGACAGTGTTAGCCTAGACAGCACGGCAGCTCACCGGAAACAAAGGACATTCTCAGTGACACCAACAGCCTCATGGTCCGTGCTGTAGTAGGTTCATTTGCCTCCTATGCTTGGCGGCAATGGTGGTAGGGCTGTCCTTATGTTGCCATGCCATCGGTGCTTTAGGGTCTGTTTGGAGAGTCTTAGATTTTAAGAAGCAGTTGTTTGGTAGCCAGCTTCTGAGAATCTGAAAAAGCTCTGAAACCCAGCTTCTCCAACTTTTGGCTTCTTAGTTCATTTTTCAGAATCTATAACTACAGATTCTCAGAAGCTGTGGACTGTTTGGGACAGCTTCAAGCAGAAGCAGCTTTTGGGAAAAGCTGCAGCTGGGACAAGCTCCCCCAAACAGAGCCTTAGGCACCATTGTCCGCCATTTCGATGGTAACGGTGGCACGACCACCATATTGTTACAGTTCATTGCTAAGAGGATGTGGGATGGATGTACTTTATGAAATGTACTACGACCTCCGTCCCAAAATATAAGTATTTTTAGACTTTGACACAGTCTTCGAGATGTTCCTTTAACTAATAATATATATGTAAAAGTAAAATGTTTTTTTAAAAAAGTTACATAGTATGATAGCCTTCATTGATCTTGTTTATTTGTTTGTTATAAACAGTCAAAGTTAAAAATATTTGACTTTGCACTATGCTAAAAATACTTATATTTTAGGACGGAGTGATTATATTTTTCTATTACTTATATGCATGTTTGTTGAATTAAATGTTTATTGTTCATCCACTTATCTTGAAAATAAAAAGGAAACACATTTTTGAAAAATATGATTTGTTCATTAACGTCTGCTAAACATGAATTTATTAAAAAACCAAAGACATCATATGTATTTCTTAACCATGCAACAATTGTGAAAAAAGAAGACCATGAACACGATCAAATTAATTTTTTTTTGAAACGAAAACCTCAGAGAGGAAAGGGAGTGCCTGTTTTCATTTAAAAAGACGAGACTTGGCCCAGTTTTCGAGGGAAAACCGGGTCCAAAAACCTCACATAAGCATGGTTTAAAGGGGAAAACCGGGCATAACCCACATGAAGAACAAACCAAAAACTTGCGACAGCTCAAGTGAAGAACAAAGGTCATAGTTGCCAAGCTCATAAGAGCAGCTCCGACTTCCTAACAAGACACCACAGACAACGTTGGGCAGGGTCTTCAAGACAAAGCCTCCAAGGACGAAGGTAGCGTCGCAACGCTAAACAACGTCTGCCCGAACACTGGAACAAGGTTTTCACCCGAAAAAAGGGGAGAGCAAAATAACGATGCCTTTAAGAAGGAAAACGACACCCATAGGCGTCGACATCGTTGGCTCTAACCCAGGATCGAGCAGGGGCTTCGCCCTGGCTCTCTCTCCCTACCAACTACAACAATCCAAGCTGCCAAAGCGCTGCTAAGACGAAAGCGGAAGAGGGTTTTTATTGCTGAGCTTGTCACCCTTGACAAGCAGCTCCGACTACCCCCAACACACTAACGCAAAGCCCTGCTAGGAAGCCACCTGCATAGTAACCCCAACGAAACTACCAAGAACAAAGAGCGAGGGGGTTATCGTTGTGTTCACGTGAAACACGACGGCCTGGGAGATCTGATTAACTCCAGTGAAGGCCCAAGGCTTGCCTCGAGTGTGCTAAGGGCATGCCAGCTGGTTTGATCTTGCAACCAGCAAGGAAACAACAAATATAGTTAGTTAGCCGATAACCGATTGGCTGATAGGCCGATAGCGTATCGTTGATGGTCTCGGCCGATGGAGTTAGACTGAATCGGCTATGGACTAGATAGATTGAAGAATATAAAACCCTAAATATGCCTCATCGGCTGTAATGCCATCTATCAAGGTTGATAAAGAAGTTTAATACAATACCATGAACATAGCCGATGTAACAGTATTTAGAGCAGAAAAGATAAAGTACTAGCTAATACTCTGGTACAAATCTATATAGGCAAATCAATCTATAATAATATATCAAGTAGAGATCAATAGTCAATATTGGTAATCCAGCCGATATGACGTAAACTTGATATATTACTATTAGGTGATCTGTCTATATAGATGGCAAATATACATGAAACAAGTAAAGAAGCATGCATATTAGGTAAGATCGGCTGAAACCCCGATACTACCTGTTAACAGTGAAATTTGGTAAGTCCGGAGTAATCATCGGCTTAGAGTCAGCATCGGCTTCAAAGTCCTGAGATTAGCCGATGAGAGTTATCAAGTCGTCAGTTGTCGGATTCTTGCTGTATTCGGTTAAGGAAATTGATCTACTAAAGGAAGCTTATCCAGAAGAGACCGAGTTCAAAGAGAATGCGGCATGGCAAGTTATCTATTAATTAGGAATAGTTTGTTAGTTTCCTTTTATCTTTAGGAAAGTGTGTTTAGTGTCCTATAAGGATTTTATCTTTTCCTTTTATCTTTAGGAAAGTTTCTTTCTTGTCCGACAAGGACTTGTATCAACCCATGGGTATAAATATGTACACCCGGGGTCTATGTAATCTATCTTCACGATCAATACAATTCGGTGCATCGCCACCTTTTACCTTTTCTACTTTATTTTATCGTCCGGCGGGACTTGGCACCTGACGCGGGGCTGCATCGGTGTTCGATCTCCAGCTAAGGGGTAAATCCAATGTTCCGTCGGCCCAGGCAATTGTATCGTTTATGTCGGTGTCGTTTAAGGCTGCATCAGTATATTCGACCTCTTGGATTGCTTTGGTTTGGATGATATATTTGCCTACCCATTTATCATATGTCTATGTTAATCTAGTCTTAGCATATCAATTTAGCTCTATCGGCTACTTCTCGTTTTAGGGATTCTGCCGGTATCGGCTAAATCGCGTTGCTAGATTAGATTAGCTTAGACATCTACCACCCTGAAAACTCAGTCAATGGCTTGATTGTCTAGATATTATGTTTCTTTTCATACTTAGTGCTGCATCAGTTAAGTTTGATCTACTAAGTCGTGCTTAGAACCATAATCTCTTGCCTGCTTCTTGATTGCCAATAAGGGTTTCATCGGGGTTTCAGCCGATGAGTTATCTGGACGTTGCATCGGCTTACAAGGATTGCATGCGTATTGGATTTAGCCGATTGCGACAAAGGTTTCATTGATTTATCTAATCGTTTGGATTTATCTAATTGATTCATATTGTTAGCCGATTGGTTTATACTGGATTATATTGTTATTTTATTACATCATCATCAGCCGATTGCCTCTATATCATTATCTACATTGGACATATAGCCGATTGCTTAAACCCTATCGCTATCGGCTGGTATCGGCATCGGCTATTATCGGCTATCGGCTGGAACTACTCCATCGGCTTGTCAGCCGATCGGCTGTTTTATTTGCTATTTGCATATCTTGTCAGTTGCAGGATCAAACTGACTAGCACGCCCGCATCTCATCATGATTTGGACCTGCACAGGAGCTAAGTAGATCTCCCAGGCCGGTGTGTTCGATTTTTTCGTCAACACTACCCTATTGGCAATCAAGAAGCAGGCTAGAGATCATGGTTCTAAACACAACTTAGTAGGTCGAACATACTGATGCAACACAAAGTATGAAAAGAAACACAATATCTAGACAATCAAGATGTTGACTAATTTTTATGGTGGTAGATGTCTAAGCTAATATAATCTAGCAAGACGATTTAGTCAATACCGGCAGAAACCCTAAAACGAGAGACAACTGATAGAGCTAAATCGATATGCTAACACTAGATTAACAGAGACATATGATAGCAATGGTTACGATACAAGGAAAAAAATATCTAAAACGACATAATAGCCTCGATAGCACAAGCCATCAAGACGGGTTACCTCTTTTGGAGAGAACTCACCGAAACAAGTAAAAAGAAAAGAGTAGCGATGCGCCGAAGTTGTATTGGATTGTTCCTCGTATTACAGAGCTATGGGGTTCATATTTATACCCCAAGTACAAACTTAGTCCATTATGGACACGATTCAAACCTTTCTAAAGATAATATACAAACAAGACAATATGCGGCGATCTCTTGCAAAATCTAACACAAACCGACTTAACTAACCTAATTAATAGATACAATTGCCTAAAATGAGCTCTATCTCTATTTGGCAATAATGGTTAGTCCAATCTAGGCCCATACTGAGCCCAAGTCATACCATATCGGCTGTATCAGCCATCAGCCTCATCAACTTGATCAATATCAACCTCTATCTTCTAGCCGATGCGGTGTCCAGCTAATGCGCAGTCCAACTCCAAGTTCAACTCGATTCAACACCAAATTCGCTTTGATCTTTCCTCTTCTTCTCTGAATCTGATGCAAAATTCCGTTGTTAACATGTTGCCAAGCTTTCAACCCCCAGCCAAGCAGCTTTGACTCCACCCTAAACACCAACAAAAGGTTGTGTCGTGGGGTCTCGTGCAACACCTCTCCACTAATCCGAGCACCACGCTGCTGCAAGAACAATCGAAGCACAAGTAGAGATGAAGGCTCCCAAACTCCACCAAGAAAAACTCTTCCAACCAAACTGGTTCTCCCCCTTGCCATGAAACTCCCCACGACCGGTGTCTGAGAGTAGACCAGTCAACAGAAGGGGAGGAGCTGTGGGGAAAGGGAGAAGCCCTAGCCGATCATGGAGGATCACTTGCCATCGACCAGGCCGTCATCCATACTATTGTTCACATGTCCCGCGGCTTCCCAACACGCAAACTGCATTAGCGAATGACCAATGTCCTCTCTAAGCGGCAGCACCACCAACCACCTTCCAGCACTCCGACCACCTTCCAGCACTCCAGCCATCTTCAGAACTGCCGGCTACCTTCCCCAGCTCCTCGCCGGTCAACTCCTCCATCGGCCGCAAACTCCACAGCCGCCTACTACAACTCGCCTACAACGCCCTCACCACATCTGCCGGCCACCTACTCGCGGACGTCACCCCCCTCACCTCCGTCGGCCCCCATCACCTCCACCAGCCATCTACTCGCCGACGTCACCCCTCCTCACCTCCGCCGGCCACCTCCCCCAACTCCACCGAGCCGCCCTCTCGACCATATCTATGGAGGCGGTCAGATCTGGCTTAGGGCCGGATTGACCACCCCCTCCACCTTCGGCTGTGGACGCCCTCACGCCGCCTCCATCTCGTCGCCTCCACCCTGCCGCTGTTGCTGATGCACCTCGCCGCCGGGTTGCCACAGCCGCTGCCAAGCGTCGTCTTTGCTCCCTCGTGTCGGACTGAGCCCACCGCTAGATAGATTGCTTCCCCGCCGCCACCGTCCTTGCTTGCCGTGCCATGGTCCGGCCGACCGCTTTGGCGGTGGTGAGGCGGAGGAGGGATGGGGGAGGGTGGCGGTGGCTAGGGTTGCTGTCTACCCGGTCGCTCGCACGGGGAGCGACGCGGGTGGTCAAAGTAGTTACGACCAAATTAATTTGATTGTAATATTCATGTGCATAACATTAAAAAAATTGAATCGTGATGTTTTGGTAGATTTTGGCTCCAGGTTGATATCACAAGTGTATGCAATTGATATGTCCTCGGTCCAATTGATATGGACTCAAATGCATTGGTACATGTCGTTTGCAACTTTTACTAGTTAGTAGCTGTTTTGTTAGCATCGTACTGGATCGAAGTGGGAGTTATATTCATGCCAAAAAAATGGGCCATGATTAGAGAGAGAGAGAGAGAGAGCACACTCATCACCACCGAACGGCTAAACCTCCACTGGTTTGCACACTAGCAAGAGCAAACCACCCACTTACCCACTAAGCCTCCTCTTAGGTTGAACCACAACTTAGGTGTGACCGTGTGAATAGGCCGATGGGGCAAGCCACTACTCCGGGTGGCGCCATCACAACCACTTATCCCTTCTTCCTATATAGGTGGTACCCACTACACTATAAAGCTGCCTCCACGTTTGGCCAGGTCATCAGCACTGCTCAACCGTTCGATTGACATCTCTGTTCACTGTGAAACCGTTGGATAAGAGTGAGATCGATAATACAAATCATGATAGCTCAGCCGAACTACATTTCTACTTTGGCCCATGCAGGCCATGCCCAAGCTATTCTCCACGCGTCGTTTGGCATCTCCACTCGGCGCTCGCGCCACCATGGAATGCGAGGGGGCGAGGCCAGACGAGTTGACAAGCAGCCAGCTGCCAGCAACAGTTAGCCGTACTGTTCCCTCACTAATCGTCGGATGGATTGCTGGTGAGGTCACAGCCTAGCCAATCGACGACCCCAATCCCCTAATCCTGTTTCATCTGCCATCCGTTTGACCTTCATGTTGATGACCACAAACGCTACTAGCATTGGGAAGATCAGGCTGTTGAATAGTCCCACATTGGTTGTGGAAGGGCAAAGGACTTAAGATATAAGTGGGGGAGCCCCTTACCTCAATGGCTAGCTTTTGGGGTGGGAAAGGCCTTTTACGATCCTACAATTGGTATCAGAGCCCGGTTAAGTTCGTTGTAACCTAACCGTGGCAACGAACGCCGCTATGGAGGAAAAATACTATGCGAAACCATTTGTTTTCGATGGACACAATTTTGTCATTTGGAAGGCACGAATGGAGGCCTACCTCCAGTCTCAAGGGCATAATGTGTGGAATAAGGTTAAATCACCTTACACTGTGCCCGATGATGCTGACGTCACACCTGCAAACGTGGCTCAGGTTGATTTTAATTATCGTGCCAGAAATGCAATCATTGGTGGGATTTCTTCTGGTGAATTTAATCGTGTTCAACACCACAAGTCCGCTCATGATATGTGGACTGCTCTGTGCAATTTCGATGAGGGAAATAATGATATTCAATTAGTTCATCAGAATCAATTTCATAAAGAATATCAAAGATTTGAGATGCGCCCAGGAGAGTCCATTGATTCTTATTTCAAGCATTTTGGAGAAATTGTTTCGAAGTTGAGATCTGTTGGAAAAGAGTTTTCTGATAATGATAATGCTCGCCATCTTCTGAATTGTCTTGATTATGGTGTTTGGGAAATGAAAGTTACTTCCATCACAGAGAGTGCACCTCTGAGTGACCTTACCATGGACAAGATTTACTCAATGCTAAAAACCCATGAGATGGATGTTTTCCATCGGAAAGGCCTCAAACACTCGATGGCTTTAGTAGCTGATCCCTCTGGTAGTACTTCTTCTACTGACTCAGCTTTTGTGTGTGGTGGCTTCTCACTTGCCGCTTTACACTCAGTCACTGAGGAGCAATTAGAGAAGATCTCTGAAGATGATCTTGCTCTTTTTGCTAGAAAATTCTCAATAGTGTATAAGAATGTGAGAGATAGAAAAAGAGGAAGAACCACTGAACCATTTGTGTGTTTTGAGTGTGGAGAGCCTAACCACATAAGAGTGAATTGTCCCAAGTTGAAGAAGAAGGGTGACAAGACGACCAAGAAGCCCGAGGGACAAGGGCGAAAAGGGAGAAAGGCGATTCACAAGTTCTTGGCGGCTCTTGAGGAGGTGCAGCTTAGCGACATCGACTCCGACGACGATGATCAAGAGAAGGGGGACAAGGACTTCTCCGGGATGTGCTGTCTCGTCAACAACGAGGACTTCATCAACATGTGTCTCATGGCACTTGAGGATGAGGATGACTCATCGGATCATCTTGAGGTATGTCTTGATGATACCCCTATCTTAGATGGTTCTCTTTGTGATGATTCTTGCTCAGATGATGACTCAGTTGATGATGAACTTAGCAAAGAAAGAATGGCACACTTGATGATTGAAATTAGTGACAAGTATAGGTCTTCTAAGCATAAAATTGAGAAACTAAAATCTGAAAATGATGGAATGGAGCTAGAAATTGCTAGGCTTCGATCCATGATTCCTGAGGAGGATACTTGTTTTACTTGTGCTTTATATCTTTCTGAAATTAATCTCCTCAAGGATGAGTTGAAATCATGTGAATTAGGAGCTGGGAATCCTTCTAGTGCTAGTGCTGCTTGCTCCACTTGCTATGAAATGAAAGTTGATATGGGTTTGCTTGAGATGGAATTAAAAGAACTAAAAGAAAGATTTGTTCATGATAGGATAGGTAGTTGTGAAAATTGTCCCATTCTGACTAGTGACAATGATGAATTAAGACAATAAGTTGGCATGCTTAAGACCAAGAATGATTTGTTAGAATCTTCTACTACTAAGGAACCTGTTCATTCTTCATGTGCTAATTGTGATATCCTGGAAACTGAACTAAAAGATGCTAAAACTGTTAATGATTCTATCAAATCTGTTGATTCATGTTCATCATGCATTTCTTTGAAAGTTGATCTTGAGTCTTTAGAGAGAGAACTCATACCTACAACAATCTTTAGAGTGGTTTGCACAAGGAAAGAAAAAGTTGAACATGATCCTAGACCAATCCAAAGTGTCCATAAACAATCAAGGTATAGACTACGATTTTGCTGAGTCTTTAAGGATAGGTACCCATGAGATTTTAGGTGTCACAGATGGGATGATAGAACTAGCTCAAAAACCTATAACCTTTAAGTTTGCAGGTTTCATTAGAAACACTAGTTCTAGTTCACCTATGACCAACAAGTCTAAGCCTGTAGAGTTACCTAGACCCAAAAATCCAAAACAAGTTGAGCACAAGCAAAACCAGAAACAAACCAAGCCTATAGAGAAAACCAAGTATGAGTGCACCTATTGTGGGAAAGCTGGTCATTTGGTAGATTTCTGCTTTAGAAAGGCTAGAAAAGAGCGACAAGAACGTCTTAGGACTAGAAGAGCTACTAGAGTCCCTAAGAGGTTCGAGTGTGCATGTCATTGTCGTTCAAGTGGTGTATTTCGCTTTCCTCGCCGAGATGTGCACCCTCGACGTGACCTAGCAGGGTTGGGGCAAAACAAACATGGTCATCTTGCATATAATTCTGCTCATAACACTAAAGATGCTTGTACTCCTCGCATGGTTCAGTATTGGATTCCTAAGTCATTTCTCACTAACCCCAGTACTAAATCATGGAGATCTACTTTGTCTTTCTTGTAGGATTTTGGAGTGGGGAGAAGTAACTCTTGGCTTGTGGACTCCGGTTGCTCACGCCACATGACCGGTGAAGCCAAGTGGTTCACTTCTCTCACTCGTGCATCCGATGATGAGACCATCACTTTTGGGTATGCGAGCAGTGGACGGGTGATGGCTAAAGGAACAATCAAGGTCAATGACAAATTCATGCTGAAGGATGTGGCACTTGTAAGTCAGCTTAAGTACAATTTGCTCTCTGTTTCACAACTCTGTGATGAAAATCTGGAAGTTCGTTTTAAAAAGGAAAGGTCTCGAGTTCTTGATGCTTCTGAATCTCTTGTTTTTGACATTTCTTGAATTGGTCAAGATTTCTTTGCTAACTTCGACTCTTCTGCTGCTGGTACTTCTCGATGTCTCATTGCATCAGAGAATAGGGATTTGTTTTTCTGGCATTGACGTCTTGGTCATATTGGCTTTGACCACTTGTCTCGCATTAGTGGTATGGATTTGATTCAGGGTTTGCCTAAGTTGAAAACTTCGAAAGATCTTGTGTGTGCACCATGTCGTCATGGGAAAATGACATCTTCCTCCCACAAGCCTATTACAATGGTTATGACAGATGGGGGGAAGTGGTATGTCTTGGTTATTGTGGATGATTTCTCTCGCTACTCTTGGGTCTATTTTCTTGAATCAAAAGAGGAAACGTTTGGCTTCTTTCAGTCTCTTGCTCATAGTTTGGCTTTGGAGTTTCCTGGTGCTCTTCGAGCCATTCGCAGTGATAATGGCTCTGAATTCAAAAATTATGCATTTGAATGTTTCTGTGATTCTTCTGGAGTCGAACATCAGTTTTCTTCGCCATATGTCCCACAACAGAATGGGGTGGTTGAAAGGAAGAACTGCACCCTTGGGGATATGGCACGAACTATGCTTGATGAGTTTACTACTGAAAGAAAGTTCCGGACTGAAGCTATTTTTGCTGCTTGTTTTATCTCCAATCGTGTGTTTTTGAGAAATATCTTGCACAAGACGCCATATGAGCTCAAATTTAGACGTGGACCAAAAGTTTCACATCTCAGGGTCTTCGGTTGCAAATGCTTTGTTCTTAAACCTGGAAATTTGGACAAGTTTGAATCTCGATCTGTGGATGGCATTTTCCTTGGCTATGCTACTCATTCTCGGGTTTATCGAGTTTATGTTCTTCAACTAACAAAATTGTGGAGACTTGTGAAGTCACTTTTGATGAGGCTAGCTGTCACGTCCTGATAAATTCATCCCGAAATAAAAATCATTCTCTAAGAGGAATAATAGAATTAATTAAAATTCGAAAAGAAATTGGCAAACACTAAAATACGTACAAGAAAAATTCGAATGTAGCCCGGAGAATTTTTGTTAAATTCTCCTTGGTCTAAAAGGAGCCCTCAAATTTTACTTGAATTTTCAGAGCACCGGAAATATTTATTAAACAACAACAACAATTATCAAAGTTTACTAAAAAGAAAAAGCTAAAAATAATCCCGCTCCTCCCTTTGGGCCAAGTCTGGCCCAAAGTCCTCTCTCTCTCTCTCTCGGCCCGCGGCCAAAGTCCTCTCTTCCTCCCTCTCTTTCTCTCCCTCTCCTTCTCTCCCTCCTTCTCTTGGGCCTCCCCTTCCCCTCCCGGCCCACTCCCCCCTCTCCTCCTCCTTCTGGGCCGCCCCTCCCCTCCCTCCTTCCCTCTCGGCCCAGCCGCCCGGCCCAAACCAGGCCGAGCCGAGCCAGCCGCGTGCACGCGCGCTGATCGCGTGGGGCCCACGCGCTGGTCGTCTTCCTCCTCCTGCACGGCCTCCTCTCTCTCCCTTGAAAACCCTAGTTCGTTCCTCCCTCGAATCTGCGCAATTTATGCGTTGGATTCCAAAATTAATTGGGGGGAATTAATCCCCTTTCCTTCCTCTCCCTTTTCCCCGTAATCTCCCCTTTAATCGTGCACTATTTTGACCGGAACGGCTGCGCCATTCATGGCCGCCTTCCATGGCCACCGGGCGCCTTTTCCGCCGCCGTTCCCCGCTCCTCCCGTGCTCGGCTCGCTTCCCTCCGCTATAAAACGGAATCCCCTCGCTCCGTTCTATCATTTTAGCTTCCTCCCATGCTCTCCCGTGGCCTCACCACCTCTCCCCGCCTCCTCCTTCTCTTTCCTCGGTGCCGGCCACCCTCCAGCCGCCCCTACCGCCTTGCCCGAGCGCCGGTCGGCCGTGCCGTCGCCTCCTCCAGCGTCGCAGCCGCCTCCTCTTCGCCGGCCTGCCCTTTGTTGCCCGCGGAGACCTCCGGAAGTGCATCCCCGCCGGCAACAGTGGCGTTGCCGCCACTGTTCCGTCTTCGGCCGGCTGCTGTTCATCGCCGGTACGCCGATCGACGTCGCCATCTCCTCTGTCGACGTCGCAGCCGCCTCCTCTCCCCCGGTCAGCCCTCCGTTTCGCGGGGAAACCACCGGAGACGCGTCCTCGCCGGCAAAACAGTGGCGTTGCCGCCACTGTACCGCCTCCAGCCGCCTGTGCCGCCTTGCCGGTGCAGCGGCTGTCATCATCGCCATCCTCCGTCGACATCGCCGCGTCGCCCTCCACCCCGGCCTACCCTCAGTTTCGCCGGAACGCCGTCGCCCGCGTCGGTCTCGCCCTCCGCCTCGCCGGAGTTCCTCCGGCAGCCCCGTCCGCCGTGCCAGTGCGCCGGCCGATGACGCCGTCTCTACCTCCGGCATCGCAGCGGCAAGGTCGCCCTCGGCCTCGCCTCCCCTCCATCCGAACCCCGCCGGTGTTCGTTATCGTCATCTCCGTTCGTCCTCGTCGACGACTCCTCCGGTCGGTCGTTCCTCCTCGCCGGCTCGTCGTCTCGCTGCGCCACCTCCGTCGTCGGATTCGCAGCGGCATGTTCCACGCCGTCCTCGTCTCCGTGCAGCTGCCGCCGGCAGCCCTCGTTGCCTCCTCGCCGGTCCCGGTCGTCGTCCTCATCGTGGTGGCGTTCGTCCCTCCGTCAAGCCGTTCTCGTCCGTCGTCCGCGTCCGTCAAGCGAGCCGTGGCAGCCCCGTCGTCGTCTTCGTCCTCGGCTCCGCGTCGTCAAGCCTTGTGCCGGCCGTGGCTCGCCTTCGTCCAAGGATCGCCGCCGAAGTCGTTCCCTCGCCGTCCGTCTCCGCCGCGCCCGTTCGTCGTTGTCGTTCCCTCGCCTCGTCGCGTGGTGGTAAGGATCTCTCCTCTTGCTGCCCCGTCCTCATCCTTTCGGTGTCGCCCCGTACCCGTTGTGCGGTTGTCGACCCCAGTACCTGTGTACCGGTGTCGGTAGTCGTTCGCTTGTGCGTGTGGTGACCGTGTTAGTGTGCCCGCTCAGTAGCCGCGTGGTTTCACGTGTGCAGCCCGCGTGGTGTCTAGAGGAATCCGTTTGTCGGCCACTCGCCTCGGTTGACACACGGGGTCCGCTTCCATCGACCCGTGGACCGTCTCTGTGTACTCGGCTTACCGCGGTCCTTTAGGTTGACATGTGGGGTCCGCATGTCAACGGCGCAGCCTTCCTGTCCTTTCCAGGCTAGCGCTTACACATGTTTTATAGTTGCAAAACCTAATTATAATAATCCGCAAATCTCCATATAACAGCATTAAACTTCGGATGACCATGTCTTGGTCATACGAGCTCCGAATCGACCCGTTCAAGTCTCTTAATGTTTGTTATAACCTAAAGAACCTTGTGCCTTTCTTTTTATGTATTGTTATTGCTTCTTTATAGGCTTGTAGCTTTGCTTGTGTGCTTCCCGTAGCTTTTGTCGTTCTGGAGGTTCCCGAAGCGTGGTTTGCGGTTGTCGCCGAAGGTTCGGAAGGCCGTTCTCTTTGAGCAAGGCAAGTCACATCATCCTTGAGCATATTGAATCCCAGTTTATAAAATTATTTTGATTTAAATTAATGCATTATCGCTTTATTTAAATTCCCGCGTAATCACTGTTTTATTTAGCCATGCCTATTTACCTTTGTTATGACCTTGTTATTATTGCTATTGTTATTATTACCTTGTTCACCCTAGGAAAATAAAACCCCAACTAGTGGGTACTCTATTTATGGTTCCACTAGTATGAACTTAGGTATATGCTTCGCTGGTTAATTAGGCAACATTAGGTGGTTTTATAACTTTAGACTTTGGGAATTCTCATATCATTTGGACACTATGGAATGGCTGGCTTATGTTGGAATTGGACACACACCTCCCCCTCTATTCAAAACCTCCAAAATGGTTTTAGGCTGGGCTCGAGGTGCATGGTTGGGTTTTGTTAGTCGTACCTCGGGTACTATAAGGATTAAGCTCGGGCCTCTGTTGCAAAGCACTACCATACTTCCACATGTCTAGTGGGTAAGGCTTAGTTTGTGGCTCAGTCTGGTTATAAACAAAAGTACACGGATGGAGATGGACGAAGTCGGGGGTCGATGGACATCTCTAGGACAAATGAAGGCTACACGAGCTGTGGCCCGGTAGTCGAGATGTCATGGCACAGGGCTGGTGTCCTGCTGCTAGGGGCTCAATCTTGCCTGCCTGTCGTGGAGGTTCCGGCCGTAGGCAGGGTTGGGTCGGTACTCTTGTCTATGGCTAGCATGGGTTGAAAACTATGTCACGTCTTCCGTCCGTATACCGTGGTGGTATGTGGCACGTGGTTACACGTGAGGAAGATGTGTCTTGTGGGTAAAGATGTACACCTCTGATCAGAGTATAACCTATTCGAATAGCCGCGCCCTCGGTTATGGGCATGCCTAGCAATGTACCCAAGTTAGCGTTTTAATTCTTAAAACCTGCTTAACAACTAAAATGTGGAATGGTTGGCCTGGGTTGGCTTGGGACGAGTTGGGACCCAGGGTCGGGTTGCTAGTTCGGTCTGAATCATCGTAGGCCTTGGGTTAAGGCAAGTTCGTGAGGGTTCACGGCCTTGATTAATAACACTGCGTAGCTCTAGGATCGTCTTTATAAAATGGCTTTGGGCGACTAAGTGACTTTTAAATGCTGTTTACTGCAAAACTTAACCCCTATATTATTACCCTTTGTACCCCTTGCATTAATCATGCATCTGCCGGTGTGGCTTGCTGAGTACTGTGGTTGTACTCATTCTTACTCTATCTTTCCCCCCCTTCAGTAAGAGAAGCTTTGGAGAAGAAGTCTTAGGTGGAGTCCTGGCTTATACCCCAGTTGAGCGCCTGTGAAGATGGAGCCGTAGGCCCGCTAGTCCGCTGCTGTTTATTTTTGATTGTCAGGCCTTAAGTGCCTTTGTAATAATGTAAATATTATCGATATAATAAAGATGTGCCTTTTGTATCATGTTTGTGTGGTGTACCCCGGCTTTTCCTGAGACGGGGATTAATACACTAGCGTTCGGGAAAATGCAAATTTTCTTGGTCACGACACTAGCCCGGGAGTTAGACCGGAAATTTCAGGTGTTCCAGATGAAAGTCCGACAGCTCCTCGACACATCCATAACCAACATCCGCCTGACTCGATGATCGGAGGCCTAGGTGAAAGGGTAACTAGAAATCGGTCTTATGAACTTGTCAATTCAGAATTTGTTGCCTCTTTTGAGCCCAAAAATGTTTGTCATGCTTTATCTGATGAGAACTGGGTTAATGCCATCCATAAAGAGTTAGAAAGTTTTGAAAGAAACAAAGTTTGGTCTTTGGAAGAACCACCCTTGGGTTTTAATGTGATTGGAACAAAATGGGTTTTCAAAAACAAACTAGGTGAAGATGGTTCAATTGTTCGAAACAAAGCCAAACTGGTTGCACAGGGTTTCACCCAAGTTGAGGGCTTGGATCTTGAAGAAACTTTTGCACCAGTTGCTAGATTAGAAGCTATTCGAATTCTTTTGGCTTTTGCTGCTTCAAAAGGCTTCAAGCTTTTTCAAATGGATGTGAAAAGTGCTTTTTTGAATGATGTCATTAAGGAAGAGGTCTATGTCAAACAACCTCTTGGTTTTGAAAATCCAAAATTTCCAAATCATGTGTTCAAACTTGATAAAGCTTTTTATGGTTTAAAACATGCTCCCAGAGCCTGGTATGAAAGATTGAAAACCTTTTTTTTTGCTTCAAAATGGTTTTGAAATGGGGGGCAGTTGATAAAACTCTCTTTACTCTTCATAGTGGCATTGATTTTCTTCTTGTCCAGATATATGTTGATGACATCATATTTGGTGGCTCTTCTCATGCACTTGTTGCCTAGTTTTCTGATCTGATGAGCAGGGAATTCGAAATGAGTATGATGGGAGAGTTGACTTTCTTCCTTGGACTTCAAATCAAGCAAACCAAGGAAGGAATCTTTGTACATCAGACCAAGTACTCCAAAGAGCTCTTGAAGAAGTTCGACATGGCCGACTGCAAGCCAATCGCCACTCCCATGGCAACTACTTCATCACTTGGTCCTGATGAGGACGGCGAAGAAGTTGACCAGCGCGAGTACAGAAGAATGATCGGCTCCCTCCTCTACCTGACTGCGTCAAGGCCGGATATCCACTTCTCTGTGTGCCTGTGCGTTAGGTTTCAGGCTTCTCCAAGAACATCACATCGCCAAGCAATCAAGTGCATCTTCCGCTACATCAAGTCTATACTTGAGTATGGTATTTGGTACTCCTGCTCTTTTGCCCTTTCAGTTCGAGCTTTTTTAGGTGCTGATTTTGCCGAGTGTAAGATTGATCACAAAAGTACTTCTGGCACTTGTCATTTTCTTGGCACTTCTTTGGTCTCTTGGTCCTCTCGTAAGCAGTCTTCTGTAGCTCAATCAACAGCTGAGGCTGAGTATGTGGCTACTGTTAGTTCATGTAGTCAAGTTCTTTGGATGATTTTAACTCTGAAAGATTATGGTATGTCCTTCTCAGGTGTTCCTTTGCTTTGTGATAATACAAGTGCAATCAATATTGCAAAAAATCCAGTTCAACATTCTAGGACCAAGCACATTGAGATACGGTACCACTTTCTCTGAGACAATGCTGAGAAAGGTACCATTGTGCTAGAGTTTGTTGAATCTGAAAAACAGTTGGCAGACATTTTTACAAAACCACTTGATCGCTCTCGTTTTGAGTTCTTGCGGAGTGAGTTAGGGGTGATCCACCCCTATGGCTTGATTTGAGGGGGAGTTGTTTTTCTTTTGTATGCATTTGTAACATATTGCATCATGTTTACTTTATGCATTGTATTATACACTCTTAAATTGAGCTTTGCTTGTTATCTCTTGGTCATCACTATGCTATGCATGTATCACTCTTATGCTAGTTTGATCTCTTGTCTAGCTTTCATTTGCTTAGGTAGCTTGTGTGATCATGTTATGCTATTCAAGCTTGTTGAAACCTGTTTAAATTGACTATTCATTTGAACTTAATCAATGTGCAATGCTTGCTCTAGAAGTTTGTTCAAGTTGAAGTATCCATCTCATACTCATGCCATGTTTACATTCTTTTTGCAATAATTGTCAGTACATGCTTTTGAATGCTCATGCTTGTTCGTCCATACTTTTTATCAATCATGCTTTAGAAGCTTTATCTCTGTTTTGTCCGGGCTACTGAGTGCGTTTACGCATGAGTAGTGCCAAAGATAGCACTGAGACAGCCTGTAATAGGAACTCTAGCTGAAAAACTTGATTGAGGTCAGACGGCAGTGTTTGGCACAACCATCACTTGCTGACTGATAAGATCAGGTGGACCATTGTGATTGCTCTATTGTCTTCAAAGCAATTAAAAAAAAAACTAAAAATAAAAGTCATGAGAAAAGATTAAAAACTCATGTTCTATGCTTTGTTATCATGTTGATACTCTATATGAACTAGGCATTAGCACATTAGCATGGGTTCATTGCTTTGATTATGTAAATCTTGCATGATTATGAGTTGATTTGCTTCCTTTTAAGCTTCTTCTAGAAATAGCTATGCACACTAAATCACTAATTCACTTGAAAGCTTTTTGCTTGCTGGCGATACTATCTTGATATTCATGACATGTTTCATACTTCTTTTGCATATGCTTAGCTAGGCTTGAGCACATGCTTGTATCTGTGTGATCCATATATACTTTGCCTTTAGATAACTCTTAAAGCTCTCAAAACACTAAAATTTGCAAGTTTCACCTCATTTTCATTTTGCATTTTTGTCTCTTTTTGATCTTGATGGTATCATTGACAAAGGGGGAGAGAAATTTGCACTTATTGAATATTAAAACTTGCTTTAGATCTTGGTGTTTCATTTGGTATCAGAGCCTGGCTAGGTTAGCATCTCTGGCCCGATGGACACAGTGTGTGAAGGCCTGATGGACCGTGGGTGCCTGCGGGGCCCGTATATCTGATGGACTGTGGGTGTAGGGCCCATATACGGTGAAGGGGCGGTGAAGGGCTGAGGGACACCAATGTATGAGTGAAGGGGGAGATTGTTGAATAGTCCCACATTGGTTGTGGAAGGGCAATTGACTTAAGATATAAGTGGGGGAGCCCTCACCTCAATGGCTAGCTTTTGGGATGGGAAATGCCCTTTACGATCCTACACAGGCACCGCAATTAATCCCGATAATTATCACTTTTGTACACCTGTTCTAAATCCTGCTATATATAATTAATCATATCAGCTCTTCAGCACACGGTCCTCTCCAACAATCATAGGTAAGTATACCACCTCTAATTAAGTGGTGAACTCATGATGAATTTTCTTCTACGCATGTTTTGCAGATCGGTAGCAATATGGGCATATGGTCTATTTATCACAACATTGTCATTCCAAGATTGCTATCTTTTACCCAACCAATGTTCTTCCAAGATTACTATCTTTTACCCAACCAGGAACAGGTTGAAAGTGATTGCCAATTGGACTGTGACAAACTAGACAAACAACTGCCACCGGTAATCTTATCAAATGCACTACTATTACAATATTAGTCTCTTATTTGGACTACTTCTGATTCAAACTTTGCCACACTGTTTGTCCATGTTCTTTTTATATCTTTTGCTGGATATTTTAATTGGTACTCAATTTAATCCAAATGGTGATCACACTTGATCTCTCACCGTATCTATTGATTATTTTGGGTGGTTGGCTGTGCCCGATTCCTAAATGGTGGCTTTATCTAAAATCTTCCAGGAGAATAGCCCAAGTGCAAATTAAGAGCGAAGCTGAGGTAAGAAATTTTTTTAATCTCTTGGTTCGTTTTGATTATGTTCATATGGAACGCCTTCCATTGTGTACATAGTTTATTACAAAATTTTGCAAGCGGCTGTATCTATTTTGTGGCAATTGATATTATTGAAGTTGATATTCTTAAGTTCTATTTTCTTGATTTGTTTGAATGCATAAAAGGCTGTGGGTGCTCCCATCTGATTCACCTTCAACTGGAAGCCATCTGACCTTAAAGGACAACTCAGAAATTTCAGATAATACAATTAGATGGTAATGAAATTATTCTCTTTGTATTGTGTTTTCAGAATCATTGTTTCAGTGAGAATCTTCGGAGTCCATTTTCCATTGGCTAACGTGCTATTCAATTTATTGTTTGTCTGTCTCAATTTTACCCTCCTGGTCTGTTTGGAGTTGACAGATTTTGTGGGCAGTGAAATCCTAAACTTTACAACTGCAGTTTGTGCATAAACAGAAAGACCACTCTGACTGATCGTGCACATAAAAATGCAACCAAGCTGTGTAGGTTATGTCAGAGCAGTAAACTGAACCCGTTGCTCCTCTTGGATGAACTTGGTGAAAATCCTATTTTTCTTCCCTTGATGAATTGCCAATGAGCTACAAGCGTAGCTGGAAGCATGGAAGGACTCAAGGAGAAAGAATATAAACTTGAACCAGGAAGCTACAAGCATAGCTCTAGGTACAAACTATGGCTTACAGACATTTTCGGATTCACGAAAATTCGTGATGTGTATGTGTCTTCTTGTTTTTAATCCTTTTCAGTAATATGTCAACATATTATATATAGTACTTTGTGATCCTAAGTAGGTTTAATTTATTTAAAGAGTAATATGTAGGATTCAATTAGTTTTGTGACATTATTCATATATATTCAGCACTGCATTTTTTTTTACTGAATATATCGCAGCAACACGCGGGGTATCATCTAGTATTAGTTACGCTGCTACGCATCAGGCGAGGCGGGAGGAGCGACGAGACGAGAACCCTAGCTAGCCGCTACCGACCATGGATTCGATCGCCGCCGGCCGCCTCCTCTGCCACTCCCTTATGTGATCTCGCGCGCAGACCAGCTCCGGCCACAACCACCGTATGTGTACTCTTTAATTTGCTACTTCCTCCGTTTAACAATGTAAGTCATTTTAGCATTTCTCATATTCATATTAATGTTAATGAATCTAAATAGATATATATGTCTAGATTCATTAGCATCAATATAAATATAGAAAATGCTCGAATGATTTACATTGTGAAATGGAGGGAGTAGGTAGGAATAGATAGCTAGGAGAAGTGTAACTGATCGATCGAGCCAGACGCCTAGTGCTGCTCCTGCAGCGATGGCGGAGGCAGCCGGGGCCAGGACTCCACAGCAACAGGAGGAATCAGCTGGGATTGAGAACGGAGGCAAGGACCAGCTGCCAGAGGATACAAGTAAGTTAATCATAAGAGTCTTCTGGCTTGCGTTCTGCATTAGAGCAAGTTTAACAGTATAGTCATCAACTAGCCCCAAATCATTTATAGCCAATGTAATAGTTAATTCATATAATAATTGCTTACTATATTATTAATGTTTGGTCCCAGCTGTCATACACACATTACGTCTTAGAGTCCGTGCTACAGCTGACTACGGATCTGTAGCTTGCTACTCTTCTCTCTCTTCCTTCATCTCTTTAAAATATATTTATAACTGACTTATAGCCTTATATTATACCTGCTCTTAGAGCAGGTACAATAGCAGACTATTAGCCAGTTACAAACATATTTTAATAGGATAAAAGATGAAAGAGAAGAGCAGCGGGCTACAGATTTGTAGCTAGCTACAACACGGACTCTAAGACGCAATATGTGTATGACAGGTGGGACTATATATTAATAGTATAGTAAGCAACTATTGTATAAATTAGCTATTAGATCGGCTCTAGATGAATTAGAGCCAGTAGGGGCCTATTCTATGGGCAGTGTTTGGCTAATGGGATGGGGAAAATGATTTCCCACCCATCAAAAAGTATCTTTAAATCCTAACCATTCATTCACTCTCTTTCATTTAATTCTAACCCTTCATTCATTTCCCAATCCCAATTTCACTCCCCATTTTCCATTATCCAAACAAACCCTTAAACTTACTCTTATGTGGATCGACCGCTTCGGGAAGCTGTCATTTGTGTGGGCCAGTGGGCCACTGTTGTGCTGCTTGGTGGATTCTCTAACCAGATAAAGCCCGAGGACTTTTGGATCGTCAGCATCATCGTGCTTATGCGAGCAATAAGGTGCGTATAATTAAATAGGACATCCCTACAAAGTATAAATTAATTAAACAGCTAATTAGGCTTCTTCCCCGCCCCCAATCAATTGGTCATGTCGTCGTCGGCCTGCGCCCTATAAGGACAAGTAAGAAGATAAGGTTGAGGGAGAGAATGAGAGATTTTTTTTCATTCTACCCTACACAATTGTCTCATTACCTCCCACGTGCGATTTTTCCTCTCTCCCTCCCACGTGCTCTTTTTTAATGTTTAGTCCCGGTTAGTATAAACAACCAACACTAAAATACTGATATTTAATTAGTCTCGGTTTTGACACTAACCAGGACTAAAGATAATATGGTGTCTGCCACGGGCTGATAATGAATAAACCGTGACTAAAAATGATTTTTTAAGAAAAAATCACCTAGTTCCATTAAAGTTTTAAACCAAGAAAAAAAAGATTGTTTGGACTAATGTGGTTTTTGGCCAACCCAGTAAATAGTAGGCTAAGCCTCCACTGGCTTGCACGCTAGCAAGAGGCCAAGAGCAACCACACCCACTAACCCACTTAGGCTGAACCACTTGGGCGTGAGTAGGCTGATGCGGCAAGCTACTGTACTCCGGGCGGCGCCATCACAGCCACTTATTAGTTATATATATATATATATATGCTGCTAGTGAGGACGGGACGAGCGACGAGACGAACGAGAGCCCTCTAGCTAGCTAGCCGCTGCCGACCATGGATTCGATCGCCGGCGCCTCCTCCGCCACTCCGGCCCGCAACCACCGTGTGCGTACTCTTTAATTCGCTAGGTAGGCGTACATAGCTAGGGGAAGTGTGTAACTGATTGATCGAGCCAGTCGCCCAGTGCGCTGCTCCTGCAGCTAGGATGGCGGAGACAGCCGGGACGAGGACTCCGCAGCAGGAGGAAGCAGCTGTGATCGAGAACGGAGGCATGGACCAGCTGCCAGAAGATACAAGTAAGTTAAACATAACAGTCCTCTGGCTTGCAAAGTAATTAAGTAGAGACATTTGACGTAGAGGCATTGCCACCAAAAAATGATATGTAGGGGCATTTGAGCCTGATCCAAATGATGAAAGGCTGCCGGAAGATAAGCTCAACACCTTGGCCGTACGCATGGCGTTCTTCTACAGGGTGATGAACGGTTGTGGTGCACTGGCTTTCGCATGGGCCACGGTGGTGTTGCTAGGTGGATACGCTACCCTCATCAAACAGAAGGATTTCTGGTTTGTGACCATCATCGTTTTCATGGAAGCAACCTGGTATGTATGTACATGTATATATGCAGATTAATTATAAGCTCAAGCAATATTCGCTACTCTACAAAGTACATATAAGGTATAAGAATTTGATTTATACCTAAACGTAGCAACAAAACAACTCAAACTCAACTTTATTTCACAATTCATTATTACATACCTAACTAATTATATGACCTCCCCCACACTTCCTAGGGCCCAAATCCCCCACCCAGTTAAAGGCTAGTCAAAGCCCCCTCCCGCCGGTCAAACCCGAGACTCCCTCCCCTACCCATCACTTTGCTGTTCATGTCTCGCAGGAATTCCGTAGTAACATAATGGTCGTTTTGTAGTAACAGGACAACTTTCTCGCAATAACAACATCGAAAAGTAATCATGACGGATCTAGTTTTGTTAAGCACTTTTTTATGAACATCATGGTATAGACAGATTAGAAAAATACTATAACGTGAGAGATATTGCTCTCTAAAGATTGAGATTTACTTTTTTTTAATTCTTGTCTTGCTAGAACGGCGTAGTAACGCGATAGTCAATGTGCAGTAACACGACTACTTTCCGCAGTAACAACGTTATAAAATAGTCATGATGGATCTAGTTTCGTTAAGTATTTTTTTTATCAGGATCATTGTGTAGTAACAGGACTATTGTCTCGCAGTAACGTCGTTTTAAAGCATTATGGGGAAAATGGTTCTAAAAATAATATGCGATGTGAGAGATATTATTGTTTAATGATTAGAATTCTAAAAGTTTACTTGTACTAAGGTTGCTACTATGTATCTTTGTATGGATAAAGAGAAGTACTTTTTAGCACTTGTATTTTGCACAAGATTAAGATTTAAAAATTTAGCTATGCACAAGCAGTGGTACTGTAGTAGTACCGTTATTACCCTATGTTCTCTGTTAATGCAATTTCATCATGATGTTACTGCAAAACATACAGTAACGACCTATAAATTTCGCAGTAACGACCTATACATTTCCCAGTAACGTTTCGTGTTACTGCACTTCTGCAATAATGTTACTACTAAATCATAGTAACAAGGTATGATACCTACAGCAACATAACGAGTTTGTGTTCAAAAAATTTGAACAGATATATAAAGAAAGCAAACAAATGATCTCAAATCACATAGTGTCATAGGGGTGAAATGGTTAGGAGAGTTTGTTATGAACCATGAGATCATGGGTTCTAGTCTTGAATTCATCAATTTATTTTAAAATTTTCTATAAAATAGAAAGATCATGGGTTCTAGTCTTGAATTCATCAATTTATTTTAAATTTTTCTATAAAATAGAAGGAAAAATTGGTAGATGGGAGGGAAAAGAAAGCGAACAAAAAAAAAAGAGGGGCGATGGAGAGAGAGATCAGAGGAGGGAGGAGGAGGGGGGCGATGGAGAGAGAGATCGGGGAGGAGGAGGTCAAGGGGGGCGGTGGTGGAGAGAGAGATCGGGGAGGAGGAGGGGGGATCGGGAGGGAGAGGGAGGCGGGGCCGTGACCGGGAGGGAGGGCAGGATGGTCTTGGTAGTTGGGCTAGGAAGGAGGGGGGTGGTGTAGAATAGTTATTCTAAGGGGGAGGTGTAGAATAGAGCTTATATATATATATACTAGAAAAAATACTCGTGCGTTGCAACGGGTGAAGTTTATTTTAATCTTATTATTGTTTTATGGCTTAGTTAAGGTGAAATTGCTTGGATATATATTTTCTAGGAAATCATGAGCTGCAATTAGGAGTCCGGTCATCTTAAATTAGCATGCGACTTTTTTTTAAAGAGATTTCTTATACGACTCTTTCCGTATTTCCAAAATTGAACTAACTTAAAACATGACTCAAATACGAATATGTATTTTCCAAAAACGAACGAACTTAAAAACCGACTCATACACACATGACGTACCAAAGTACCGGCAAAATCATCTTCAATATATATGTATATATATATATATATATATATATATAGTGAATCTATTCTACACCCCTCCCCTAGAATAACTATTCTACTCCCCCCTCCCATGGGCCAAACCCACCTCCCCCACCCTCCCCAGGGCCCAAAACCCCCCTCCCACCTCGGTCAAAGCGTCCTCCCGCCGGTTAAACCCGCCCACCACTCCCTCCCTTGCCCACCACTTTGCTGCTCTCGTCTTGCAGGAATCGTGCAGTAACAGGACGGTCATCGTGCAGTAACAAGACCACATTATCACAGTAACAACGTCAAAAAGTAGCCATGATGGATCTTGTTTCGTTAAGTGTTTTTTTTATGAACTTCATGGTGCAAATGGATTGGAAATACAAGATATGATGTGAGAGATATTGCTCTCTAAAGATTGAGATTTACCTCTTTTTTAGTCCTCGTCTCACTGGAACAACGTAGTAACACGATGGCCAATATGTAGTAACACCTCTGCTTTTCGCAGTAACAAGGTTAAAAAATAGTTATGATGGTTCTAGTTTCGTTAAGCACTTTTTTTTACGAACGCCATGATGCAAATGGGTTAGAAAAATAAGACATGACGTGTACGTTAGTACTCTCTAAAGATTGAGATTTAAAATACTCTAGATCTAAAAAAATTACTACTATAGGGCCACTGTTACTATGCATGTTCTCTGTTACTGCCAATTTCATCATATTGTTACTGCCAAAAGTGTAGTAACAACCTATAAAGTTTACAGTAATAACTTATACATTTTTACAGTAACATATGATGTTACTATCCTTCTAGGATAATGTTACTACCGAATCATAGTAACAAGGTATGATTGTTATAGGTACATAACTGATTTGTTCACAAATCATTATATGGTGATTTGGTTAGAACTGCTTGTCATGAATCATGAGAACATAGGTTCAAGTCTTGAAATCACCAATTTATTTTTAATTTTTCTAAAAAAGAGAGAAGAAGGAGGGAGAGAAAAAAAAAGGTGAGGGCGGAAGGGGAGGGAGAGGGGGCGTGACGGGAGGGAGAGAGGAGCGATGGAGGGAGAGGGGGCGCTAGCGATGGAGGGAGAGGGGGCGCTGAGGGAGAGGGGGCGGTGGGGGAGAGGGGGCGTTGGGGGAGAGAGGAGCGATGGGAGGGGAGGAGGTGGGGACGGATGGGAGGTGGGAGGGGGGTGTAGAATAGTTATTCTAAGGGAGGGGTGTATAATAGAGCTATATATTGAAATCAGTCAAAGGTCAGTCAAAGCACCCCCACGTCGGTCAAAGCCCGGTCAAACTGCCTACCAACTCCCCCCACCCCCCACCTCTTCTCAGCTCTCGTCTTGCGGAACAGTGTAGTAACGCGACAGCCATCGTGCAGTAACGCTGTGTCTTACATGCAGTAACAACATTCAAATTTAGTTGAAATATAGTCATGACGAATCTACTTTTGATAAACACTTTTTTTCTAACATCATGGTGCAAACGGTTTTAAAAAATCATAGATCACATGAGAGATATTGTTATTCGAAGCTTGGGTTTTTTTGATCTTAACTCTCCACAAGTAGTAATACTATAGCATTACTACTTGTTACTACTATCTATTATGCGTTACTACAATCCCATCGCGACGTTACTGTAAGTGTGCAGTAAAGACCATAAGTTTTGTAGTAACAATGCGTCTTACTGCAATTTATGAATAGTGTTACTACATAAACATGTGGTAACGTGTACCTACTATATAGTAACACTTCCACTTTGTGCAGTAACAAGTATATTTAGCATGTGAGACTTTTAACCCATATTTTTCTTTTGATTTCTGGTTTACTACAATTTCACCACGATATTACTACCAAAGGTGCAGTAATGTTCTATATGTTCTATAGTAACAAAGTGTTTTACTGTAGTTCTTGGATAGTGTTACTGCATAAACATGCGGTAATGTGTAACTGTCAGGTGGTAACGTGTATATGTCGTGCAGTAACACTTTTACTTTTGTGCAGTAACAAGTATATGGTTAGCATCTGAGACTTTGAACCTATATATTTTTATTTCAATTCCTGATTTCCTGCAATTCACCACAATATTACTGTCAAAAGTGCCGTAACGTCATATACATGCATGCAGTAACACTATATTGGAGGGAGGAGACCGGTTTTTTTGAGAAGAGGGAGGAAGAACGATTTCTTGAGGAGGGGAATACGTAGATGCATTTTGAAGTTTAAACCTCCACATGCAGTAACACTATAGTATCATTGTGAAAACGGTTTTAAAAAATAATACATATCTTGTGAGATATTGCTTTTCAAAAATTGGCATTTTGAACTTTAATCCTCCACATGCAGTAACAGAATGTGTAACTTGCATTAACAAGGGCCTTTACATACAGTAACATGGTTTTACCAAATGTATAAAATTATTCAAAACACTCCTTCATCAATCAGACCTCGCTCAAAGCCACCAACAGACTTTACCTATAGCCCACCTATTCGATCTTCATCTCGTAAAAATGACATAGTAAAACTACAATTATCATACAGTAACATAGCTACTTGGAAGTGGTAACATGCACCTATCATGTAGTAACACTTCTACTTTTGTGCAGTAACAAGTATATGGTTAGTATGTTAGGCTTTAACCCAGTAATACTAGTCACTTGGCTGTAATAACAACCTATATATTTTGTAGTAACCAGACACGTATCGTTACTACATGTTCTGTGCCACATACTACATGGATTTAGCACGTATGAGAAGATACATTTTTACTAAGAAAACTCTATCACAACTGAGAAACAACCTACTGGTTAGTGTCATGTGGTAATTTGAGTTGAAGGTCTTGAGTTCTATTCCCATTGAAGGCAAAATTTTCCTTTATTTTTTTCTCTCTCAAAAAAGGGGAGGAGTGGAGGGGGGATCGGGAGAAAAAAGGGGAGAGGGGGAGGAGCGCTCGGTTGGGGAGAAAAAAGGGGAGAGGGGGAGGAGCGCTCGGATGGGGGAGGAGGGACCGCGAGGTGGGAGGGAGAGGCGCGTGGGGTGGGATAATCTGGATGGGAGGGGGGTATAGAATGTATAGAATAAGTATTCTATACCCCGGGTGTAGAATAGTCTTACCCTATATACACACATACACTCACACACACACACACACACACACATCCCCTCCCTCCCAAGGGCCACACCCACCTCCCCCTCCTTTCCATGGCCCAAAACCCACCTCCCACCTCAGTCAAAGGCTGGTCAAAGCCCCCTCCCACCGGTCAAAGCTTAGTAAAACCCGCCTACTAACTCTCCTCACCACCCACCTCTTTTTATCTCTTGTCTCACGAAACTGTGCAGTAACACAATGACCACTCTGCAGTAACATTGTGTCTTACGTGCAATAACGGTGTTCAAATATAGTTCAAATATAGTCATAGTGGATCTACTTTGATAAGCACTTTTTTCTAGCATCATGGTGCAAATGGTTTTAAAAAAATAATACATCATTGAGAGATATTGTTCTTCAAAGCTTGACTTATTTTGGAATTTGTCTCACCACAAGTAGTAATACTGTTACCACCTGTTTGTTGTACGTTACTACAATCACATCGTGACGTTACCGTAAGAGTGCAGTAAATACTATAAGTTTTGCAGTAAGAACATGTCTTGCTGCAATTCTTGGATAATGTTACTGCATAAACATGTGGTAATGTGTAAGTCATACAATAACACTTCCATTTTTTGTGCAGTAATTCAGTTCTCGTCTCGTATGAACGGTGTAGTAACACGATTGCTTTCCATAGTAATGACGTTAAAAAACAGTCATGATGGATCTAGTTTCGTTAAGCACCTTTTTTGAATAATATGGTGCAAACGGATTAGAAAAACAAGATACGATGTGAGAGATATTGTTCTCTAAAGATAGAGACTTTGCTCTTTTCTGTTCTCGTCTCGTAGGAGCAGTGTAGTAACATGACGATTAATGTGCAGTAACATGATTGATTTCTGCAGTAACGAAGTAAAAAAAATAATCAAGATGAATCTAGTTTTGTTAAACACCTTTTTATGAACATTATGGTGCAAACGGATTAGAAAACAAGATATGATTTGAGATATATTGTTCTCTAGAGATTGAGAATTAAAGGTTTTAGCTCTACACAAGCAGTACTACCATTGTTTCTGTTACACGTTCTCTGTTACTGCAATTTTCATCATGATGTTACTGTCGAAAGTGCAGTAATAGACTATAAGTTTTGCAGTAACGTATCATGTTACTGCACTTTTACGATAACATTACTACCGAATAATAGTAACATGGTATTATTCCTACAGTAACATAATTGATTTGTTCTCATAAAATTTGAATACACATACAAAGCAAGCTAACAATAATCTCGATCCACATAGTGTGATAAGGTGAATTGGTTCTCATGAACCATGAGATCATATGTTCAAATCTTGAATTCACCAAATTATTTTTGATTTTTCTAGAAAAAAGAAACAAGAGGATTTAGGGATAAATAAAAACAAAAAAAAAAGAAAAAAAATGCGCCCGAGATGGAGAGATCGAGAGGAGAGGGAGGGCTACGGGGGAGAGAGGGTGCCAGGAGAGGGAGGGAGCGAAACAGATGGCGCCGGGAGAGGGAGGGGAGGGAGCGAAAAATGGAGGGGAGGAGGGAGAGGCGCCGGGAGTAGGAGGGGAGGGAGAGGTAAGAGAAGGGAGCGAAAAAGGAGGAGGGGAGGAGGGAGAGGCACCGGGAGTGTGAGGGGGGAGGAGGGCACAAAGAGAAGGGAGGGGAGAGGCGTGCGGGAGAGCGGCGGGGGCGGGGCGGGGGGGGGGGGGGGGGAATTGTAATATATATAGACACATACACGACAATTAATATTATAGAGTAGAACAAAAAAGGGGTTATCTAAAAAATGTCTCAAGTTTTTTAAGTGGAAAACTTTCAAATATAACTATAGTATAATTGGAGGATAACTATATTTTAACTATATTGTAACTACCCTGTAATTGTGTTGTAATTTATATGCAATTATTGTGTAACACATAGAAAAGCTTGCTTAGCCAGTTGGTTAGATGCACATGCTTGTGTACGTGAGGTCGCAATGACGGGCCTTGCCTCAATAGCGTGGCGTTAGAATTTCATCAACTTTTTGCACAAATCTCAACATTGATCTAAGGGTTCACAAAACGCGGCGTATTTTATAGCAATTCCGAAAAACATATAGGCGTATTTTATAGCAATTCCACAAAACAAATATAGGCGTATCACATTTTGAAAAGGTTAAACTTCGTACTCCATCTAGCATAGTAGCACTAATTTTTCCAGATGGGCCAAAACAGATTTTCAAGTGTGAACTGGAGACCCATCTGCACAATCCGATTTTCATGTGCGGGCGCTTAAGCCGGCCATCTGCGAAATAAAAAATCGCAAAAAAGTACAGAAACCCAAACCCTAGATCCGTGTGGTGGGAGGGCAGCCGCCACCAGATCCGCACGAGTACAGCCACCGCCACCAGATCCGTGTGGGGGTTGGCCGCTGCCTGCCTGAGCCCTCCACCGCTGGAGAGGGCCACCGTGCATGGGGGAGCGCGGGAGGGGGAAGGGTCGAGGAGGCCGCCGCGTGCCGTCACTATCACCCACACTTGACTCTGCCGCCGGATCCGCCATCGGGTGGGAGAAGAGGGGAGAGGAGGAGGCCGGGAGAGCAGGAGGAGCGAGGGAGAGGAGTGGGCTGGGAGAGGAGAGGAGTGGGTGGGAGAGAGAGAGCAGGGGAGTATAAAAAAGTTGGAAGAGTGGGACAGGGGGATTTTGGTATGCAGGTCACTTAAGAGGCCCGCTTGCGAAAATACGCTTATTTTTGCATGCAGGCCTTTCAAGAAGCCCACCTGCAAAAATAGATTTTTGAGTTCGGGCCTTTTAAGGAGCCGTATGCGAAAATAGAGGTCGATTTTTGCAGAAGCGGGTACTTATGATCCGCCTAAAATTTATTGGGGTATTAGTACAGTAAAATCATTTTTGTAGTAATGTAGTGAACACTATTCCTTGAACCAAACATCTGAAAGATTGAGTTTTATAATTTATTACTAAATTTTATATTGAATACCATATGTATGGAAAAGCAAATGTGAACCAAGGTTCCTTTGCACCTAAAATCTAGGATGTTGGTGTGTTCCAAGATGTGTGCTACTTAAATGCTCCTCACCATGCATTTGTGAATGCTTATAGTGAAAAAGCACATGGGTGGTACATAATATCACTGTGCCTCCTGTCCTCATTTTTGCAGCCTTCCTACTTTTCCCCTTAGCAAGATTCTAGTACTCTTTCATACTAAACAAACAACCAACATTATTTTCTTTTCTTAGTGTTGTTATGGTTTCTCCATCTAACGGTGTGCAACTGCGCATGGTACATTTTTCATACGAACATTGCTAGTTTGTCACTGATCGCTAACTAAAAATTTCTATAAAGCACAAAATCAAAATGTTTCCATATTATTTTACAAATAAGCTGGCCTGTCCACATCAAGAGATAGCAGCTCTCGTTCCATTACATGTCCATCTCGTTGTAGAGTGGCTCCGGCTTTGCAATAACACACAGTTGACGCGAAAAACACATACTAGCCTTGGAGATCTGCTTAGCTCCAGTGCAGGTCCAAATATGATGAGATGCGGGCGTGCCAGTCAGTTTGATCCTACAACTAACAAGATATGCAAATAGTAGATCAAATAGCTGATCGGCTGACAAGCCGATAGATTAATTCCAGCCGATGCCGATACCAGCCGATAGCGATAGGGTTTTCAGCTATCGGCTATGTGTTTGATGTAGAGTCTGACACTATATGTAAATAATGATAGAAAGACAATCGGCTGATGAAGATAAATAACAATATGATCCAATAGAAACCAATCGACTAACAATGATATGATAGATAAGCATCGATCCGAAGGTTAAAGCATACATCGGCTGGAGGTCCGATGTCATAAAATCCACAAGATTAGATAAACAGTAAAATCTTTGTTGTGTCGGCTAAATCCAATATGTATGCAATCCTTGTAAGCCGATGCGACGTCCAGATAACTCATCGGCTGAAACTCCGATGAAACCATTATTGGTAGTCAAGAAGCTGGCTAAGGATTATGGTTCTAAGCACGAGTTAGTAAATCAAACTTAACTGATGCAGCACTAAGTATGAAAAGAAACATAATATCTAGACAATCAAGCCCCTGACTGATTTTTAGGGTGGTAGATGCCTTGGCTAATTTAATCTAGTAAAAAAATTTAGCCGATACCAGCAGAAACCCTAAAGCGAGAGACAACCGATAGAGCTAAATTGAGATACCAAGACTAGATTAACTAAGACATATGATAAATAGGCAGGCAAATATATCATCCAAACCAGAGCAATCCAAGAGGTCGAATATACTGATGCAGCCTTGAACGACACCGACATAGACGATACAATTGCCTAGGCCGGCGGAACGTAGGACTTACCCTTCCGCCGGAGATTGAACTGAACCGATGCAGCCCCGCGTCAGGTGCCAACTTCTGCCGTGATAAGTAAAAACCTAGGTAAAGAGGGTGGCGATGCATCAAGAGTGGTTGTATTGATCTAGAGATTGTTTACAATGACCCCGGGTGTACATATTTATACCCATGGGGAGATACTAGTCCTTGCAGGATAAGAAAGAAACTTCCCTAAATATAAAGGAAAACATAAAGTCCTTATAGGACACTAAACATACTTTCCTAAAGGTAAAAGGAAACTAACAAACTATTCCTAATTAATAGATAACTTGCCATGCCGCATCCTCCTTGAACTCGGTCACTTCTGGATAAGCTTCCTTTAAGAGATTAAATTCCTTAACCGAATATAGCAGGAATCCGACTATTGGCAATGTGATAATTCTCTTAGGGGCTTACCAAATTTCACTGTTAACACACACCATGTCATGTTGCTCAGGTTGAACACTTTGAGCTTGCTTGTCCTTTGTTGGGGCTGAACCAAAACACTTCCAATGTGCAAACTACAATTCACCAACTGGCTAACATATTTCACAAAATCAACCCCTCAAACTGACAGTTTACTAACTGCTGCACAATCTGTAATTTCAGTAACTCGAGCTGACAAACCACCACTCAAATCCGGTGCTCTACTCAAGCAATCCTCAACCAAACTGACAGATTGAAGTGCTCAAAGTGAGGAACAAACTCACCAAGTTGGGTGCCAATCCAACCACATCTGAGCCTCCAATCGCTGACTTGATTTAGATCGGGCAAGAGCCCCCAAGCTGAACAAGCTGCACTTCTTCTCCACTCTCCTCTCCCTCTCTTGTGTTTGCTGGTTGTTTCTTCACATCAAAGGCTGCTGCTCTCTCCTCCTCCAATGGAGGCTAGCGTTTTTCTTCCCACCACAAAAGGATGAGGCAATCTCAACCATTGATCAGGGCATGAATCAATGGCTCACAATTGTTGGACATCTTGGGCTGCAATGGACTGAGAACAAAAGGTCCATGTGGAGGGAATTTAGCCCAACAAACTCCCCCTCCCGACATCATGGAACACCTCACTGCCTTCCAGCAGTCGTGCTAGCGAGGTGGCAGCAAACATTGAGCTTCTCCTTTGTTATCACCTTGGTCAACATTTCAGCTCCATTGTAATCGGTGTAGACTTTCTCAAGCTGCATTTGCTTAGAACTCAACACATCACGAATCCAATGATAATGCACATCAATGTGCTTTGACCTTGAGTGGAAACTTGCATTCTTACTCAAGTGGATAGCACTTTGGTTGTCGCAAAGTAGCACATATTTCTCTTGATCAAACCCAAGTTCACTAACCAACTTTTTTAGCCATAATAGCTCTTTGCTTGCCTTTGTCGCTACGATGAACTTAGCTTCAGTTGTGGACAATGCAACAAACTTTTGCAACTTGCTTTGCCATGACACCGCTCCCCCTGCAAAGGTGATCAAATACCCTAAAGTAGACTTCCTACTATCAACATCCCCGGCCATGTCTGCATCTGTGTACGCAACCAACATAGGCTCACTACCACCAAAACAAAGTTTCATGTTAGTGCTGCCCCGGAGGTATCGCGAAATCCACTTCACGGCTTCCCAATGTGTTTTTTCTAGATTTGACATAAACCTGCTCACAATACTGACCGCATGGGCAATGTTGCAGTCAATGTCTGGCCTTGTACACACCATAGCATACATCAAACTTCCAACTGCTGAGGCATATGGAATATTTTGCATTTCCCTCTTCATCTCATCAGTAGAAGGACTTTGCCTAGTGCTCAACTTGAAATGAGCTGCAAGTGGACAACCCACACTCTTTGCATTATCCATTTTGAACTTGCAAAGTACTTTCTCAATGTACTTCTCTTGAGATAAGTACAACTTGTTGGATTTTCTGTCCCTTTCAATTCTCATCCCGAGTATATGCTTAGCTAGCCCCAAATCCTTCATTGCAAAGGAGTTGCTCAACTCTTTCTTTAGCTTAGCAACCCTGGACACATTCTTGCCAAAAATGAAGATATCATCAACATAGAGCAACAAGATGATAAAATCATCACCTGAGAACCTCTACATGAACACATAATATTCTGAGCTACTTCTCATGTAGCCTTGCTCCCCCATAACTGATTCAAATTTCAAATACCATTGTCTTGGTGCTTGTTTCAGGTCATAGAGACTCTTTTCAGTTTGCACACATAGTCTTCATTGCCTTTAACAAGAAACCCCTCAGGCTGCTCTATGTATATCTCTTCCTCCAATCACCATGAAGGAAGACTGTCTTCACATTCATTTGCTCAACTTCTAGATTGAGACTTGCTGTCAAGCCAAGAATCACTCTAATTGATGTCATCTTCACAACCAGTGAAAAGATCTCATCAAAATCAACATCTTTCTTTCGGTTGAATTCTTTCACTACCAACCTGGCCTTGTACCTTGGATGTGGTGTGAGCTCTTCATGCTTGATTCAATAGACCCACTTGTTCTTCAAAGCTTTCTTGCCCTTTGGCAACTTTACCAACTCATATGTACTATTCTTACGCAAGGAATCCATCTCCTCTTGCATTGCTTTCTTCCACTCCTTCTTATGCTCATCTTCCATTGCATCTGCAAAACACTCAGGTTCTGAACTATCAGATATTAACACTACATACTCATCTGAAGGATACCTGGTGGAAGGAACTCGATCTCTGCTAGATCTTTTGAGTGAAACTATTGGTGGAACTTCTATTACTAGTGGCTGCTGATCTGTATCACTGTTTTCAGCATCAACATCTTGCTCTTGGGGAGTATTCACATCACCTGTACCATGCACATCACCATGGGCATCATCTACGGCATTTTCTTCAGCCTCTTGTGGAGCTGCAACTGTAGGAAGTGGATCTAAATCAACTTGACATTGTCGCTGAGGTCTCTTCTTTGTCTTCACAATATCCTCAATTGTTTGGTTTTCAACAAAGACAACATCTCTGCTTCTCAATACCTTCTTTGCTACTAGATCAAACAGCTTGTAGCCGAACTCATCCAAACCATAGCCAAGAAAGAACACTGTCTTGTCTTTGGATCAACCTTAGACTTTTCATCTTGAGGGATATAAACAAAGGCTTTGCACCCAAACACCTTCAGGTGGTCATTTGAGATATCTTTGTTGCACCACACCTTGTGAGGAACATCTCCCTGCAAAGGAACACTTGGTGAGAGATGAATAAGATAAACTACAGTCATCAAAGCCTCACCCCAATAATATTTGGCAACTTTGCATGTGACAGCAAACATCTAACTCTCTCACAATTGTCATGTTCATCGTCTCAGCAACTCCATTCTACTGTGGTGACTTAGGAGGGGTGAATTGATGCCTAATTCCTTGCTCCTTGCAATAAGCATCAAATGGCCCTATATACTCTCCTCCATTATCAGTGCGAAGGCACTTGATCTTTCTCTCAGTTTCTCTCTCAACTGACACTTGATATTGTTTGAACACAGCTAGCACTTGATATTTGGACTTCATGACATAAGCCCAAACTTTTCTTCAAAAGTCATCAATGAATGTGACAAAGTACTCAGTCCCACCAGTTGACTTTGTTGTCATCTTGCACACATCAGAGTGCACCAAATCAAGCACTTCTGGCTTCTTGTGAGGAGGTAGACTCTTGAAAGCAACCCTATGTTGCTTCGCTGCTAGGCAATCTGAACACTTGTTCAAATGGACACTTTTCATCCCTTTCAGGAGATCTTTCTTCACTGGCTCTGTCATTTCCTTCTCACTCATGTGCCCAAGTCTCGTGTGCCATAGAACACAAGAGTCCTCTTTCTCTATTGCATTCACACAAACACTAGAAAGCTTGGCCGAAACATGAAACAACAGTGAAACCGTTTCACCTCTTGCAACTACCATGTTACCTTTTGTGAGCTTATACTTATCATCATCAAATGTGCTAGCATACTTCTCTTTGCAAAGCAAAGGAATTGAAATTATGTTGAGCCGAAGTGTTTCAACATGTCTCACTGACTTGAGCACAAGCCTAGTACCGTTTGCAGTCTCCAAATGCACATCTCCCTTTCCAACAAAAGCTGCCTTGTTATTGTTGCCCATCTTCACAATAGCAAAATCACCTGATGTATAGTTTGTGAAGTACTCTCTATGGGATGTAGCAAGAATGGTAGCACCGCTATCCGGTATCCAAATCTTCTCATCATCATCAACATGGTTGATGGCTTCCTCTTTAGAAATGACTGTGACTCTCTCTCCTCAATAGTGGAACCTGTGCAATGTTCTATCAAGACAAGCATCTCCTCAACTGCAGAAGTAATGCGATCAACATCACTGTCACTGTCACTGCCTTGATTGTGAGCTTGCTTCTTTTTCTTTTTATTATCTCGCTTCAACTTGCAGCATTGCCACTTCAAGTGGCCCTTGTCATGGCAGTAGTGGCACTCATAATCAACATACATGCCCCATGATTTGTTTCTAATAGAGGCTACACCTTTCTTTGAACCTCGGCTTTTGCTTCTCCCTCTTGACTCAGGGAATAACATCTCTGACTGTGAGGAAGAGCCCTCTCCTTCAGCAATTTTTTTTGGAGTCCTCATTCAGAACTTTTGACTTCACATAATTCCAAGTGACTGTCCCATTAGGTGCTGAATTACATGTTGTGACCTTAAAAGTCTCCCAAGTGTCTGGTAATGAGCCTAGTGTTGACGGTCGTTAGCGATCAGTTTCGACCGTCAATACTGCCAAAATAGAGGAGAACTAGTTATGCTTGCAATACAAATTTGTGTTAGAATAATAATATTCCACTAGTGTTTGGTTTACTAACCTTTTGTAGAGAATAACCATAAAGTGTAGGAGAATCGACATCAAATCAGATGATAAATCAATCGGACGATGTCGATAATCAGACTTATGTATGAATGGGCCAAGAACTTAGAATTGACACAATGAATTGGGCCAAAATTCACAAGTCTGAAGTGAGCAATAGAAGAGGAGGCCGCCAGTCGAAATTGGGTTAGATTGGACCGTCCCCTGGTTTGGCCGAACCCCCTGGTAGATGCAGGGTTTTGATGGATGGCTGGGATTGATCCCCAATGACGGTTGGAGGGTATTACCGATCTTTCCACCCGTCATAACCGTCATTACCTGCCTATAAAAGGAGCTCACCTTCTCACTTCACTCACACACTCCAAGCAAAGCTCTCTCATATTCTCTCAAGTGTAGTTTTGTGTTCTTAAGCTAGTGGAATAGGAATAGAATAGAAATCAGAGTCCGGAAGCCTTCGGAAGAGTTTGGGTATGGCTGTAGTAGCTCTCCTTTCCTCTTTTTTAAGCTTTGTACTTTATTTAGAATACTCTTCTTTATACATTTATGGTATTGAAATACTTTCCGAGTATATGAATGCCAACTTTACATTATGTTCATGTTATACTGATTATACTGCTAGCTTATACGGGAGATGCATCGGTACGGGTATAATGTTTGCTTATGCAATTACTCTATGTCATGACGATGATATTAGAGTAGTATCTGGTAGTTTAGGCGTGGTGTCTAGATTACGGGATATCATTATTTGGGATTATATTCTGCGGATGAGAGGTGGGCCGCTGATGGTTTCAGCTCAGTACGGGTATTCCTCTGCGCGTGTATATAGTCCTAAGTTAATTTCCTGGGGGGGTATTCCTCTATATTTAGCCTCGGTTGTATGGTCATGACGGGTTGTCGTAAGGAACTCGACAATCAGGGGTGGCTTCTCGAAGTACTACGAGGGCATCGGAAAAGGGTATTAGCTAGTTAATCGTATAACTAGAATGTATGTATACTAGAAGTATTAGGAATAGATTGTCTTTCTATTTTCTTTCCATTTAGCTTAGATATTTTAGTATGAGAATAAGTAGCTCCATGCTTGTGTGTCACTCTACCCTTTGATTTATTTTAACCCCTACCTAGACTATGATTATTACAAGTAACATATAAAGTATTAGTATGGTTCTCTCTACTATGATCTTCCCACGGGATTAAATAAATACGATACCCTTGGAATACTCTCGGGTGAAATGCTACAATGGTATATCCGTGCGCTTGTGGATGAACTCTGTAACCATAATATACCAGGAGTATTTCTGTGCCATTGCTGGGAATTATATTTCTAGTAATGTCGTTAAGAAATACCAACACCTAGTAGTAGTAAGGCTCTCACTTCATCCTCAAATGTGATTCCCATTGAAGAAAGTTGATTTATGATGCCTTAAAATGCATTCACAAGGTCTGCAACAGGAGAACCCGCTTTGTACCTCAGGTTCATCAATTTCTTGATCAAGAACATCTTGTTGATACCTTCTTTTCAGTCATACAACTCCTCCAATTTCTGCCATAACGTTCGTGCATGTGTCTCATCAATGATATGGTTCAAAACATTGTCATTGACCCACTGTCGAATGAACCCACAAGCTTGATGATGAAGAACCCTCCACTCATCCTCTGTTTTGTCAAGGGGCATCTCAGAGGAGAACACTAGCTTGTAATACTCTTAGACATAGAGCAAATCCTCCATCTTACTCTTGCAAGATTGGTAATTTGTACCATTCAAAGATATCATTCTACTAGTATTCACTTCCATCTTTCACAAACAAGGAAAATCAGCAACTTGATATAAGCTCTGATACCACTTTGTTGGGACTGAACCAAAACACTTCCAATGTGCAAACTACAATTCACTAACCGGCAAACATATTTCACACAATCAATCTCTCAAACTGACGGTTTACTAACTGCTGTACAATTTATAATTTCAGTAACTCGGGCTGACAAACCACCACTCAAATGTAGTGCTCTACTCAATCAGTCCTCATCCAAACTGACTAGATTGAAGTGCTCAAAGTGAGGAACAAACTCACCAAGTTTGGTGCCAATCCAACCACGTTTGAGCCTCCAATCGCTGAGTTGATGAAGATCGGGCAAGAGTCCCTAAGCTGAACAAGATGCACTTCTTCTTCTCCACTCTCCTCTCCCTCTCTTGTGTTTGCTTGTTGTTTCTTCACATCGAAGGCTGCTGCTCTCTCCCCCTCCAACGGAGGCTAGGGTTTTTCTTCCCACCGCAAAAGGATGAGGCAATCTCAACCATTGATCAGTGCATGAATCAATGGCTCACAATTGTTGGACTTCTTGGGCTGCAATGGGCTGAGAACAAAATGTCCATGTGGAGGGAATTTAGCCTAACATCCTTGCCAAGCAATACCACTCGACCCTCGTCGTTGAAGTCGAACAAGACAGGGTTATGAAAAGACAGTGGAAATGGGGGCGGGTTGTTGTCCCAATGCCTTGCCACTCGCTGACGCAGACCACCATTATAGATACTCCCTCCGGTTTCATTTTACTTGACGCTTTGGACAATGACACGCTTTACAAGATATACCTTTGACCTTATTTTTCTATTATAATATATATAATAAATAAATACATGTTTACTTTTATTATAGTGTTTTGAAAGACAAATCTATACATGTTTTTATAGTTTCTTTAAACTAAATATTTTTAAAGTTATTGATGGTCAAAGTTATAAAAGTTTAACCTCAATCTTGTCCAAAACGTCAATTAATATAGAACCAGAGGGAGTATGCCATTTTCACTGTCACCTAAGTTTCATCGTCGTTGTTTGATTTTTTTCTAGTTAAATTTCTTTAAGTGTGACCAAGCTTATAGAAAAACATAGTTGTATTTTCAACACAAAACAAACATATTATCGAAATATATTCAATGTAAGATTTAATGAAACTAATGATATTTTAGATGTTGCTAATTTTTTCTATAAATTTAATCGAAGTTAGAAAAAAAGTCAAACTACTTATAATATGAAATAGAGGGAGTATTAATTTCTACAAATATAGGTTAAATCAGTAGTTCGTGCAAATCCACGAGTTGATGACAGTCTAGCATAATCACATTTAACTTGGCAGGCTTTTCAACACTTCCAAACCCGAGGACCAATTCTTCATTCGCCTTCCTGAAGCAATCATCAAGGCTGACATAATTGCTGTACTTGGGCGCGGAAGTTGGCGGAGGTATAGAAGCGACGAAGATGAAGATGAAGATGAAGATGAAGATTGTGATTGTGATTTTTATGGCTTGCTTCTTAAAGTGCTAAACGGTGTGTTCCGTACGAAAACTTTCTATATGAAAGTTCTAAAATATCATATTAATCTATTTTTCAAGTTTGTAATAATCAAAACTCAATTAATCACACGTCATTATCACCTCCTTTTTGCGTGAAACACTTAATCTTTATCTTCATCTTCATCTTCAGGAGATTCAAACACCACCTCTGACGACAACAAAAAAAAGTTTTTCGAGTTGCTTTCGGCCTTCATCAATGGTCGCTCCTGCTTAGTGATCCTATATCAGACCACCCTTGGAAATGTGCAGCGGGCTGCAGTGATCGGTACCATGGTTATCAGTTCGTTGCGCCTCAAAAAGCAAGATTATGTTGATCCAATCTATCAACAAAGTGATGACCATAAGAACATCAGGTGGTCTCTGAACATCTTCTATGGATTGGCACTGTCCCAATGCATTGTCTATTTCCTGGTTGCGATCTTCGCATTCTCGTCGAAACGGGTGCAACGAGTTGGCTTGACGTATAAGTTGGGATTTTGGGGTGTGCTATGTCTTGCTCGTTATGTTAATGAATGTTTTCAGAAATACGTCAGTGGTGATCTTCGTGGTGCGGTCAGCATGGACTTGGTTAGCTATGGCAAAGAGCTGGTAAGTTCTGACTCGATGGATGACCAGCTTGTGGGATTTCGTATTCTGGACCACCTTCTCAGAAGCGATATGTTCAAACAGAGGGTGCTGAAGAAGATTCGAGTTTCCATTGGCACAATTCAGATGGCAGTCCACATGCTAAGCTTGAAGATTGACATGGATACAGACACAAGAGGGCATGCTGCACGCGTATTGCTTGAGCTTGCGCCTGACCTCCAGGTGGAGAGCTTTCCTGGTATCCTGCCTTCAATCTCCTCGCTGCTCAGCACAAACAAAGGGGTCACCAACAGTGAAAGCTCCAGCAACACAATCACTGTCATGAAAGAGTTCAAGCTGCTTGGCGTGCAGATTCTTGAGAAGCTTGTGGATGATCAGGACAACTGCACACAAGTGAAAGATGCCAAGGATCTGATTCCAAAGATTATTGAACTCACCAGAGAAGGCAGGTTGGATTGTGAACTTGACTTTGAAATAGTTCATAGCTCACTTAAGGCCTTGCTCAAGATGGTGAGCACAACTGGTGAAACTGGGGAAGAGCTTCGGCGCCAAGTGTCTGGAAATTTGCACATCATGGAAGTCATAAAAAAGATGCTAACTGACCATACTGAAAGCCAACAAGCTGATCTGCTTGTTCAAGTAACAGGAATCCTTGCATTCTTAGCGGCGGATGACACTGCAAGAAAGGAGATCAGAAGCTCTCGCCTAATTGTTCGGATGCTCATCTCTTTCCTCGCAGGAGAAATGAATGTTGTTCAAGATCCCATCCCTAGAAAGATGATGGAAAGTTTAGCAACTGAAGTGTTAGTTTTGCTTACTACTCATTTTGAAGAAAATATTGTGCTCAGTACTGTGAGCGAAAGCAATGTTCAGGCCATACTGGCAGAAACAATGGTGGAAGACATGGAAAATATTGTTCATGTACTCTCTGATGAGTCTGCAGATCACAGGATAAGAGTAGGGAAACTCCTGCAGAATCTGAGGGCCTACCAAGGAGCAGAATACACTGAGTTGTTCAAGATAATTGATAAAGCACTGCCAAAGGTATGTTTGGGTCCAAGATTTCATACATTGAGATTGAAATTATGATATAGATGAAGTAATTATAAATTTCTTCGATGTAACCAGATCTTTGTATTCCTACTGAAATGAAAGCCGTATTACTTCTGTTTAACAAATTGCATTATTGCATAAACTTTATGGTTCTTATAAAAGCTACAATATTGTCACAGGTACTAGAGACGATCGACCTAGCAGAGTCAAAAATTGAGTCAGATTCTTCTGATGATCATTCTTCACATGTAAGAATACTATAAGTTCTCCATTTTTCCATCTTTTTCTTTTTGACGGGAAAAAACAGTAGGAGAGGCTCCTACTGTGCTTTATTAAAAGAAAATAAATACATGAAGAGCTATACAGGAAAGAGACTACAAAATAGCGTTACAACAAAGAGACAAGAATTAAATTAGGTTTTGAATCTATGATTGCCAAATTGGTTTGTCAACTTCCTTTACTCTATGCTTATGTAGAGTAAAATCCTCTTTGAAATCTGATTTCCATTTGCCAAAGTTTACTTGAACACCATTAAATATGAGATCATTTCTTCTGCTCCAGATGTTCCAACAACAGATTCCAAGGGCTTCCATAAAGAATTTTCCCATCTTTATGTAGGGATCTAGCAAAAACTTTTCTTCAGTTGTTTTAAATTGAAAGTTCACCTTTAAAAGTCCCATGGTGCTGTGGAAACGTGATGTATTTAAACTCGTGGGTGCATGTGCAGGTGCAAGAGCTAATAGATTCTGCAGAGGGCAAAGGCAAACTACTGGAGTCCTTTATTGGGCTCACCGTGCAAATTTGCACCAACGGGGGTGAAATGGTGTTCACCGATGCACTCAGGAGTGCCAATATTACAGTTGACGAGTTCGTGCTGAAGCTTAAGATGATATTAACTGTGTACAAGTCTCCAACTGCTGATTTTCCAGGGGTAAGAAGGGTTGTAATTCAGCAAATGAATTGGATGATGGAAAAGAACCCGGTGTATATTGCGGTGTTTAAGAAGCACGAAATGGACATGATACTTAAAGAAACAGCAGAGACGGCAACAAAGCTTGAAAATTTTATGTTGTTCCATTCGGGTATTGGTGCTTTTGAGCATGAAGAGTCCATTTCAAGTATTGTTAGCGAGTCACTGGGACTGATTACAGGTAGTTCTGCTTAATTAAGGAGCCAATAGTTTGGGGCAACAGCCTAATTAAAGTAAGTTTGTGGTGTGTGTGTGTGACGGTGTGTGCGGGTGAGTTAATTATCCATGTGATTCGAATATATTTAGGGTATTGTATGTTATGTTATTCTGCATTTCGAATAAATGTAAGGATTGTATGTGGTGCTAATTTCTGCAGACGTACTTTGATTGCTCGACAATTTTCTTTGTCCTCTGCTATAATCGAATCAGCAGTTGTAATGTTTTAAACTTAAAAGACAACGTTGGCACATGCAGTTTCCTTGCCAGTTCAACTTTTTTAATTGTTTTTTATTGCACCGTATCTTAATACCCCCTCTGTACTCGTAAAAAAATCGTTTAGGATAATATTTAAGTCAAATCTTGGTAATATAAATCATGAATAACTCTCAAGTTGTTGAGTTTAAAAATATAAAAATTATATGAATAGATTTGTCTTGAAAAATACTCTCATATTTTTTATAGAAACGAGAAGTTAAAGTTGTGTTTTGTAGACCGTGTCGCTGTCCAAAAGGACTTTCTTTATGAGTACGGATGGAGTACTTTCATGGGTGTGGATGGAATTCAGGTTGGTTCCTTCTAGGGGTTGAGTACTTGGTTGCCTGTAGAGTTGATAGACTGCCGGGTACACTATAAACCATTTTCTTCTTTTGCTGTTTTTGGTTGATTGGCCTATGTAAATTAAACAGCTATCTCTCTAAGTACCTGTATTTCTTTATATAATGTCAAATGCTTACATGATAGTCCATAGCTGGGTTATATTCGCAAATGTCGAACATTTGGGATGTACATTAGGGTCCGTTGAGTACCTCGGTCGAGGATCAACATGGTCTTTTCCATTTCATCTTCTTTGTTCCCCGTTCTTTTCTTACTGTGATATAGATTTTACTTCAGTTTTTATAGCATACTTTTCAAATCTCCTGAACAGTATATTTTGTATGAAAAATTTTTATATAAAAGTTGCTCTAAAATATCAGATAACCCAATTTTTCAGTTTGAAATAATTAGAACTCGGTTAATCATGTGCTAATTGTTATCCATAGCAGGTTTGAAAATTGGGTAACATCACTATTATACGAATGTTGTCATGGCCTGTAATGGTGTGTGACTATTTGTGTCTGATCTCCCCTATCTAGATGGTTCCATGCCCAGTTTAATTTGCAAAAAATATATGAATGAGAAATAAAGAAGTATATTGTTGTAAAATTTTGCTTTTATGTTGGCATTGGATTTTAATTATACCTAGCAAGGTAACCGCGTAAATTATCTCTTTTTTCCCCTAAAAGTTCAAATCTACGTTCTTGATATCTATGTGTAAAGTTTTCGTAAAATGTTCATACTATAGTTATGTAGTTGGTCCTGTTCCTTCAAAATTTGACTGCATGTGTAAAGAATACGAGGCCTCGGTTACACGTATGAACTTTGTGGAATAAGACTATAATGAAGATCTTCGGATAATACAACACCAATTATTTAATTTTTGATATCTCTACTTTCGCTAATGACCCAAGAGTATTTTATCATGGTTTATAGTAGTGTCCAATTGGTCATTCACAATTTTATTGTAATTATGATAAATTTAACTAAATGTAATGGCACTAATCATGGAACTCATCTTTAGTCCTGGTTTGTAACCCTTTTTAATCTCCGTTATGCAACTAGGACACACAATCCGGGACTAAATATGGGTATTTTTAGACCCGGTTGAAATAGCCGGGACTAAAAATTGATATTTAATACTGGTTGGATATATTTTTTTAATGTTTTTTGTTGCTTGCTGCTTATTTTAGTGTTTTGTTACCAACCAGTTCGTAAGGCTTCCAATAGAGAATTTTCGTCCCTTGTCAAAAAACAATTCTTCCATCGCGCGTGCGGTCGATTTCATCAACAACAAGAACACTACTACAAGAACACAAATCCAAGAGAAAACACTACTACAAGAATACAAGAACATATTTCATCAACAACGGAAGAACATCATAAGGACACTAAGAAAACGCCGTTACTTGATGTGACCATAGCTACTACGGATACAACCATTGCTCACATCATAGATGAACAAGAAGACATCAAGATCAAGGCCTTCAAGTGCTGGAATCTGATTCGGCCACCTGCTGCACTGCTGATTCCAAACGGCCGCCAAATCTCCATACGAGCTCCGTTTTTGGCCCACGAGTACTTGATGGAAAGCTCTCGGAGTCCTCTTAAAAATGGATCTAGCCTCATCGCCAAATTCCATCCCAGTCAACCGCAGATGAAGAAACAAGGTGCAGCATCACCTGTCATGGGCCTTTGAGCTTGTAACTTTGTTTGGGACCCCGGCCCAAGTAGAGCCCATGTGAGGTGCACCCCAACCAGGTGGAGAAAGACCCTAGGACCCTCTTGGTCATTCTCCCACCCCTATAAGTAGTTAGGTACCCCTTCAGGGTTTCTCGTGTTTTGATAGATTAAAGTTTAGCCATTGCTACTTGTTTGCAGCGCACGTGTCGGCTAGACCGTCCGTCTGCTTGTTCTTCGGAACTCCAACTTATCATTTGTATTAAATTCCTATTTGCAATATCATATTGCTTTTATCTTGTTCTTGCTTGTTTCTTCGATTTGCTTGTAGGAATAGGGTTGATCTGTACCGGCAAGATCAACAACCCACGGAGAGGTGTATCGATCACTAAGGCGCAACACAACGTCTTGTACGGTTGTAGTCGGGTCGTCAACGTCTTTTCCACAAATCGTAGTTATCCGTACTCACCGAAAGATCGGGCCAAACAACTGCCTTGAGTGTCGAAAGGAACTCAGGGTTCATCAAGTGGTATCAGAGCTTTCATTGCTCGGTGAGTTTTTATCTACCTATAACCAGAAAAAATTGCCATACAAAAAAAATTGTATCCTGTACCAAGCCATATATTGTGCCATTGCATTGTTCCTTTCAGTTTTTGCTTTGTTGAGTTTGCATTGTATCGTCGAGTCGTGTTGGTTTAGTTCGTTTAGAGTTTCGAGTTCTGGTCACGTTTTGTACCACTGTCATCGTCGTCGTCGTGTGCTTGTTGTCGTCAGGATCTTCGAAAACGGAACCGCCTTGCTGCCAGGGTTCTATTTTTATAGTTTTCAGAAGTTTTTGTTGGTCAGTTTTGGAGTTGCATTTTGGGTTTCTTTTGTGTGGTCGCCATGCGCATGTGTGGTGATGCGGCCGTTCTGTTGCGCGTGAGATTAGATTAGATTGACTGGTTTGGTTTCTATTTAGTGCCGAGTCTGTTTCTATTTATCACCTGGTACATTTCCAAACCGAGGCCGAGTGGGATTCCTTCCCTTGCGTCATCTCGTAGCCGAGAGTTGTGAGTCCGACTCACACTCCCTCACGGTTGTTTATGTCCGGGTTGGTCAAATACTTTGGTGAAATTTTATTTTGGTGTCGGATTCAAGATCCTTTTGCAAAAACGGAACCGACATAACTTGAGCATTTCATTTTTTATAGTTCTAATTTTGGTTTGGACTTTTACAGTTGAGTCCCTGTAATTTTTATATTTATAATTGAGTCCTTGTGATCTTACATTGAGGCCCTTGAGCCTGTTTTTGGTAAAAGAAAATCAAGAAAAAAAGAAAGAAAAAAAGGCAGAAAGGTGCATAAAAAAAGAAAAGAAAAGCCACACAATAAAAAGAGAAAGAAAATAGAAAAGAAAGAAAAAAGAAAGAAAGAAAGAAAGAAGCGAAAAAGAAAAATTAGTTGTATCTTTGAGTTTGCCATACATCAGAGTGTGCTTGAGTTGTTTCTGGTGCTATTTTGTGGTACCGTTTGTGTCTAGGCTCGCGTCTCTAGTACGTTCTAGCCTAGGACCAGCACGGTACTTGACTTTGAACAATTATTCAACTTTGCATTATCTGATTTGAGCATTTCCTATTCCTTTGCTACATATTTAAGCCTACCCAGAGCTCCACAGATTTGATTGGAGCCGTACAACAAGTGTTTGCCAAGGCATCGTTACATCCAAACTCCGTTGGGGTGCTTGGTTGAGTCGGTGTGTGTCACCATTCCGCTTGCATTGGTAAGATCTTGTAAGAGCTAGGACAAAAGCTTGAGTGTGTGTGTAATATTTGAGCTATCACTACCTAGTAGTTGATAGGAGCGTGCATATATTTGTGTATGTTTCTTGTTTTCTACTAACAATGGCAGAGATATGCAAGACCATTGGAGATGACCTAGCTCGACATCGACATCTTCGTCAAGACATCAGGAGTGATCAACATGATGCTAATGAGGTACGTGATGACGTTCTAACTAAGATCAAATATGCACTACCTTATTTCGAAGGAAATTATGATCCTCATGCTTACATTAATTGGGAGCTAGCAGTTGATAGAGAATTTCAAAAGCATGTCTTGTGTGAGAAACAAAAGGTTATGTGTGCCTCTAGTGTTTTAATTAAACATGCTTATAATGGTTGGAAACATCTTTGTAGGTATAACAAAACATCACAATCTTGAAAAGACCTGAAACGATATTTTAGAGATGTTTATTGTCGACGTTTGATGTCGCGATTCCGGTATTTGCATAGTATGGGGATCGTTGGTACTAGGATATATGCGAGATTGTAAAAGAGACAGTGGCGAGGATTTTTATACAGCTTCGGGCCCCTGAATTGTCAGGTAATAGCCCTACATCCTGTTGACCAAAGCCGGTCGTTGCTCTTATTCACCATAATCACACCAGTACAATATTTTGGGTAGCCTATCTAACTGTTGTCGACATGGCGGTCTGAAGGTCTGACTCGTAGTTGACAACAGGGTAGCCTTCCTCCTCAAATCCGCATCCGGCGAGATCAGAGACAACGCTATATCTCTCCTGACGGTATCCGTAGGCACCATAGGGGACTAGCCATGCCTATCTCTGAAGTCGATATCCGGTGTCTTGTCTTAGCGTATGTTGGCTTGTATGTTGATCTTGCGTCTTGATCTATTGTTCCGTCCCCCCTCTCGTCCTAGGGGGCCTTGTATTTATACCCATAGGTGTCCCCTTGTCCAAGTAGAACTAGAGAAACCAGTATGGATACAATCCGAGTAGTCCTCGTCGTTTCCATGTAGAACTCTATTCATCCTACCTTACGTGGAATTCCTCCTATATCCGAATGTTGTTTCCGTATAAGAGATAGTATGTGGTGGGTCCTGCCGAGATTTAGTCAACTACTATTAGGTATGTGGTATCCATAACCCTAATAGTAGCCCCCGACTTCAATGCAAATGAACAAATTCATATTCTCAACCGCAGACCTTGGAGTAACTGTTATCGAGCCCACATGACCGTTCTCGATGAGTTCAGTGATAACGTTAGACTTCCTTTATCAGCCTCGTGCGGGCACCTAAATGGTTTGTCTGAGTCAATCCCCGACGTCAACCAAGAAAGTAAAGAGCATACGACCAAGTCTCCCGTCTTGCTGTAATCGAGAATTTGGATTGAAGTCAAGAAATTTTTTCTCAACGGTACACCATTTCTTCATTCCGTATTCCTTGTCGAGATCCACCAACCGTTCTCGAGTGATCGAGAAGGCGCAGAGCCTGCGACGAAGCCTTGTCAACATTTGTCGTACTCGCCTTAGTCAATCTTGGTGTAGAACCATAGAGACGTGAAGTCTTCGACAATGTCGAATAGAATTTTCCTGAAATCAATATTCAGAAAAGAATATTAGATAGAAATAGCCCCCGAGCGAACGCTCAAAGGGTGACATGTTATAATATGTATGGAAAACTAAAAATGAATTAAATTTACGGAGCAATGTTTTGTGTTCGAGCGTCTTCTCTGTTACCGACTTTGATCAGTCAGTTTGTTGAGTCATACACTCTCCCTAGCCCCCAGCCTTGTCGTTGGAGAATCGTTCTCGGAGGATAAGGCTCTTGGACCCTTGACCTGCCTTGGTTGAAAAAGCACTTACCCTAGCCCCCAGCCGTGAAGTTGGAAAACTCAATTTCCGATTATATGGCTTGGTTAATACGCATGGCGAGAACTCTTACATGACCAGATCTTACATGGTCGTTTGTCTCTACATGATCCGACAAGGCCTTATCTGCTCTGTGCGTCCCTAGTTGAAGTTCCCTTAGGTTCCTCAGAGGCCTTGTCAAGACGGCGTAAAGGGACATGAGGATAGGTTTCGACGCTAGGTGTCGTCGTGGTAAGGGATCTCTGGGTAAAACACTTGGCAATATTGTGTACCTGATATCAACTTTGTTGGAGTAGAGGTAATGGGAGGATCGCTACACCGTTGATCGAAAACCAGTTGTAGCCCCAACTCGACCACTTGAAGTAAAGGTAGTGGGAGAATCGCTACACCACTGGTCGAGGACCGGGTAGTAGTCGTAACTTGACCACTTGAAGTGGAAATAGTGAGAGAATCGCTACACCGCTGTTTGAGGACCAGGTAGTAGTCGTAACCCAACCACCTCAAGTGGAAGTAGTGGGAGAATCGCTACACCGTTGGTCGAGGACCAGGTGTAGTCTTAACTCGACCACTTGAGGTGGAAAATGTGGGAGAATCGCTACACCGCTGGTCGAAGACCAGGTAGTAGTCGTAACTCAACCACTAGAAGTAAATATACGAGAGATCGCTACGATTGACTGGTTGAGAACCAGTGAGTAGGTGCCTCTCGACCATTTGAAGTTGTGGTACGAGGGCTGCTATGCTGCTGGTGGAAGACCAGTCGTAGCTGCTCCTCAACCATATGAAGTTAAGGCGCGAGAGATTGCTACGATTTACTGGTTCGAGAACCAGCGAGTAGAATTATCTCTCGAACGCCAATGGAAGTTGCGGTGCGAGAGATTGCTACGGTTTACTGGTTCGAGAACCAGCGAGCAGGTAGAATTATCTCTCGAACACCAATGGAAGTTGCGGTGCGAGAGATTGCTACGGTTTACTAGTTCGAGAACCAGCGAGCGAGTAGAATTATCTCTCGAATGCCAATGGAAGTTGTGGTGTGAGAGATTGCTACGGTTTACTGGTTCGAGAACCAGCGAGCGAGTAGAATTATCTCTCGAACGCCAATGGAAGTTGTGGTGTGAGAGATTGCTACGGTTTACTGGTTCGAGAACCAGCGAGTAGAATTATCTCTCGAACACCATTGGAGGTTGCTAGAGTTGGTTTATTACATGTGCATCTCATGTGGCCAGCATGACTCACATACCCAACTTATAGCATATCCGGATGTCCATCCGTAATCATGTCGGGTGATCAAGCCGACATCGTTCGCGAGCAATTATCCGTTAACAACCTTTTCTCGAATAGCCCAGCCCTGGTCGGCACTATGAGATAGGTCGTCGGTCTTTGTTGGTAGGTTGGGTGCCACAACCTACTCAAGTGCTCAGTTGTTCCTGAAAAATATTTTCTAGAAGGCAAGACATATAGTAGAGAGTATCGAGTATGTACTCAAAAAACTGTATGGATCTTTTAGTATTATCAGGATATAACGAGCAGATTAAATATCAGGGATTATGTAAACCGTAAACAAGCATGATTTATATAGAAGAAAATAGAGTGAGCCCCCAGCATTAAACCATAGTCGGTTTAACATCAGGAACACTCGCACAGCAGATATTGTAAAAAAAAACATGCTCTAGGTAAACATAATAATTATTGATCTGACAATATTGTATAGATCGGAAAAGCAGGTACGGTAAATTGTATATGAAATATTGCGTACCTACGTAGATATATGCCGGATATATCTACGAAATTAGTAGATTAATTTAAAAATTAATCTTACTAATTACCTGATGAATTCGCATATTTGTAGAAGATTAAAACGTGTGAAGTCCTGTGTCGTAGCCATCTCCTGCTGCCTCGGAATTTTCCAATGACGTCACGTCGTGCCTTGACCGGTGTGTGTTTTGCCCTATGTCTCAATGTCTACGTACGTACACACGTCAAACCAAAAAGGCATGAGCATGTACAGTACGTATATATGCACGAGTCCAACTGAGGTGCGTGTTCCGAGTATCTCTCGCGGTCAAGTCCGATGTGGCTTAGGAGAGGGCCTCCGTCTTGGTGTCTCCTCGTGTGGCGACGAAGTGACAACTTTGATCTTTGTTTTTCGCGGCAGCCGCGTCCTGAAACTTGATCGATCTCGCCGGATCGAGTAGTTGATGGCGATGATTCTGATCTCGTCTGGGGACATACTTCGGTCGGATTAGATCTCCCTACATCGAAGTCGTCGGGTAGCTTGTTGTTAAAGAATCCATCTCTTAAACTCATATCGTCAAAATCCCGAAGCACCAAAAGAGCCCCTACCTGGCGCGCCACTGTCGACGTTTGATGTTGCGATTCCGGTATTTGCATAGTATGGGGATCGTTGGTACTAGGATATATGCGAGATTGTAGTAAAAGAGACAGTGGTGAGGATTTTTGTACAGGTTCGGGCCCCTAAATTGTCAGGTAATAGCCCTACATCCTGTTGGCCGAAGCCAGTCGTTGCTCTTATTCACCATAATCACACCAGTACAATATTTTGGGTAGCCTATCTAACTGTTGTCGACATGGCGGTCTGAAGGTCTGACTCGTAGTTGACAACAGGGTAGCCTTCCTCCTCGAATCCGCATCCAGCGAGATCAAAGACAACCCTATATCTCTCCTGACGGTATCCGTAGGCACCTTAGAGGACTAGCCATGCCTATCTCTGAAGTCGATATCTGGCATCTTGTCTTAGCGTATGTTGGCTTGTATATTGATCTTGCGTCTTGATCTATTGTTCCGTCCCCCCTCTCGTCCTAGGGGGCCTTGTATTTATACCCATAGGTGTCCCCTTGTTCAAGTAAAACTAGGGAAACCAATATGGATACAATCCGAGTAGTCCTTGTCGTTTCCACGTAGAACTCTATTCATCCTACCTTATGCGGAACTCCTCTTATATCTGAATGTTGTTTCCGTATAAGACATGGTATGTGGTGGGTCCTGCCGAGATTTAGTCAACTACTATTAGGTATATGGTATCGATAACCCTGACATTTATGTTCCCATCTATTATGCTGATATTCTACTCAACAAACTGCAATGTTTAAAACAAGATACCAAAAGTGTTACTTCATACTATCATGATATGCATGCTTGTTTATTACGTTGTGCTTAGATGAATGCGAAGAACCTATAGAATTGAGGTTTTTACGTGGGCTTAATAAAGAAATTCAGGACATGCTTGCTTGTGAAAAATATAGATCTCGTTTTCATTTGTTACCACTTACTCGCAATGTTGAAAGTAAAATAGAGGAGGACATGAAAAAGAAACATGCTATGTCTTTGCCTCCAATTACTAAGCATTTGTAGGAAGTGCGTAATCATAAAAAGGAGGAGAGAGACATGAAAGAGCCGCCAATTCCATTGTTCACTCTCAAGTTCGAGGCACCTCCATCATCTGAAGTGGACATCAAAGGTAAAGTAAATGGTGCTGAAATTAATCAGGGTGAGTGTGTTGTTAATAAAGTAAATTTGTCCACTTTTCATGCTAAAGTAGAGCAACCGTTAGTGGAAACAAATGCTGAAATTCCTTTGTCACAAGTGGATTTACTTGCTGTTCCTTGTGATAAAGAAGAGTTGTGTGATAATGCTTCACTTATATCAATGCCACAACTAGTTAATGAACATGCTATTCCTAATGTTAATTCTGCTGATTTTAAGCATGTTGTTCACATTGCTCATGAAGTTCAGGAACATCAATTGATAACTTCTTTAAATACTTGCGCTATGTTCAGTTTGATGATTTTTGTGAGCTCGATAATTTGAAGGAGAAATTATTTGCTATGTCTGATTTGCCAAGTCCAACCAATGTTTTTTTTCATATCTTTGGCAAAAAAATAATGATGTTGGAGTATATTTGGTGCATAGAGTTTACATATGTTCGGATTTAGAACCTCCTGTACATGTGGATAAAACATGCAAGCTAGAGAGAAATGTTATTGCTAACCAAATTATCTCTAGTTTGCCTTGTTTTGATTGGAAGAAACATGTTGTTGTAAACGGACTACGCAAAGAGTACCATATGGAAAAACCAAGGATGGTTTTCCGTGAAGAAGGGGAGGATAATGTGACCATGGCTACTACGGATACAACCATTGCTTACATCATGGATGAACAAGAAGACATCAAGGTCAAGGCCTCCAAGTGCTGGAATCCGATTCGGCCACCTGCTGCACTACTGAATCCAAACGGCCGCCAAATCTCCATACGAGCTCTGTTTTTGGCCCATGAGTACTTGATGGAAAGCTCTCGGAGTCCTCTTTCCAACGGATCCAGCCTCATCGCCAAATTCCATCCCAGTCAACCGCAGATGAAGAAACAAGGTGCAGCATCACCTGTCATGGGCCTTTGGGCTTGTAATTTCGTTTGGAACCCCGGCCCAAGTAGGGCCCATGTGAGGTGCGCTCCAACCAGGTGGAGCACAACCCTAGGACCCTCTTGGTTGTTCTCCCACCCCTATAAGTAGCTAGGTACCCCTTCAGGGTTTCTCAGGTTTTGATAGATTAAAGTTTAGCCATTGCTACTTGCTTGCAGCGCGCGTGTCGGCTAGACCGTCCGTCTGCTTGTTCTTCGGAACCCTAACTTATCATTTGTATTAAATTCCTATTTGCAATATCAGATTGCTTTTATCTTGTTCTTGCTTGTTTCTTCGATTTGCTTGCAGGAATAGAGTTGATCTGCACCGGCAAGATCAACAACCCACGGAGAGGTGTATCGATCGCTAAGGTGCAACACAACGTCTTGTACGGTTGTAGTCAGGTCGTCAACGTCTTTTCCACAAATCGTAGTTATCCGTACTCACCGAAAGATTGGGCCAAACAACTGCCTTGAGTGTCGAGAGGAACTCAGGGTTCATCATTACCGGAAGGAGAGGGCGCCGCTATCGCAGGGACGTCGGGCCACGCCAGCTCCCCTCCCGTTGGATCCGCTGGAGGGGAGGGCGACGCCGCCGCTGGGATGCTGGGCCACCGTCGGGACATCGGGCCACCACTGCCTCCCCTCCCACTCGATCTGGGATGCTGGATCTGGAACGTCAGGCCACCGTCGCCTCCCCCCCACTGGACTAGCGGAGAGGTGGGCGTTGCCCCTACCCGCCGGAAGGGAGGCGCCGCTGCCTACCGTTGCTCGCCACCGTCATGCTGTCCCGCGACTCCTTGGCGAGGGGTGGAGAGGCACCACCGCCCGTCTCGCTGCCCGCGGAAGGAGAGCCTCCGTTGCCCGTCATACGCTGCCGTCGCCCGTCGTGCGCTGTCGTCGCCGAGGAGTAGCTTGCGGGCCCGTCACACAGCGCTGCTCGCCAGTAGAGGGAGAGGGAAAGAGGAGGCGGTGAGAACGAGAGAGGAGAGGAGAGGATAAGGGAGAGACAGAGGATAAGGGGGAGATAGAGAGGGAGATGGGTAATGAAAAGGGGAAGAGAGAAAAGTGTTGATCTTTAGTACCACTAACCGATGCTAAAGATCATAACGAGTCGTAGGGCTTACGAACCGCCGGTACTAAGAGAACTGAAAGATTTGTGATTTTGGTTGATCGAGCAAATATTGATTCTTCAGCGGTGGATTAATATAAGTTTAGAGGTTCCCGTGGAAGATATCATAGTTCAGCTGGCCTCCAACCCGTGACTCCCTAGCCTATTTGCAGCCCACATAAGTGGTGTTGTTGATGCTCATATATGCTATAGAAATTGCTGCAACAGTTGATTAACCATTTTACATGAAGCAACGATAGAAATGTAAGGGGATACTATGCACATCAGCACATTCATGTCCAATCCTACCGATTTTGGAGCCAAGGTGTTACACGGTCTTGGTCTAGTTTCCCTAGCTACATGTAATATTGTTTGTAATGTTGTTCATTCTAAATTTTTTTTTGACTGAATCACCGGGGGGGAGAATTTCCCCACCTGAATATATTAAGTCAAACGAAATTACACAGGGCAGGCTCGGCCTACGCAAGCGCAGGTGTCCTGGAGGATAGTAGCAGAGGATACACAGGGAACAACAAAGAAGAGAAAAACAACAGAGAGAAAAGGTGGCCCTCCGAGGAAACCAAAGACGGTTTTCCTGCAAAATCACCCAGCCACAAACCATAACCGCCTATAAGCTAACTTCCTAGATCAACAACAAACAAATCCTCAAGTAGCCCTGGAATCCAGAATGCCGCGCCAAAGGGCAGAGTGCCACGAGCATGCCGGCAGGGGAAAGTGGTGACCAAAAGGCTGTGGAAGTACTAGACCATCCGCATGAAGCCTTCAAGAATCCAACATTTTCTTGTTGCAGCTAGAACAGTGCCCGCCAACGCCCTTTGGGGGAAGGAAGCCCCAGAGGGGGGAGAGGCACTGAAGGTTGCAGCCTAGAGCCGCCCGCATGGAGTCGTCTTCGATCAGGCTAAAATGAATTGCTTGTTGGCTTCATGCCTTCCAGCGTCCATTGAGGGAAGGAAGCCTCAAAAGAGGGAAGGCCGCGAAGCAATGTGATAGAGGACATCCCAAGGAATGGATGGAGACAAACATGGAGTTGGACATAAAGGGGGATGGCTGAGGAGGGGAATTCCACAAGGAAGAAGGACATCAATGGGAGACAACAGGAATGGGCACAAGATTAGAAGCTTGGAGAGGAAAAGGGCGAAGCAGGAGGGGGCACGCTTGCATTGATGCCTTCAGCAAGGAAAGTGACATCCACGGACGCCACCATCGACGAATAGAGCACTGGGCAGATGGTTGCAGGTTTGGTTGGGGAGACTAAAATCAACGCCTCCAGGGAGGTATACGGCACCAAAAGGCGTCGTCATCGATCGCACAACCAGGGGTGTGCACGGCTTTTGCCCTCTCTCCCCAAACCCAAACTGCAGGCTTGCATCTGCCAAGGTAGCCGGCTAGCCTGCCGAGCAGGTCACCGGAGCTAGGTGCGGCTGCTCCCAGTCCTTCTCGCCCGCACAGGCAAGGAAGCGGCAACGGAGGGAAATGAGGGTGAGGAGGGTGTTGACGGGCCGGCGAGGACAGTGGCCGCGGAGGGCGAGGACAGCAGCTGCGGAGCACAAACAGAAAGCAAAGAGGGGCAGCTTGCCGAACTGGCGCCGGCGCAGTGGAGTCAACTACCGCCGCCCAGGCGCCGCGCGCCCCTGCCTTCGCCGTCGCCCTTCCCGCCGCCAGTCGCCACCCCGCCAGCGTCCGTGCGCAGCTAGGGGAGCTAGCGCCGGCAGCGACCCGTCGCCAGCTACGCCAGGTTGCCACTGCCCCGGACCCATCGCCAAACCCTGCCGCCGAGCACTCCAAGTCGCCGCTGCCCCCGACCCACCTTCCAACCCCGCCGCTGAGCAGATTCCGCCATGGAGGAGCGGATCCGGCCTCCACGGCGCCGGATCTGGCCGCCACCGGGTGCTTCTCCTCGTCGCCGGCGCCAAGCCTGAGCTCCTGTCTTGCCGGCGTCCTGTCCGGTTTGACCACGAGCGAGGGAGAGGGAGCCCCGCTGCCGCCGTCCTTGCAGCCGCCTGGCTTCGCCGACGGCGGCTCGGGCGGCGGTGAGGCTAGGGAGAGGAGGAGAAGGGCGGGGGCGGCGCGGCTTGTTGGCCACCCGCGTCGCCCCTGGGACAGGGCGACCGGGCCGGTGTGACCAGGATTAGCTTTGACACGATGAGTCTTCCCTGATTATCACTGTTTCATTCTAAAATTGAATTATGACACGGTAATAATGTACGGTGCCTCATTAAGGTTTTTGTTCAAAAATGACATGAAAAAAATATTTAAGTACGTTTTCATCAAGTACTACTATAGCAAAGTTTTGTTAAGTGCAACTCATCGTTAGATAATCTATCTATCTATAAACTAAAAGTCCATTAAACTTCCTACAAACGCTCCTATGCCACACTGCTAGAGAAACCCTTTGTACTCCCGGTATGTAACCCCCCTTTAGTCCCGGTTGTCCAACCGGGACTACGAATCCGGGACTAAAGATCGATATACCAATTTTATTTTATTTGCGTGGCCCTGTTTATTATTTTCCCCTCCCATCGGTCCTCTCTCCCTCCCGCGCCCCCTCCATCCCCACCTCCCTCCCATCGCTCCTCTCTCCCTCCCGCGCCCACTCTCCCGTCGCTCCTCCCTCCGATTCCTCCTCCTCCCGATTTCTCATCCTCCCCCCAATCTCAACTTTTCTCTCTTTTTTAGAAAAATTAAAAATACCCCATCTCCCGTCGCTCCTCCCTCCAATTCCCCCTCCTTCTGATTTCTCATCCTCCCCCAATCTCAACTTCAAGACTTGAACCCATGATCTCATGGTTCATGGCGAGCACTTCTAACCAAATCACCATATGATGATTTGTGAACAAATCAGTTATGTACCTGTAACAATCATACCTTGTTACTATGATTCGGCAGTAACATTATCCCAGAAGGGTAGTAACATCATATGTTACTGCAAAAATGTATAGGTTGTTACTGTAAACTTAATAGGTTGTTACTGCACTTTTGGCAGTAACAATATAACGAAATTTGCAGTAACAGAGAACATGCATAGTAACAGTGGCCCTATAGTAGTAATGTTTTTTTAGATCTAGAGTATTTTAAATCTCAATTTTAGAGAGTACTAACGTACACGTCATGTCTTATTTTTCTAACCCATTTGTATGATGGCGTTCATAAAAAAAAGTGCTTAACAAAACTAGAACCATCATAACTATTTTTTAACGTTGTTACTGCGAAAAGCAGGCGTGTTACTGCATATTGGCCATCGTGTTACTGCGCTGTTCCAGTGAGACGAGGACTAAAAAAGAGGTAAATCTCAATCTCTAGAGAGCAATATCTCTCACATCATATCTTGTATTTCCAATCCATTCGCAACATGAAGTTCATAAAAAAGCTTAACGAAACTAGATCCATCATGGCTACTTTTTGACGTTATTACTACGATAATATTGTCTTATTACTGCAGGATGACCGTCCTGTTACTGCACGATTCCTGCAAGACGAGAGCAACAAAGTGGTGGGCGGGAGAGGGAGTGGTGGGCGGGTTTGACAGGCGGGAGGACGCTTTGACCGAGGTGGGAGAGGGGTTTTGGGCCTTAGGAAGGGTGGGGGAGGTGGGTTTGGCCTATTGGAGGGGGCTCCATGGTTGCCAGCCGTTGGATCACGTACTGATCAAAATGATCGTCGGATAGAGTATTATTAGTTGGGAAATAAAGAGAGGATAAACAATGGCATAAATTCTACCGTGATTATGGACAACAATTGCTTGTAATTAATACCTAGATGAAATTTTTTTGCATGCATGTCCACGTATTTGGAAATAACTGGAAGTAATGTACACATACCTATAATTTTACGTGTCACGTTCCAATTTTAAACATGAATTAATTTGGAAATTGAAAATTTTAAAATGAGGAAATTTCACTCATGGTTTTTGAGGTATGGACTGTGATCGATACACCTGTTTGGGATATATGGTATGAAATTATCATCTGTATTCAGGTTATGATAGCCAAATTTTTTTTTGTTAAATTCTATACCTAAAATTCTATACATATTTTTTAGGTATTTAAACACATATATTGGGTATGTTTGATGTACCGTGATTTTATTTGGGTATATACCGGTTTAAACACACATACTAATACTATTACTATGTATATATATACCTATTAAAAATGCATATCTTGGAAAAATACCTACTTCTACTTGGGTACATCCCTATCTAAATGCACGTGAAAAAAAAATTTCAAGAAGCCTACTTTTTTTTCTCTTGAACTGAATTTGAAACTAGCTAGGCCTTTTAGTTATTTTTTTCTACTCTAGCTAGGTAACTGACCATATGTAATTAGATACATGTAGACATATATATAAGCCTCGTGTGATGTGTTTTCTAGTTGGGTATATACCTATCTAAATGCACCCGAAACAAAATTGATTTTTCAAGAAGCCAACTTATTTTTTCCCTTGAACTGAATTTGAAATTAGCTAGGCCTTTTAGTTAAGTATTTTTCTACTCTAGCAAGATAGCTGAGCAGATGTAATTAGGTATTTGTAGACATACACACATATTGAGTATATATATAAACACATATTTATACACACATGCGTACTGAGTATATACACACACATGTTAAATATACACACATATTGAGTATATACAAACACATATTGAGTATATATACAGACGCATATTGAGTATATACACACGCATATTGAGTACAAGAAAACATCATGATTTATACAGAGTGAGTATATACACACTTTGAGTATATACACACACTTTTTTTTTTGCGAGGAAACAGGGATCACTTTATTCAATCAAAGCATCGACACAAACTAGTTGTGCGATAGCATTACAGCTATTGTCTGGCCAGAAGTGAGTAAGTTCCTCCACTCGGCCTTTATTAGCTAAAACATGACTAATACGGTTTTGATTCCTATGCACCTTAGCAAGACTAACAACCATGTTTCCCATCATGAGGTCGTGCACCTCCTTGCACTGGTGGAGATACCGTTTGTAGTCCCGGTTGGTAACCCCCTTTAGTTCCGGTTATCCAACCGGAACTACGAATCCGGGACTAAAGATAGCTATCTTTAGTCTCGGGTGAAATAATCGGGACTAAAGATCGATCTTTAGTCCCGGTTCGTGTTACCAACCGGGACTAAAAATTGATCAGCCACGTGGCCGGCCAAACCATCTTTAGTCCCGGTTTGTGTTACCAACCGGGACTAAAGATCGGTGCACCATTTTTTTTTATTTGCATGGCCCTGTTAATACCTAAGTAATTGAAAAAGTTTCATACTCATTTGAATTGGGTATATAGTCAATTTCAACAATGGTGCCCGGGCACCATGGAGCACCAAACAAATTTACTATATATATATACATATATATATATATGCATATGTATAAATCATATATTACACACACATATGTACAATTTAAAGCACTTAACATTTTATGTGCATATATATATGTTACCAAAATATATATTAACACAAAAGTAAATGTGTACATATATAAATAAATATATATATACATGCATATATAGTACAATTCATTTGCTCGGTAGCTATAGCTACGACTTCGACGCCGGCGTTATGTCAGAAGAGGAAGGACCGACGTTATGAATTGTCGATCCGTCGTAGTAGAATGCACCATCGGGATTAAGGACTTCTTCGTTGATGAATCCCATCAGTTGTTCTTGAACAGCCGTGATAAAATCCTTGTGTGGGAGATTATCCCTCATGTGAATACGCTATCATTCGAAAAATAATGACGTATCAATATATGAAATTAATAAACAACTTAACAAATCGATACGCAATGAAATTTTGAATGGTTTATGTATACATACATCGAGCTCTCGTGTTGTGCATATTTGGTTTGATAGGCAGTGGGCATACTCGCATACGTAGTAGCCGCGTAAGTTAGTTCCCTGGTCCTGCTTTGCACACTACATGAGAAACGATGAGAGATTTAATATACTCTTTATATTAACTGTAATTAGAGATTTAATTCAATATAATTTTGGATCATGCATGTACTCACTGGAAAATGAAACCTCCGTCCAAGTTTTTCTTTCCAAGTCCCGCGGACCAATTGACGGAACCGATCCCAAGCCCTACATATGTAGTTGCAAGCTATGATTAATTAATTATTATCTGAGATCAACATAATAGCAATAGATTCCCCGCGACTTTGAAATAGATGGCATTATATTACCTGTCTATCAGTTTGAAGACCTTGTCAAAAATCTTCTCCTCTTTATTCATTGAGTCGTACACAGTGACTCTGCATGCGTCCAAGTCGAAGAATAACAGGACCCAGTGGAATCTGGAATATGCGTGAGATGAGATATATATGATCGAAAATGTACATGCTATATGTATGAGAACGAAATTTGTTCGAACGACAATAAAAACTCACTCTGTGTTGTATGGCAGTAGTATGTACGTCTTGAAATGCTGCTGTGTTAGGAGATGGACGAGATTGTCTTTCTCGTACTTGTCGATCATTCCGGTGTTGATTTTCCGAGGGTCGATGAACCCAGTATCGTAGACCCTCCGCCGTCGGGCCCTTTGAATATCCATTCTACAACGATGAAAGGAAAGTATTATTGCTTACATATATGCCAGGAGCTAATTATTGAACGAAACAAATCGAACTCAAAGATACTCACAAAATCCATGCGCTCAGAAGAGAGACGTCGAGGGCGTCCATTTGGTACAGATCGAAGAGATCCTTGAAATGGATCCAGAGAACATCTTCTCCTTGCAAGAAGTCGGGGTTTCTGATCCTCGCTCCGAACATCTCTCTACCCTTGGCGCTCATTTCCATGTACCGTTCATGAAATTTGTACATCTGTGTCGGTAGGGACTGCAGCTGTTCAGGTTTGACAAGCGGTTTACCGAGTTCAAACTTGTATGCCACTTCCGCCTTCGGGATTGGTGCGCCTCCAACCAACTGATCCACAGTTAGACCGGTGTCTGAAATGAATTCCGTTATGCCAAAATCTTCGCCGGTCACCAATGGCTCGACGTCTTGGTTTGGTTGTTCTCCAAGCTGAGGGACTGGTTTGGACTTCTTGTGATAGGCTCTCTGAAGTGTTTGGTCATAGTCCGATATTTGTAACGCTCCTTGTTTGTTGTGGACATTCCCTTGAAGAAGTTCTTCCTCGGGTCATAGGTATCTTCTTTTCAGGACTCCGAAGCTTGAGTTGCCTCTTCACCTCTCCTGCCACATAAGCATCAAGCTCCTCTTGACTGCAATCGTACGGTGGCTCCTTGTTTTTGGTGGCGTCAACTTTCGCCTTCTTCGTTGCCCTTGTGCGGGCAGGTGGAGGAGCTTGGCGAGACCTTGTCTTGGGAGGTGCAGGCGGACACGGTGGAGGCGGAGGAGGCGGAGGAGCCGGAGGAGATGGTGCAGGAGGACGTGGCGGAGGAACCGGAGGAGATGGTGCAGGTGGAGATGGCGGAGCCGGAGGAGATGGTGCACGAGACGCCGCTTGTTGCCTAGGAAGGATGATGTACCGCTTGCGCCATAGTATGATGGCGTGGCTTGTGTCTCGTAGATGCGTCTCACCGTCTCCTCCTGGGTAGTCCAACTTGAGGTCCTCGTACGCGGCTTCCACCAGCTCAACTTCGACTCTCGAGTATCCTGCTGGAATCGGCCTGCAGTGGTAAGTCCCGGAAGGGTCCGTTGGGATGGCCATTCCCGATGCCACCTTCACGTGATGAGAGGTTATCTATTAGTAATCAACCTAAGCAGCAACTTACGGAATGTACAAGTCAAAAATCATCAAACTACGAGTATACCTTGATTGATAAGTTCTTGAAGGGGCTCACATGGTGTCCGCTGCGTGATCTCATCAACGGGGCAGGTGGTTTCGTCCTGGGTTTGCATGGCGTCCATGCTCTGTGATCCGACCTGCCCCGTTGAGGCGCAGCTGCTACGATTGCCTGATGGGCTGAACATTGCAGGATGAATGTACGGATGGGGATCTTGGGACCAATGTGCGGCCATATGTTCATCCACCTTCCTTGCCACCTCCTCTTGTATGCTGAGCTCGTAGCTCGATACCCTATACTCAAGATCTGCAATCTTCGCCTCAGTATCTTTCTTGCTCCTCATCCGACTCCTGTACGTGTGGATGTCCTCCTTAAATCCAATCTTCCAGGGAATCACGCCTTTCCCTCGTGTTCGTCCTGGATGCTCAGGATTCTGTAGAGCGAGTGACAGCTCATCCTTCTCTGTCGGGTCGGAATGTGCCCTGAGAAGAGGCTTCCACTGCGTCCGTTAGTCGACTGGCAGCCTCGCGTATCTGATCGCTAAAGACAAGGGAGCCATCAACTGGGTTAAGCGTTCCATCGTGAGCATAGTACCAAAACTTCGATCAATCCGGCCATTTAGCGGTGGCCGGTTCGATACCCCTCTCAATCAAACTTGCCTCCATCTCCTCCCACTTCGGCATTGCGACGCTATATCCGCCTGACCCCAAGTGGTGATGGTACTTCTTCTTGTCGGCATTGTCTTTGTTTCTGGCCATCATCGCTTGCCCTTGTTGCCCTGTCTTGTAAGCAAAGAACTCGTCCCAATGATCCCTTAGCTTTGGGAATACGTCGAAGTTTAGTGTTAGTCCCTTCAGGATGTATTTCTTGTAGAGATCTCCATTGAAGCTCTGGAACTGTTCTGCCATTTTCTTCAGAGTCCACTATTTCACTATGTTCTCCGTACCCGCGGGTAGCGTGAACGTCTCGAGCATTGTGGTCCACAACATCTCTTTCTCTGAGTCCGGGACAAAGCTGTCATTATCCCCACGTGCCCTTGTTCTGCGCCAGTACACCGTGCTGACAGGCACGTTGTCTCTCACAACCCAACCACTGTGGCGTACAAAATTCTTGGCTGCTTCTGCCGGGGCACTAGGTCGGCCGTCTTCGTCCACCTCAGTTATGATGTGCCGACCCTCTATCTTCTTCGCGGCACCTCGTTGTCTGCGTGCCCTCTTCTGTCCAGTGGAGGGATGACTTCCACTAGCCTCCTCCTCATCGTTCCCCTCCTCGTTCCCCTCCGCATCCCTCTCCACGTTCCCCTCCTCGTTCAAGTACTGGTTTGGATCGTCGTTCCCCTCTTCTTCGTTCTAGTACTGGCTGCTTCCCTCTGCGATTGTATCGTATAGTATCTGTTCCTCATCGCGATCAGCCATCTGTGCATACAAAAAATATTTGTTAGGTATATAGGATGTATTTGCTAACCGTAATATTAAAACTCTGCTAATCTTATATTAAATCTCTAATAATCTTATAGTAAATGGCTACTAATCTCATATTAAAATTGTAATAATCATATATATATGCTAAGTCTAACAATCTTATATTAAATCTCTAACAATCTTATATTAAATCTCTAATAATCTTATATTAAAATTGTAATAATCATATATATATGCTAAGTCTAACAATCTTATATTAAATATCTAACAATCACTTCTTTACATCACTTGCCTGCGTGAATTCCTTCGATGGCTAGCTACCACTTCGGCTTGAGGGACGACGACGACGTCTTCTCTGCAACATTACCAGGAAAATGTATTAGTCTAAACGGGCCAAATTACATATATAATCATATATGTATTACCAGTAAAATGTATTAGTATAAACGCGTTCGTTCTCACACTTTTAGTACAAGTGCATTCACGTTCGTAAGCGTTTCGTGCACGTTCATTCGCGTTTCGTAATCGTTTCGTTCACGCTCGTTCGCATTCGTAAGCGTTTCATTCACGTTCGTAAGCGTTTCGTTCACGCTCGTTCGCGTTCGTTAACGTTTCGTTCGTGTTCATTCGCGTTCGTTAATGTTTCGTGCACGTTCGTTCGCGTTCAACGAACGTTACGTTCGTTCGCGTTCGTTAACATTTCGTTCACGTTCGTTCAGCGTTCGTTCAAAGGTCGTCCATGTATCATTCATGTTCGTTCGCGTTCGTTCACGTTTCAATCACGTTCGTTCACGTTCGGCAATGGTGGGCGCGCGCGGCAGTGGCGTGGCGGCGCGGCGGGGCGCCGTGGGCCGGCCCAGCGGCGTGCGGGCGCGGTGGCGGCGTCGGGGCCCGGCGGCGTGGGGGCGCGGCGGCGTAGGGGCACGGCGGCGGCGTGGCGTCGCGGCGGCAGCGTGGGGGCCCGGTGGCGTGGCGAGATCGAGGCGGTGGCGGCGGAGTGGCAGGGGCGACGGCGTGGCGTCGCGGCGGCGTAGCGTAGCGGCCCGGCAGCGTGGCACGGCGGTGTGGCGAGCTCGAGGCGAGGGCGGCAGAGTGGCAGTGGCGACGGCGTCGGCGGCGGCGGCGGCCGCGTTGAAGTCGGTCATCGGCCGTGGAGAGAGAGATATCGAGATCGAGATCGAGAGAGAGAGGCAGCGGTGACTCTCACCCAAGAGATGCGGCGGCGGCGTCTGCGGTGGAGGTGGCGAGGACCGCCAAGTGACGGCGAGAGACGACGGCGGTGTCGGCGCGGGGTTGCCCTAGGCACGGTGGCGGCGAAGGAGAAACCGAGATCGAAAAACATCTAAGTGTTGGTGGGAAGACGAGGATGCACCGGGAATATATATACCCCCGGATCTTTAGTCCCGGTTGGTGAGAACAACCGGGAGTAAAAATATCTTTACTCCCGGTTCGCAACAACAACCGGGACTAAAGATCTTTTCTTTAGTCCCGGTTGTTCGTACGAACCGGGAGTAAAGATATTTTTACTCCCGGTTGTTCTCACCAACCAGGACTAAAGATCTTTTCCCGCTATTTCCAAATTCTTTTTAAACCCGGTTAGGGTTAGGAACCGGGACTAAAAATAATAGCAGCTGTGTCTTGAATTTCATTGTATATGTGTTTCTAAAATCTATACCTATACTAATCGGGCACTTTTTTCGAGCTCCCACGTTAACCAGAAAGATCTAGCCATTGATCAAATAGATCGTATTGTTGCAACCGTTGATCATTCAAGCCAATAAGCGTGTAATTTTATGGCCCACTTAAAAGCCCGTCTACTATTATTATTACTAATTGGGCACTTTTTTCGAGCTCCCACGTTAACCAGAAAGATCTAGCCATTGATCAAATCGACCATATTGTTGCAACCGTTGATCATTCAGGCCAATAAGCGTGTAATTTTATGGCCCACTTAAAAGCCCGTCTACTATATGCCATGGTATCCCATCGTTTGTTGTAACTGATCTGTTCTCCAGTCATGGGGACGGAACATACATGGAGAACATGATCGAGTAGATTGATCTGATGGAGAACACGAGCAGATCGATCTATCTTCGCCTCCGCGATGGACGGATGGAAGATGCTCCAGTTAATTAATCATCATCACCGTGGACTTTATCACAACTATAACGTGATTCGGCAGCAGCCCTTCAATCAATCTTTCTATAATTCTACTTAAACGTCAGGTAAGCAGTGTCATGTTTATTTTATTGACCTAATTAGCCGTCCTTTTTATATTCATGAATTCATCTTTTGTCTTAGAACAAGGTCCTCAACAAATCTCCCCTCGCTGCTATTTGCGTATAATAGAAGTGCATGCATGTAAACGGTGCTTCTGCAGAATCTGAGGACATGGCCATGCAACCATAAAAAAGCAGATTATCGGAGCATACTGACAGGGTGATCATGCATGGAAGGTTTCTTAAAGAAAGAGATGATCACGGAAGGGTGGACAAATCAAGTTTGTAAAATTAAATCAGAAGTTGACGTTAATCTCCATCAGCCTATCAGTTTAATTACCAAGCTAATCAGGTTCGCGGCTCTTCTTCGTTCGTTAATTTAAACAGGCTTCCCCCGCAAAAAAAAACTAAATAAATAAATAAACAGGCTTCTCCCTATGCAATGTTAAACTAATGAATTCATGCATGCATTAGTATAAGCTAGCTCATTAATTACTTCTGTCTCTTTTGTAAGTACACATGGATTATATATCCATCACCTATTGACTGTAGTGCGTCCTGTATGTTTCATGATGTTAAATAAAAATGTTACGTCAATTTCTATAATAGAACATATCAATATCAGGTGTAATTAGCTAGTGTGGATGATGTGGGCTATGCTTTAAACCAAAACGACAATATTAGAAGCTAACGAGAGTATATATGAAACTCATAAGAATTTTTTTAATATTTTAAACTACATAAATATCATCCTAGCTATGTAATATACGAGGACTCATATATATCTATCTATATCTATAAATTATCTATCTATACCTTTATTAATTGGATACTCTGAGAAAGCTTCCACGTTAATTAAAAAGACCTTAACTTATTTGGTAAATCATATAATGAGCACCATTGATTATACAGTTAAATCCCACTTTTTAAGCGAACCTAATCTTTGTCAAATTTTAAAGTCCATACTAAGTCTTGATCTTCACCGTATCTTATTCTTGCTAGGCATCTATATATATCTCTGTACAGTTGCCTTCATCGAGATCGGCAAAGATTTGGAGGCTTCATCTTCCATGGGGATCAACCCACTACGACCTGAAGACTGCTGTCATGATCCCAGCGATTAATTAGCGGCGCAAGTGACCTGGAAATCTGTAGACGATGCGCGTGATCATCAACTTCTACATATGTGCTATACTTAATTTCAAGTCTCTGTCTCAGGAGCTACTTTACCTTTTTCATGTTTCGTTTCTAAATTGTGTGTGCATCTGAAACATAAATCTTGACTCGGGTATGCCACGATTTGACCCTTGTCACGCCCGGAATTTCTATCCAAAATTCCAAACGCTTACATATGTGTGAACCCTCATCCAGGAATCAGCCGAGGCATACAATAACAAATTGATAATAGAGTACAATTATTACTCTAATTAATAAGCGAATAAAATGTCATTACAGAGGTAGATAGTTCCTCTCAATCAATAAAGATCTAAGCAGCGGAAAAAATAAGAAAACGGCGTAGACGACTCCACTCCACAGGCAGCTTGACCAGGGCTACACCTAATCCTCCACACCATCAGCATCACTGTAGAACTCCTCCTCTGATGAATGATTGCAAGGTGAGTATATGACATACTCAACAAGCCACGCAGCAAATATGCAAGTGCACAGGATAACAAAGGATGGCATAGTAGGGTTTCATTTGCATAAACAACATTTAATAAACATTTCAGAATTTAATAAAACAGTTAAGTAATAATTAAACAATATTAATCCAACGCTATACAACATACCCTGTTGCATAGGCCCAACCATTCTGAACAACCATCCCGGCTGCACAGTTCTATCTCCACACCAGGAATATACCATTCCAAACCAGGAGCTAATCAAATTATTACCAGTTATAGCATCTTTTAATATGGTGAGAAGTGTGAAATTAATCACGAAAGACATTGTTAGACCCGCCCATAACCGCGGGCACGGCTATTCGAATAGTTTTACTCTGGCCAGAGGTGTACCACTGTACCCACAAGACACAGCCCCACAACATGTCACCATGTGCCTCAATACCACCACGGTATCTCGGAAAGGAGCTGTGACAGTACCCCTCGCACAACACAATCCACCACAGCGCACCGTTCCTAGATCATAATCACCCCCTTATAAACAAGGCATGGACTCCCCAGCGACCCCCGTGGGCTTATCTCCGCCACTTCTCAGTCTGGTGCCCCGCAATGAACCATGCTATACAAAAGGTAAAGCCGTTGCCCACGCTGGCTTGTGGTTGGCACGGTTAATGTTTCACAACCGAAACTCGTGAACCGGTCCTTAATTGTCATGAGCACGACCATCAAAACCATGTGCTCACAACCCACCATTATCAGGTTTTAGTTGGCAAATTAATTAATTAACCAATCATGATTAACCATCATGAGCTATCATTAAGCCATCATTAAATAATAGTGAATTATAAGTTATCCCAATAGTGTGCTAAAGTTTCTAAGCACGGCTAAGCAACCGTATCTATTATCTAGCTGAACTAATATATAAAGCTCAACTAGTCAAGTTACAATAACCCAAGGTATCAAGGAATAAAGTAATCAAGAACAAAAGGGCTATAACAAACAATAGGTTAATTCCACCCAATGATATTCGAAAATAAATGCAATAGTTGAATAGAAACAATAGCTTTAAACGGGATCAACATGCTCAAAGGGTTTTTTGGGATCTGTGTGACTTGCCTTGCTAGCCTTGGAACTCTTCAAATTCTTCTCCTGCGAAAACGAACTCTCCGGGAACGTCGGAATCTAAACAGAAAGGAGCAAAAACACCAAAACAGCACATAAACAAGCATGAACAGTACATGTGGATATTTTTAACATGTAGATCTCAATTTTAGAAAAATTTAGAGACTTGAACCAACTAAATCCGAGCTAAGATGAATTAGTTATGAATTTTTAAAGATTAAATAGGATTAAAACACTTATATGGATTTTAATTGAATTATGACGCAATAATGAATTATTTTTGAAAATAAAAAGGGAATTATTGCGTCAGCGGCTAGGGTTCGCGGTGGACCGGGCGCACGGCGGCGGTTCACAAGATTGGACGGCCGAGATCGATCCATCCAAAACGGACGGCCGAGATCGATCAGGTCTACCGCGGCTCACGAGAAACGACGACGACGACGTCAGCGGTGACGTCACCACCGGCGGCGGCTCGGGCGCGCAAGCTCGCCGGCGAACGACGGCGCGACGACGCGAACGGAAGGCACCTACGGGTAGCGGACGGCACGGCGAACTCACTGGTGACCAAAGAAGCGGCGGAAGACCAACGGACGGCGACGGCGTAGAGGAAGAAGCGGCGGCGACCTTCGGCTTGACGACGACGGCGGTGCTCCGGCGACCTACGGCGACGACGGAGGGGCGGACGAGGACGGCGACACGACGGCGACCATGATGGTGACCTCCCCGAGCAGCGACGACGACTGGAGCGACGGCGATGCACGGCTGGAGCGGCGGTGACGACGGCGGCGCGAGGCTACACGGGGCTAGGGCTCTACCGGCGACGAGAGGCGAAGGCGAGGGTGACGACGGGTAGCGGAGGACCTGGGGATCCTTTTATAGGGGCAAGGAGGCAGCGGCGAAGGCCCACAGCGACCGGCGACGCGATGGAAAGATTAGGGTTAGAGAGAGTGAGACCGATCCAAATCGACCTCGAATCCACCAATTTCCAAAGCGAGATAGACGATGATTCCAAAAGGAAAAAGGTAGAGGAGATCCCGGAGATCATTTCCCCTCACTTGATTTCACCGGAAACGGAAAGGGGCAGCTGGATTTGGAAGGAGACGGCGGCAGCGCGGTGCTAGGGTTCGGGCGGCGGTCGGCCGGAGGTAGACGACGACCTGACAGGCGGGCCCCACCTGTCAGCGAGCGGACGCGCGCGCGAGCGGCGGCTCGGCTGCGGACTGGGCCGGCTTGGGCCGGGGAGAGAGAGAGGGTTTTGGGCCGACTTTCGGCCCAAAGCCAAAAGAAGACTTTTTAAAACCTTTTCCAATTTAAATTATTCATGAAATGCAATTCCATTTATCGAAAATACTTCCTTAGCTCAAATAAATCCCAGAAAAATCTAGGAATTATAGAATTAAGCAAAGTATTTAATGAAATTTTATCTGGCCCCATTTTATATTGGAATTTATTATTTAAAATTAGATCTTCTCTTCTAGGCTTTTTAAAATCATTTCTAATAATTCCAATTAAACAACAATTTATATATTTAGGATTTTTAGGGTGTGACAACCCTATAATTAAATTTTAGGTGTTTACATATACATCCATAAATCCAAAGTTCTATTTGCATCTAGATTATCTATCCCTGACCATCGCATCTAGGATCCACTGATGTACATAAGATGATTCATCAATGGTCATTACATCAACAATGCACAGAGGTATCCCGTTAAACTCTCACATCAACATTCGATGTGATATGATATTCTTGATTTTTTTTTGTTTGGATTGAAATAAATAATTATGTTACTGATATTTTTTTTGTTACTAATAATTATGTTACCATAAATTAATAATAAGTTTTAAGTGGACAACATATATATATTGTCCTAATACATTACATGTTGTCTACATCATATTGATTTTTGTCGGGAGACTAGATTTGGATTCCTATGTCATTTTCTTTTTCCAGATAGTTAAACATACATCGCTAACAAATTTGCCCCATTGTTCATCCAAATACATTTGTTTTCGTGAATCTATGATTTCATCAAAAATTTAATTTATCATACGAATGTAATGTATGATGGAAAAGTGCCAGTTAAAATCATGTATCTCAAAACAGGAGGGTAGTACCAAATTAGGAAACCAACACAAGGACATTATAGGTAGTGATTAATTCCTAAATTTATAGTTATTAAAACATGGAAATAACTGATACATCAGATATGTAACGATATATATTACTTTTGAATTTTGATATATTTAAATCATGAAAGAACTATTGCTGATTCCAAATTTAGAACAATTTTTTATCACGATAAAGCAATAATTAAGACTTCAAACCGAGTATAATATTTTTAAATTAGGAATTTTAAAATTAAATTATAAAGATGTTATAATTGAGACTACTCCACATGGAATACAACTTGATATTTAATAACTATGAATATAGGAATCATTAAATCATGAAAAAGCTTAACTCCAAACCAAGTTTATTTCTGTACTTATTAATTCAAAATTGCTAAATTATTTTATACCAAATGCTTACAAGAGACAGCAAAAAGAGTTTAAATCTATATTTCTAATATTAAAATTTGAAATTATGAAGTATCAAAAAAATAAAGTAATAGAAGAAATATTAGAATGGATTATATAAGAAATTACTAATTATGTTTTTTGCAACTATAGTTTCAATAAAAGTGTTTTGTATCAACTTCCAATTAAAAAAATTCACTTATGAATTTAACAATATATTTCAACATTCACAATATCCCGTGCAACGCACGGGTTGACGGCTAGTAGTAAATAATGCATTACAATTATTTAAAGTCGAACAATTAATGATAAAACCTTCGAAAAATTATTGTTGTATGTAGTAGAATACGTGGATAATATATAATAAGCACACGAATGATTTAAAATTGTAAAAAATTCTAATAATCATATATAATTAGCATATGCATGATATTAAATTGTTAAAAATTCTAATTAACATATATAAATAGCACGTGCATGATTTAAAATTAATACAAAATCTAATAATCATATATAACTAGCATATGGATGATTTCAATTTTATTAAAATTCTAATAATCATACATAATTAATAAAAAATCTAATAATCATATATAACTAGCATATGGATGATTTCAATTTGATAAAAATTCTAATAATCATACATAATTAACATATGCCATACAAAAATTGATTTGTATGGATATCAGTACATCCAACATAGTTTACGTCATGTACAGAACAATTACGGCAATACATCGACAGTGACGGTTGACCGCACGTACTTTCTCCTCACTATTGTTCCTTCCTTGTGATCGATACGTAAGTAAGGGGTGTCTTCTTTTGATAGGAGGATGCTAGGGTCAATCGTCACCGTGAAAGGGGGTTGCCCATCAAACTGATCGTAATCCTCGTCAGTCTTGTCCTCCACTCCGACGATTTTTCTTTTTCCTGGGAGAACCACGTGGTGCGTCGGCTCGTCAGGCCCTTTGCCCTTTTTTCCTTTGCTAGACATGTCCTTGACGTAAAAAACTTGGGTTACATCATTGGCAAGGACAAAAGGTTCGTCCGAGTGTCCAACCTTGTTAAGGTCAACCGTTGTCATCCCACTGTCATCAATCATTACGCCTCCACCAGTCAACCTAGCCCATTGGCACCGGAACAGAGGGACCTTGAGAGGTCCATAGTCAAGTTCCCATATGTCTTCGATGGCACCATAATACGTGCCAGTTGTACCATCGTGTCCCATGGCATCGATACGAACAGCACTATTCTGGTTCATGCTTTTCATGTCTTGGGCCCTCGTGAAGAATGTGTATCCATTGATTTCATATCCCTGGAATGTCGCGATCGAGCCAAATGGTCCCCTCGCCAGGAAGGCCAGTTGTTGGTTAATCGTCTCGTTACCCATGAGATGTTGTCGTAGTCACGTGGAGAAGATCTTTAACCATAGCAAACACTGTTTTCCCGCTGCGATGTTTAGGCTTCGTACGGTGGTCCGCCTTATGTTCAAAGTGCTTGCCTTTCTTCCGTACCGGGTGGTTTGCTGCAAGGAATCGACGATGACCCATGTACACAACCTTCCTACAGTGCTTAAGATACGTACTTTCTGTTTCTTCCATACAATGAGTGCAAGCCTTGTACCCCTTGTTGGACTGCCCGGATAGGTTGCTAAGTGCAGGCCAATCGTTGATGGTTACGAACAGCAGCGCTCGTAGGTTAAACTCCTCCTGTTTGTCCTCATCCCACACGGGGACACCTTCCTTCTTCCACAACAGTTTAAGATCTTCGACCAGTGGTCTTAGGTACACATCGATGTCGTTACCAGGTTGCTTGGGGCCTTGAATTATAATCGGCATCATTATGTACTTCCTCTTCATGCATAGCCACGGGGGGAGGTTGTAGATACACATCGTAACGGGCCAAGTGCTATGGCCGCTGCTCATCCCTCCAAAAGGATTCATGCCATCCGTACTTAAACCAAACCGTATGTTTAATGTGTCCTTTCCAAAGTCTTTAAATTTTCTGTCGATGTTTCGCCACTACGAACCATCGGCGGGGTGTCTCAGCATCCCGTCCTATTGACGCTCTTCAGCGTGCCATCGCATCATTCTAGCATTCCCCTTGTTCCTGAACAAACGCCTTAGCCGTGGTATTATAGGGAAATACCACATCACCTTAGCAGGAATTCTCTTCTTCGTTAGCTGCCCGTCAACTTCTCCTGGATCATCTCATCTAATCTTGTATCGTAGTGCTTTGCAAACAGGGCATGCTTCTAGGTTCTCGTACTCCTCACCGCGATATAGGATACAATCATTCGGACATGCGTGAATCTTCTAAACTTCCAGTCCTAGAGGGCAGACTATCTTCTTAGCCTCATACGTTGTCTCGGGCAATTTGTTTCCCTCCGGAAGAATGTTCTTGACGAGTTTCAATAAATCGCCAAATGCCTTGTCACTAACACCAATTTTTTTGCCTTCCATTGCAAGAACTCTAGAGTGGTATCCAACTTTTTGTGCCCCTGCTCGCAACCTGGGTACAACGACGTTCTGTGGTCCTTTAACATCTTGTCCAATTTATGGGCCCCCTTTTCACTTTCTCAATCCTCCTTGGTGTCCTGCAACATCTGACCAAGATCATCCGCAACGTTGTTACCATCAGCATCACTTTCCTCCTCGCCCGTTTGATTTCCTTCAAATCCAGCGTACTGAGCAAAGTCCGGAATATTGTCGTCTTCCACTTCATCTTCTTCCATTTCAACACCTTGCTCTCCGTGGGATGTCCAACAATTATAGCTTGGCATGAACCCCGACTCAAACAAGTGGAAATGAATAGTCCTGGATGCAGAATACTCCTTCTGATTCTTACACTTATTGCATGGACAACAAATAAAACCCTGTTGCCTGTTAGCTTCGGCCACTCTCAAAAAATAATGCACGCTGTCAATAAACTCTTTGGACCGCCGGTCAGCATACATCCATTGCCGATCCATCTACATGACATGAAAAAAAAAATCGTACACACATAATTATTCGTACAATAACGACAGTCATACAATAATTATAAAATAATTACAAACTCTTTCAACAGTCACACAATAATGACATATCATTATTCATACAAAAATTATGAAATATTACACCAAATAATTATATATTTACTATTTATAAAGTTTTAAACTAATATTAATGTGTTGTACTTATTTTAATTTTTCATTTTAGTTTGTTTTCTATTATTCAAGATTAACTTTCACTATATTTTCCTTCTCAACTATTTTATAAAACCTTCTTTAGCAAATAAACTAAATTTCTATATATTCTTTCTTCCCCACACAAATTTTCTCTCTCATCAACTAACAACAAAATTTTGGAGACAAAAAAGTGTGCAAAACATAGCTCCAAATGTAATATGAAAAAAAACATTGGAGGATGAAGTTGCTAACCTTTTAGGCACCTCCGATTTGTATATAATCACCAAAATAAATTCACTAGAAATTTGGCATGACCTCCGCTCTTTTTTTGAAGAAATTTTGAAACTTGCTCGGGCTGGAGGAGGAAGAAGACATATATATAGGGGTGGGACTTTAGTCCCGGTTGGTGTTATGAACCGGGGCTAAAGATCGCCGGGATCTTTAGTCCCGGTTGGTAACACCAACCGGGACTAAAGTTATCTTTAGTCCCGGTTGGTAACACCAACCGGGACTAAAGTTATGATCTTTAGTCCCGGTTGTTGTTACCAACCGGGACTAAAGATCCCGGGGGGCCTGCCAAGACCTGACAGCATTTGAACCGGGACAAAAGATGACCAACCGGGACTAAAGATCAAATATGCCCGTTACCCTTTTTAATCGGGACTAAAGATCATCTTTAGTCCCGGTTTTTGTTGCAACCGGGACTATTGTGGAATTAGCCCGACCGATGAAAGATGGTTTCTCCACCAGTGTTGACTGAAAACATCAACTCCGATCGGACCAACTCCTTGGACTGGAGCAAATTCAGCATCTCCTGGCAATCAGTTTCTATGATGATCGGTAGCAGTGTCCATTGGAGAGCCATAATTAATCCCTCCCGACACGCCATCAGTTCCGCTTCTAGAGCACCTGTACATCGTTGGATGTAACCACAAGCTGCAAAGATGACTTCTCCTAGCTAGTCTATTTCGGAGCACCACACCCAGGCTGCCTTTCCCTGTATCAGGTTGAAAAGAACCATCAACGTTCAACTTCATCAGTCCCTGATCTGGCGGCTTCCATCTGTGCAGAACATCATCTTGGGGATTGACTGTCCTATGCACTTTCTTCACCTTCGCACAAACCACATGTTTGCCTTTAACTAGATTCGCTTCAGGTAACTGCTTAATTTCTTCCAAAGTCGAGACATAGCTCTCTATGAACCGTTTCGACCCTTCAATACCAGGGGCCGGTTTTCCATGGAAAATTTCATTGCGGGAGTACCAGATGCGCCAAAGAATCATAAGAATCATGGACCTGTCTTCTTGGGGGGGTCCTCTCGACATGGTCAAGGATGCTAATGTTACCTTTCCAGGGGGACAGCTTGTGGCTTAAGGTCATCACCTCCCAGAAGCTCTTAGCATGTTGGCACCGATACAGTGCATCCCCAATATCTTCAGTTTCAGTCCCACAAATACTGCAGACATCCGACACCTCCATTTTCCTTCTTTTCTTATTCTCTAAAGTTGGGAGACTGTTCGATCCTGCCCTCCAAGCAAAAATTTTCACCTTTTGCGGGACATTACAGGCCCAGATTAATCTCCAAACTTTGCTCAGCCCACTTGTTGAGGAGGTCGAGCTTTCATCGGACCTAGATAGGTCCATCGCCAAGGTATAAGCGCTCCTGACAGAAAATATGCCAAGCTTGTCCGGGTGCCATGCTATATAACATCATCCTCCAACCGAGACGAGATGCGAATATTGCATATGGTTTCCACATCAATTGGAAGGAAGAACCTAGAGATTTTATCCTTGTCCTAACCCCCATTGCTGTCGATGAGTTCTGACACCCATCGCAATCTGCAGTTGCCTTTCTGTGATATTGGCCTTCTCGAGAAATTTCGTGGTAACCAAGGATTTCTCCATATCCTCACCGATGTTCCAGTGCCAATTCTCCAGATTAGACCCTTTTTTAGCAACTCGAGCCCATATTCAATGGCTCTCCAGCCTGGAGATGCATTGCCGCAAAAACTTGTGTCTATAAGGGAATCATTGGGGAAATATTTCACCTTGAGAATTCTTGCACACAGACTGTCCGGTTTATCTATCAGTCTCCAAGCCTGACGGGCTAGCAGAGCTTGGTTAAACAGACGAATATCGCGAAACCCCATACCACCTTGAAGTTTCGGTTGCGTTAAGCAGCTCCACGCCTTCCAGTGTGTCTTCCGTTTTCCTTTTTCAGCTCCCCACCAAAAGTTCCTAATTAACTTGGTTAATTCTTCACACACCGAGTCTGGAAGTTTGAGAAGGCCAATCACATAAACAGGGATGGCTTGTAAGACCGCCTTAATCAAAATTTCCTTTCCTCCTGTTGAGAGATAATTCTCTCCCCACTGCAATATTCTCTTCCAAATCTTCTCTTGCATGCTCTGGAATTTACCTTTGTTCATCCTTCCCTCCTGTGTCGGAAACCCCAAATATTTCTGCTCAAAGGTGTTGCTGATTTGTAGGGTTTGTCTGATTGAATCCTGGACAGCAGCTGGAGACCCTGGACCAAACATAATGGAGCATTTAGATGGATTGATCCGTTGCCCGGTACTAACTGCGTAGTTCTCCAGTACTTCCTTGATGACTGCAGCTTCAGCGTTATTCGACTTTAAAAACAGGAGAGTATCATCCGCAAACAGCAAATGCGACACACCCGGAGCTCTGCGACAAATTTGTAGAGGGGTCAAGTCGCCCTGTTCCACCTTCTCCTCCAGTAAGAGCGACAGCTCATCAGCCACAAGGAGAAAAAGGAACGGTGATAAAGGATCGCCTTGCCGGAGACCACGTGAAGGAGCAAATGAACTTAGAAGGGTTCCGTTGAATTTGAATGCAAATCTCACCGAGGTTACACACGACAATATCCACCTAACCCACTGGTGAGCAAAACCCAACTTGTACATTGCTTGCTCCAAATACTTCCAATCCACACGGTCGTAGGCTTTGGACAGATCCAATTTGTAGGCACAGGCTGCATTACTCGAGTTCTTATTCTTCTGAATAGAGTGAAACCACTCAAAGGCGATCAGTGCATTATCTGTGATCAATCTTCCCGGCACGAAGGCACTCTGATTCGGGGAGACAAGTTCATCGAGAATTGGTCGAAGTCTATTCACTAAGCATTTCGAAACCACCTTATAGATCACGTTACAAAGACTGATAGGTCTTTGTATATACACACTTTGAGTATATACACACACATATTGAGGATATACTCACATTGGAAGTGCATTAGATCTTAGCGGACCTAACAAAATTTGGAACAGTACATATACCCAAATATTGGATTTGGAAAAAAAAAATCCTTATCCATGAACAGAACCAACGACGTATTGGGCCGACGGACGAGCTTGCGGACGAAAGGCATGGACAACCAGCGGCTGCGACAAAGCTTGCAGACGACCAGCGGTGACAACGAAGAAGCTCACGGATGTCCGGCGGCGTAACAGCTTGACGACGAAGATTGTGGAGGCCTGGTTGCGGTGAAGAAGCTCACGGACGATCAGCAGCCTGTGACGAAGAAGCTAATCAAGCTATTGCATGTTCGGTGGTGCAATAGCTTCACAACGAATGTTGCCGAGGACTAGTTACGACGACGAAGATCACGGACGAACGTCGTCAGCAACGATGCTCGTGGACAACCAGCAGTTGCATCGACGAAGATTGTCGACATCCGGCGGTGTAACGGTGTGGAGATATATATGAAACTGTAGTGTGTAAAATATGGAATGCCATCGCTGCCCGTATATATATACACAAGAAATAGAAAGTATTAATAGTATGGATGGAAATAAAGCAATTACATCGAAATTAGTGGGTTTGATTATGTACATATAATTTGGAAATAAATTACGTTCATGCAATCACGATCATATTCATTTGGAAAGTTGATACATGCAAGCTTATATGGAAACATCTAGCTAGCTGTGGGCAAATCATGCACGTATATACTCCCTTCGTTTCACAATGTAAGTCATTCTAGCATTTCCCATATTTATATTGATGTTAATGAATCTAGATAAGTATATAGTCTAGATTCATTAACATCAATATAAATGTTATCTAGATTCATTAACATCAATATAAATGTGAAAAATGTTAAAATGACTTACATTGTGAAACGTAGGAAGTATATACATTTGAAAAGTAGATGCATGCATACAAGCTTATATGGAAACAGCTAGTTGTGCGCAAATCATGCACGTATAAATGCAAAGCTGGATCTTGCATCTCTAATCGGGTTTAACCCGCTAATATATCTAATACACTGTTTTGAGTAGCACGGATCCTAAAGCAGAGAAATGGTGGATACTATTGGAGCCCATACTCCATGGAGTACCAAATAATTTTACTATATATATATATACATTCTTTTCTTTTTTTTCTAGAAAAATTAAAAATAGTTTGATGAATTCAAGACTAGAACCCATGACCTCATGGCTTATAACAAATTCTCTTAACCAATTTACATTACGACACTTTGTGATTTGAGATCATTGTTTGTTTTTTTATATATGTTCAAATTTTGTGAACACAAACTCGTTATATTACTGTAGGAATCATACCTTGTTACTATGATTCGGTAGTAACATTATTATAAAAGTGCAGTAACATGATACGTTACTGCAAGATTTATAGTTGGTTAGTGCGAAATTTATAGGTCGTTACTGAATTTTTGCAGTAACTACATGACAAAATTTGCAGTAATAGAGAACATGCATAGTAACAGTGGCACTAGAGTAGTAATGTTTTTTAGAGATAAAATATTTTAAATCTCAATCTTTAGAGAGTAGTAACGTACACGTCATGTTTTATTTTTCTAACCCGTTTACATCATGGCGTTCGTGAAAAAAAGTTCTTAACAAAACTAGAACCATCATAACTATTTTTTAACGTCGTTACTGCGGAAAACAGTCGTGTTACTATACATTGGCCATCACGTTACTACGATGTTCCAGTGAGACGAGAACTAAAAAGAGGTAAATCTCAATCTTTAGAGAGCAATATCTCTCACATCATATCTTGTTTTTCTAATCCGTTTGCACCATGTTGTTCATAAAAAAACGCCTAACGAAACTAGATTCATCATGACTACTTTTTTGACGTTGTTACTGCGAGAAAGTTGTCTTGAAACTGCACAATGACCATCCTGTTACTGCACAATTCCTACAAGACGAGAACAGCAAAGTGGTGGGCGGGAAAGGGAGTCAATGGGCGGGTTTGACTAGCGGGAGGACGCTTTGACCGAGGTGGGAAGGGGGTTTTGGGCCCTAGAGAAGGTGGGGGAGGTGGGTTTGACCCATGGAAGGGGGTGTAGAATAGATTTGATATATATATATATATATATATATATATATATATATATATATATATATATATATATATATATATAGGACACTCATATGGGGCACCATGGTATCTAATGCACAAAATCACTCAAATTTTTCAAAATTTTCAAATTGTGAGTATATACCTAGTTATAATAATTTGATTCATACCTATACTTATCAACAAAACAACTCAAATTTAACTTTATTTCACAATCCATGATTACATACCTAACTAATTATATGTATGGATGCTATATACCTAGAATCAAAATCTAACAAAAACAAGTTCAAATTCAGTTCAAACTTGCTTTAAACTAGTTAGTAAAGTAGTTAATGTTAATACCTAAGTAATTGAAAAAGTTTCATACTCATTTGAATTGGGTATATACTCAATTTAAACAATAGTGCGCGGGCACCATGGAGCACCAAACAAATTTACTATATATATATATGTGTGTGTGTGTAAATACATATATTACACACATATGTATAATTTAAAGCACTTAACATTTTATGTGCATATATGTTACCATGTGGCGCTCCTATAAATGCTCGTAGGCTGCCACATGGCATTGCAAAATCTCACAATCGATTTTCATTTAAATTGGTGGACCCGTTATTTTACATCACTAGATTAGATCTATATATTCCAATTGTTAAGAAAAATACTTAAGTACATACAAACATAAGTACGTACGCATAAGATTCAAAAAAGAAATAAAGCTTCAGTACTGTACTATTCGCAGCAAGAAAAAAACATACATACAGTACGTACGTATAAAAACGATAAAGCTAATAAAAAATTCGACGTAGTACTGTCGGGTTAAAAATAGAACTTTTCACCACATAAAGAAAAATATATTACTCCACAAATATGAACAAATATAAACTAGATCTATAATATAATTATCAAATATCAAATCAACCATCTCGAACGTTCATCTTTAAAATTATTTTCAAATTATATATCTAATTTGTGATCCGTTGTATTCCTTAATTAAATGAACAAGTTATGTCTTATAAAATTTATATTATGGCCCTAAATATATCATGACACATGGGGCCAACATATAATAATTAAATTTATGCTAATTTTTTAATATTTCATATCATATTTTAGGTGTTAAATATCACTTGATAAATATACGATGCTACTTTCAATATGCATATGCAAATAAAAATGAAAACAACATAATTAGTTGTGTTTTTCAAGTAGATCTGATTTAATTTTAATTTGTTTCAGATTAAGTTCTCAAAGTTTTTTTTAATTTTTCAGAACTATTTAATTGGTATTTGAGAAGTGAGCAACATACATGGTACATAGATGTGAAAAAATATTTCTTGCCAATGATCTTGCTATAAAATAGCCCCTTAACCCATCATATGATTTATTGTCATGTATACATGTTTTTTTGTTTGCCAAATAGTTTCGACAGCAAATGAACAATCAGGTAACATGTGCAATAAAATAATCATGATATATTTTCTAGGAATTCTAACATGTCAGACATTATTGATGATGTATGTCATACACCTCACTGATGTGAATATAAGTATACTCCCATGAATTAGTTATTGTAAATAAGTTTGAAATAATAAATATATTCTTTAACTTAGTAAAAGGTGTATCATGTCATTATCAATAATAGGTGATAAAAACAAACCAAGTGTTAAACTATAGGTATTTGTAAAAATATAAACAATAGTGCGATGCTCTGGAGATTATCGTGGTGGTATGTATATTTAGCTATATTTTTTTAAGTTACCATCAAATAATGAACCTCGCTCATTCTTTTTTAAAAAGAAAAGAATATTCTAGCTAAATTATAAAACAATTGAGTATATGTGTAGTAATGATTAAGTTCATAAATAAATCGTGTCCACTCTATACCACAAATATACTCAAAGCTTAAAAAGCTATTTGGTTACCTTCATCTTCTCTTTGTTCTTCCATGAAGGATACCAAGCATGGACAATAGAGTTTGCTACGCTGTCGTAAGTATAACAAGGGCGTACAAATGGCTGAGTTGAGGCAACTCCAGTGTACCAATACAATACTCTATGAGGGTGTTATAATAAATTAGACATTAAAATTATGCTTCAACCTGATCTTGAGAAGACATAGCTACATCAATGAGGTACCCATCTTTCAAGGTAATAGAGAAAAGAAGTATCGGCGGCTATGTCCTACTTCACCGTTAGTGAGGCATTCATGTTTAACTTGAAGGTTATCCGATTAATTGGTACAAAATGGTATTTTTAAAATATTTAAATATGGATTTGAAAATAAGTGAGACATGGACACTTAGCTAAGTAATGTATTAATGATGTATTAGGCTTATTTTATTCACACATATGCAGTTTCATCTATTAATAGGTATAGTCAGCTTTTAAAATTGTTATAATGACTTGTTAAGAGAATAGGAGAATTTATATGTAATTGGGACAAAATGTTTTTATTTTAGTGTGAGAGATATTCTTATCATTTAAGTATATTATACTTTATAATCTATCTCACGACGTAGAAATGGTGAGATGTGATTTTTTTTAGCACTATTTCATAAAACAATAAATAAGATGCCCGCGCATCTGCGCGGGCTTCCATCCTAGTTAAGTAAAATTGAACTGAACTAAAAAAGTGACCCTACAAACAGAACAATACAGCAGTAATAGAGTGAGATGGATAAGGGGTCTCGGCAATGATGATATGGATAGGGGGCCGGCGTTGCCGTGACAATTTCATCAACAAGCCTATGCTATAAGCAGGGGTGGATCCAATGTGGGTGCTGGGGGGACTCGAGTTCCCCCCTACCCCTCTGGATCACTATTGATAAGAAGGTGAGATGAAAGGAGAAGTGTGAGAAAATGAAGAGTAAGAGGGACTGAAGAAGGAAGGAGATGAGTACCTCCTTCCCGTGGCGGACGCGGCTTTAAAATATAGATGGGGCGGAGAACGGAGATGTTCACTCGATAAGAGCAATCGAACACAACACATATCGTATTAATAGTTCATTAGTATAAGTGTCTCAATCTGTTGGGTGTTTATATCTTGTTATACCTAATTTTGATGATCCATGACTACTATAAGGGGAAAAGGGGGTCTTGATAGTGTGGGACGACACGAGTCGTAGCTGAGTCGTTTGACCCACCCCGTCTAATAGGTAGATCCGCCCCTGCCCCCTACAATCTGGTTCTGGATCCGCCCCTGGTTATAAGTGTGCAGACCGCTTGACGGACTGATGACCCCTTCGACGGTCTCCATGGAACTGACACAATTCGAGATTTGTTGTTCATAGATTTAGATTTGTTGTGAGCTTCACCAGATCTCGACAAAAATTCAGGCATGCAAATCTGAGTCCGGCTTTGCGCTCGTGTAGCAACCTTGGACATATATAATCCAACAGTACAAGTGCATGACAGCTTGTTTGCTACATCAACTGTCAAAATGCTTTCATTTTTCACATTTTGATGTGCGAATTTTCCCGATCAACACAAGAATTTCCAGCTTTTATATTTTTTTTCTCCTAAAATTAAAGCAGGGCCTCCAATTAGCGTAAAGAAAAGTTGCTGTAAAGTCAATACTCGCAGGTCTTCTCGTCCTCGTCGTTCTTTAAGACGTTGATCAGGTCTTAGTAGCGCAACCAACCCAACTGCTAACCAACTTCACAGTACAATCGTACCTGGTACGCTGCTAACACTGGGAACGAGCGTTTACATCCACCCACCATATAAAGGAAAAACCTTTGCTCGTATTGTGCACACTAGAAACCATGGCGATTCCAATTCTCCACAATATCATTCGACTGTTGTTCCTCCTCACATTCTGGCCGGCTTTCTCTTCCTCCCTCGCTGGCGAGTACAGTGACAGAGAAGCACTAGTGCAATTCAGGGCGGCGCTGTCAGTGTCAGACCAGTTGGGCTCACTGAGCTCATGGAATGGCAGTACCGGCTCCGACTTCTGCCGGTGGGGTGGCGTGACATGCAGCCGCCGGCATCCGGGCAGGGTAACCTCTTTAAATCTGAGTTCATTAGGTCTCGCAGGAAGCATCTCTCCTGTCATTGGCAACCTCACTTTCCTTCACACCCTCAATCTCTTCAACAACACACTCTCTGGAGAGATAGATCATCTCGTCATCAGCCGACTACATCGCCTGCGCTATCTTGAGTTAGCGTACAACCACTTCAGTGGCGAGATTCCTGCTGGGCTCTGCAACTGTTCCAACCTTGTGTATATCAGCGTGGAGGCCAATGAGCTCCATGGGGCGATTCCGAGCTGTCTGGGATCGTTGCTGCAGCTGAAAGTTCTTTACCTTGGTGAGAACAATCTCACAGGAATTGTCCCTCCATCGCTCGGCAACCTTACCATGCTTCTACAAATAGCATTCTATCAGAATCAGCTGGAAGGAACCATACCAGAGGGCCTTTCCAGCTTGAGATATCTGCAATATATCCAAGCCTCGAGGAACAGCCTCTCGGGCACACTACCACCTCTATTCTTCAACATATCGTCTCTTCAATACCTTGGTTTCAGTTCAAACAAGCTGCACGGCAGATTGCCACCCGATGCTGGTGATGGATAAGTCTTTGTGGTCCTTGTTTGTGATTCTTTCTTTGCTTTTGGGTAGTTTCACCTTTTTCAGGACAGCATCTACTCCTTTAGCATATTTTCAGTTGCTAGGACAGCTAACCGGGTTAGTAGGACAGCAGCGGTTAGCATCTCCTTTATGCCCCCATTTATGCTTTATTCAGTTGGGATGCCCTCTAGGACAGCATCCCTTTCAAATTTCGAATTTTAGACTAGAAGAGTGCAGCAATAGGCTTGCAGCCAGCTATGGCTATATATATATGTATCCAACCTTCCTCGGGAAGGTATGGCTTTGTGTTTGTGAATGAGAGAAAACCAGAAAATTGCCCCATCTCTTGTGCCATCCTCTTCTCAATGAGAGTAACCATTGAGGTTCTAACATTTGGTATCAGAGCCACACTTTCCTGTAGGCTAAACATCTCCTGTTCCACCCCTTCCCAAGCTCGGTTGAGCTCTCAGCCAACAGCAGCAGCAGCAGCAGCACCGGCTGCTCCTTCCCCTCTCCCTTCCCCCTCTCCACGCAGCAGCCTCCCGGAGGCACGCCATGTCCGACGTTCGGTCTCGGCGTTCGGTCGCCTCGAGCACTCGGCGTCAGCAGGACGCCGAGCTCGCTGCAGCAGAAGAGCGCAGGCGAGCAACGGCTCAGACCGCTGCAGCAGCAGCGAGGGCGGCCAGACTGGCGGCAGCGGAGTTGGCAGCAGCCAGGGCGGAGGCGGAAGCAGAGGCGGCGGAAGATGCGGCACGTGCGGCGGAGGTAGAGGTTGAGACCTTGCGCAGCAGCATCAACGGCTCCATCGCCGGCGACATCACCGCCGACAGGGAGCTTGAGGAGCTGGCAAGAGGAAGGGCGCGGGAGCGGGCAGAGCGGTGGGCAGCAGCCCACCTCCACGGTGGCGGCGGCGGTCCAAGGGACCGCGCACCCGCCGACGGGAACCTAGACGGGCGCTGGCGTGCCGGCGGCAGCCCGGAGCCCGCGCGCGGCCCTCGTAGGCAGCGCGGCTCTCCCTCCCCTGACCGGCGGCATGGTCACCACGGCGTCCAGACGGTGGTCAGGGACTTTGGTCCCGGCGGTGGGTGGCCTACCCTCACCAAAACCAACTACATCGAGTGGGCCGCGGTGATGAGGGTGAGGCTCCAGGTGCGGCACATGTGGGAGGCAGTCCGGTACAGCGACGTCGACTACGATGAGGATCGGTGGGCACTGGATGCCCTCATCGCTGCAGTCCCGTCCGAGATGCAGTTCTCGCTTTCCCAGAAGCGGACTGCCAAGGAGGCCTGGGACGCCATCACTGCGGCACGCATCGGCAGCGACCGCGCCCGCAAGTCCACACTGCAGGCACTCCGCAAGGAGTGGGAGAACCTGGCCTTCAAGCCGGGTGAGGATGTTGATGACTTTGCCCTCCGTCTCAACACTCTTTTGCAGAAGATGGTGCAGTACGGCGACGACACCTACGACGAGGAGAGAGCTGTCGAGAAGCTCTTTCGCTGCGTCCCAGAGAAGTACAGGCAGATCGCTCGCTCGATCGAGTCTCTGCTGGACCTCTCCACGATGTCGATAGAGGAGGCGTTAGGTCGCCTCAAGGTCGTCGATGGTGATGAGCCACAGCCTCTCTCGGGGCCTATCACCATCGGCGGGAAGCTCCATCTCACTCGAGAACAGTGGGAGGCCTCTCAGAGCGACGGGAGGAAGGGGGAGTCTTCTCCCTCGACAGGCGGCCGCAAGCCGCGCAAGGGGCGCGGAGGTGTCCAGTAGCGGTGGGCGCGAAGACGTGCCAGGGGTGGTGCTCGCAGAGGCGCCCAAGGCGGCGCCGCCGGCAACCACAAGCCGGCACGAGACGACGCCTGCCGCAACTGTGGCAAGCTTGGCCATTGGGCCAAAGACTGTCGCCAGCCACGACGCGGCCAGGCCCACGTTGCACGGGTGGAGGAGGAAGAACCGGCTCTGCTCCTGGCTCACGCAAGCATCGAGCTACCTCCAGCGGCACCGGCCGCAACGGCTTTTCTCCACCTCGATGAGCCGAAGGTACTCGTCTCCCTCTGCAACGGCTCCAGCAACGACAAGGTTGATAGGTGGTACCTCGACACCGGCGCCACCCATCACATGACCGGCCGACGGGAGTTCTTCACCGAGTTCGACTCCAGCGTCCGAGGCTCTGTCAAGTTTGGGGACGCCTCCGGCGTGGAGATCAAGGGCGTTGGCTCCGTCACCTTCACCGCCAAGTCCGGTGAGCACAGGCTGCTCACCGGAGTCTACTACATCCCCGCGTTGAGGAATTCTATCATCAGCGTGGGACAGCTGGATGAGAACGGCTCACGCGTGTTGGTCGAGGACGGACTCATGAGGATTTGGGATCGCCGTCGTCGCCTTCTTGCCAAGGTAACCAGAGGCACTAATCGACTCTACATCCTCAGCGCGCAGGTCGCACAACCAGTTTGCCTCGCTGCTCGTCGGGACGACGAGGCGTGGCAGTGGCACGAGCGCTTCGGGCACCTCCACTTCGAGGCCCTGAAGCAGCTCAGTGCCAAGGAGATGGTGCGAGGCATGCCGTGCCTTGACCACGTGGAGCAGCTCTGCGACGTCTGCGTGGTGACGAAGCAGCGGCGGCTCCCCTTTCCCCAGCAGACGAGCTTCCGAGCCAAGGAACGGCTCGAGCTCGAGCACGGGGACTTGTGTGGCCCAGTGACACCGGCCACACCAGGAGGACGACGTTACTTCCTGCTGCTCGTCGACGACCTCTCCCGCTACATGTGGGTGATGGTCCTCGGCAGCAAGGGAGAGGCTGCGGACGCCATCAGGCACGCGCAGGCTGCTGCAGAGGCGGAGTGTGGCCGCAAGCTGCGCGTGCTGCGCACCGACAACGGCGGCGAATTCACGGCGGCTGAATTCGCGTCGTACTGCGCTGATGAGGGCATTCAGCGCCACTACACCGCGCCGTACAGCCCGCAGCAGAACGGCGTCGTCGAGCGGCGCAACCAGACGGTTGTGGGGATGGCTCGGGCTCTCCTCAAGCAGAGGGGGATGCCGGCCATCTTCTGGGGAGAGGCGGTGGTGACGGCCGTCTACATCCTCAACCGCTCGCCTACCAAGGCTCTCAATGGCAGGACACCGTACGAGGCTTGGCATGGGCGCAAGCCGGCGGTCTCCCACCTGCGGGCCTTCGGCTGCCTCGCGTTCGCCAAGGAGCTTGGACACATCGGCAAGCTCGATGACAGGAGCACCCCAGGGGTGTTCGTCGGCTACGCGGAAGGCTCGAAGGCCTACCGCATTCTCGACCCGGAGACACAGCGTGTGCGCACGGCGCGCGACGTAGTGTTCAACGAAGGGCAAGGGTGGGTATGGGACAAGGCGGTGGACGATGGTTCGACTCCGACGTACGACGACTTCACCATCGAGTACGTCCACTTCGAGGGAGCTGGGGGAGTAGGCAGCTCTTCTTCACCGAGCGTGTCTACCCCAGTCCCCGAGCCTCCACCGACTTCGACACCAACACATCCTCGGACCACGACTTCAACTACGACGAGCTCTTCGCCGACACCGCCCCAGCCGGTGACCCCACGCGCTCCAGCACCAACAGCCACTCCTCCGGGCACGTCTACTCCGACGCCAGCTCGTGTTTAGCGCAGCCCGGTGGAGTTCGCTACTCCGCTCTCCCACGACGGGGAGCGCATCGACGCGTACCACGACGGCGAGCAGCTACGGTACTGTACGATGGAGGATCTTCTCGGCGACCAGCCGGTGCCGGGACAGGTGCCTCGCGACCTGGAGGCGCAGTTGCACCTTGCGTGCGACGACGGTGAGCCTCGGTCTTTCGCAGAGGCCGAGAAACACGCGGCATGGCGTGCCGCGATGCAGTCAGAGATGGACGCGGTTCAGGAGAACCGCACCTGGGAGCTTGCTGACCTCCCTCGTGGTCACCGCGCGATTACCCTTAAGTGGGTGTTCAAGCTGAAGAGGGATGAAGCAGGAGCCATCGTCAAGCACAAGGCTCGCTTGGTGGCACGCGGTTTCGTGCAGCAGGAGGGGATCGACTACGACGATGCCTTCGCTCCCGTGGCACGGATGGAGTCTGTGCGACTCCTCCTTGCGCTGGCTGCTCAGGAAGGCTGGGGTGTCCATCACATGGATGTCAAGTCGGCGTTTCTGAACGGCGACTTGAAGGAGGAGGTCTACGTGCACCAGCCTCCGGGATTCGTGCTCCCCGGCAAGGAGGGCAAGGTGCTACGCCTGCACAAGGCCCTCTACGGCTTGCGGCAAGCACCGAGGGCGTGGAATGCCAAGTTGGATTCCACACTCAAGGGGATGGGCTTCGAGCAAAGCCCACACGAGGCGGCCATCTACCGGCGGGGCAATGGAGGAAATGCCTTGCTGGTGGGTGTCTACGTCGACGACTTGGTGATCACCGGCACCAAGGATGCGGAGGTGGCGGCGTTCAAGGAGGAGATGAAGGCCACCTTCCAGATGAGTGATCTGGGGCCTCTCTCCTTCTACCTGGGGATCGAAGTGCACCAGGACGACTCCGGGATCACGCTTCGACAGACCGCCTACGCCAAGCGCGTCGTTGAGCTAGCTGGGCTCACCGATTGCAACCCAGCTCTCACTCCGATGGAGGAGAGACTGAAGCTGAGCCGCGATAGCACGACGGAGGAGGTGGATGCTACACAGTACCGGCGTCTTGTGGGGAGTCTTCGCTACCTCACCCACACACGGCCGGACTTGGCCTTCTCCGTTGGCTACGTTAGTCGGTTCATGCAGCGACCGACGACGGAGCACCAGCAGGCTGTGAAGAGGATCATCCGCTACGTTGCGGGGACTCTCGACCACGGTCTCTACTACCCGAGGTGTCCTGGCAAGGCACACTTCGTCGGGTACAGCGACAGCGACCATACCGGCGACATCGACACCAGCAAGAGCACGAGCGGGATTCTCTTCTTCCTCGGCGAGTGCCTCGTTAGCTGGCAGTCGATCAAGCAGCAGGTGGTGGCCCTGTCCAGCTGCGAGGCCGAGTACATGGCGGCATCCGCCGCTTCGACCCAGGCGCTCTGGCTTGCTCGACTGCTTGGTGATCTCCTCGGCAGAGACATTGGAGCGGTAGAGCTCAGGGTGGACAACAAGTCCGCTCTAGCCCTGGCAAAGAACCCCGTTTTTCACGAACGGAGCAAGCACATCCGGGTGAGGTACCACTTCATCCGAAGCTACTTGGAGGAAGGGAGCATCAAGGCGAGCTACATCAACACCAAGAACCAGCTTGCGGACTTGCTCACCAAGCCTCTTGGGAGGATCAAGTTCCTCGAGCTCTGCTCCAGGATTGGGATGGCCCAACTTCCCCACAAGACGACGCACAAGACTTAGGGGGAGAATGATGGATAAGTCTTTGTGGTCCTTGTTTGTGATTCTTTCTTTTGCTTTTGGGTAGTTTCACCTTTTTCAGGACAACATCTACTCCTTTAGCATATTTTTAGTTGCTAGGACAGCTGCGGTTAGTAGGACAGCAGCGGTCAGCATCTCCTTTATGCCCCCCTTTATGCTTTATTCAGTTGGGATGCCCTCTAGGACAGCATCCCTTTCAAATTTCGAATTTTAGACTAGAAGAGTGCAGCAATAGGCTTGCAGCCAGCTATGGCTATATATATATGTATCCAACCTTCCTCGGGAAGGTATGGCTTTGTGTTTGTGAATGAGAGAAAACCAGAAAATTGCCCCATCTCTTGTGCCATCCTCTTCTCAATGAGAGTAACCATTGAGGTTCTAACAGCTGGGACACACCTACCAAACCTTCAAGTGCTCCGTTTGGGTGGCATTGGCAACAACTTCTCTGGAACAATCCCTGCCTCCCTCTCTAATGCCACTGAAATCCAAGTACTGGGTCTTGCTAGGAATAGCTTTGAAGGGAGGATACCTCCTGAGATAGGAAAACTGTGCCCAGTTAGCGTTCAAATGGGGAGTAACAAGCTGCAAGCTAATGATGATGGGGATTGGGAGTTCCTGAGATATTTCACAAACTGCACCCGACTTCAGGTGATAGATCTTAGTGACAACACCCTTGGGGGAATACTTCCAAGTTTTATTGCTAATTTATCAAGTTCAATCCAGTGGCTAAGCATGGCAAAAAACCAAATCTCTGGGATAATTCCTCTAGGTATTGGAAGCCTTAATGGACTTGAGGACTTAGAATTCCAAGGTAATAATCTGTTTGGTAATATTCCTGGTGATACCTGAAGGTATTGTGGCTGAACATGAATAGCTTGTCAGGAGGCATTCCATTTTCCATTGGCAATCTCACACAACTTCTGACTCTTGACTTGTCAAACAATCAGCTAAATGGCCCCATTCCTAAAAGCCTTGGAAGCATGGAGAGGTTAACAAACCTTGATTTATCCTCTCACAGGCTAGTTGAGTCTATCCCTGATGTAATCTTCAGCCTCCCTTCACTGACTGATTCACTGTTGCTTTCTGATAATTATCTCTCTGGTGCTCTTCCTCCAAAAGTTGGCAACCTGAGGCGCGCGACAACACTGTCTCTGTCAAGAAACAACTTATCAGGTAAAATACCAACAACACTTGGCGACTGTGCAAGTTTAGTATACTTAGCTCTAGACAGCAACCACTTCGCAGGGAGCATTCCTCCATCACTTGGTAATTTGAGAGGCTTGAGCATCTTGAATTTGACGAGAAACGCACTGTCCGGTAGCATCCCACAACAGCTGAGCAACATTCATGGTTTGCAGCAGCTATACCTGGCTCATAACAACCTATCAGGAACCATTCCACAACTTCTTGAGAAATCAAGCGCTCTGATAGAGCTAGACCTCTCCTATAATCATCTCAGCGGTGAGGTGCCATCACATGGTGTGTTTGCCAACATGAGTGGGTTCTCAGTACTAGGAAATTATGGGCTTTGTGGGGGCATTGCAGAACTGAATTTGCCTCCATGCGAAGTCAAGCCACATAAATTGCGAAAACAGATGCTGCTTAGGATTCTGCTTCTTGTCTCTGGAATTGTTATATGCTCATCTCTTCTGTGCGTCGCACTCTTTCTGTTCAAAGGGAGAAAACAAACGGACAGGAAGAATGCTACAAGTGACCTTATGTTGAATGAAAAGTATCCTAGAGTTTCATACCACAAACTATTTGAAGCTACAGATGGTTTTGCACCTGCAAATCTGATAGGATCTGGAAAATATGGATCAGTGTATAGAGGAAATATGTCTCTTCCATCTGCTGTGAATGTTGTTGTGGCTGTCAAAGTGTTCACTCTTCAGCATGCTAGTTCTTCCCGAAGTTCCATGGCAGAATGTGAGGCTCTGAGGAATGTGAAACATCGGAACCTGATCAAGATTATCACCTGCTGCTCTAGTATGGATACCAGAGGCAATGACTTCCGAGCTCTAGTGTTTGAGTTCATGCCCAAGTACAGCCTGGACAGGTGGCTGCACCCAAGAATCCATGAGCAGACACACAAGTTGAGCATTGCCCAACTGTTAAACATCGCTGTTGATGTTGCCGATGCCATAGACCATCTTCACAACAACAGTTGCCCGACAGTGATTCATTGTGATTTGAAGCCTAGCAACATCCTCCTTAGTGCTGACTGGATTGCTTATGTTGCTGACATTGGACTTGCAAAGCTGGTTGGCGAATCCATAGAACAATCCAGTTTGAGTGCTGGGGACAGCAGCACTGTTGGGATAAGAGGAACCATAGGATATGTTGCTCCAGGTAGCACCACTATTTCAGTAATCACATTTCTTGATCAACTAATTTGTATGGTATTCTGGACCATTATTTTATCATCTCTCTGAAAATAATATCGACTTGTCCTCATATTTCTATTCTTGCAGAATATGGAGCAGGTGGGCAAGCATCTGTTGTTGGTGATGCCTACAGCTTTGGGATTACTCTGCTTGAGATGTTCACAGGGAAGGCACCAACTGATAATATGTTCAGAGAAGGCTTGACCCTGCACTTACATGCTGAGATGACCTTGCCTGAAAAAATATCAGAAATCATTGACCCAGCACTGTTGCACGTGGAACAGTATGACAACGATGCAGAGATACTCACTTGCTTATCTTCTGTAATAGAAGTTGGTGTGTCATGTTCAAAGGAAAACCCATCAGAAAGAATGGACATGAAACATGCTGCTGCTAAGCTGAACAGGATCAGAGAGGTAATGGAATCCTCTTTGTAGAATTCCTTCGCTTCCTATTATCATTCCAGTGTTGAGAACCTATGCATCTTTATACTTGAGAATATGTCAAACTTGGAAAAATGTTAACATATTGAATAGAGTTATGATATTAGAGGATTTCTTCAGTCAGTTGTTTTGCTCGCCCGGTGACCAGATGTCTCCGGTATTATGTAATAAGGAAAACTCTGTATCAAAGCGCTAAAATCTTTCCATCCTTCAGGGAAAATACAGAGAGTGAGACCAGCTATGAAATAACAATGATAGGAGTATAACTTAAAATACATATATAAACTGGTTTCCCATTGCTTCCGACAAATGATAAATGTCTTAGTAAATGCGCTATGATACAATCGTAAGGTATCAAGGAAGTTTATCTCGATACACCTGTTGCAGAAAAGTTTATGGATCTTAAAAGAAAAGTAGGTTATATTAGGTAAAGGAAAATCTGTCTTAGCATAAACAAAAAGCTTGACTGAAGATTATATAGGGACTAGATTTTAAAATGGGTGGAGGGTAAATTATTGATTTAATTTAGGCTATATAGCCAAGTTATAATCGAACTTGTATGTGTTGTTACTTACCGTGCCACATGACTTTGATGTTTTTCTGAAGGATATATAACTAGACCAACCCAATACGGTCTGGAGTAACAAGTTACAAGGCTATGTGAAACATGCATATAGTGTCAATTTTGGACATGAAACCAGACATGGCTCCTCAAGACAACCAAAATTTGGAAAATTTCTGCTCAATAAATCCTTATTGTCCGTCCCTAGACCGCTACAGGTTCCATGTAATCATCCACGCAAACAGCCAAGCAAGGAACATATTGCACCGACCAATATGCATGGGGAAAATAATGGAAAGAGCATTAGGATATGTTCATCTGATAATTCAGGAAGGGGGGGGGGGGGGGGGGGGGGGGGGGGAGGGTGTTAGCCAAATGATATATACTCCCATAAGCATCTCCATGTTCCTAATCTGAGTTGAAAAGAAGATTCATGTGTATACATATTGAATAACCGAACAAAACAACTTCTTCTCTTGCAAACCAAATATGAATTTATATATTAGATTGCTGGTCCCATACCTTGCTATTCCCCAAGCCTTCTGGCTTCTCGTTGCCTCCTCGGCTCCTCCCCAGCATAGACAAACCACACAAGCTTCCATCCGCATCTGGATGCAGTGAACGGCGATGCGCGGGCAGAGTAAATTATTTATAAGGTATCCCGGCAGGGTAAGCAGCTGCATTTCTTCTTCGAGGAGGAAAATCCACAAACAGGTTGAGTGCCCAAGGATGACTAGCTAGCTGCAGCTGGCGAGAAAGAAGAGAAAAACCAGAAGATGGAAGCAACGGGGGACACTGGCCGGACGCCGAGGATTCCGCGGCCGGCTGAACACCGCCGCCGTGGATTAACAGGGGGACGCAGCGAGGTGGTGGTTTGCGGCGACGTCGCGGCGAGGTCTTGCTAGCCCGAGTGGCTGGGAGAAAATCGCGAGAGGGAATGGGCTGCGTTGTGTCCCAAAATAACATATACGACATACGCACGGGAGTATTTATATTTATGGCGATATATTTTTCATAAAAAATTAATAGGTATTTATATTGTAATTTTTAAAAATTAAATTTATAAATTTAGTGTATTTACACTATAAGTTCAATCTATTTACATTGTAAGTCCAAAAAAAATTACGTTCTAAATTAAAATATTACATTGAAAAAAAAAAGCAAAAGCATGCAAGTGCTAGACATTTGATTGCACTGTCATTGATTTCCTGAGAAAGGTGCCATTAACAAAGTTAAAAGCTATCGGCAAAGATCAGATGGATACAGCGTGCATGAGAAGAAATCAAACGGACAGAGAAACTGACTGAGGCCTAGTTTAGATCAAAAAATTTTGGCCAAAAACATCACATTAAATATTTGGACACATACATAGGATAATAAATATGGGAAAAACCAATTGCACAGTTTGTATGTAAATTGTGAGACGAATCTTTTGAGCCAAATTACGCCATGATTTGATAATGTGATGCTACAGTAATCATTTACTAATGACGGATTAATTAGGCTTAATAAATTCGTCTCGCAGTTTACAGGCGGAATATGTAATTTGTTTTGTTATTAGTCTACGTTTAATATTTCAAATGTACGTCGATATACTTCAAAAATTTTACACCCAAAGAACTAAACACACAGGTAGGTGAGAAAAAAAAAGTAATGCTAATCCAGTTGCACAACTTTTATAAATAACTAGAGACATGCAACATAAATCAATCAAGGTGAGCTTGTTCCTATGGAATGCAGCCGTTGATTAAATTTAGTCATACGTGAGTCGGACAGCTGAGTCATATACATCACAATTTTCCAAAAAAAAATACAGTCCACTATTACGAAAACCATCTTTCGTGGCGGCCATTTTGGGTTTCCAATGGCGAAAATCGCAGCCGCCACAAAGCAAAGGCCAGTGAAAATGTCGATCTTTGCTAGCGGTTATTTACCGCCAGCCAAAACACATCTTCGTTGGCGGCCGAGAAAGGAACGCCCGCCAGCAAAGAGAACTCTTCGCTGGCGGTAGCCTTGTCACGACCGAGAAAATTACCTTTTCCCGAACGCTAGTGTATTAATCCCCGTTCCAGGAAAAGCCGGGGTACACCACATAAACATGATACAAAAGGCACATCTTTATTATATCGATAATATTTACATTATTACAAAGGCACTTCAGGCCTGACAAACAAAAATAAACAGCAGCGGACTAGCGGGCCTACGGCTCCATCTTCACAGGCGCTCAACTGGGGTATAAGCCAGAACTCCACCAAAGACATCTTCTCTAAAGCTTCTCTTACTGAAGGGGGGGGGGCAGATTGAGCAAGAATGAGTACAACCACAGTATTCAGCAAGCCACACCGGCAGATGCATGATTAATGCAAGGGGGTACAAAGGGTAATAATATAGGGGTTAAGTTTTGCAGTAAACAGCATTTAAAAGTCACTTAGTCACCCAAAGCCATTTTATAAAGACGATCCTAGAGCTACGCAGTGTTATTAATCAAGGCCGTGTTATTAATATACGCAGTGTTATTAGCCAGCCATTCCATAGTGTCCAAATGATATGAGAATTCCCAAAGTCTAAAGTTATAAAACCACCTAATGTTGCCTAATTAACCAGCGAAGCATCTACCTAAGTTCATACTAGTGGAACCATAAATAGAGTACCCACTAGTTGGGGTTTTATTTTCCTAGGGTGAACAAGGTAATAATAACAATAGCAATAATAATAAGGTCATAACAAAGGTAAATAGGCATGGCTAAATAAAACAGTGATAACGCGGGAATTTAAATAAAGCGATAATGCATTAATTTAAATCAAAATAATTTTATAAACTGGGATTCAATATGCTCAAGGATGATGTGACTTGCCTTGCTCAAAGAGAACGGTCTTCCGAACCTTCGGCGACGACCGCGAACCACGCTTCGGGAACCTCCAGAACGACGAAGGCTACGCGAAGCACACAAGCAAGGCTACAAGCCTAAAAAGAAGCAATAACAATACATAAAAAGAAAGCACACGGTTCTTTAGGTTATAACAAACATTAAGAGACTTGAACGGGTCGATTCGAAGTTCGTATGACCAAGACATGGTCATCCGAAGTTTAATGCTGTTACATGAAGATTTACGGATTATTATAATTAGGTTTTACAACTATAAAACATGTGGAAGCGCTAGCCTGGAAAAGACAGGAAGGCAGCGCTGTTGACATGCGGACCCCACATGTCAACCTAAAGTACCGCGGTAGACCGAGTACACAGAGACGGTCTACGGGTCGACGGAAGCGGACGCCGTGTGTCAACCGAGGTGAGTGGCCGACAAACGGACTCCACTAGACACAACGCGGGCTGCACACGCGCGGCACGGGTGGGAGGCGCGGCTCGGCTTGGGCCGGCGAAGCCGAGGCGGCCCAGGAGGAGAAGAGGAGGGAGTGGGCCGGGAGGGGAAGGGGAGGCCCAAGAGAAGGAGGGAGAGAAGGAGAGGGAGAGAAAGAGAGGGAGGAAGAGAGGACTTTGGCCGCGGGCCGAGGGAGAGAGAGAGGGAGGACTTTGGGCCAGACTTGGCCCAAAGGAGGAAGGAGGATTTATTTTTAATTTTTCTTTTTAGTAAACTTTGATAATTGTTGTTGTTGCTTAATAATTATTTTCGGTGCTCTGAAAATTCAAGTAAAATTTGAGGGCTCCTTTTAGACCAAGGAGAATTTAACAAAAATTCTCCGGGCCACATTCGAATTTTTCTTGCACGTATTTTAGTGTTTGCCAATTTCTTTTTGAATTTTAATTAATTCTATTATTCCTTTTAGAAAATGATTTTTAATTCGGGATGAATTTATCAGGATGTGACAAGCCTTAGGACGGCCGCCAGCGAAGACATGTCTTTTCTGGCGGCGGACATAACGCAGCCGCCAGCAAAGAAGTATCTCCGCTTGCGGTAGCCTTAGGTCGGCCGCCAGCGAAGATAATTCTTTGCTGGCGGCTCACAGTATTTTAGGCCACGTAGCACGCTAGGAAAAATAAACTAAGGCATCTGTGGATGGACACGTGGCCCGACAGCGAAGATATGGACCATCCTAGTTCTGACACGTGGCCCGCCAGTGAAGATGCAAATTTTTTTAAAAAAATTTAAAACATTATTATATATACTTTTTTTCTTTTTTTCGTGCGCGTGTTTCAGAGTCACACGTGGTTGATATAACTAATTGAGCTATCGATAGAGTATGTTCTCTTTCATGTATGTTAGAGCCACGCATTGAGTATGAAGCAGAATAATATACATATAATAATATATATATATATATATATGTATATATATATATATATATATGTACATTGACAAATTAAATTGAACCGACGACATAACATTTACAAGTATTTTGAATGAATTATAAAACCCTAGCTATATTATACGCCTGGTCCAGTTAGACAGGGATTCGTTCTCCAGCAGGGCTAAGACTCCTTCGTTGTCGAAAAATCACCCAAGCTGATGTGCGCACTCACGGTGGATGAAGTAGCACATGTCCGCCTGAATGTTCTTAATGGAAGTATCATCGAGCTGTCCTTCAGACTTGGGGAATTTTGGAAGCTACATCAGATCATGACAGAATTAAGGAAATTAATTATTCACAATAATGCAAGTTAGCGACTAATTTAACAAGTGTGTATTATAATACAAGTTAGAGACTAATTTAACAATTAATTACTTACCTCGTCGTAATTTGCACAATATTTCCCATTAACCCTTAGGAACTCACAACAGTAATATCCGCATAATACTATTCCCACTGGTTGCTTGTGACACTTTCAACATCAAAATAATTATAAGGTATATTAGGTTATTAAATGGAAACACACAAGCATTTAAATGCACTGTTTGCAGATATAATTAATTTACATTCGTTAGAGGTTAAAACACGTCATGCTAATATCTTACTTACAGATCGAGAATTCTTAGAAATTCCTGATAGGTGTTGCTATCTTTGTCGAGACGATGACTTCATTGTACTTTGGATAGAGAAGAAAGACTATCCAATGGTCGCTGCAAACTAAATTGTTAGTCGAGCCATGATTATATGTATATACTCTTAGTGCATATATATTACAACTTACTCAAAGGCATATGGGGCATAAACACACTCCTTGTCCTGCGTACATTCAAGCGCAATAGCTACGTACGTAGTGACATCGAGCACCTTTTCATGATGCCTTTGTGCTACGTAAGCTTTCCTCTCTTCGGGAGTCATCGCCTTGATGTGTTCCGGTAGCTTCTTCTCGTCTAGTGTGTATGTGTGGTTCGGCTTACTTATCCTGCACGGGTTTAGGTAGGCGACAGGCTTTTTCATCTCTTCGGCTTCCACGTAATTCATCCTGCCAACAATGGATATCAAATGAGCTACGCATATAGGTGTAGTGATCTATTAACACGTTCAAGTGTAGCACTTACAGACACCAGATGGCAATCAAATTGGCGTCCAGCCTCTTCCTACGGTAGAGGGAATTCATATCGGAGAAATAGAGTTGGAGTAGACAAGGACCGCTCCAGAAGATGTTCTCCCCCACGGCAACTGTGAATGAATCGATGCCTTTCATGGTGCTTGCCCTAATGTACCAATCGTGCCACCTTCTTAGTTGCCACGGTCCTTCTCTTAGTTGCCAGTCGTAAATGAATGGTTTGCCATTCTCAAACTCATGTGGCACGTCTGGGGAATTGATATAGTTGAGATAGTCATCAAAGGTCTGCTTGAACCCTTTTAATTTTCTACTATCTTATTCGGCATTTATGATATCTTTGTCCCTTCCTTGGAATGCCGTTATCATATAATGTTTCTTGGACGCACTTTTTGCTTTGTGCTTGTGCGTCCTTACCATCACTGGCACATCGGCACCCTTAGATTCCTCTGGTTGCGATGGCTCTGGTTGCGATTGCTCTGGTTGGTTGGGCATTGGCTACTCAGGCACCGCTTCTATTTCACCCGCTGCTAGCTTTGTAGGCTCTGCTTGTACAGGCTCTGATGGTTGTGCGGGAGACATTTCCCGTATTGTTAGCTGTGATTGTTGCTTTGCAAGCACCGATTGTTCTTCTGCATCCTTTTCAGTCCGAGGTGATGCAACGGGAGGCTCTGGTCTAGAAGGTGATGCAACTAGTGGCTCTGGTCCTGGAGGTGATGCAACTGGTGGCTCTAGTCTAGGGGGTGCAGCAATAGGACTATCCCTCGGACTAGCTATGACTGGTGGACACGACGGTGACACCGGTATCCTTGGTGGACGATCAATTCCATCCGTTAGACCCTAGTTCAATATCATTCTTGTGTCATAGTATGAATTGGTCGATGGCATCTTCAAGGTACACAATCTGCTCAGTAGTTGGAAAGTCGACCTCGTGCATCCGGTAGGCCTCAATGACCGTCCGGACCTCTACCTTGACGTAGTCATCCGGAATGTCTTGGCAATGAAACCTGCGGCCTGGTATGAACCTCCCAGTTGCAACGAGTATTTTCTTTCCCGCCCTACCGACCGGAATCAAGAGCTTGCACAGAGTATCCTCCGTTACATCATCGAAAGGATAGCTCGGCTCAGGCTCTAAAATAGCAGCACCATGCATCATTTTTTGACTCCAGTATATATTGCATTCGTCACGAGCTGCTGCCCTAGCCTGAGAGTCAATCTCTTCCTTGTAGCAATCACGCTTCTTATAGGTATGAGCATCCTATTTGAATCCATCCTTCCAGGTAGTCTTTGAGGAAACTCCCCGTACACGGCCAGAGTGCTTCGGTTTGCCCAAGGCATAGGTTAGCTCGTCCCGGTCTCTATCTGGCACGAATGTCCCGGCCTGTTGCTGCGTGATGATGTTCTTCATCTTGACAGCTACCTCCTAGAGCTTCTGATCCTTGAATACTACATCCCCCTTAGGGGTGAAGGCCGGTGTTCTTGCACGCACCCAGTTCCTGCTTCGTGGGTTGTGATTTTTCATAGGAACCGGTTTCCCAGCCTTCTCCATCTCTTCATCTTGTTTTGCCCATTTCTTCACTGCTTGCCGGTAACCGGTCGATCCCAAATGATGTGGATATTCATTCCTTCTTGCTAGCTCAGCCATCTTCTAGCTCTTCTCCTTTTCTTCCGCCGATGTCTTAAGGGCAAAGAACTCATCCCACTGGGCTTGTGTTATCCTTCCATAGTCCTTAAACGGCGTGACTCCCCTTCTGGACATATTTCTTATTCAGGTCCGTTTTCCAGTTTCACCACAGCTTCCCCATTGTCTTCAACGCATAATCCTTGGTTTTATTGTCATCTGTCCCCTCTGGATATTCAAACTTGCTTTGCAGCGACGTCCAACAGCTGTTCTTTCTACTCTTTGGAACTTTCTTCCAATCCTTCCATGTGATCTCCACGATATCCCTGACCACCGCCCCACATTGGTTGCTATACTTCGAACATGAGTCTTCCGGTGACAGGGGTTCCCCTGTCTCACTCATCCGCGTTAGCACACTTACTTCCTTCAACAACGTGTTCTTCCCTCGCTCGCCCCTCCTTTTCTTGGGTTTGCTTGAAGCTGTTGTGCGCACGACAGCTGTAGCTTCAACTTCAGGTTCAGTTGCGGCTTGGGCTTTCCTTTTGGAGCGACGTGGAGCATTCAACTATTGTTTCCAGGTCATGTGACTTTAATTAAAATCCATAGTTCGCAGTTAATATGATTGGAACTAAACATATATTATATGCTACGTACCACTGGTTCGGGGGGAACGTAGTCGGAGTCAACTTCATTGTCGCTACCGCCCTTTCTCTTCTTTGCAGGAGAAGGATGGGGGTCACTCGGCGAGTGATACGATTCACTGCCTGATTCACTTGAGCTAGACGACGAAGATTCCTCCGCGACTACTTGCATGCAAATATCTTCCTCCATGACTAGCTTAGTTTCCTTGCCCTTGTCACCCGTGGGTTGCTCTTGGGTGGGTTTGTCCATTGATATCGCTTGAAGGTGAATTTATGTTAGTTGTGAAATGTAATCATTTTCTTATTGTAAATCCGAAAAGAAGGCAAAATTTAGATACTAATTTTGTACTACAACTATAAATATTGTGTCGTAGGCTCTCCGGACCTTCCATTATATTTGAGAGATGAAGTGAATAATTCAAATCATCAAACAAGCATAATGAAACATCCGACGCCTCGAGAGAGGAATATTAGAGACATTGCTGAGCCCTTAGCCTGCCAGTCAACTTCAGCCTGAGATGTGCCCGTCAAACCACTCGAAGGCGGTGACCAGATGTGTTACACATTCAGGAGACTTGACAAAAATGGCTAAAGATCTACAACTTCTCAAATATTCCTAACTCATACTCATGTGAATCTAGTTCCCAGGATGTGCACTAGATCCACACTTTCATCTTAAGCATGATTATACATAGCAAACACAACTAAGATGAAAGAAACTTAAGACTTACAACAACTTAATAATTACATAGGCTGACCGGCCAAATAGACTTATTAGAGAACAGCAGAAGCTTGACTACCCAATCACAAGCACACCAACTAGAGGTTTACCCCATTAAGTTCTCATCCTTGAAGAAGCAATCGGAACCCGCATCACTCAAAGACTAAGACTAAACCTGCAAACAAAAGGTTATTTCAACAGCAAGAGTCAGTACATTAAACAAGTTAATGTACTGGCAAGCACAAGTCAATCCTACCGCACTACATGTAAGGCATATATTCAAAGGAAGGCAATATGTAGTTCAATTTCAGCATAAAGCAAGTTTTGTTTCGCAATTCTTTTGTAAAGGAGTTGATGCTTCAATTAACAAAACAAGTTTTAAGTTTTAACATTAAGTCCATCATAATTCCATCATAATCAATCTCTTGTTGTCATCCTTGACAACAAGTCATAATATATCATCACACTCACACAACTCAACACATTTTATCAATTTCAAATCAAGTCACATGTCCACATTTTAAATCATAAAGTCTATACTCATGACACATCACCAAAGCGCTCATGACCGTGAGCACGGCTAATCGATTAGTTTAAAGAACTCTGCAGAGTTTGTACAGCTTTACCCACATGATATGAACTATCTAGTTTGTTTTGAGTTTGCAAGACTCCACCACACTCTTCATGTTGAATGTGATCTAGAGGTCATAACGAAGCCTTTACACTACTTAGAGCCTACCCTTGCACCAGCACGATACGTGTTCCTCCATCCTAGGCATACTTGGAATATACCTAGAACCGTTAAGTGGCGGGCCCACGCCTTAAACTTAACGCCGTGGTGGCGGACACAACGGGAACCCACCCACGTGGCACAATACCGTTGTATTGGACACGCTTAGTCACCTAAACTACCACGTCGGGGTAAATAGGAAGCTCCTCTGAATTATACGAACTCATACACACCGGCCTACCAGAACGCAAGGCTAGTCCTAAATAGATTAATCAGCTTAGGCCATCCCATACTAGCACATGTGGATGTACGAATAACTTTAAATGGGTGACACAAGTTCGGTCCTTATGGACTTGGGCAAACACTCCCCCTATCGGTATGCAACTAACACCATATGCACACCACTTGCCACCCAAGTATAAAATCACATTTTACATATTTTAGTTTGCAAATACCCATCATATTCATTTTATTCCAGCAAAGATTCAAGTATCAAAACCACATTTTAATTATAGATGGAATGAGCATTTGCATATTTCTAAGCATGGCTAAGCAAGTAATTGCACATAGAGCATATATAAACCCATTTGAGCACAAAGAGTGTTCTTTAACCATTTCTAGGAGTTCAAACAGCAAGAGGATCAATTATTCAATGTGGGGTATGCAGCAAATAGGTCATAACTACCTTAACCCAATTTCAAATACCGATATAATCTAAATTTACATGCAACTTTGCAAACAAATATTTTCATTCCTGAAATCATGGGATTCAATGTGTTCAAAGGATGGGAGGAGAAAATTTGCCTTGATCAGAGAAAAGTTAGCACCTAATCCACTCCTTCACCGATTATGCAATTATCTAGATAAAGGACACGTTATGCAATTAAACACCGAAAGAGCTGAAAATCCAAAATGCTCTAAAATGCATGATTTATGCACAGTGGGTTGGTACTGATCTAAAATGAATTTAGGTGAAATAATATCTATTTTATCTTATTCCATTTGGGAGTTATGAATTTTAGAATTTTTATCGGTTTATAGTAGTATAGTCTTAGGTAGTGTTATAAAATACTTTTGTAAAGTGATTTTTATTATATTAGACTTCACAGGGGTGTGGAGATGTGTTTTCTAAGACTAACACATTTGGTTTCACAATTTTTGGAGTTATAATGATTTTCTTATAGATTCTACAAGTTACAACGTGTTTTAGGCATAATAGTGTTTTATATTTGCATGACTCTTAAGTTGTAGGTTCAGAACATGCTACTTCCTGTTTAAGTTGAATAAAAGGAATAATTTGGTTAACTAAAACATTTTTAGTTCACATGTTTATGGTCTTTACTACTATGGTTCATATTTTATAAACTAGAGATGCTCTAATCTAAACTAGCAATATATTATATTAACCTAGAAATGGTTATATGAGCTAAGTTCTTCTAAGTTTTAGTGGATGAGGATGGAACTATGGCTTCACTGGTCAATCAAGTTTTTATTTAGGTTTAATTAGACCTAAAGTGTATATATACTTATACATGTTTATGTATTACTTAATCAACACTATGTGTTTAAATTCTTATTTCACTAAGTTAAGGTTTTGATCTATGTTCTCTACAAAAGGTGCCAAATTTTATTTTACTATGTTGAAGCTAACTATTTGCTGGTTCTATAGAAACTTTCTTCATTTCATTTGGACTAAAAATGAATTTTCTACAAGTTTTACAAATTAAAGGTTGCTCTATATTAGTAAATCCTTATATGAATATTTAGAGACTTTTACTACACAGTAAGTATATAATCTTATTTCATAACATGGAAATACATGTTTTGGTGATCCTACAGAACTTAAGTTTATTCAAATTGTAGCTAAATTGGGTTCTACATGAATTAAGAAAGTTTAGCTTATCTAAAACTAATCATTTTAGATATAATAGTTTTAGAGGCATTTGATGCAAAGTAAGTAATTACTTTTATTTCACCTAATCAGAGAGTGCATGATGACGAATCTGCAATTTTTGAGTTTGTTTCAAAATGAGTTGAGATGAATTTTCTATGTATTTTATAAGTTTGTACATGTTTTATGTATGACCTATCTTAGATAAATTTTAGAGACATTATTTGTACAGTGAGTGTCAGGTTTTATATTCCTGGAATAAAGTTCATAACTTCAAGAATCTACAGCAACTGGAATCACTTCAAAATGAGCTATATTTGATTTTATATAGATTTTACAACTTTGTGCATTTTTCTGCTAAACATATATTTGTTTGGGCATTTTCTTAATTATTCTTCAGATTTTAAAGGATGGGGTCCACATGGCTGTGAGGGACCAATATGCACAAAGGCCCTTGAGGTTTCTAGGAATCAACCCGCAGTCCTAGGCCCATATGTCAGTGTGTTTCTACAATTGTAAACGGATCCCTGCACTTAATCTAATTCACGGAAGTCATCCTTCTGCTCTAGACAGAGCAGAGCAAGCCATGGCTGAGCTCAATCTCGAGCTCGCCGGCGGCAAACGGTGGCTCGTTTGAGGTTGAGGTCAAGAGATAAAATGAAGAGCAAGCTCTCGCGATTCTATTCCTCTAGTTTTCTTGGTTAGAGGACATCGGAGTAGCGCCGATGGCGAGTGTGAGCGGCGGTGGTTCTTGGGGTGAAAGTGCATGTGTGCATGGAAATCGATTCCGAAAGAAAAGGATGCATGCATGTGGTCTTCTAGCCTTCAGGATGCTCACCGTGGGTCGAGCTAGGGTTGTCGAGGTCTTGGCGGCAGCGGTGACTTGTGGAACGGCTCGGCGACGGCGCTCCTCCTCGAGTGAACGATGATGGCTTGAACTGGACAATGAGCTGCTTCAAACAAGCATGCACGAGGGTTGTGAGGTCAAGGAGATGGTCTATGTGCAAGGAATCGAACAATGGCTCACCGAGGCAGCAGTAATCGATGATGACGGCGGAGGCGATTCTAGATCGGCGCCGGTGAAGAAAAGATGTGTTCTCCAAGTCCTTCACATCTCCGGCTGGGGTTCTTGAGGCGTATTGAAGAGGAGGTTGAGGCGATGACGATGGCGCAGCGGCTTGCTCCGAGGTGGTCGAGAATGGCCGGACGACGACGACGGTTGAAGCGGCGGCGCTCCGGTGCGTGCTCCAGGACGTTGTCGGCATGGTCGCGTTCCGATGGATGTGATGCACAAAACGGGAGGTGGTCAAAAGAGAAATGGTTCGGCATTGTGTGGAGATAAGGGAACGCGAAAAACCTGGAGATGACCTTTACCCAATCAGCGATGGCGATGGTCGTCGTCTCCACGGCCGGCGGCAAGGTTTGGGGCGATGGAGAGGCAGAGAACCTCCTCCCTCGGTTTCTTCGGCTCTGAGTGGTGAATGGAGAATGGCGACGCGTCTGGGAGGAGTAGAGAGCGAGAAAAGGGAAACCGAGATCAACGACACGTTGCGGCCACGCGTTGGCTCGCTCAATCTCTCCCTCTCTCGGCTGGAGCAGTGGAGGAAGTGATGGACAGAGTCAAGGCAAGCTTAAGAGGCTGTCAGGTGGGTCCAGGTAGTGGCAAACTAGGCTAGGGTGAGAGGGTTGGGTAAGATTCTGGGTAAACTTGATTTTTAGATCATTTTTTGGAATTATTTTCTCCTCTAACTTTGTAGCTTCATAACTTAATGTGTGGACCAAATTATCTAGTGTTGATTTTACTGGAGGTAAATGATTACACCTAGATTCCATTTTCTTTGGTTGCACTAAAAAATAATGGGTAGATTGCTCACAGAAATTAAACAAAGATGGGCTATTAGAAAGGTAGATTAAATTTTTAGGAAGCCTAAACAGAGGAGGAAAATTCTAGAAAAAATATATTTAGGCATGATAAATGATCTAGTATTTGAATAAGTTATTTTCTATATTCACTTATGTGCAGTTAAATGTACTTTTGGATGAAGTATGGCTTTAGCCGATTAAAATTTGATTTGATTTCTTTTAGTTTTCTGCTTTGACTGATTAATTTGTGGTATTAAACTTAGTTGTTAACTTGTACCAATATTATAGTGAATTGCTTGTGCTAAGCATTGTCTATCTAATTTTTCCCATGATTTTAACTTGCACATAATATTTTAGAGAATTAGGATTACTTTACTTTGTGTATGTGTTCCCACTTCATGATTGCATCTAATATTATTATAGATTTACATTAAACTTCTTTTGGGCTGAGAAGATGATATCTGAGTTAAATATTAAGTCCACATGTTATCTCCCAAGATTAACTATAGGTTTGTTTAGTAATTTTAACCCTTTTAGTTTATGCCCATGAGACCTATTATGAAAAGCTAGACCAAAATCCAAATGCACAAGGGACTCGAGCCTAGGCATGCATTATGCACATGTATGCTCAAATGCTTGATGACATTTCTAGTCTAATGTTGGGAATGTAAAGGTTTTATTTTGTTCTCAAATTTTAATCATGCAATGGTTTAAGTTGGTCATCACCTAAATTAAAACGGAAATTTTTGGCTCTCAAAATTGGAGAAGTTAACCTCTAACTATTTTGACAAGAAATTTTAAGTCCTGAAATTTCGGGTATGTTACATATTGTTACCAATCAATAAGATTGGTAACGACATCAATATTACAATCCACCAACGCTGACCATTTCAAACTACCTAATTAAGTTCCTTAATTATCAAAGAATGACAGAATAAAGAATGACAGAATACAAAATGCATGTAGAATTATGGTGTCAGGTCGGTTCCGTCCATGGACTATACTGACCAATCCACCATAATTCCCCATGCATTTTGTATTCTGTGATGGTTTGATAACCTAGGAACTACATTAAATCTGCGGCCAATCTATCAATTCTTCCATTTTAACTAAATTTCAAACCCTAAACCTAATTAAGTTCCTTAATTATCAAAGAATGACAGAATACAAAATGCATAGAGAATTTTGGTGTCTAGGTCGGTTCTGTCCATGGACTACACTGACCAATCCACCAAAACTCCCCATGCATTTTGTATTCTGTGATGGTTTGATAACCTCGGAACTACATTAAATCTGCGGTCAATCTATCAATTCTTCCATTTGAACTAAATTTCAAACCCTAAACCTAATTAAGTTCCTTAATTATCAAAGAATGACAGAATACAAAATGCATGGAGAATTTTAGTGACTAGGTCGGTTCTGTCCATGGACTACACCGACCAATCCACCAAAATTCCCATGCATTTTGTATTCTGTGATGGTTTGATAACCTCGGAACTACATTAAATCTGCGGCCAATCTATCAATTCTTCCATTTTAACTAAATTTCAAACTCTAAACCTAATTAAGTTCCTTAATTATCAAAGAATGACAGAATACAAAATGCATGGAGAATTTTGGTGTCTAGGTCAGTTCCGTCCATGGACTACACTGACCAATCCACCAAAATTCCCCATGCATTTTGTATTCTGTGATGGTTTGATAACCTCGGAACTACATTAAATCTGCGGACAATCTATCAATTCATCCATTTGAACTAAATTTCAAACCCTAAACCATATATATAGCCATACATCATTTCATTGCAAAACCATATATATAGCCATACATCACTGGATTTCAGAATTTAAATCACAGTTGCAACAATCTGAATTTATATGGAAAAAAGAGCACGATTATATATATGCAGTTTCATTGCATCAGTCAAACAAAACAGCTAATAAAATATATCCAAATTCAACCATCCATCATTGTCACGCATTATAATACATTAAAATTCATCGATACGTCCAACATGATATACATATATAATGAATTAGCATCTAACACTTTTCCATACACCTTCATTTCTCATGTATGGCTTCGGCGATTCACCAATTGGTTCTTCGGCGCGTAATATCTTGTTTCGAAAATCTGTGAATAGTGTCATGTTCTCATATTGATTGTATGCCTCGACATCTTCAACATCATCAACTCCCAAAATCCTTTGTTTTCCCGAAATAACTATGTCTTTCTTCAAATGAGATGGGTCTGTCACATAGAAAACTTGAGCGACCCGATTGGCAAGCACCCATGGGTCATCCTTGTGGCCTACGTTGTCAAAGTCAACTATTGTCAGCCCAAAGTTGTCCACAGACACGCCAGCTGGTTGTTTCACCCATTGGCACCGAAACAGTGGAATCTGCATATTTAGCCCATAGTCTAGTTCGCAGATTTCTTCTATGAATCCATAGTATGTGCTCTTTTGCCCAGTTGTGTCGATTACTTCTACTCGAACGCCACTGTTTTCGCATGCACTCCTTTTGTTTTTCGCTTTTGTGTAAAACGTGTATCCATTCAGATCATATGCTTGCCACGAGGCATACACACTTGATGGCCCATCAGCCAGCATTTTAATTGTTCTTTTTTCCATGGTATGGCCATCTAGTAGATCGAGGTTCTTGAACCATTCAGTAAAGTGATGCTTGTGTTTCTTCATGATCCATGCATTAGATCGCCCCACATTTGTTGCTTGTAATTCATGCAGGTGTTGCTCTATGTATGGCTCCACTATTGCGAGTTGCTGCAGCACAGTGAAATGAGCATCTTTCACTTTTTTGTAGTCATTGTCGTGGATTCTTTTCTTCCTTTTTGTTCCTTTCCCAGATAATCTATCTTCATGTCGAGGTACCGGTAAACCAATTGTTTTCCCATCTTTTTAGTAATCAATGCAACACTCAACGACCTCCTCGATTGTGTATCCCTCTATCATGGATCCCTCTGGGTGGGCGCGGTTCTATACGTAGCCTTTTAGAACGGACATGTATCGTTCGAAAGGCCACATCTGATGCAGGTATAGGGGCCCAAGTGCAATTATCTGAGGCACAATATGAACTATGAGGTGTTGCATCATATTGAAAAATGATGGAGGGAAACGCATCTCAAGCTCGCACACTGTCTGTATGGCGAAAGCCCGGAGAGGACCTAACTCTTCAGGATCAATTACTTTCTGAGATATGGAATTGAAGAAATAACACAGCTTATTGATGACCGCTTTATGTGAACTGGTTCGACTGCTCTAGTTGCAATGGCGAGGAATACTGTGAGCATTACATGACAGTCATGGAAATTGTAGCCTGAAAGCGACAGATCCTTCATCGACACTAGTCGCTTAATGTTTGAGGAGAAGCCAGTAGGCACTCTCACCCCATGTAGGGATTTGCACAATGCAATTTTCTCCTCTCTTGTCAGGGTGTAGCAAGCAGGCGGAAGGTACACTTTTCCATTATTACCTTCATCCATAGGATGAAGCTCTTTTCTTATTTGCATATCCGCGAGGTCCTTACGTGATTTCAGCCCATCCTTGGTCTTAGTTGGTATGTCCAGTATAGTCCCAATGGTGCTATCGAAGACATCTCTAGGTGCATGACATCGATAGAATGGCGTATGTCTAAATCTTTCCAGTACGGAAGGTACTTAAAGAAAATGGAGTGCTTCTTGAATGGCACGCTAGGGCTTGCTGGCACTTCGGCATCATTTCTCTTTCGCTTATTTGTTTCCTTCCTTTTTACCTTCCCAAAAACAACCTTCAGGTTTTTGGTCATTCTGAACACTTTATCACCCATCCATGGTTCTGGTGCATCACCTTCCTCAACAGTACCGTCGAAATAATCTACTTGGGAGCGGTACGAGTGATTCTTTCTCAAGAAACGCAGGTGCCGCATGTACACTAGCTTCTTCGATCCCTTAAGATACCTGTACATGGTACCATCCACACAAATAATGCAACCCGTCTTTCCCTTGATTTGTCCCAATAGGGAAAACAGTGCGGGCAAGTCGTTGACGGTGACAATGATAATTGCATGTAGCGTGAAGTACTCCCTCAGGAATTCGTCCCAAACTCGGATCCCGTCTTCCCACAAATCACGCATATCCTCCAGCAAAGGCTCCAGAAACACATCCATGTCATTGCCAGGTTGTCGTGGTCCCTGTACCAGGATGGTCAACAAGATATACTTCCTTTTCTGACACAGCCACGTTGGGAGGTTGTACATGGTTAGGAGTACTGGCCACGTGCTGTGTGAGCTGCTCAAGTCACCGAATGGATTCATTCCATCGGTGCTCAATGCAAACCTTACGTTTCTTGGGTCCTCTGCAAACTTATGATACTTTCTGTCAAATTCCTTCCACTGTCTTGCATCTGCAGGATGTCGAATTATCCCATCCTTTTTTCGCTTTTCGTGATGCCAACGCATCAATCCGGCATCCCTCGGGTTTGAGAACAAACGCTTCAAACGATCTTTCACAGGAAGGTACCGCATGACAAGCTGGGGAATCTTCTTTTTGTTACTGTCTTTGCATGGATCAGACTCATCTACATCGTCAAGGGCAACATCCAGACCCTCGGACTGGCTATGGCTTGTTTTGTTCGACTACTCTTGCATGTTGGGCATCTGTCCAAATCCTCGTACTCTTTACGGAATAGGATACAGTGGTTAACACACGCGTGTATCTTTCGCACACCCAGTGACAAAGGGCGTATAAGCTTCTCCGCTTCATATGTGCTTGTTGGCAGGGAGTTGGGTTGCGGAAAAAGTTTCTTCAACAGAACCAACAAGTCGTTAAAACTACTGTCGGACCAACCATTTCTGGCCTTTAATCTCATAAGCTCAAGCACCGTCCGCAACAATGTGAAATCCTTCTCACAGCCCTTTGCCTCATCGTACAAAAGATCATTCGCTGCCTTTTTCAATGCATCAAAGTTATCCAACCCACGAGCGGACCCAGCAACAACCTCAGGTTCAGCATGACGCAACATCTCTTCCAAATCTGCAAAATTACCATCATCTACACTGACATTACCATCATCGGCATCATCAACTGTATTGTGCTGACCATTGCCACCACCAACAACATCATCATCATCAACGGGTTCTACTGCATGCACTTCTTCTTCTTCTTCAGCTACTACAATGACATCCTCGTCCTAGCTCAACAGTTCGTCGCGTACTGTAGCCTGGTTCGGAACTTGCTTGCTTGGGATCTCTCCATGATGTGGCTAGTTTGTGTAGCGTTCAACAAATCCATGTGTCACCAAGTGTTGCTCGATTACAGATGGATCGTTCCAACTTTTCTGATTTTTGCAGTGCACGCATGGACATCTAATATCTTTGGTCTTCTTATATGCAGCATTCTTCTTAGCTGCTTTCATGAATATGTCGACTCCTTTAATGTACGACGCACGATATCTCTCTTTATTCATCCATGCCCTGTCCGCCATCTATGCATTAATTAATTAATTGCAGAAAAATAATACAATTTTAGTTAATTTAAATATTTTGAACAAGATAATTAAATCTAGCCAAAAATCTGCATATATAAAACATACATCCCTCGGACAAATTACCAAACTACCCTTCTTTCTCTTCTTCTTTTCCTAGCTAGCTCATTCTTTTGCAGTTAACTAATATATAAATCTGCTAAAAATAAGCCTATCGAAAACTATATATATATATGGAACATCGATCATGCACAATATTTCTTGCAAAGTTTGCCATTTTGAGATCCAAATAACAAATAAAAATTGTTTTTTTCCTCCATGTCAAGTATTTTTTGCGATGAAAAATCTCAACATACAACCAATAAAAATGAAAAAAAAAGTTGACAAAAAGAGTAGGACAAAGTATAGCTAACCTCTGGTACAATAAATCTTTCAAAAGATTCGAGATCAAAACCTTTCCCCCTATGTATGTGTTCTTAAGAGAGAGAAAATCGTGCTCCTAATGGTGCTCGAGGTTACTGTAGCTGGTTCATATAGTTATGAGAAAAATCATTTTAAAGCTCGCAAAAATGCATACATGCATGCATGTATGAGGTGGAGAGAGATGGGAGGGTAGTGGCAAGTATTTCTGTGAATTTTATGAAACACAATAAAAACTGATGCTAAAACATGTTGCTATAACGTATGAAACATAAAGTATTAATGGTTTGAAACATATGTTTTTCTTTAATCGGAATATAATCATGTGATATCTTGTTATAAAGATTTAATTCCAATGAATATAACGGTGTAATCAGATTTTAGATCGGATAAATAGTCTAAGAGAAAAAATATTTTGAAAATTGACACATGCATATGCATGGTTGAAATTAGCAGTTAGTTGATTGCAGATACTCCAACGTGGGAAGCATCGGCGTGGTGTCCGATTTTCCTGTCTTGTTCGGACGGCCGATTACAAGCATTCTCCGTATTTTCGCCCCATAAATATAAAAGTATGGGATTGGGAATAGGATAGGATATCTGTTGCATCCTCTTACTTTATCATTCCTCACCTGCAAATCTACTTCATCTGTCTTAAAATATAAGGTCATAAATTTTTCAGACTTTCATGTCCACATTCTTCCTTTTAATTTTTAAGTATCTTCTCTGCACGTAATTACATGTTGCTTGCCCATTTTGCCAAGATAACAGTATCATCCGTTTTAGGGGAACACTAGCTAGTAGTAAGACTCAAAGTAAAAGTGATCGTCTTTGAGTGTTGCCGGTCTTGTGGAATAATTCTTGTTATAAAGTCATGGATGGATGGCATGGTTTTAATCAGGACACAGGTAGGCATGCAGGGAGAGAAACATCGGCAGAAACAAACACACAGGCAAGAATTAGTTAAGGCGGGTGTGGTTGAAGCAGCAGCTAGGGAAGGCCATGGATCATGCAACTGCTGCTAGCAGTAGCACCACCACCAATGTAGCTGCAGAAGTACTTGGGCTGCCAGAGGCGAAGCTGAACTGGATGATACTGCGCTGGGCGTTCATCGACAAGGCGATCAGCAGCTTCGGGGCGTTGGCACTCGCTTGGGCCACCATCGTCCTGCTCGGTGGATTCTCCACCCTCATAAAACAGAAGGATTTCTGGTTCGTCACCATCATCTCCTTCATGGAAGCTGCCAGGTTTGTCATTTCGAATATAATTCAAATACAGTTTAATATTTTACGACCATAAGTTTCTTACTCCCTCCGTTTCACAATGTAAGACTTTCTAGCATTGTCCACATAAATATAGATGTTAATGAATCTAAAGACATACATATGTCTAGATTCATTAACATCTAAATGAATATGGGCAATGATAGAAAGTCTTACATTGTGAAACGGAGGAAGTATAATTTAATAAGGGTGAATAGCCAAAGTGGTCCTCCAAATTTCATGAGAGGCTCAGTTTAGTCCTTGATGTTTCAATCTGTCCATATTAGTCCATCAAGTTTTTATTTTCATTCAAACTTATCCTTAAACCAACATAACCAACAACTCTCTTGATAAATAACAATTATACCTCCTCATTCACATATATAAGAGAACAAATTGTGTGCAATGAATTCTTTTTAGAGATAATGGATAGCAATTTATGTAAAACGAAAATAAATTATGTACTTGCAAGTGTATACGATAGCCATTAGGCTCAAGTTTCATATGCACATGTTGAAATAATAGGAAGTAAAAATATTGTTTATTCATTTTGGTTTTCTCTTTTCTAGTGTATAGTTGCATATAAATTAAGGGCAAAAGAGACATTTTCTTTGTTGACTAGAAATAGCGATATGGCATATCAAGTGAGCTCAAGGATGATTTTAAGCCAGAAAAAATACTTAGAGGACCTATGTGAACAAAATGAAACCTGAAGGACCAAATTGAGCCTTCGGTGAAACCTAAGGGACTAAATTAGCTATTCGCCCATTTATTAATGTTGGGGTGAGATCGGAAGTAAACAAAATATATTACCATATGCCCGGGGCCAAGGATGGTAGGGGTGCGGGGGGATTGAGTTGGGGAGCGTTTTCTCAAGCAACATAGGCCTAGCCAAACAAAATCGCAAATCCTACGCGTCGGATGCCCGATGGGGAGAAAAAAAATCAGACACCCGTGCCGCCCGCCACCCACGTACCCCCAACACGTGCGCCCGCGCCCACCATGTGTCTCCACCACGTGCGCCCCATTGCAACAACCGCCTGGATATAACGGAAACGCCCTATTATGGGGATCCATTTCATTTTTTTTTGTTCCACCGACAATGTTTCAGCTAGTATACTCGTGATGTTTCCCTATGTATGGGAAAATATTGTAGTGGATTTTTGATATTGTTTAATTATTTCATCATGATGGATACGTGGTTTGTTGATGTACACGGGGTTTAAGTGATGCAATGGCTTTAAATCGTTTGTTACATACGTTGAACCAAATTGTTTCATCTAGCGATCTGATCGTGTTTCACTTTTTTTAAGAACTAAAACATTCTTTCGCTATTTGCTGAAACATTCTTTTTATATAGGGTGAAACAGCGTCCGATTTTTTGGAAACCGTTATTTCATACGTTGTACCAAAATGTTTCACGGGATGATTTGATTGTGTTTTAGCTTTTTAAAAGATTGAGACTTTTTTATCTATTTAGTGAAACATTTTCGACCTACTTGGTGAAACAACGCCCAATTTTTGACAAAAAAAATGGACATGATTTATACGTATAGAAAGTTAGTAATACACAACACTTTATACATATAAACTTGATAAATAGACCTCTTGTACATATAAATTTTGCACATAAAAATTTTACATATAAATCTTGGACAAATTCAATGGCATGTTTGCCCAACCCCAAAAAATTATACACAAAATAGTTTATGCATACATACTTTGTAAGTAGATATTTTTGTGCATACAAACTTTGTACATGTGAATTCAAACGAATTCAAAAAATAATCTTATCTAATATAAATATTCGTATTTTTCCTTTCGTCACATCCAATTTTCCTCCCTGTTTTTGTCCGTTCACAATCCGATTTGGTTAACAATAGCGATGGAAAAAATTGAAAAAAAAATGGTGGCCGCCGACGCCGCCGGAGGGAGAAGAGAGGCGGCGGAGGCCGCCACCGCCGGATACGCCTGCGGTCGCCGCCACCGCTGATGGATCCACCCGCGGACGCCGCAGACGCCATCGTCACCGTCAACGTCGTCGTAGGGACGGTTGTCACCGAGCGAGCGCGGACGCCGCCGACACCGTCGTTGCTGACGATGCCGCTGTTGGGAGGGCGCCTTCACCGAGAGGGAGGGAGGGACGGCCGTCGAGGCCGACGGGGAGAGGGAGAGGGGGAGGAACAGCCGTCTCCGCCGCACCCCGCTATCGCCACGCCGTGCCGGTGAGACAGGTGGGAGAGGGGGAGAGGGAGCAGCGCCGCCAAAGGGGAGAGGGGAGGGGAGGGGAGGGGAGGGGAAGCGGCGCCGGTGGGGGCAGAGACGGCGCCGGTGGGGAGAGGGGGAGGAGGAGAGGCGGCGTCGGGGGCAGGAGAGGCGGCCGGCTAAGGGGAAGGGGAGGGTGAGGGTTAGGGTTAGGGTTTTCATTAATTTGGAACTGATCTGAGCCGTCTATCAAAATGAACGGCTCAGATCGATTGAGCGATGGGCCGCACCACTTGAGCCGCATGTGGGCCGGTGATCCAGCGAGTGAGAGGGGGAGTATGGGGATAATAATTAAACTTTGGTCGCTTGCGGGCTGAAGAAGAAAATGGGCTGAAAATGGCCCATAGAGAAAAAAGGATTTTTATTTTGATTTTAATTTAAATAAATGCTGAAATGATGTTTGTATTATCAAAATTAGCAATCAAGCTATGTAAATTCCAAGAAAATTTCAAAGAGTGTAATTAATATAGAAAATTTATTAAAAAATAAATCCAACCATAACATTTTATTTCTCACACTTATTTTACTTATAAATTAATTTAATTATATACCTACCCTTTTTTAGATAATGGAATGAAATTATACCTACCTACTTAAAAAATAGCCAAACAGTTCAGAAAATTTGTATTTCATTTAATTAGAATTTAATATGTTTTAATTAAATTTTATCTTTTTTTTCCTTCCGTTGCAACACACGGGTACTTTTGCTATAATTTCAAAGAGTGTAATCAATATTGCAGAAAATTTATATTTCATTAAATTAGAATCTAATATGTTTTAATTCATTTTACTCGTTTTTTCTTTCCGTTGCAACGCACGGGCACTTTTGCTGGTTTAAAAAAAAGAAACGTATGGATTATAAGAACCATGTACAAAGGTATAGTTGAATATGATTTCTTAATTAATACGTATCACTTAGAGATCATCCTGCTATAATAGTGATAACAAGATCTCTTAATCGATCAATTCTCCCCTTCGAAATGTGGCCTAAACTACAGTGCTACAATTTCGTAGATGTTTCGTCATTGCATCATTTGCGCTTATTTCTTACATTCGTAGACGGGGAAGACTCACTATTGCGGCTTTCTACTCTTTAAAGAGTCCTCATACAAAATCCCTTTCTTCATGAGATGCTTCAGGAATTTAGGGCAAATTTTGATAAAAATTATGAAATATCATATTTTGAGTTTTTGGCCAATTTGGATGTTTACAATCTTATGTTTATAATATGATATTTTAGATTTTTTTTAATCCAAATTTTGGAAGTTTTTGTCCTAGGGGTATTTTGGTCATTTGGACAAAATTTACAGTGATAACGGAAGCTAACCGGACGGCGATGGTAAATCGTAGAAGTTAAGCAAAAATCGATGGCATGTTGTATAACGTGACAAAATCAGTGGTAAATCATAGACTCGTAACAAAGTTAGCGGCATATAATGGATTTTCTCTATTTTTCAAAAGTTGGGTTGTCATGATCATTACAACAAATGTATTTTCTAACCAGAGAACTCGCACGATTAATAGAGTAATTAGCATCATTAGCAACGAATTAAGTATGGTTTTTTAACTAACGCCATTAGTAATTAATTAATCACTAATCAGGATGATTAATTGCGTCATTAGGTAATGTCACTTGGCTAACCAGCGAGGTCGAGGCCATGTCGCTTGCCGACCACGAGACCCTCGCAACCCGGCAACCGTGGCACTGCCCTGCGGGCTGCGAGGCCGGTGGCCGCGTCGTCACTATCACGCGTTGGTCTTAAAATTTCGTCCCAAGTTCGTACTGCTGAACTGCGACCACGGTCTATTCCTGTAAAACCGTTCGAATTTCATATATGAAAAAAAAAATTCAACACTATAATTTCAAAGTTTTTTTCCACTTTATGATTACTGAGCATTTTTCACCCAAAAACCACTTTATGCTTACTGTAGTGATGGGCTCCTCCCACTCAGGCTCCTCCCACTCCAAAAGCCACTTTATGCTTACTGTAGTAAGGGGCTTCCCCACTTACCCACTTATATCTTAAGTTTTTGTCTTTTCACAAGGAACGTGGGACTATTTAACAATCTCCCCCTTCACACATTAGTATCCCTTAGTCCTTCACCGTATACGGGCCCCAGTCCCACGGTCCATTAGGCCTTCACACACTGTGTCCATCGGGCCAGAGATGTTAACCTAGTTAGGCTCTGATACCAAGTGTAGGATTGTAAAGGGCCTTTCTCACCGTAAAAGCTAGCCATTAAAGTAAGGGACTCCTCTACTTATATCTTAGATCATTTGTCTTTTTACAACCAATATAAGACTATTCAACACTTACTCTGTGTTTTCACTGACGGCTGATCAGCTCACCACGCCATACAAAACACTAACCAATTTGAACTCGACAACCATACAGGACTTGACTGAACATGATGAAAACATAAACAACTAGATTAACTCTTAACACATGTCCCTTCCTTTCTTCAACTCTCGCATATAGTGCCTTGTACAAAACAAGAAGGCCGGGGTGAATTAAACGGATCCTCACTAACTTGCACTTTATCTTCCGGTTGCAATCCCACTTTCCAAATGGCAGGCTTTTCAACAGTGCCGTGGATCCAAGGGATCAGTTCATCCTCAATGCTCCTGAAGTAGTGGCGGCACAGACCGAAAGATTTGAGGCTATGGAGAATGGGAGCTGGCAAAGACACATAAGCATCAACCGGCAGGTTTCATCGTCGTCTGTGACAGCACAAGGCTTGAGAGCCATGGTCACGTCATACTACTCCAAGCGCTGCAGCTGCGGCTTCTTCCTCGCCAAGCTCCTGCTGATGGGCTTCGCGCTCGTGCAGTACTCCGCCGCCGTCGCCTCCGTCGTCCTCGCCGCGCTGCGCCTGAGCAAGCAAGACTACGTCGATCCGGCGGACCAGGGCAGCAGCGACCACAAGAGCATCAATGGTTCACTCAACCTCTTCTACGGCCTGGTGCTCGTACAGGGCGCCTGCGACTTGCTAGCCCAAGCCATCTTCGCCGTCGCCGACATCCAGCTGGTGCTCAGGATCACGGAGGCGTACCAGCTCGGCCCCTTGGGGAAGCAGATGGTGACCCATTACATGCTTGTCACCTACCTGAGATGCTCCGGTGGTAACGTCCGCGAAGCCATGAACATGGACCTGGTTAGCTTCGCCATGGAGCTGGTGCGATCCAACTCCGTCGCGGATCGCCTCGTCGGGGTCCGTGTTCTTGACAGCATCCTTAGAGTGCCCCAGTACAGAGCGCTGGCGCTCATGAGGCTCCGAGCTTCTGCCGACACGGTCGGCGGCGTGGTCAGCATGCTAGGGCTGACGAACAACACCCGGGAGGAAGTGAATACCAGAGGACATGCTGCAGGCGTCATCTTGGAGCTCTCTCGGGACCTTCTCCTTGAGAGCTTCCCAGCAATGCTGCCGATCGTGTCATCGTTGATCGTTGCTGCTGACAACTCTGGCAACGATGTGACTGTGAGCATGGAGTTCACCTGGTTCGGTGTGAAAATCCTCAACAAGATCATGGACAATCCGGACAACTGCAACAAGGTCGCGGATGCTGATGGCCAGGTGATTGCAAGCATTGTGAACCTCACAGATGTTACTGGTGATGATCGCAGCTTGAGCATAGTCTCATCATCTGCAGTCAGAGACGAAGAGATCATTTTGGAGGCAGTTCAGGTGTTGCACAAGCTAGTTAGCGCTGCTGGTGATTCTGGGAGAGTGCTTAGGTGCAAAGTCTCTGACAATGTCTATGTACTCAGGAACATTAGCAAGATACTACAACACCCTAGAAGCCAAGTAAAGCTACTTGTTGAAGCCATTGGAGTTCTTGCTTGTTTAGCATTGGATGAGACCGGGAGGGAAGAGATTGCATCCTCTCCACAAATTATTAGGAAGCTTGTCTCTTTCCTTGTTCCAAGGTCACAGATGATTTCTGAAATTTCAGCTGATAGAAGACAGCTAGCAAAACCTAATGCTGAAGCACTAGTTATGCTTGCAATGGATAATCAAAGCATTGTCTGGAAGATCCAAGAAGAACTGAAGCCTCAAGACATGCAGAAACTTGTCGAGATGCTCTCTGCTGACTCTACTGGGTTCAAAACGAACGTTGCAAAACTTTCGGTCATTTTACATGCCAACTCCAGAGCAGAGCATGCTCATCTTCAGAAGACAATAATCAACACTGCACTACCAGCGGTAATGTCCGGTTATTATTTTCTAAAAGTTTTATAGTGTCCTTACAGTGTTAAATTCTATAATTCTAATGCTTGTGCTGTCATCATCTACAGCTGCTGAAAGCAATAAAGTCAGAAGTGGAGAAGCTAGAGGATCCTGTACTGTATGCTGGAGAACATGCTAATGTAAGAAAGTTATCCTCCAAATCACACATTTCTCCAAAATCATATATCTTTTATCAGTTATTAATTCTCTCTCTAAATATATTCTTGGTGGTGTATATAAACACAGAATTTCCAAGAATGGAGGACCAAGCAGGGTGCACTACTAGAGAGCTTTGTTGGGCTCAGTGTTCAGATCTGCACATCCATTCACGCAAGCGATTTCAATGAAGCTCTCCGGAGTGCCAATGTTACAGTGTACATGGTCATGCAGAAGCTTAGAAAGATCCTAGATTTATACAAGTCACCAGCCATCGAGTTCCCAGGGATAAGGCGAGTCGCAGTAGAACTAATCATTTGGATGAAGCAATGCAGTAGCCACTGCAATGAAGTTTTCTTTCAGTGTGAAATGGATAAGGCGCTGAAAGAAGTAGCTGGAACAGAAGAAAGGCTTGAAATGTTTAAGATATTCTACTATGGTGTTGGAATTGTTAAGCACAGCGAGCCCATTTCTTCCCTTGTCAACTTAGCTCTCGGTCTCTAAGCTATCACTGGTATGCGCTGAATGTTCTGTTTCTTTATTGCAAAAGATGGGAACAGAGATGTGCGGCCTTCATCTTGAGGATTTGGCTAAGTCAAAGCTTGAAGGAGAAAAGCTGAAGGAACTCGCAAGACCTTCTGAAGATGCAGAATAATTTTAATTCTTGTCTAGTTTGGTCATGTTAGTTGTTTTGGTTAAACCTTTGTAGGACAAGTCCTTATCTTTTGCTTGCTTGCAGTCTGAACTTGATATATTCACTCAGTTATTTTATTTGTAATGAAGTTCTGTGGCCCAATCTTTATCAGGCAAACTCCGTTTATAACTTTTTATTACGTTATATGCAGTATGTTATGGCTGACAGCAGCTGTCGTGATTGGAATGTGCTCTGCTAGAATATTAGAGGTTGAAATGCTGTTGAAAAATGGGATGCTCTTAGACAGCCTGTGTCTGACAGTAATAGCCAGGTTGTGTGTTTACAGGAAACGAAAAGAGAGGTTATAGATAAGGAGTTTCTGAAGAAAGTTTTGCCAAAAATTTTTGATAGTTTTCTTTTTGTCCCTTCCAGAGGGGCTTCTGGAGGCATTCTTGTTGCTTGGATTAGTAAGTTAGATAGTTTTCTTTTTGTCCCTTCCAGAGGGGCTTTTGGAGGCATTCTTGTTGCTTGGATTAGTAAGTTTTTTAAGGGTGATATTCATTCAAGCACTGATCATGCTCTTTTGGTAAAATTTGTCTCCACCCAGAACAAGGAAACTTGGTTTCTTGCTTGTGTTTATGGTCCTTGTAGTGGACAGGAGAGGGATAATTTTGTATCTTGGTTAAGAAACTTCCAGATGGATCAGGATGATGTCTGGCTTTTCCTTGGTGACTTTAATTTAATTTCTATAGATCAATTGAAAATAGAAATAAAATGGGAGCTGATATGAATGATATTTTTATTTTAAATGATATCATAAACACTCTGGGTCTTTTAGAACTCCCTATTAAAGTTTTAGAACTCCCTATTAAAGGAAGAGCCTTTACTTGGAGTAATATGCAACAATATCCCCTTTTGGAACAACTGGATTGATTCTTTACCTCTCCAAATTGGACTCTTCTTATCCTAATACAACAGTCGTTCCTTTGCCAAGAGTAATTTATGACCATGTCCCTTGTGTTGTCAAGATCAAAACAAAAATCCCGAAGTGTAATATTTTCCGTTTTGAGAATTATTGGGTTGATGTTGATGGTTTCTTTGAAAGAGTGGCTTCTATTTGGTCGATTGATCCTGGTTTTAAAGATCTTGCAAAATGCATCTAGTATAAGGCCCTTTCCAAATGGAGTAAAAATCTTTTGCTCCTCAATAAGTTGATAGAAAACAGCTGTAGAGTGATTCACTTCATGGACCTGAATGAAGAATATAGAGTTTTGATCTTGTCAGAATGGAATTTGAGAGAAATAATTCAAAGGCACATTCTTAAGTTATTGGCTCACAGGAGGAAGTACTGGAAAAAGAGATGTACAAATAAATGGATGGTTTTGGGGGAGGAGAATACTAAATTTTTCGATGTCATGGCTACTGAGAGATATAGAATGAACTCAATTTCTAGTATTTCAGATGGTATGGGTAATATAGTCACTTCTCATAAAGAAAAAGCAAGTTTTACATGTCTTTTAAAGACGAAATGGGTACTACCACTGATGCCAAAATGGCTTTCAATCTTCCTAGTCTATTTCAGAGGATAACAAACCTAGACTCTCTAGTTCATCCTTTTTTTCACTCAGGAAATTGATGATTTGGTTAAAAGGATGCCTGTTTGTAAGGCCCCTGGACCAGATGGTTTTAATAGCTTCTTTATGAAAAGATGCTGGCCTATAGTTGCAGAAGATTTCTACAGGCTTATGGCACATTTTTATGAAGGCTGTGTTGATATTCAGTCCATAGATTCTTCCTTCATTACTTTGGTTCCAAAGAGGAATAATCCAGAGGTTGTCAATGGTTTTAGACCGATTTCTCTGATGAATATAAGTCTCAAACTTCTGACTAAGGCGTTGGCTGATAGGTTGCAGGGAGTTATAACTAAATTGGTCCATGAGAATCAATATGGTTTTATCAAGGGTAGGACAATTCAGGACTATTTAGCTTGGGCCTTCGAATATATTCATCAGTGTCAACAATCTAAAAGAGAGATTGTTATCATAAAAATTGATTTTGAAAAAGCCTTTAATTCCATTGAGCATGGTGCAATCCTTGATATTATGAGACATATGGGCTTTCCCGCTAAATGGTTAAATTGGGTTGAAATGATCTTTAGTTCTGCCAGTTCAGTTGTGTTACTCAATGGAGTACCTAGCAATGGATTCAAGTGTAAACTGGGAGTAAGGCAAGGTGATCCATTGTCTCCTTTAATTTTTGTTTTAGGAGCTGAGCTTCTTCAGGCTATTTTGAATGAGGCTTGCAGATTGGGGGTTATAACTAAACCTATTAGGCCTGAAGATGAAAGTGATTTTCCAGTTATTCAGTATGCAGATGATACCATTACCTTGCTGAAGGCAGATCAAAAGGAATTCTTTTGTGTTAAAGCTTTGTTGAATACCTTTGCTCAATCTACTAGACTTAAAATTAATTTCCATAAGTCTAATGTTTATCCTCTTAATGTTGCTGAAGATAAGATTGAGCTGTTGTCTAGCCTTTTAGGCTGTAAAGTTGGAACTCTCTCTTTCACATACTTAGGTCTTCTTATGGGAACTACTAGGCCCAAAGTGATAGATTTTGCACCTTTGGTGGATAGAATTGAAAGAAGATTAACTTCTAGTGCTACTTTTTTACATTATGAGAGAAGGCTAATTCTCATTAATTCTGTCTTATCTGCAATACCCACATACTTTATGTGATCTTTGCAACTGCCAAAAACAGTTATTTTGGCCATTGACTCTGCTAGAAGAAACTGTCTTTGGAGAGGGTATGATATTTCTTACAAAAGGAAACATTTTGCTGCTTGGAATAGAGTCTTGTCGAGGGAAGATCCTTGATGGCGGGGAGTCGCAAGACCCCCCTTTCATGAGTTCGGCCGGGGGCTGAGGCTCGCCTCTTGGAAAACACGTGTTTGCCCCTAAGACTACCGGCTAGCTTGCACACAATCGGATTATACAGGTTCGGGCCGCTATGGAGCATAACACCCTACTCCTGTGTTTGGGATTATGGATGCGTTTTACAAAGGATCCTTTACTTTGGAGAGCGCTCTCGCTTTCCTTCTCCTAGAGTTCAGGTTTTCTGATAGTCGTCCTCTTGTCTCGGTGGGCAAGGTCCTCCTTTTATAGCTCAAGGGGATACCACATGCACCGCCTATACCTACCCCTCCATGGGAGGGGGACCCCGCTCTACTTTGACCGGGCCTCAATCCGTGCCTTCCCCCGGAAGCTAAGCAGCAACCGGTCCTTGAGTGGGTCCTAGCGCCGTCCCCGCTTGACACAGGGGACAACCCAATCATTCCCTCATAAATGAGTGAAGACTTGTGGCAGCCCTCCTTCGAGTGACGCTCTGACGTGACGGGTCATACCTACCCCCACTCCGCCGGAGACAGAGGCGATGTGGGGGCACGGCCGCCCGTTCAACCGGACGTGACCGGCAACAGGCCGGTCACAGACTGGTCACATCCGATTGACAGGGGTCGGTTAGGCGCACCACACGTCTGCCCTTACCGCATTAAATGCAGTGAGGGACAGTTGGGGTGCCGCACATTTATGGTTGTTCAGCCTGCGTCCCCCTCTCACTCTCTCCCCCTGCCACGTGGCAGCCGGGCAAGGGCCTCGGGGGGAAGCAGCGGGAGAGCCCGAGGGGGCGACGTCGCGCCCCGAGGCCCCCCCTCCCCCCGCCGCTTTCGCGACTCACGAGGTGCGTAAGTGGGGCCAGCTTGCCGGGCCACGTGGCTGGACGGGAAGGTAACTCCCCTTTACTTCACATACCCCCGGATCCATATCTCCGACAGTAGCCCCCGGCACCATATCAGACATTGGCTTCCTGAGATCGGTCTAACATGGTGCCTCACGACTTCTCAAGCTAGGGTTGTGGGCCCGTCGGGGAATCGAAAGGAAAGTTGCCTAGCAGCCGGGTTGGCGTGCCAACCATAGCAGCGGTTTGACCACCACTGACCGCGCTAATGATGAGGATGCTTGAGGCGCGATAACCGGGGGGTCGGCCAGACCACGCCTCGATTCCCTCGCCCGCTACTCCCGCGGCGGTAGTGGTGACGGTTCGCTCAGCTCGCGCTCATGGCCGTTGCGTATTCCACCTCGAGTGTGCCACTGACAGGCGCACTAAAGGCGGGACACGGATACAACGGGCAATGTGATGAGTGGGCACGGCAAACGAAGAGACAACTGCGGGCGCGAGGATCGTGGGGGCAATTATGAGGGCGTGAAACAAGGAGGTGAGCGTGGATGAGACGAGGATAAAAGGGGGTGGAGGCAGGGACTTCGCCTCCTTCCTTTCGCCAACCGCCCACTCGTCCTCTCGCTCCTCGAACCCTAACATTCTCGCCACTTCACACTGTTCCGCGCGGTGCGCTCTCCGCCACTGCTCCGCCGGCCACCATGGCTCAAGATGCTGGCGACACAGTGCTTCCTTCTTCCCGCATTACGGCAGATAGGCACCTTAGCCTCCCCCGCAAGATCATGCCGGATGGCGCCGTTGTGAGGGCGGGGGAATCGCGGCCGTGGCCGCAATATCCGGAGCGATCCGTGCACCTGTTGTCCTTCGCCATGGCGGGCTTGATTCCGCTGTTCTCCAGATTCTTCCATGAGGTTCTGGATTTCTACGAAATCCATGCCTTGCATCTCGCACCCAACGCCGTGATGACGCTGGCCATCTTTGCACATCTCTGCGAGATGTTCATCGGGGTGCGGCCGACGATGCGGCTATTCCAAGCCTTCTTCATCCCGCAGCTGCTGCAAGGTGCGGTGGTGGGGGGATGCTACTTCCAGCCGCAACCAGGCACGGCGGGGCAGTACATCGAGAGTCATCTCCGCAAGAAATGGGAGGATTGGAAGAAAGACTGTGTCGGGTCCCAAAATTAATGATTCGGAAACCGACATGTTTAGACTGTATCAAGCCCTGGACCAGTAGATTGATACAGGTTCAACAATCTGGATCTTCATTGCATACATTTGAACAAGGCTCTAGAGGAGATATTATTATAAGATACATGGGTATTTACAAACTTGTGGCTAACTAATATAGTAGAAGCTATAGAATAAATCAACTCTAATGTTTTGCTATAGAGTTAAACCATCTAACAATACTAGATTTCAAGACTAGGTTTAAAGGGAACTAACTTATGTGATTGAACTCCCGGCTTCGATAAGAACTCCAAAATGACTCTGAAAAGGGGGTTGAAGCAAGGGTGAGTACAATGTACTCAGCAAGCTATTATATTCAATATGAATGTATGAATTAGTAGTATTTGAGTAGAGCTATGATTACTTGCAGAAAGCAGAGAATATAGAAGGAGAAATCCTACAATGTGTTTGATGCAACAGTATTTAATAAAATCTAGAATTAAGTTTCTAACCAAATACCATATGAGTCCCGATACTCAAATCCGTGAGCACGGCTATTCGAATAGTTTCATAAATATTCTACTGCAGTAGATGTACACTTTACCCGCAGTCTACGACTTGCCAATATTCATTAGCTTAGTCATGGCCCTGTATTAGGTTATTAACAATAGTGGCACCTGTTCCATGAACTCTAGTCCCCATGCGCTCTGAACGTAACGTTATCAGCGGCGAGAGGAGTTCTGGCGTTCCCGGGGTTTTTAGAGAGAACTGGATGAGAGACCCCACGTCATCTCAACCAGGTTTCCATAAAATCACACACACAGCTCATGAGCGAAAATCAGTATATTTACCTGCGCCTCGGTAAATATCATAAGATGCCCTGCTCGGCATAAGATTGCCTCCTGCGCGAGGACTTACAAAAGGAACCACTGTACAGAGGTACCATATTGTTAATTAACATAATATCTAGGTTTGTCCCCATTCTAGAAGCTGTGGTCGTACTCGTTCGTTTGACATAAGTATTTGGTAAACTTATATTTACTGAGACAGTACTAGCCACCCGGAAATCAACCAAATCTTACGTACTGTCCCAATCTAAGTTCATTATATTTTTATGCAGACTAACTAGGCAGGGCTGAGCAAAAGCTAGCATATCTGGTTTGCTATATGTTTAGGTTATGCATTCAAAATCATGAATGGCTAATGCATAGAATAGAAATATAGAATATAGGGTAATTATGTTCAAGGGGAGGAATAATAACTTGCCTTGCTCCAACGCAAATAAATCCGAGATAGGCAACCTGATTATCCGTTTCTCGAAATATCACAGGCTGCCATCCAAAATAGACTCTACTAAGAAAGAGGAAGAACCAATTTCAATAAAATCCATAAAATAACAAGAAAACGATAAACAACTAAAAGGGCTAGGGTTTAGGGTATAACCTATCTCCTTTATAGGGTGTAGGGATTACTGGGCTAATATGTGTAGGTTGTGAAGGGTTGGAGGCTAGAGGGGATTAAGTAACAATTGTCACTTATATTTTATGTGTGGTTTTTGGTTTCTTGGAGAATAGGGGATATACCGAATAATCTAACTAGTTAAGTGGATATGTGGCTAGCATTGGTCGAGGTTGGGCTTTGGTAGAAGAATGGCTAGGATTTAGTTGTTCTCGAGTCGATGCTGAAATAGGATAGCATATCGGCTCGTATTTCATGCATAGGCTATGGGTAGTAGAAGGGTAAATGGTTGGTATGGAGTTTGGATAGCAGGCTGGCTGGGGTTTCATTTGATTAAGCAGCCGATATCGAGGTAGGATGAATATCGGCTGGGATTTGGGTGTTTGCTAGTCGTTGCTAGAGTTGGGCAGTATAACGACTAGAATTGGTATCTTCTCTAGCCGGTGTCAACAGATAGCATAACGGCTAGAGGGATAGGAAGTTTGTGTGGGTTTAGTGGGGCGGAAGTGTTACTCCGACAACCGTGAGTGGCAGCGGAGCGGCTAGGATCACACAGAGCCCAAGAGCTAACTGTGCGGCGTGCTGTGAAGGTCGAGGGAATAGTGAAGCTCCGACCGTTATACGCATTAAGGCGTGGGGTGCCAGGAGCAGCACTTCGACCTTAGGTTTGGTTTTTGCCGGGCTTTACAACCAACGGTCCGACGTCGGGGATAGTAAACCGCGAACGTCCCCGTGGAAGACGTAAAGTTCCAACCGGTGGCTTTTTAGTGGCTAAAGGGGGTAATTTGGAATAAAAGAAAATATTTGAAAAGCAAATATAAATTTAAGTTGTAAATTCAATTATAAGATTTAATCAAATATTTATTCAAATAGTATTTGAATAAATTAAGGAAATTCAAATAAAATCTTAAAATAGCAAATTTGGTATCAAAATGAAGAGTTTGAATTTAGATGAATTTAGGTCCAAGTTTCACTGGAATCGGATATATGTTTTAGGAGATATGGGCTTCTAAAGATTGGGATTTGAATTAAATCTAGAAAATACGAAAAGACACTGTGTAGGGGCCCACCTGTCAATGCTTTTCCTTTTTCTTTTCTTTTTCTCTCTCCTTCTCTCGTCTTCTTCTTCCTCTCTTCTTCTCCTTCTTCCTGCCGGTTACAGAGGAGAGGGAGAGAGTGGGCGCCGGTTTTCCGGCGGCTGGAAGGCGGCGACGTCAGCGGCCACACATGTTCCCGAGCAAGACACACCCGGGGAGGGCGGTGGCTGTTGGAGTGAGTGAAGGAGTTGGCCGGAACGGCGCAGTCAAGAGCTTGTCTTCGGCGGCAAAGAGAGGTGGCAGTGGTGGTTGCTATGGGGTGGGGGAGAAGGGGGAAACAGGAAAAATGGGCTCGCCGGAGCGAGGCGAAGCCGATGGTGCAAGCAAACTAGGAGGGAAGCTATAGGGGAGGAGATCGACCGACGACGGCGACGGCCGGGCATGGCAAAAGAGAGAGAGAGTGAGAGAGAGAGCTCGAGTTGTATGAAAAAGAGGAGGGATGGCCGGCTATTTATAGGCGGCGGACGTCGGTGGAGAGAGGCGGTTGTGGAGGAGGAGGTCAAGGAGTGCACGACGACGGTAGCGTGAAGAAAAGAATGACGGCGGCCGATTACTTCGCAGCGAGGGAAGGCGTTGGCGGCGGCGTGCGCTGTGCACGGCACGCGCACGGGAGGAGGAGGCGGCTCGGCTGGGGGGGTGGGCTGGTTTGGGCCGGCTCGGCTTAGCTGGGCCGGCAGCCCAAGAAGGAGGAGGAAAATAGAAAAGAAAAGGGATTGGGCCAAAAGGAAGAAAGAATGGAGTTTCGGCCCGATGACAAAAAGAAAGGAAGTCTAATTTGAATACTTGATTTGGATAACTAGGTTTTGCAAAGGATTCGAATTCGGAAAGAATTCACAAAAGAGATTTTCTAATTTATTTGAGTGCAATATTTAGAGGTGGAGTTTGAGGGAATTTATTTGGAAGCACTCAAATAGGAAGGGAAATTAATAATATTCCTCAAATATTTTTGGGAATATAGAAGAGAATTAGTTGAAGACAATAAATAGGATTTGAACTCTAAAATTGGTGTGATGTATATTTGTGGCTAAAAGGGGAAGTTGAGTGAAGAATATAAATTGGACTTTTCTTAGCACAAGAGTAAATATTCACAATTTTTGAAATAATACTATTCTTGTGCCGAAGAGAAAATCAAGCCACAGAAATTAAATTGGTGGCTAAATCAAAAGGAGGAATTTGGATATTTGGATCGAGAATCAAAGGATGGGTTTAAGATCAAAGGATGGGCTAACAATTAATTCCAATGAGATTGGAATTACTTTGGTTTAGGTTCAAGGGCAAAATTGGAGGATTTCTTGGACCATAATCCATAAAAAAAATAGAAAGGGTTTTCAAACTAATTTTGAATAAAGAAATTTTAGTCAAAAGAAGGTTTTAAACCAAAGCAAGAAATACCTCAATTCAACCACATGTATTTTAAATGAAAAACACAAAAGAAGTTAAATACCAGAAAGATATTTTATGCAAGATAGTTTTAGAAGGTCCCTCTAATTATATTTTCCTAGGTTTAGGAAGTTATTAAGAACATAAGACTCAGCATGATGCAGAATTAGAAAATGGTTAATTTTCGGTATGTTACAGACTGGTTCTACACCGCATTGCCGGACCACCCGCGACTTCGAGTTCCTGCTGGTCCTCCTGAAAGATCCGCCACATGGCTGGCGGTTTCGGAGCTGGGCGAGGAATACGACACGGTGTGGGATCGCCTCAGGGGCCTGCGAAGCCTAGGCCTCACGGGGGCAATGGTCTTTGGCGATTACTTCCGCCGCCGCATCGCACCTCTCCAGGAACGATCCCGTGGCGCGTGGGAATACACTGGTCCCAACGACCCCATGCGCACGCATGTGGGCGAGCGCTAGGACAGGGGGGAGGAGGACGCGAAGATGGTGATCCGGCGGGTGCTGGGCCTGGACTCCGCCGAGCAAACGCTAATCCCAGATGGGATCCTCCCCCTCTCCTGCGACTGCGACCGGGAAAGCATCTTGGCCGTGATGTCGGTTGTCGGCGCCGGTAAGAGCCGGCCCAGCCGAGGCGGCGCCAGTGGTAGCGCCGTCGGCGCGGGTGGTGGCGGCGCGACCGCGGGCAGAAGCCGGACAAGCGGTCTAGGCGGTGGTAGCGGCTCAAGGGCGCCTGGCCCGAGCCGCGGACCCGGAGACGACTCGGCCGGCGACCCAAAAGGGAAGCGGAAGGTGCCCGAATCTCGGCCGCCCTCTCCCCCACGTGGAGGGGGCGCCGAGCGCGCGACATATTGTCCGCCAGCGGGCCACAAGCGACCTGCCGGGCCCGAGGTCGGACGGAAGAAGAAACGGCTCCGGAAGATAGGGCAAACAGAGCCGTGCCGAGGGAGCTTCATCGAACCCCCGAAGTAGACTTTCAACCGCCCTCCCCACAGGTACGATTGCTGGCACCCACTTCGGTGCTCTTTCCCAGCTCGGCCTCTTGTTCCCTCCTTTTCTTTTTCTTTGTTAACGCGATCTGGGTTCTCTTGTAGCGAGATTCTTTCTCATGGAGTCTCAGGGTCGGACCCTTCGCGGGGGATGAAATCCGAACGATCGGAGCGGTCTGGGCCCGGCCAATCCAAGGCCGCGGGGTCTTCGTAGCCTCGCGGTGGGACCCACAGGACACATACCGGGCCCGAGGTCGAGGCCGAGGCTGGGGACGGTCCCGAGCCCGAGGCCGAGGCCGAATCTACTCGAGGACCCGAAGCAGGGGGCGAGAGGGACAGCCGCTCCCCCTTGCGCTTGGGGCGCCCTCGGGGCTGGTCTCGCAGAAGGGGGCCCGAGAGCAGCCCCCAGTCTCGCAGGGGATCCAGCAGTACCCCGTCGTCCCAGGGGCGGACCGCGCTTTTTTGTCACGCCCGGAATTTCTATCCAAAATTCCAAACGCTTACATGTGTGTGAACCCTCGTCCAGGAATCAGCCGAGGCACACAATAACAAATTGATAATAGAGTACAATTATTACTCTAATTAATAAGCGAATAAAATGTCATTACAGAGGTAGATAGTCCCTCTCAATCAATAAAGATCTAAGCAGCGGAAAAAAAAAGATAAACGGCGCAGACGACTCCACTCCACAGGCAGCTTGACCAGGGCTACACCTAATCCTCCACACCATCAGCATCACTATAGAACTCCTCCTCTGATGAATGATTGCAAGGTGAGTATATGACATACTCAGCAAGCCACGCAGCAAATATGCAAGTGCACAGGATAACAAAGGATGGCATAATAGGGTTTCGTTTGCATAAACAGCATTTAATAAACATTTCAGAATTTAATAAAACAGTTAAGTAATAATTAAACAATATTAATCCAACGCTATACAACATACCCTGTTGCATAGGCCCAACCATTCTAAACAACCATCCCTGGCTGCACAGTTCTATCTCCAAACCAGGAATATACCATTCCAAACCAGGAGCTAATCAAATTATTACCAGTTAGAGCATCTTTTATAAAGATGAGAGGTGTGAGACTAATCACGAAAGACATTGTTAGACCCGCCCATAACCGCGGGCACGGCTATTCGAATAGTTTTACTCTGACCAGAGGTGTACCACTGTACCCACAAGACACAGCCCCACGACATGTCACCATGCGCCTTGATACAACCACGGTACCTCAGAAAGGAGCTGTGACAGTACCCTTCGCACAACACAATCCACCACAGCGCACCGTTCCTGGATCATAATCACCCCCTTATAAACAAGGCATGGACTCCCCAGCGACCCCCGTGGGCTTATCTCCTGTCACACCCTAAAAATTTCAAATATATAAATTGTTGTTTAATTGGAATTATTAGAATTGATTTTAAAAGCCTAGAAGAGAAGATCTATTTTTTTTAAATAATAAATTCCAATATAAAATGGGGCTAGATAAAATTTTATTAAATACTTTGCTTAATTCTATAATTCCTAGATTTTTCTGGGATTTATTTGAGCTAAGGAAGTATTTTTAATAAATGGAATTGCATTTCATGAATAATTTAAATGGAAAAAGGTTTTTAAAAGTCTCTTTTGGCTTTGGGCCGAAAGTCGGCCCAAAACCTTCTCTCTCTCCTCCTCGGCCCAAGTCGGCCCAGTCCGCAGCCGCCGTTCGCGCGCGTCCGCCCGCTGACAGGTGGGGCCCGCCTGTCAGACTCGTCGTCTTCCTCGCGCCGCCGCCGCCCGAAACCCTAGCGCCGCGCCGCCGCCGTCTCTTTCCAAATCCGGCCGATCCTTTCCGTTTCCGGTGAAATCAATAGAGGGGAAATGATCTTCTCGAACTCCTCTACCTTTTCCCTTTTGGAACTTCGGCTAAAATCGTTTGGAAAGCGGAGGATTCGATCTCGAATCGGATCGGTCTCTCTCCTCCGAACCCTAGACTTTCCTTCTCGTCGCCGGCTGCCGTGGGCCTTCGCCGCTGTGTTCTTGCCCCTATAAAAGGATCCCCGGTGTCTCCGCTACCCGTCGCCACCCTCGCCTTCGCCTCTCGTCGTCCGTAGAGCCCTAGCGCCGTGAGTCCTCGCGCCGCCGTCGTCGCCGCCGCTCCAGCCGTGCGCCGCCGTCGCTCCAGTCGTCGCCGTCGCTCGGGAAGGCCGCCGTCGTGGTCGCCGTCGCGTCGCCGTCCTCGTCCGCCCCTTCGTCGTCGCTGTCGACCGCCGGAACTCCGTCGCCGTCGTCAAGCCGAAGGTTTCCGCCGCTTCTTCCTCGTCGCCGACGTCGTCCGGTCATCGTCCGCCGTCGCTTTGGTCGTCGGTGAGTTCGCCGTGCCGTCCGCTACCCGTAGGTGCTCTCCGTTCGCGCCGCCACGCCGTCGTTCGCCGGCGAGCTCGCGCGGTTCGGTCGCCGCCGGAGATGACGTCATCGCCGACGTCATCGATGCCGTCCGCCGTGGTCCGGCCGTGGACCGGTCGATCTCGGCAGTTCGTTTTGGATGGATCGATCTCGGCCGTCCGTTCCCGTGAACCGTCGCTGTGCACCCGGTCCACCGCTAACCCTAGCCGCTGACGCAATAAATCCTCTTTTCCTTTTCAAAAATAATTCATTATTGCGTCATAATTCAATTAAAATCCATATAAGTGTTTTAATCCGATTTAATCTTTAAAAATTCATAACTAATTCATCTTAGCTCGGATTTAGTTGGTTCAAGTCTCTAAATTTTTCTAAAATTGAGATCTACATGTTAAAAATATCCACATGTACTGTTCATGCTTGTTTATGTGCTTTTTTGGTGTTTTGCTCTTTTCTGTTTAGATTCCGACGTTTCCGGAGAGTCCGTTTTCGCAGGAGAAGAATTTGAAGAGTTCCAAGGCCAGCAAGGCAAGTCACACAGATCCCAAACAACCCCTTTGAACATGTTGATCCCATTTAAAGCTATTGTTTCTATTCAACTATTGCATTTATTTTCGAATGTCATTGGGTGGAATTAACCTATTGTTTGTTATAACCCTTTTGTTCTTGATTACTTTATTCCTTGATACCTTGGGTTCTTATAAATTGACTAGTTGAGCTTTATATTGGTTCAGCTAGATATTAGATGTGATTGCTTAGCCATGCTTAGAAACTTTAGCACACTATTGGGATAACTTATGACTCACTATTATTCAATGATGGCTTAATGATAACTCATGATGGTTAATCATGATTGGTTAATTAATTAATTTGCCAACTAAAACCTGTTAATGGTGGGTTGTGAGCACATGGTTTTGATGGTCGTGTTCATGACAATTAAGGACCGGTTCACGAGTTTCGGTTGTGAAACATTAACCGTGCCAACCACAAGCCAGCGTGGGCAACGGCTTTACCTTTTGTATAGCATAGTTCATTGCGGGGCACCAGACTGAGAAGTGGCGGAGATAAGCCCACGGGGGTCGCTGGGGAGTCCATGCCTTGTTTATAAGGGGGTTATTATGATCCAGGAACGGTGCGCTGTGGTGGATTGTGTTGTGCGAGGGGTACTGTCACAGCTCCTTTCTGAGGTACCGTGGTGGTATCAAGGCGCATGGTGACATGTCGTGGGGCTGTGTCTTGTGGGTACAGTGGTACACCTCTGGTCAGAGTAAAACTATTCGAATAGCCGTGCCCGCGGTTATGGGCGGGTTTAACAGTGTCTTTCGTGATTAGTCTCATACCTCTCATCATAATAAAAGATACTATGACTGGTAATAATTTGATTAGCTCCTGGTTTGGAATGGTATATTCCTGGTTTGGAGATAGAACTGTGCAGCCGGGATTGGTTGTTCAGAATGGTTGGGCCTATGCAACAGGGTATGTTGTATAGCGTTGGAATAATATTGTTTAATTATTACTCAACTGTTTTACTAAATTCTGAAATGTTTATTAAATGCTGTTTATGCAAATGAAACCCTATTATGCCATCCTTTGTTATCCTGTGCACTTGCATATTTGCTGCGTGGCTTGCTGAGTATGTCATATACTCACCTTGCAATCATTCATCAGAGGAGGAGTTCTACAGTGATGCTGATGGTGTGGAGGATTAGGTGTAGCCCTGGTCAAGCTGCCTGTGGAGTGGAATCGTCTGCGCTGTTTATCTTATTTTCCGCTGCTTAGATCTTTATTGATTGAGAGGGACTATCTACCTCTGTAATGACATTTTATTCGCTTATTAATTAGAGTAATAATTGTACTCTATTATCAATTTGTTATTGTGTGCCTCGGCTGATTCCTGGACGAGGGTTCGTGCACATGTAAGCGTTTGGAATTTTGGATAGAAATTCCGGGCGTGACATCTCCGCCACTTCTTAGTCTGGTGCCCCGCAATGAACCATGCTATACAAAAGGTAAAGCCGTTGCCCACGCTAGCTTGTGGTTGGCACGGTTAATGTTTCACAACCGAAACTCGTGAACCGGTCCTTAATTGTCATGAGCACGACCATCAAAACCATGTGCTCACAACCCACCATTATCAGATTTTAGTTGGCAAATTAATTAATTAACCAATCATGATTAACCATCATGAGCTATCACTAAGCCATCATTAAATAATAGTGAGTCATAAGTTATCCCAATAGTGTGCTAAAGTTTCTAAGCATGGCTAAGCAATCACATCTAATATCTAGCTGAACCAATATATAAAGCTCAACTAGTCAATTTATAATAACCCAAGGTATCAAGGAATAAAGTAATCAAGAACAAAAGGGCTATAACAAACAATAGGTTAATTCCACCCAGTGACATTCGAAAATAAATGCAATAGTTGAATAGAAACAATAGCTTTAAACGGGATCAACATGCTCAAAGGGTTGTTTGGAATCTGTGTGACTTGCCTTGCTGGCCTTGGAACTCTTCAAATTCTTCTCCTGCGAAAACGGACTCTCCGGAAACGTCGGAATCTAAACAGAAAAGAGCAAAACACCAAAACAGCACACAAACAAGCATGAACAGTACATTTGGATATTTTTAACATGTAGATCTCAATTTTAGAAAAATTTAGAGACTTGAACCAACTAAATCCGAGCTAAGATGAATTAGTTATGAATTTGTAAAGATTAAATCGGATTAAAACACTTATATGGATTTTAATTGAATTGTGACGCAATAATGAATTATTTTTGAAAAGGAAAAGAGGATTTATTGCGTCAGCGGCTAGGGTTTGCGGTGGACCGGGTGCACGGCGACGGTTCACGAGATTGGACGGCCGAGATCGATCCATCCAAAACGAACGGCCGAGATCGACCGGTCCACGGCCGGACCACGGCGGACGACGTCGATGACGTCGGCGATGACGTCATCTCCGGCGGCGACCGAACCGCGCGAGCTCGCCGGCGAACGACGGCGCGACGACGCGAGCGGAGAACACCTACGGGTAGCGGACGGCACGGCGAACTCACCGGTGACCAAAGAAGCGGCGGAAGAGCAACGGACGGCGTCGGCGACGAAGAAGAAGCGGCGGCGACCTTTGGCTTGACGACGGCGACGATGTTCCGGCGGTCTACGGCGACGACGGAGGGGCGGACAAGGTCGGCGACGGCTTGGCGATCACGACGGCGGCCTTCCCGAGCGACGGCGACGACCGGAGCGACGGCGGCGCACGGCTGGAGCGACGGCGGCGACGGCGGCGCTAAGCTACACGGTGCTAGAGCTCTACCGGCGACGAGAGGCGAAGGCGAGGGTGGCGACGGGTAGCGGAGACACCAGGGATCCTTTTATAGGGGCAAGGACACGGTGGCGAAGGCCCACTGCGGCCGGCGACGAGAAGGAAAGTCTAGGGTTCGGAGGAGAGAGACCGATCCGATTCGACCTCGAATCCACGAATTTCCAAAGCGATTTAGACGATGATTCCAAAAGGGAAAAGGTAGAGTGGATCACGGGGATCCTTTCCCCTCAATCGATTTCATCGGAAACGGAAAGGATCGGCCGGATTTGGAAGGAGACGGCGGCGGCGCGGCGCTAGGGTTTCGGGCGGCGGCGGCGCGAGGAAGACGAAGACTGACAGGTGGGCCCCACCTGTCAGCGAGCGGGAGCGTGCGCGCGAGCGGCGGCTCGGCTGCGGACTGGGCCGGCTTGGGCCAGAGAGAGAGAGAGAGGGGGTTTTGGGCCGACTTTCGGCCCAAAGCCAAAAGAGACTTTTTAAAACCTTTTCCAATTTAAATTATTCATGAAATGCTATTCCATTTATTAAAAATAATTCCTTAGCTCAAATAAATCCCAGAAAAATCTAGGAATTATAGAATTAAGCAAAGTATTTAATGAAATTTTATCTAGCCTCATTTTATATTGGAATTTATTATTTAAAATTAGATCTTCTCTTCTAGTCTTTTAAAATCATTTCTAATAATTCCAATTAAACAACAATTTATATATTTAGGATTTTTAGGGTGTGACAAACCTACCCCCCTTAAACAGAATCTCGTCCTCGAGATTCGGAAAAACTGGTGAACAGATGCGGATGAGCTGACTTCAATTCATCTTCTCGTTCCCAAGTTGATTCTTCTTCTGAGTGATTACTCCACTGAACTTTACAAAAACGGATAACTCGATTCCTGGTTCTTCTCTCATCTGTTTCCAAGATACGAATTGGTTTCTCAATATAGGTCAGATCCTCTTGGACTTCTATCTGTTCAAGATTAGCTTCTTCGGTAGGTACCCTTAAACACTTTTTCAATTGCGACACATGGAACACATTATGGACTCCTGCTAGAGATTGAGGTAACTCCAACTGATAAGCGACCTCTCCTCTTCTACTGACAATCTTGTAAGGTCCCACGAAACGCGGTGCCAATTTTTCTTTAGTGTGGAAGCGATGAACTCCTCGAAGAGGCGTGACACGAAGGTACACATAATCTCCTTCGTCAAAACTTAGATCTCTACGACGATTGTCGGCATAACTCTTATGACGAGACTGGGCCACACGCAATCTTTCTTGAATGATTCTTACCTTTTCTTCTGCTTCCCTTAGGATATCAGTCCCAAAAACCTGACGTTCTCCCGTTTGATCCCACAAAAGCGGAGTGCGGCACTTCCGACCATACAGTGCTTCGTAAGGAGCCATTTGGATACTAGCTTGCTAACTGTTATTGTACGAGAATTCCGCATAAGGTAGATTCTTATCCCAACTTCCACCGGAGTCTAAAGCACAAGCTCTCAACATGTCTTCTAAAATCTGGTTTACCCTTTCGGTTTGTCCGTCTGTCTGCGGATGATAAGCAGTACTAAAGTTCAACTTAGAACCCATCTCTTCTTGAAGTTTCTTCCAAAATTTTGAAGTGAACTGACTTCCCCGATCAGACACTATTTTCTTAGGGACGCCATGCAAACACACAATCCTTGCCATATACAATTCCGCCAACCGACTTCCGGAATATGTTGTCTTTACTGGAATGAAATGAGCCACTTTGGTAAGTCTGTCGACTATCACCCAAATAGAGTCGTGGCCTGATGATGTTCTGGGTAGACCAGTGATGAAATCCATACCAATTTCCTCCCACTTCCATTCAGGAATCTTCAAAGGCTGCAGCAAACCTGCGAGCTTCTGATGTTCTGCCTTGACTCACTGACAAACATCACATACTGCTACGTATTCTGCGATTTCACGCTTCATACTTGCCCACCAAAATCTTTCCTTGAGATCCTGGTACATCTTGGTACTACCAGGGTGAATGGAGTATAAATTATCATGAGCTTCCTTCAGGATTGCATCTTTTAAATCTTTGTTGTCTAGGACGCAGATTCTCTCGCCCAACCATATAGTTCCTTGCTCATCTTCCAAGAAACCGATAGCTTTTCCTCTTCTCATATTCTTCTTAATTTCTTGAATATCGGGGTCATTAATTTGGGCTTCTCTAACCTGATCGATTAGCGTGGGCTTTGCTTCTAAGGCTGCAACAAAACCTCTACTAACAATTCCCAAATTTAATCTTTCAAAATCCTTACATAACTCCAATGGCAACTGTCGTCCTTCCGTAGCATTGCAATAGCCTTTCCTGCTAAGAGCATCTGCTACAACATTAACCTTTCCCGGGTGATAATGAATTCCCATATCATAATCCTTAATTAATTCCAACCATCTCCGTTGTCTCATGTTCAGATCTGGCTGAGTAAAGATATACTTTAAGCTCTTGTGATCGGTGTACACCTCTGTACGAGTACCGAAAACATAATGACGCCAAATTTTCAACGCATGAACCACTGCAGCCAACTCAAGATCATGAGTAGGGTAGTTCTTCTCATGCGGGCGTAACTGACGAGATGCATAGGCAACCACCTTCCCATCTTGCATCAAAACACAACCTAAGCCAAGCTTAGATGCATCGCAATACACTTGGAAACCCTTCTTTGGATCAGGTAAAATCAAAATAGGAGCTGATGTTAAGCGATTCTTCAACTCTTGAAAACTCTGCTAACATTCTTCTGACCACTCGTACTTTACATCCTTTTGAAGCAGTCGTGTCATGGGCTTAGCAATCTTGGAGAAATTCTCTATGAACCTCCGGTAATAACCTGCAAGACCCAGGAAACTGCGAATCTCTGAAACTGTCTTCGGTTGTTTCCAGTTGGTTACGGATTGTTTCCAGTTGGTTACGGATTCCACATTACTAGGATCAACGGCAACTCCTCCGGCTGAGATGACGTGACCAAGGAACTTCACTTCGGACAACCAAAATTCACATTTGCTAAACTTGCATACAACTGATGTTCTCGCAGCTTCTCTAGTGCAAGACGAAGATGTTCTTCATGCTCTTCTTTTGTTTGGGAGTAGATAAGAATGTCATCAATAAAGACCACCACGAACTTGTCTAGGTATTCCATAAACACCTTATTCATTAAGTTCATGAAGAAAGCGGGGGCATTGGTAAGTCCAAAAGACGTAACAGTACATTTGAACAATCCATACCTAGTGGTAAAAGCCGTCTTAGGTATATCCTCTTCTTTAATCCTCAACTGGTGATACCCTGATCGAAGATCTATCTTGGAGAAAACGGTGGCATCTTTAAGCTGATCAAACAAATCATCAATTCTGGGCAGCGGGTACTTATTCTTGATAGTCACATCATTTAGTGCACGATAGTCCACACACATCCTCTGGCTCCACAAAAATAACTGGAGCTCCCCATGGAGATGAACTCGGTCTGATGTATCCCTTTTGAAGCAAATCGTCGACTTGCCTCTTGACTTCTGCCAACTCATTGGCTGCCATTCTGTAAGGTCTCTTATGGATCGGAGTTGTTCCAGGTATCAGATCTATTCTGAATTCAATATCTCTCTTAGGCGGCATACCAGGTAAATCGTCCGGGAACACGTCCGGGTATTCCTGTACTACAGGAATCTCTTCCAAAGCTATTTGGTTCAGACTTGACCTTAAAGACTCAGAAGACAGTGCATGAACCGTTACAACTCGACCATCATTGCTGGTGAGAGTTACTTTTCTGTTGGCACAGTCTATCACACCTTTATACCTGACTAACCAGTCCATCCCTAGGATGACATCAAGATCTTTGGATTCTAACAAGATAAGATTGGCCAGAAATGGCACTTCTTGAATTTCTATTCTGACAGAGGGGCTACGTTGCAAAGAGAGTGCTTGATTACTCGGGGTACTAACCATCAAAGGACGTCTAAGATCTTCTACTTCCATCCCATGATTTCCCGCAAAACTCATAGATAAAAATGAATGTGTAGCACCAGAATCAAAAAGCACTGTTGCAGGAACTGAGTTAACAAGGAACGTACCCAAAATCACATCTGGAGCACCTTGAGCTTCTGCAGCAGCAACATGATTGACACGAGCCTTTGATGCTGATGCGGTAGAGTTGCTCTGGGCAGGGACAATCTTCGCGCGTCGGGGCTTCAGACACTTGTCAGAGTAATGTCCTGGTTCACCATAGTTGAAGCATACTCCGGGCTTGCTGCCTTGCTCCTTCTTGGCAGGCTGTTGTTGTGTTGGAGCTGCCACAGGACGTGAAGCTTGATTGCGGATGTTGTTGCCTGCGTTGTTGTTGAAGAACTGACGCTGCGGACGAACAACAGATAAAGAACCTCCCTGTGGCATGGACTGGGGTCCTAAAGTAAGACGCGGCCTCTGACTATTCCCCTGTTGTGCCTTGAAGTGAGCAATCCGGCGTTTCTTCTGCTCCATGCGGTTGTACTTGTCCTCCTGACGAATAGCCTTATCCACTAACTTCTGAAAATCATGGTAATCCCCAGTCATGAGTGGGTAAGAAAGCTCATCATTAAGTCCTTCCAAGAACCTCTCCTGGCGCTCTTCATCAGTGCGCACATCTTCTGGAGCATAACGAGCCAGACGATTGAACTCGTGCAGATACTCGGTGACCGTGCGAGATCCTTGGGTGAGCGACCTAAATTCTTTCTTCTTGAGAGACACCACTCCCGATGGTATATGCGTCTTCCGAAAAGCAGCGGTGAATTCGAGCCAAGTGATAGGTTCAGCAGTAGTCCTGTTAAGGCGGAAGTGATCCCACCACTCAGAGGCAGGGCCATGCAGTTGGTGTGATGCAAGTGAGACCTTCTCCTGATCAGTGCACTGAAGCAAATCCAACTTCTTCTCTATGGCGTGCAGCCAATCACCAGCTTCAACAGGATTAGTGGTGCTAGAGAAAGTGGGCGGCCTCACACGAAGAAATTCTGCTAACTTGTTCTGGGGAGATGCGTGGTTATTTCCCTGATTCTGCTGGTTCTGGAGTTGCTGCATCATCATGTTCATAAGCTGTGCCTGTTGAGCCAGGACTTGGGCAAGTGTGGGATTCTCTCCATTGTTGTTGTTGTTGTTGTGGCCATTCCCGTTGCTGCGAGTGAGCACCATCTGGCATGGGCAAGAGCACAAGAAGAGAAACCGGGGAAAACTACTTAGGACAGGGAAGTAATTTTTCCACTAACTTAACTTTTATTGATCTTAACTGAGTTTCATTATTACAAAACTGAAGACACTCTCACACCACTAAACTCACCAACTACCTAACACTCGAAAGCAAACAAACACATGCACTTACATCCCACCACTGATGTAAACCACATGCAGGACCCACACACACAACCAAACTTAAAACAAGCAAACTAACACAACGATCTAGGACAACGGCTTGACAAGGAACTCTAGGTCTTCCGGGCATCGGAGTTGATTGAAGGCTCGTTCGGCTCGTCTTCATCATCTTGAGTGGCTCCCAACTCGACCTTTGAATTGGTGCGCTTCGATTCTTCTCCTTCATCATCACTTACATTGACGACCGGAGGATCTGCTAGGGCTGGGGTAACTTCTTTCTCCACCACACGGACCTTTGGCGCCAATTGGTAGCGAGGGACGAATAGAGCTCTCTTCCTTGCGGTAAGACGAACCCTAGCCTTCTGCGGCGGTGCTTCCCCCTTCAATGCGGCTAGTTCCTTCTCCAAACGATCCACCTTGTCTTCTAGCTTGCAAATCTTTCCACGATTCCGGTCTTCACGATCTTGAGCTGCTAGTACAACCTCCGCGCGGGTCTCATCCATAGCCCACAGCATCTCAACCAGATGCCTTGTGGTAGCATCATTCTCAATCCCCTCAGTCTCAAGGTAGCTGCCACGGTCACTTCCCTGGGGTTGGCGAGGATGGTAGCGATACTCAGTGTCGGCCAACTGATCACTGTAGCGATCGCGGAGCTCTCCTATGGCGATCCTTGCCACCTCCTGACATGCATGAATATAATTTCCTCCTCCAGCTTCGAACATCACTGATGGGATATCTTCACTATTACTGTTCAAGGTGACTTTGACTCGACACTTCTCTTCATCCCGATCATGAGGAATCTGGGCATACATAGGGGCAGTCCCAAATCCTATGGCAAAGGACATCGTACGTAACTCCTGGACAAATCCCTCAACACCAAACAAGTACTCAGGCTTGTAGTGCGGCATCTAAAGACAAGTGAAAGGAGGGAGTTAAGACATTTATCCAATTAATAGCACAAGTTTTTGGATTAATTTGAATAAAGTTAGAAAATCCAAGTAAAAGGTAACTAAATAAATAAAGTAAACCAAGCTTGCAAGATAAGTTGAAACAGTTGGAAACAAGATCACAAATTTTGCACTTTTGAACAACAAGTTTCAAAAGAAAAAAAAATAAAAGAAAGTTATAAAATCAATATGCTAAATTTATTTCATTGCAGCAAGATTAAATAAAACAATGTTGTAAAACTTTTGCTGGCCAATGAGCCATTAGTACAGTAATAGATGTACGGTACTAATAACACAGGAATAATAATAAATAAATTTTTAAATGAGAACGATTAAAGGAATTATAAACTGCATGTGCCATTTGTTTGGTTTAATTAAAAGAGAAAGAGAGGAGAACAGTTCTATTTTTCCAATATTTTTAGAGGGCTTCTATGGGTAACCATTTGGCATAACCTAGGGTCAAGGAAGCTCTGATACCAACTTGTCACGCCCGAAATTTCTATCCAAAATTCCAAACGCTTACATGTGTGTGAACCCTCGTCCAGGAATCAGCCGAGGCACACAATAACAAATTGATAATAGAGTACAATTATTACTCTAATTAATAAGCGAATAAAATGTCATTACAGAGGTAGATAGTCCCTCTCAATCAATAAAGATCTAAGCAGCGGAAAAAAAAAGATAAACGGCGCAGACGACTCCACTCCACAGGCAGCTTGACCAAGGCTACACCTAATCCTCCACACCATCAGCATCACTGTAGAACTCCTCCTCTGATGAATGATTGCAAGGTGAGTATATGACATACTCAGCAAGCCACGCAGCAAATATGCAAGTGCACAGGATAACAAAGGATGGCATAATAGGGTTTCGTTTGCATAAACAGCATTTAATAAACATTTCAGAATTTAATAAAACAGTTAAGTAATAATTAAACAATATTAATCCAACGCTATACAACATACCCTGTTGCATAGGCCCAACCATTCTAAACAACCATCCCTGGCTGCACAGTTCTATCTCCAAACCAGGAATATACCATTCCAAACCAGGAGCTAATCAAATTATTACCAGTTATAGCATCTTTTATAAAGATGAGAGGTGTGAGACTAATCACGAAAGACATTGTTAGACCCGCCCATAACCGCGGGCATGGCTATTCGAATAGTTTTACTCTGACCAGAGGTGTACCACTCTACCCACAAGACACAGCCCCACGACATGTCACCATGCGCCTTGATACCACCACGGTACCTCAGAAAGGAGCTGTGACAGTACCCCTCGCACAACACAATCCACCACAGCGCACCGTTCCTGGATCATAATCACCCCCTTATAAACAAGGCATGGACTCCCCAGCGACCCCCGTGGGCTTATCTCCGCCACTTCTCAGTCTGGTGCCCCGCAATGAACCATGCTATACAAAAGGTAAAGCCGTTGCCCACGCTGGCTTGTGGTTGGCACGATTAATGTTTCACAACCGAAACTCGTGAACCGGTCCTTAATTGTCATGAGCACGACCATCAAAACCATGTGCTCACAACCCACCATTATCAGATTTTAGTTGGTAAATTAATTAATTAACCAATCATGATTAACCATCATGAGCTATCACTAAGCCATCATTAAATAATAGTGAGTCATAAGTTATCCCAATAGTGTGCTAAAGTTTCTAAGCATGGCTAAGCAATCACATCTAATATCTAGCTGAACCAATATATAAAGCTCAACTAGTCAATTTATAATAACCCAAGGTATCAAGGAATAAAGTAATCAAGAACAAAAGGGCTATAACAAACAATAGGTTAATTCCACCCAGTGACATT